>NC_132935.1:168721558-169410058 GCF_034638445.1 Ciconia boyciana
CCCCCGCCTCGCCGCGGTCCCTCCTCTGTGCCGGAGCTGCCGCCGCCGGTGGGGAAGCAGCCTCCACCCTCGAGCTTTGTGTTTCGTTTTATTTTATTCTTATGTCGTGTGATTTCTGTGCCGGCGGGGGCTCTCCGCACAGCCGGGGCGAGCCGCTGCCTCCTCCTCTCCGTGTCCCCCTCCCTGGCAGCGCGGCGGTGCGGCTCCTTCCCTGCAAAACGCGACGTGTGGCCGGCGGCTGCTGGGGTCCGGCTCCGCTCTGGCATTCGCAGCCGTCATTCCCTGGGCGAGCAAGCACAGCAGAGGTTACCCCGCGCCGGCACCCGGCACAGCGGCCACGTGGGGAAGGCGAGTGGGTTCACCGCGCCGGACCGCGGCCGCGCCGGACCGCGGCCACGCCAGCCCGGGCAGGGGAGGGGAACGCGTGGGGATGCCCTGGGGAAACGTCCCTCCTCCTCCTCCTCCTCCTCCTCCTCCTCCATGGTCTCTTGCCCCAGCCCAGGGGGTTTAAGCCGCGGCACAAGGCTGCGCTGCCGTGGCGCCGGGCGAAGGGGAGGAAGGGCTCCCGGGGAACCACGCGGGCTGCGCGAGGCTCCTCCTGGCGCGGGGGACGGGAGGGCCGGAGGCTCCTGGTGCTGTCGGGACCGGCCTCGTGACCGTCAGGAGAAAAAACCCAGCAGAAGGGCGAGGGGCGGGAAGCGGGCAAGGAGCACGGCCGGGGGGGTTCCCAGGCCAAGCCAGGGCTGCCGGTGCCCCGTCACGCCGGGCACGGCTGCCGGTGGCCGGGCTGGGCTGTGGGCCCCAAGCAGGCGTGCCGGCGGCTCCCTGTGCCGTGCCGATGTGGCCGTCCCATGCCCCAAAACCCGGGGGAAGCGTCTAGTGACCCCCAGCTCCCCAGGGACCGAACTCCCCGTTGCAGGAGGGAGGGCGAGCGGGGTGCCGGCCGCTCCCGCAGCGCCCTGGGGGGGAACCGGCTGCGGGGGCGGCGGGGGGAGAGCCCCGGCGGGGCAGCCCCAAAGGCAGGGGGGCGGCACGGGCACCGCCGGGACCCGTGGTTGGAGGGAGGCCGGCACGGGCAGGGGGTGCCGAGGCGCGGGGGTCTCACGTGAGGGCGGCCTCGGCCCTGTGGGCGCGCTGGTGTGCGGTGAGGTTGACCTTCTGGGCAAAGCTCTCGCCGCACTGGGCGCAGGCGAAGGGGGTCTCGCCGGCGTGGGTGCGCCGGTGGATCTTCAGGGAGCCCTTTTGGCTGAAGGTCTTG
Source organism: Ciconia boyciana (assembly GCF_034638445.1). Classification (NCBI taxonomy): domain Eukaryota; kingdom Metazoa; phylum Chordata; class Aves; order Ciconiiformes; family Ciconiidae; genus Ciconia; species Ciconia boyciana. Next base: position 168,722,817 of record NC_132935.1, read on the forward strand.
CCGCAGTCGGGGCAGGCGAAGGGCCGCTCCCCGCCGTGGCTGCGCTGGTGGGCGGCCAGGCTGCTCCTGCAGCTGAAGCCCTTCCCGCACCGGGCGCAGGCGAAGGGGCCGCCGGCTGCCTCATGCGGCTCCGGCGAGCGGCTGCCGCCGGGCTGGACCTCGGCGGCAGCGCCGGGCCGGTCCTCGGCGTGGGTGCGCTGGTGGTTGAGGAGGAAGCGCTGCTCGCGGAAGCGCTTCCCGCAGCGCTGGCAGGAGAAGGGCTTCTCGCCGCTGTGGATGCGCTGGTGGGTGAGCAGGTTCTGCTTGAGGCTGAAGCTCTTCTGGCAGACGCCGCACTGGTAGGGCCGCTCCCCGGTGTGGATGCGCTGGTGGATGATGAGGTTGTGCTTGAGGCTGAAGGCTTTGCCGCACTCGGCGCAGATGAAGGCGCGTTCCCCGGCGTGGTGCTTCTGGTGCCGGGCGAGGCTGGGCTGCTGGCCGAAGCATTCCCCGCAGAGGATGCACTTGAACTCCTTCTCCGCCTCCTCCTCCGCCTGGCTGTGGATCACCAGCGCCTTCTCGTCCCCCAGGCCCTCCTCGCCGCCCGGGAAGGCGAAGGGGTTCTCGCCCGCGGGCGAAGCCAGGTCCGTCATGGGCGCCCGCCGCCAGGCTCACGGCGCCCGCATCCCTGGGGAGCGCAGACGGGGACGGCTGCAGCTCCCGGCACCGGCCCCGGCGCCTCCGGGAACCGGTCGGACCGGGCTACGCCGGGACTGCCAGCACCCACCGACCCCCTGGGGTGCTCCCACCCCCCCCCCCCGCGTCCGTCTCCCGGGCCGGGGCAGCGGGGGCTCCCCGAGGGGGCCGCGCCAGCACGGGCGGGGAGCCCCGAGGACGAAGGTGCCGGGGCTCGGCCTCGACCGCAGCGGGAAGGCGGGCGCGGGCCGGGGCCTCGTGGGCCAGGGCTGGCAGCGGCCTCCCCGCGAGGCGGAGGCGGGGGGGGGGCAGCGGCCCACGGGCACGGAGCAGGGCCGGGCCCGGGGGGGCGGCGGGGACCCCCCCGCTGCGGCCCCGGGAGGGAGCCGGGCTGCGCCGCACTGCGCCGGGCCGGGCCGAGCCGCCGTTACCGGCACCGGGCTCCGCGGGGGCGGCCCGGGCCGCGCTGGGGCTCCCCCGGCGCATCCCGACCCGGCGGGTCCCGCTCCCTGCGCGGCGGGGCCGGGCCGGGCCGCAGCCGCCGCGGGCCCGGGCAGGGGCCGCCCGGGGCGCGGGGGGGGGGAGGTCCCCGGCCCCGCTCCCCACCCCCCCTTCTCCGTCCCCCTCCCGGGGCTGCCCCGCCCCCCCCGCCCCAGCGCGGCCCCCGGCGCTGACCTGCCCCGAGCCGCCGCCGCGCCGCGTCCCGCCGGCCCCGCCCGGCCCCGCCCGCTGACGCACCGGCGCCCGTCACCGCGGCCTTGCGGCGGCTGCGCCCGGGAAGGGGCCGGAGGGCGGCGGAGCCGGGCCCGGCAGCAGCGTCCCCGTCCTCCCCCCCTTCCCCGGGCTGGGGCCCGGCGCGACGGCCACCCGGCCGGGGGGACACCCTGCCCCCCCCCTCCCGGGACGCGTCCGTGTCGTCGTCGTCGTCGTCCCCCGCGCCCAGGATCGGGCACAAATTGCCCCAAAACCAGAGGAACCGGCCCGGCTGCCCGAGCCGGCGGGGCTGGCGGGACGGGGAGCACCGGGGGCCCAAACCGGAGGGGGCCCAAACCGGAGGGGCCCCGCACCGCGGCCCCCGCCGGGCCCCGGCGCTGCCGTCGCCGGATAAGAACGGCCAAAACCCCCGGGTCCTGCCCCGAGCGCCCCGTGCCCTCCCCGCCTTGAGCTCGCCCTGGGCTGGGACCTGGGTGCCCCCGGCCGGGGCGGCCGGGGCCAGGGGCGCTCAGCCGCGTGCCTGGCCGGCGGCACGCGGTGCCCCCGGCGTGCTGAGCACACGGGCCGTGAGCCCGCGGGTGACTCCGGCAGGCGGCAAGGCTGCCGAGCGCCCACACCGCGGTTTGGGGCCGTTTGCACGGGGAGGAGCCCCCCTCGCGCTGGCCGGGCTCCCTGGGTGCACGTGGCACTGCCGCCACGGCCGGGCGACCCTTGTCCGGCACGTGGCATGGCCGGTGTGGCCGCCTCCGGGGCCAGGACACTCCGGCGGTGCTGAGTCACCCTGGCCCATGTGGGAGCAGCGGCTTCCTCCAGGCTGTGGGCTCGTGTGTGCCGGGCTGCCCGTGCCAGCGGGCAAGTGCCCACTGGTGGGACCGGGGGACCCCAGCGCAGCCCCCGGCGCAGGGACCAGTGCCAGAGTGAGCCACCAGCCGTCCCCGGGAGCGCCGGGGTGTGTTTTGGTGGCTGCGTGGCAGATGTGACAGTGACCCTGGCACAAAGCTGGCCGTGCCACCGGTCCTTGAACCGTCACGGCCGAGCCACGGGCTGGCTGTGACCACGGTGCTGTGGTGCCGGCGCCCACCACGCAGAGCCCGGGGCTGCCCTTGCCGGGTACCATGGTCGGGCACCGGGGGCCGTGCAGTGCCCGGCTTGGGGGCCGTGCTGGTGCTGAGCTCCCGCCGTGGATGGGGACGAGGCGTTTCTGCCCGTTGTGGTCCCACGGCATCCCCGGCTGCCGCAGCAGGCGGCCGGCACCGCCGAGAGCTCCTGCTTGGCACAAGCACCTCCAGGCCATGACCAACGCCAGCGCTGCGCAGACCCCGGTGTCCGGGAGAGGCTCGGCGGCCGCAGAGCGCCTTGGAGGGCACCGGGCCCAGCACCGGCTGCGTGGCACGGCTGGGACAGCCCGGGGCACCCGCCAGCCGTGCTCGGCGCAGCGGCTCTCTGCAGGCTGCAGCTTGCCGGTGCTCGGCAGCCGGGCAGCGCGCTTGGCTGGGATGCCCGTCGGCAGAGATCGGTATCGCTCCGTTGCCCGGACCTGCCGCGTCAGGGCCGGGCGATGCCAAAGCACCGGCCCCGTCCACGCCTGCCTTCCCAGAGCCTCTGCCGAAGCCAGGAGCTGGCAGGCGGGGCTGCCTGGGGGGCAACTGGGGACGTGTCCCCTTCCCAAGGGGACCGTGACCGTGGGGACCGGAGCCGGCCGGGTTTGACGTCGCAGGGCCGGGGGGGACAGCCGGGACGTGGCGGGGAAGCCGCAGAGCTGGCGTTGCTCCCTTCCTGGTGGGAGGTGGTGGAGCCGGGGGCCGCCGGGGGACAGGACAGGGGACATCTGTCCCCGAGCGGTGTCAGGGGGACGGCAAGGGGCCGCCTCAGCTGCGTGTCCTCACCGGAGCGCGGCAAGCGGCACGGCTGGGCGCAGCTCGTGGCAAAAGTGTCTGCGGCCCTGGGCGCGGGGGCCGGGGTCGTGCCGGTGCTGAGGGGCCGGGGAGGCCCATCCCCGCGGCAGGACCCGCGGCGCGGTCACTGCTCCGTCTGGAAACGCGCCCGTCTCCGCAGAAGGGCGAGGGCGTCCAGGCTCTCCGGGGACCGGCACCGGGGCGGCAGAGCCATCGCGATGCCGGCTGCGGCGGCACAGGGAGGAGCTGTTGGAAACGGCGGGATTCGTCACCGCTGCTGAACCGGAGCGGTCCCGGCGGCGGCTCTGGCACAGCCGCGGGGCCGGGCCGGGGGTGTTCGCCGGCCTGGGGAGGGTGTGCCCCTCCCCACGTCACCCTGAGCCGTGGATATACGTGGATGTTTAGGAATAAAATAGCAGGGGCGTAGGAGCTGTGAGCAGCCGGGGCGGGGGCGCGGTTGGGAACAGAAACCAGGGTACGGGGGTGCGAGCTGCGGAATCGTCGGGGTAGCGGAGGGTGCTCAGGCCGGGTGCGAGGGTGCGGCACGGCGGGCTTTACTAACAAGACGTTTCTCCTAAAAGAACGCGAAGCTGTAACGCTGCGACGAGCAAAACCGGGAAGGTTGCGGGAGAGCCGTAAGGGTAAAGGGACGCCCCCGCAGCCGTGAGAACAGGACCCGCAGTAACCGGGGGAAGGGGACGGCGGTGGGGGGGGATCGCGACCGCCGACCCAACCGGGGGGCGAAAGGGCTGCGTGTGCCCCCCCCCGGCTTGCGCGCGGTGAATGAGAACCACGCCGTGGCTTTAAATCGAGAGAAAATTCGGACGAACGGAAGACGAGGACGCTGAGCGAGCGCGGGGACGGTGCGTTCGGCAGGCGCGGTGCCCGAGCTTCACCGCAGAGCGGTGCGGTGGGGGCGCGCGGCTGGGGGAGATTTCTCGCCTCGCGCCCCGCGCGGGGTGAAACAGCGTCTCCTCTCCAAACCCCCGCTGCGCTTCGGGCGTTGTTTTACTCCGAGGCAACGCCCGCGTGCTCCCCAGGCGTTGTTCGGTGAAGGGTTTGGGCCAGGAGGACGTTTGGAGCCCGGAGCCGGTGACGTTGGCAAAGGGTTCCTTCCCCGGAGGGGTCCGGCGGTGGACGTCACCGGTGACGCCGCCCGACGCAGCCCCGCGCGGGAGCTCTCCCGTCCCCCGCGAACTCCCAGAGCCTCGGCCGCAGTGGCACGGCGGAGGCCCGACGCCCCCGATGGGCTTTTCCCCAGAGCCCGGCCGGCTCCCTGCCCGTCGGCAGGAGGGAGAGCCGGGATCAGCGCCGGCCCCGGTCCCTCGGCCACGCTGGTGGCCCCTGCGAGGCGGGGGGCTGGCGGCCGGCAGAGCCCCCGGCCGGGGCTGGACGGCTCCGCGGCCACCCCGACCCCAGCTGCAGGAGCGCTTCGGCGAGCGGCTTTGCCAGCAGCTCGACCACGAATTAAACCGCAACAAAACGAGAGGAGCAAAGCGGCCGTGGGGACGAACGACCGGCACGGTGGCCGGGGCTGGCCGGCGCGGCGGCTCCTCTGGGACCGTGGTCCACAGCGCCCCGCGACGCCGTCCCTGCCGTCACCCTCCCCGGTGCCGCGGCCGGCCCCAGCACGTGGCGCGCGCGCCAAGCCGCGGTGCCGCGCCAACCGGCAGGCGCCGAGACGCCGCCGGCTGAGCCAGGGGAGGAGGCGCGCGGCCCGGGGATGCGGCTCCTGCCCTGAAGAGCTCGGGGCTGAGCCAGAAATTCCCCGGCCTTCACCGGAGCCCAAGCTCGGGCCTGGATTTAAGCTCAAGGCAGAGCCCGGTGCCCCAGGCCGGGCTCAGGCCACGGCGCGGCCCCAGTGCTTCCCAGGACAGAGGAGGCAGGAGCCTGCTGTGAGAAAGCTTTTATTTTAAATAACCTCAAAAAAATAGAATTGCAAGGACCCGAAACGCTGCTGGAGCGGAGCGGGGGAGGAGGACGGCGCGTCCGCCCCGGGGGCAGCCGGCGAGGGGGGACGGGGGCAGACGCCCGCCCCAGCCTGCCAGACTCGGGGTGCCGGGACCCCTCTGCCAGGCGGCTCCCACCCGGCTGCTTCGTCGGCTCGGGGCGTCCTCACCCCGGCCGAAGCTCCAGTCGTGACTGTCCCGGCGTCCCCTCGGCTGCCGCCCCGGCCGCTGGCAGGTGCCAAACGCTGCACCCCTTAGGGTACACCCCCGAAACGGACGCGAGTAGCCGGGCACTGGCGGCACGGGGCTCCGGTAACACCATCCCGTGTTTCCAAGGAAGGGCTTTGCGCAGCGGCGGCAGCCGCGATGCTCCGCGGCCGAACGCGGCGAGACACGGCGCCGCGGCCGGGGCGACGGTTTCCCTCGGACGTGGCAGCCAAGATCCGTTTCCCCTTTCGGATAAGGCGCGCGCCGAAGCCGGGACGGCTTCCGGGCGCCCAGGTCCCCTTCCTAAAGCTCTGCCCCGCCGGCCCTTCCCCAGCTGCCTGACCGCGCAGCTCCCGGCGTCGCCTCCCGCTGCCACGGGTTCCGCCGCACCGCCGGGGAAGCGGAGACGACGGCAGGCGAGCCCCGGCGAGCGACCGGCACCTCCGCGCCGGCCGCCCGCCGCCGCCGGGGCAGGGAAAGGGACAGGCACCGCCACCGCGAGCTACCGCAACGGCTCCGGCAGACTACAGCCGCTCCTGCTCCCCCGGCGTGGCTGGGTTACCTGTTCAGGAGTGAATCGAGTACCAGAAAGAGGTGCGGGTCAGAAAGGTTATCCACAGAGCAAGCAGAGAAGCACAAGCTACACCCCCCCCGCCCTGCTCCTCCGGAGCGGAGGAGAGGCTTCTCCCGGGTCCCTTGCGGAAGCAGAGCTGAAGCCGAGGCGCTTCCGGGCCCTTTTCCCGGCTCTTGCCCGTTTTCCCGGCGCTCGCCCAGCTCCTCCGCTCCCCTCCCGCCGGGGCAGCCAAGGCCGGATCCCGCGCCGCTGGCCGGGGAGCGGCACCTCCCGCAGCTCGCTCCTCCCGCGCTGCGAAGCGCTTCCTCCTCCGCCCGGGGCCGGTGGGCGGCTGTCGGCCGGTCTCAGCTCTCCGTCCCAAACGCGGCCTCGCCGAACGACGTCCGGTCCGGCAGAGAAGGACGGAGGGTTCTGGGAGGAGCCCGAGGCCCGCGGAGGCCCCTCGCCGCCCCACGGCTGTCCCTGGGTCTGCGCGTCACCCAGCTGAACGCGGAGGCAGGAGCAGGCAGACGCGCCGCCGCCGGGCCTCGCTGCACGACGGAAGCGGATTTTAAGCCCGCAGACGCCGGCTGCCGAGCTCTTCCCGCTCCCCGCGGTCCGTGCAGCCGGGGCGGAAGCAATCGCCGCGGATCCGGGGCCCCATCGCTGCTCCTCGGCTCCAGCCCCGCTGAACAGTCGGGACGCCGACGAGGCAGAAAGCTCACCCGGCGCATCCGAGCCGGCCTCCTGCTTCGCCCCGTCCGCTGCCCGCCTGGGGGGGCCTCCGCTCCCAAATCCACCGCGCTCCTCCCGAGTCCCCCCCACCGCCGTGTCCCGGCTTTGCCTCGGCACCGTCCTCGTTTGGTCAGCGATCGGCCCCCGGCGCGAGCCGCCGCCTCTTTAGGTTTGGTGTCTTTTAGTGCAAGAGCGACGAGGTCCCGTCCCTCGCCCGGCGGCAGGTTTTCGGCAGCCCGCGCGGGCGTTACAAGCAGCTGGGGCACGGCGAGGGCTTCTCTTCGCCGTGCGCTCTCTCAGGCACTCTCGGGACGCGCTTCTCCTCGAAGCTTCTGCCGCAGCCGCCGTACTTGCACCAGAGCTCCGCTCGGCAGTCGGGCTGGGGCTTCAGGAGCAGCTGCCGCTGGCTCACGCAGTCGGCGCAGCAGCACTGCGGCGGCAGGCTCGGCGGCTTCGGGCTCAAGCCTTCCCCCGCCCCGGTGCACTTACAGGGGCACTGCCCCGCCGGTGCCTCCTGCGGGTGGTGGGAGCCGGAGACGAGGTGGTGGTCTTCCTGCATCAGCTGCAGGAGGATGTCTGCCGCCCCGGAGGGGCTCTCCGGCCCGGTGGGGGGCTGCGCCGCCGGCCGGAGCTCCTCCCGAGCCAGCGATCCGTGAGCGGCTCCGCGGGAGCAGGGGGGCAGCAGCACGCTGGGGGGCTCCGACCCCTTTCCCAGGGGAGCGCCGCCGGCATCCGGCTCCTCCCGGTGCGCCGGGCAGGTCCCCTCGCAGCAGGAGGGCGGGATGCCGCCGGCGTGCGTCCTGCGGTGCCGGAGGAGGTGGGCCTTCTGGCTGAAGCCCTTCCCGCACTCGGCGCAGCGGAACGGCCGCTCGCCGGTGTGGGTCCTCTGGTGAACGGCCAGATTCACCTTCTGCCGGAATCGCTTCCCGCATTCGGCGCAGGCGTGCGGCCGCTCCCCGGCGTGGCCCTGCCGGTGCAGCTGCAGCTCCCCGTGCTCCTCGAAGGCCTCCCCGCAGAGCGAGCAGGGGTAGGGGCTGCCGGGGTGGGTCTGCAGGCCGGGGGCCTGGCCCGGCTCGCCCTGGGGTCTCTCGGCCGCGTGCACGCGCTGGTGGACCCGCAGGGAGAGCTTGCTCTTGAAGCGCTTGGGACACTCCAGGCAGGTGAAGGGCTGCCGGCCGGTGTGGGTCTTCTGGTGGGCGATGAGGTTGGGCTTCTGGGCGAAGCGCTTGCCGCACTGGGCGCAGGCGAAGGGGCGCTCCCCCGTGTGCGTGCGGTAGTGGGTGACCAGGTTCCCCTTCTGGTTGAAGCGCCGGCCGCAGACGCCGCAGGTGAAGGGACGCTCGCCGGTGTGGATGCGCTGGTGGGTCACCAGGTTGGTCTTCAGGCTGAACCTCTTCCCGCAGACGTCGCAGCGGTAGGGCCCTCTGCCCCGGTGGTTTTGCCGGTGTTTTACCAAACGCTCGTACTGGGCGAAGCTTCTCCCGCACTCGGGGCACACCCAGGCCCTCCCCTCCGCCTGCTTCTCCTGGGGAGCTTTGGGGGACAGCTCGTCGCCGGAGCTCTTCTCGTGCTCGGGGCACGGGTAGGACTTCTGCCCGGCGTGGGTCTTCTGGTGGGCCACCAGGGAGAGCCACAGGCCGAAGCTGTTGCCGCACTGGTTACAGATGAAGGGCTTCTCCGCCCCGGCGGCGGCGGGCGCCGGCGCGGTCGCGTCCCCGAGGACAGGCTGCACCCCCAGGTGCCCCAGGAGGTGCGGGCCGTGGCTGAAGGCCGCCGCGCAGCCCCCGGCAGCCTCGGCGGCAGGGCCGTGCTGCGGCCGGAGGAGAGTCACCTTCTGGCAAAACCCCTCCCCGCACTGGACGCAGGGGAAGGTCTGCTCGCCCAGGGGGGCTTGCTGGTGCGGCAGGAGCGGCTCCTTCGGGGGGAAGCTCTTCTCCGTACACGAGTACAGCTCTTGGCCCTCGGGGATCTTCGGGACGGGCAGCGGCGGCACGGGGCTGAAGGGGGCCTCTTGCTCGGCAGCCCCGGGCGGGAGCAGGGTGGGCGCAGCCCCGTAGGGCAAGCCGGCGGCGGGGCTGCGGCCCGGGCAGCGCCGCTGGCGCGGGGCGTGAGTCTTCTGGTGGGCTTTGAGGGAGACTTTGTCCTTGAAGCACTTCTGGCACTGCCCGCAGGGGTAGGGACGGAGGTCGGTGTGGGTGCTCTGGTGCGTCACCAGGTTGGTTTTCTGGGTGAAGCGCTTGCCGCACTGAGTGCAGGCGAAGGGGCGCTCCCCCGTGTGCACGCGGTAGTGGGTCACCAAATTGGTCTTCTGGTTGAAGCTCCGGCCGCAGAGGAAGCAGGTGAAGGGACGCTCGCCGGTGTGGATGCGCCGGTGGGTGATGAGGTTGGGCTTCTGCCTGAAGCTCTTCCCGCACTCGGGGCAGACGAAGGGGGTGTCCTCCTGGTAACTCCGCTGCTGGGATCGCAGCTTCGGCTTGCCGGAAGCGCCGTCCTCCTGCTCGCCCCCCGCCAGCGCCTTCTCCCCGGCGGCGTGGATGCGCTGGTGGGCCAGGAGGTTGGCTTTCTGGCTGAAGCTCTTGCCGCACTGGGCGCAGGGGAAGGGGCGCTCCCCCGTGTGCACGCGGCGGTGGGTCAGGAGGTTGGGCCGCTGGCTGAAGCTCTTCCCGCAGTCCCCGCACCTGTAGGGTTTCTCTCCGGTGTGGATCCTCTCGTGCGTGATGAGGCTTTGCTTCTGCCGGAAACCTTTCCCGCACTGGGCGCAGCGGAACGGGCCGGCGCCGAGCTGCGGCACCCAGCAGGCCACCCGGCCGGAGAGCGGGCTGAGGCCGGCGGCGCCGTCTCTCTCCATGCCCGCCCGCTCGGGCGCACGCTGCCCGCCGTGAAACCAGCGGCTGGAACTGCTGGTGGCTGCGGGATACAGCTCCAGGGAGCCGGCAGCTCCCCCGGGCTTCTCCTCGGGCTGCTCGACTTTGTTCACTCGACCGGGCTCAACTAGATTTCAAAAAGATTCGAGACGTTAATTGCAGAGTCCTTCACAGAACCATACAGCATCTCGAGTTGGAAGGGACCCGCAAGGATCATCGCGGCCGCCCCCTGCTCCCCGCGGGACTGCCTGACGCTGAGGCGTTGCCGGTGTTTTACCGGTATACCGGTAAACCGGTATACCGGTATATCCTATACTTTAGGATACCTCCCTAAAGACTCAGCAGGATCGCAACCCTGCCCAGAGCCGGCTCCACCCCGGCTCACCCAGGCTGGCGCTGGCGGCAGCGGCGAGAGCAAAAACTTGCCCTTAACTGGCTCAAAATGGCTGCAAACTGGCCCAAAATGGCCGCAAACTGGCCCGAAAGGGCTGCAAACTGGCCCGAAAGGGCTGCAAACTGGCCCGAAAGGGCTGCAAACCAGTCTGAAATGGCCCTGAACTGGCCTGAAATAGCCACAGATTGGCAAGAAACAGCCACAAACTGGCCCAAAATGGCTGCAAACTGGCCTGGAATGGCCACAAACTGGCCCCAAATGGCCACAAACTGGTCTGAAATGGCCACAAACTGGCCCGGAATGGCTGCAAACTGGCCTGGAATGGCCACAAACTGGCCCAAAATGGCTGCAAACCGGCCTGAAATGGCCACAAACTGGCCCGAAATGGCTGCAAACCAGTCTGAAACAACTGCAAACTGGCCTGAAATGGCCACAAACTGGCCCAAAATGGCCCTGAACTGGCCTGGAATGGCCGCAAACCGGTCTGAAATGGCTGCAAACTGGCCCAAAATGGCTGCAAACTGGCCTGAAATGGCCACAAACTGGCCCGAAATGGCCCTGAACTGGGCTGAAACAGCTGCAAACTGGCCTGAAATGGCCGCAAACTGGGCTGAAACAGCTGCAAACTGGTCCGAAATGGCTGCAAACTGGCCCAAAATGGCTGCAAATCGGCCTGAAATGGCCGCAAACCAGTCCGAAATGGCCACAAACCAGTCTGAAACAACTGCAAACTGGCCTGAAATGGCCACAAACTGGCCCAAAATGGCCCTGAACTGGGCTGAAACAGCTGCAAACTGGCCTGAAATGGCCGCAAACTGGACCGAAATGGCTGCAAACTGGGCTGAAACAGCTGCAAACTGGTCCGAAATGGCCGCAAACTGGCCCGAAACAGCCGCAAACTGGCCCGAAACGGCCACAAACTGGGCTGAAACAGATGCAAACTGGTCCGAAATGGCCACAAACTGGCCCAAAACGGCTGCAAACTGGCCTGAAATGGCCACAAACTAGCCCAAAATGGCCACAAACCAGTCTGAAACAACTGCAAACTGGCCTGAAATGGCCACAAACTGGCCCAAAATGGCCCTGAACTGGCCTGAAACAGCCACAAACTGGCCTGGAATGGCCGCAAACCGGTCTGAAATGGCTGCAAACTGGCCCAAAATGGCTGCAAACTGGCCTGAAACGGCCACAAACTGGCCCGAAATGGCCCTGAACTGGGCTGAAACAGCTGCAAACTGGACCAAAATGGCCGCAAACTGGCCTGAAATGGCCGCAAATTGGCCTGAAATGGCCACAAACTGGCCCATAATGGCCACAAACTGGGCTGAAACAGATGCAAACTGGCCCGAAACGGCCGCAAACTGGCCCAAAATGGCCGCAAACTGTCCTGAAACAGCCACAAACTGGCCCAAAATGGCCGCAAAGTGGCCCAAAATGGCCACAAACTGGCCCAGAATGGCTGCAAATCGGCCTGAAATGGCCACAAACCAGCCTGAAACGGCCACAAACTGGCCCAAAATGGCCACAAACTGGCCTGAAACAGCTGCAAACTGGTCTGAAATGGCCACAAACTGGCCCGAAATGGCCACAAACTGGCCCAGAAGGGCTGCAAATCGGCCTGAAATGGCCGCAAACCAGCCTGAAACAGCCACAAACCGGCCTGAAATGTCTGCAAATCGCCCTGAAACGGCCACAAACTGGCAAGAAACAGCCACAAACTGGCCTGAAATGGCCGCAGACTGGCCTGAAACAGCCACAAACTGGCCCAAAATGGCCGCAAAGTGGCCCAAAATGGCTGCAAACTGGCCCGAAACGGCCACAAGAGGAACATCCTCCGGCGAGGCCGGTTTCCCACCGCTCCCCGGGGCGCGCGGAGCACCTACCGGCACAGGGGCTGACCAGGATCTTGCTCTCCTCCTGCATCTGCTGGCCTTCGGCGTACGGCTCCTCCGACTGCTTGACGCCGAACAAACCGCCGGGTTTGAAAAACCTGTAGCCTGGTTGAAGGGACAAGAGCCGGTCACCGTGAACCGCGTCGCGCCGCAAAACGCGCGTTCGGCGTCGACGTCGTTACGCCGGAGACGCCTGCGTTAATTCACAAATTAAGCGAAAATTAACGAAGCCTGGGGGCATCGCTTTCATCTATCTTAAGCTGCTGCTGCCTGAAGTGTAATTAAAGATAAAAGGCAACGCCGGCACCAGGCTCCGGCGTCCTGGCAAGGCGAAAGGTGGGAAGGAGCGGCGTTCCTCGGAAAACGACTCTTTCCGCAGCCTTTCGCACGCTCGCCTGGGATCCTCAAATCCGCGTAAGGCTTTTACGGTCGGATTTCAAAGGCTACCACGAAACCGCGAGCGGTTCCGACGCGAGCCTCCCGAGCAGAAGAGGAGTCGCCATCTTCAGCGGAGGAGCTCGGCCGGTGGAGCGGGGCGGGGGGCTTCCTCCCGGCGGTGCCGCGTTTGCATACATTTACATACGATCCTCGGTGTCACCCCCTGCGTCCCCCCGCCCCGCTCGAGAGGAGGCCGTTGCCGGCGGTCGGTCGGACTCGGCGTTACCGCGGGACCGACCGTGCTCCGGAGAACGCGCGAGCGCGTCCGCAAACCCCCCTCCCGCGCCGGCGAAGCCTGCCCGGCACGGTGCCGCTCGCCGACCTCGGCCGTCACCTGTGCAGGGGTCAGACGGGATCTCCGCGCCGACGGCATCCAGCTCGTGTCCGGCTCTCGGCACCTCGCTCAGCCTGGGGTAAGGGAGCAGGTTCAGGGCGTGGGCAGGCTGGTCCGGGAGAGAGGAGAAGCGTTTCAGCAGGCTGCCATCGCTTTTTTGGGGTTTGTTTCTTTGGGTTTTGGGCCAGCAGGAGCAGGGCAGTGACCGTGTCCCCGTACTCGGCACTGGTGAGGCCGCACCTCGAATGCTGGGTTCAGTGCTGGGCCCCTCACCACAAGAGAGACATGGAGGGGCTGGAGCGTGTCCAGAGAAGGGCAACGGAGCTGGGGAAGGGTCTGGAGCACAAGGCTGATGGGGAGCGGCTGAGGGACCTGGGGTTGTTGAGCCTGGAGAAAAGGAGGCTGAGGGGAGACCTCATCGCTCTCTGCAACTGCCTGAAAGGAGGGTGGAGAGAGGTGGGGTCGGTCTCTTCTCCCAAGTAACAAGTGATAGGACAAGAGGAAACGGCCTCAAGTTGTGCCAGGGGAGGGTTAGACTGGATATTGGGAAATTTTACTTCACTGAAAGGGTTGTCCAGCACTGGCACAGGCTGCCCAGGGAAGCGGTGGAGTCCCCGTCCCTGGAGGTATTTAAAAGCCGTGTGGACGTGGTGCTCGGGGCCGTGGTGTAGCGGTGGGCTTGGCAGCGCTGGGTTAACGGTTGGACTTGATGGTCTTAAGGGTCTTTTCCAACCTCATCGACTCTGCGCAGGACGGGCGGTGGGCTTTCGGATCAGCACCCGACGCCCACGGGCCACCAGCAGCGAGACCCCACGAGGCGCGCGCCCTGCCCAGGGGCGGTGGCGTGGCACGCCACCGCAAACGCCCCGGCCCTCAGAAAGCCCTCGCGGCCCCTCGGACCGGAACCGGAGAGCTCGGGGGCTCCTGGCCCCGCGGGATCGCCACCGAGGCGTTCTCCGTGGACTCCGGATCCGCGGCAGCACGGCCGGGAGAAATCCCAGGCCCTTTTCCCTGCGGAGGGCAGGGAAAGGCTGTTCCGGCACCGGAGGAGGTGGATGGAAGGGCCGGTCCCGCCCGGCAGACCGGGCGCAACGCCGGGCGCTGCCGCCCCCGCACCCCGGCCCGTGCCAAGAGGCAGCTCTGATCCATCGGGGAAGGAGCGGGAGCGGGGAGGTACGGGCAGAGCAGGCAGGCAGAGGCAGGAGGGCAGGGCAGGGGCTTGGGGTGACACCTCCTGCTTCGCCACCCACCGGTTTCGGCACGGGAAAGCCGCTTCTCCTCCGTGCCTCAGTTTCCCCATCAGAAACCCTCGAGGGGAGCTCGCGAAGGGCCGAAGCCACGCGCCCGGCACCCCTCTAAGGAGATCGCTTCTTTCCCAAGGGGATCCCCCGCCCGGGTGCCATCGCCCAGCCCCGCTCCCAACCCAGCCAGGGTCCGGAGCGAAGGAGGAAACCCCTGCAAGGAGCCAGAGCGGCTCTTCCCGGGAAGCTCGACACCCAATCCGCCCGTCTGCCCTCCCCAGGATTCCTCTCTTCTTCCCCCAAAACTCCCCCGCAGCTTGGCAGGAGCGCGGGGAGAGCAGATGGCAGAAGACACGGCGCCCAGCCCGCGCTCTGCCGGCTGCCGTAACTTTAAGAGGCGCCAATTTAAAAGAAGTCGTCTCGCAGGGGGCTGGCGCGGCTCCGCGGGCCTCCGTATTTCTAAATACGGGGAGAAAAGCAGCGGAGGAGCTCCCAGCCCCGGGGGAAAACCCCAACGGGCCCCCCTCCCCCCCCAAAATGTCACAGCGTGAAAGAGGAGCGGGGGTTCCTCCCGGCCGCCCCGGCAGCGCGCTCCGCTCTGCCGCGGAGGGACGCGGGCAGAGCCGGCCCAGCTCCGGCCTCTCCCCGGGGACGGAGGGGGAGTCGCGGCCGCCCCCCAGCCCCGCGCGTACCTGGGGCGCTCCCCCCGCAGACATCGTTCCCCTCGGGGCTGCCCGGCGAGGGGAGAGGACATCAGCTCCGGGGAGAGCGCGGGGCGGCGGCGGCGGCGGCCATCCTTCCCCTCCGCCTTCCGCCACGGTCGCGGGCTCCGATCTTCCCCGACTTCCTCCAAATGGCTGCTGCGGGGCCCTGGGGGAGCGAGAGAGAGGAGCCGGTGAGCGGGGGGAGCAGGGCGGCACGCCGAGAGCCAAAGCTGGAGGAGCCCGGCCACCTCGGGAGAGCCTCCGCCGGCGTCTGCATCCCTCCTCCTCCTCCTCCGAGTTATTTTAGGGGAGAGGAAGGCACCGACCCCGGGCTCTGGCCCGGATTCATTCTGTTTACAGCAAAGCTTCCCCGCAGCCAGCGCTCCTGGGATTTGTAGTCCACGCCGAGAGGCCCGGCACCGCGCGCCGAGCGCTGCCTGCGGCTGCGGGGACGGGGGAACTACAGCTCCCGGCAGCCGGGAGCCAGCCCCGGCGCAGCCTCGCCCTGCCGCAGCGAGCGGGAAATGGCAAAGCCTCGCGCCGCGGGGAAGCGAGGGTCGCCCAGCCCGGCTCCCGCGTCGACCGGCAAAACGGTGCCTTCTGCCGCACGGTGCCGCGGGGAGGGGGCGAACGCCGTGACGACGCCTCGGAGAGGAGAGGAGCCCCCCTCGCCCCCGCGCGAGGCCCGCGTCACCCTTCGAAGCCCCGGCAGCCGTCGGGACGCTTTGACGAACGCCCGGGCTTAATCAGAGCTATTTTTGGAACCGGCTGACGAGAGGAGCGCCGGCTGCGGAGCCGTGCCGCGGGGGGGCCGGCTGGGACCCCGACCCTCCCCGGCAGCGTAACCGCGGTCGGGGGCTCGGGGCCCTCCGGTGCGGACCCCCACCGGGGGACGCAGCTCTCCGCCAGGCCAGGCACCGTTAGCCCCTGATCGTTAAGTCCCGCCAAGCGCTGACCACCCCGCGGCCGGCTCGGCCCCGCCGGCGCTTTGCGTACGCGTTTAACCGAGCCACGGCGCTCCCCGGGGCCGGTTACGGGCCCGGCACGGCCAAGGAGAGGCAGGGACGGCGTGCCGGGGGGGAATTCTCCGAGGTTCGCCGGAGCAGCGGGCAGAAGGCGGCAAGGGCGCGGGCAGGGCCTCAAACCCAGGCAGCCCGGCGCCCGCGGCACAAACCTGGGGCCCCGGCGGCCAGCCGCCCGCCGCAGGGCGGAACCGGCTCTGGGGCGGCGCGGGGGAAACCGCGACGGCGGGACCGCTCCGGTCCCAGAACCCGAAAATCCTCCCGGCCCTGAATCCGTTTCCGGCCCGGGTCGCGCTGCGGATCGGCACGGCCGCGGCACCGGTGACGAGGAGCCAGGCCTCCAGGCCAACCTGCCCGGCTCAGCTCAGCCGATTCGGGCACGCGCCCCAGCTGCGCGGCGGGCGAGGCGGCCTCTCCTCGGCTCTCCCCCGTCGCCGTCGGTTTTGCCGTCCCGGTCCCGGTCCCGGTCGAGCTTTTCCCGCCTGGCCCTCGGAGGCAAGCGCGGCCGGGAGACGGGCCCGGCGACGGCGGGGGCCAGGGCGGGCGGGGGGGCTGCCAGGCGCTGCCGCTGCTTCCCGAGGCCGTGCCCGCGGCGGAGCTGTCCCGGGGAAACGGTTTTACCGAGGAAAAGCCCCCCCGGGGCCCGCACGTCCTTCCTGCGGGAGAGCCGCCGTACCGGGAACGGCTCCTTCCCCCCCCGCCCCCCCCCCGGAACACCCAGCGGGGCTTGCCGGGCCGGTTCACCGGGACGGGGGTGAACACGAAGCCCTCCCGCCCCGGGCTGGGCTCGGTCCCGACGCCGGGAACGCGGCGGGAAGAACCCGGGCCCCCCCCCACCCCGCCTCACCGGAGGGCGGGCGGGACCAAGGCCCGGGCTCTGCCCGCGGCGGAAGGCCCCAGGGCGGCACAGGACCGGGGCACCGGCCTCCCGCCCCGTCGCCCCCCGCCCCCGCCTCGCCCCGGGCCCCTCGGCCCGACCCCCCCGCGCCCGGCCCTCGCCGTGAGCCCCGGTCCCCCGGGCTGGGCCGCGCGTTGCCATGGTGACCCCGCCCCTCCCGCCCGCCGGGCCCCGGAGCCGCCTCCCCGGGGAAACTCACGGGCGGGCGACGTCCCGCGACGCGATGACGTCGTCGCGGCGGCGACGCGCCCCGGGGCGGCGGGAGGAAGCGGCCGCGCCCGCCGCTTGGCGAAAGCACTTCCGGGTCAGCGGGCGTGTCCCGCCGCGGCTCCCGTAGGGGGCTGGATGGAGCGCCCTCTGCCGGCGCTAGGGGGCGCCGCACCATCGAGCCGCCGCCGCGCTGCCAGAGCGCCCACCGCTGCCATCATAGAGCGCCCCGCGACGGGCCAGAGCGTCCCCCCCGCCCCCGCCGCCATTGCCCGTGCCACCGCCGGCCCGGGACCGGGAGGGGGCCGTGTCCCGCAGCGGGGGGGGGGGACCCGCATTCGTTCGACGTCGTTTTGGGGACTTTTCCCCGCTCCCGGCACCCGCCAGCCCCCCCCCCCGCCCCCTCCCTGCGCGGGGAGGAGGCCCGGCCCCCGGCGGCACCGGCCGGGGGCCCTGGGTGGGACGGGGACCCCCCGCCCGGTGACCGGGAGGGTGCGCACCCCCCGTGCCCCTCGCTGCCGGCTGGCGGGGACCCCCAGCACGGGGGCTGCCCTCCTTCTTCCGGCTGCTGCGGCTCGGCCGGGAGACGTCCCCCGGCAGAGGTGGCCTGGCCAGGCCGGGTGGGCTCCGCGGCCCCGCCGCCCCGGCCGGGGGAGAGCCAGCAGCCCCGGCAGCGGCACCCCCTCGCCGCCACGCCGCCTCGCCCCGCGTCGGGGCAGGGGAGAGGCCTCGCCGAGGCCCCTGCCGGCGGCGGTGACGTTCGGCTGCCCGGCAAGGGCTGCCGGCACCGGGCCCGAGCTCGGGCTCTTTCGCCCGAGGCGAGAGATCCCGCTCCCCTCCCGGTCCCTCGGCTCCCCTTCCCGGGGGCACGAGGCCGCGGGCGACGCCGGGGTGACGCCGGCGTCCCCCCGCCCGCACGCGTGCCGCGGTAGCCGCGTCCAGCTCCTCCTCCCCGTGGCCGTGCCGGAGGGGCCGTGCCGGGGTGGGCCGCGCAAGCAGGCCGCGGGGCCGGCCCGGGGGCGGAAAGAGGGGCAGTTCCCAGGAAATCGGTTAATGAAAGACCAAAACCCCCGGCGGGTCGATCAGTGAGGCTCTCTGGGGTCAGGCAGCCCCGGCAGCCCCCCGCCGCAGGGATGAGGTTCCTGCTAGCCCTCTGCCTGGGCTTGGTGGCCCTGGCCAGCGCCAGCCAGTCCCCGCTGCAGCGGCGGGTGGTGACGGAGGTGCTGGAGTATTTCCACGGCCGCAGCAACGTGCATTTCCTCTTCAAGGAGCGGGCGGTGGACGGGGCCGTCGAGCGGGTGAGCGCCGGGGCCGCGGGCGCCCTCGGACCCCGGCGGGGGGGCCGCCGCGGCGGCGAGGGGGCGAGCGGGCGGCCGAGCCCCTGGGCCGGGGTGGCCAGGGATGGGCGGGGAGGGGGCCGGGGTGCCGGGGCGTCACGGCCGGCCGGGTGCGGGGACGGGCCCACCGGCCCGGCACGGTGCGGGCAGGCCGGTCACCGGGGGCACGCAGGCGGGGGCCGGCAGAGCTCAGCTACTCATTAACCGTGCCGCGGCCGGCCGCGGGGGCAAGCGGCTGCCGCTGCCCGGCCACCCTGGCGTAGCCGGGAGCGCCGACGGCGGCGGCTCGGACGCGGCCGTGCCTCGGGAGGGGCCGGGGTCCCTCGCCCCACTCCCCTCCGCCGTGCCCTGGCGTCCCCCTCCTGCCCGCAGCCGCCTCGCCTCGCGGCCCCCCGGCACGGCGCGAGCTCTCGGCGGCACCCAGCGCCCCGGCCCCGCGGCGGGTGCCCCGTGGCTGACGGGCCGTCCCCCTGTCCCCCCAGGAAGACCCCTCGGGGACCTTCGTCCAGCTGCGGCTCAGCCTGGTGCAGACGGCCTGCAGGAAGAAGGCGCCGCGGCGGCAGAACTGCAGGACCCTGGAGAACCAGGTGGGCCGGGGCCGCCGGACGGCGTCCCCCTCCCCGCGGCCACGTCCCGCGGGGACGCGGCACCTCCGCCTCCCCCGCGGCCCCCCGCCCGCCCCGGCCCTCCGCCGTGCCGCCGCCGCGCGTGCCGGGGAGGGCCGGCGGCGACGACGGCTCCCGGCCGCGGCGACGCGGCCGCGGCCGGCGCTGCCCCTCCTGCACCGCGGCGAGCGGCAGGGACGTCCCCGGGGCTGGCGGCGACGGGCCGTGCTCTCTCCCCAGAGGAAGCCGGCCTGCCTGGCTTGCTACAAGTTTGACAGCGGCGATGTCCCCAAGGTGCTGGACAAGTACCAGAACTGCGGCCCCAGCCATCACCTGGCGGTGAAGGTAATCCGTCCCCCGGGCCGCCGGCACGGGTCCCCGCCGGCTGCCGGCACCCCGGCGGTGCCGCGGTGGGTGCCAGCCCGCGTCCTCTGCCCCGCAGGAGATCAAACAGCGAGACGAGGCGGAGTGCAGGGCGGTGGAGGAGGCCGGCAAGGCGGCGGACGCGCTCTACCTCCCCGGCATGTACGCCTTCTCCATGGGGCTGCCGGCCTAGGCGCCGGCCCCACGGCCCCGCGCGGTAGGTGCCGGGGACGGCGGGGCTGGGGGGACGGGGGACGGGGACGCGACCCTCTCCCGCCGGCAGAGCTCCGGCATCGCCCGGCGCCGGTGGGATGCGGGCGCTCCTCCGCGGAGCGGAGCCAGGCTGGGGTCCCCCCAGGACCCCCCGGGTGCCGGGGACCGTTCCTCGGCCGGGAGGAATCCCGCGGCACATCTCCAGCCGGCTCTGCCGCCGCCGGGCGAGCCGGCCCCGGGGACAGGGATGAGGCGACGGGGAGATGCGGGCGCGGGGGGGTTCCTCCCGCAGCCGGCCCCTCCCCGTGTCCCCTCTCCAGGCCACCCCCTCCACCAGCCCGAGGAGACGGACGCCGCCACCGGGGACCGGCCCGGCACCCCCCGCTCGCCGCCCCCCGGCACCGCGTCACCACAGGCCGCTCCTGGACGCGTGTCCCCCCCCCGCCCCGCCTGCCCCCCGGCTCAGCAGTAAACCCCGGCTCTGGCTCCTGCTGTCACCGTCGTTATTCCCGCCGGGGATCGCTGTGGGTGGGGGGCGCGGGGGCTCCTCCGTGCCGCCGGGTGCGTCACCCCCTGCCCGTTGTCCCCGGCCCGGGACGCGGTGGGTCCGGGTGGGCGGAGGCGAGCGTCCCCCGGCCGCTCGGGGCGGGGGACGAAGCAGCAGAGCGGGACCTCCGAGCACAGCACGCCTTTACTGCACGGCCCCGCCACGGCCCCGCGTCCCCACGACGGCCCCGGGTCCCCGCGCGCGGCCCGCAGAGCTCAGGGACGGCTCCGAAATCCCGGGGGCCGCCTCTGCTCCTGCCGCGGCTCTGCGGCCAGGACGGCGGTGGCACGGGGCGGGGTGGGGGGTCTCCTCTCGGGGGAGCCGGGGGGGGTCTCGCGGCTCAGAAGACGTAGGAGCCGGGGTCGGGGCGGCCGCTCAGCGCCCGCTCCGCCTGGGCGATGGTGTCGTCGGCGCGGCGGCTCAGCTCCCGGCACTCCCGCAGCACCTCCCCGAACTGCTTGTAGGCCTCCTCCACGACGGAGCCGCGCCGGGGCGGCCGCGGCTCCCAGAAACCCGCTTCCACCCAGGGCTGAGCCGCGCGGGGCGGTTCGGCGCCGGCGTCGACGCCGGCGCCGCGCCCCAGCGAGCCGTCGAGATCCCGGCAGAGCCGGTAGAGCTCGCTGCCGCGGCCGGAGACCCGCTCGCCGTCGATGGCTTTGAGGCCGGGGAACATGTCGGCCAAGGCGGCGCGGTACGCCGGGGCGGCGCAGAGGGGGTTGGCGAGGCGGGCGAGGGGGTCGCGCAGGCGCAGGCTCTCCAGGCGCCGCAGCCCCGTCAGGCAGCGCAGCTGCCGCAGGCTGCTCACCCGGTTACCGGCGACGTTGAGGCTCTGGAGGTTCTGGCAAGAGCCGAGCGGCTCCAGGCTGGCGACGCGGTTGCGGGAGAGGTTGAGGACGGCGAGGGACTTGAGGGCGGCCAGCGGCCCCAGCTGGGCGATGGCGTTGCCGGAGAGGTCCAGCCACTCCAGGTTGGCGCAGTCGCCCAGGCAGCCCAGGTGGGCGATGCCGCGGCCCCGCAGCCTCAGCAGCAGGATGGACTCCAGGGCGAACTCCCCGGTGCTGGCCTTCAGCAGCTCCGGCGTGATCCGCACCCCCGCCGCCGCCGCCGCCTCCTCCTCCTCCTCCTCCTCCCCGCGCCCCTCCATCCGCCCGCCGCTGCGGCAGAGGGGCAGGGGGTCGGGCCCTGCGGGGGGACCCCGCGTCCCCCGGGACCCCGGCGCGGCTGCGGCGCGGCTCGCCCGTGGGGGGGGCACGCGTGGGGAGCACTCGTGGGGTGGTCTGGGTGTGGGGGAACACGCGTGGGGCCCATCTGTGGGGTGCTCTGGGGGGGGACACACGCGTGGGGAGCACTCGTGGGGTGGTCTGGGTGGGGGGACACGCGTGGGGCCCATCTGTGGGGTGCTCGGGGGGGACACACGCGTGGGGAGCACTCGTGGGGTGTCCTGCGGTGGGGGACACGCGTGGGGCCCAGAGCCCGTGGGGACACCACCCCCCCGCACAGACCCGGACCCACCCCCGGTGCCCCCGCTCCCCCGTGTCCCCCCCGTGTCCATCCGTGTCCCTCCGTGTCCCCCCCGTGTCCCCCCGTGTCCCCCCTGTGTCCCCCTTGTCCCCCCTGTGTCCCTCCGTGTCCCCCCGTGTCCCCCGTGTCCCCCTGTGTCCCCCTGTCCCCCCGTGTCCCCCCTCGTGTCCCCCGTGTCCCTCCGTGTCCCCCCGTGTCCCCTCCGTGTCCCCCGTGTCCCCCTCGTGTGTCCCCTCGTGTGTCCCCCGTGTCCCCCCGTGTCCCCCCTGTGTCCCCCCCGTGTCCCCCCGTGTCCCTCCGTGTCCCCCTGTGTCCCCCCGTGTCCCCCCGTGTCCCCCGTGTCCCCCGTGTCCCCCGTGTCCCCCTGTGTCCCCCCCGTGTCCCCCGTGTCCCCCCTCGTGTCCCCCGTGTCCCTCCGTGTCCCCCGTGTCCCCTCCGTGTCCCCCGTGTCCCCCCTCGTGTCCCCCGTGTCCCCCGTGTCCCCCCTGTGTCCCCCTGTGTCCCCTCCGTGTCCCCCCGTGTCCCCCGTGTCCCTCCGTGTCCCCCCGTGTCCCCCCGTGTCCCCCGTGTCCCCCGTGTCCCCCCGTGTCCCTCCGTGTCCCCCCTGTGTCCCCCCCGTGTCCCCCGTGTCCCCCGTGTCCCCCCGTGTCCCCCCGTGTCCCCCCCGTGTCCCCCCCGTGTCCCCCGCTCCCCCGCTCCCCCTGCCCGCACTCACCGCACGGCGGCTCCCGGCAGCCCCCTCGGCCCCGCCCCCCCGTTCCCATGGAGACGAGCGGCCGCCCCGGCCCCGCCCAACCGGCCGAGCCCCGCCCACCGGCCCCGCCACCGGGACCCCGGGACCCCGGGACCGGCCCGGGCCCCGCAGCGGTCGCGGCACCGCGGCTCTGCCGCCAGCGGGGCAGCGGCCCGGGCCACGCTGGGCCCAGAGCCCCCGGGGATGGCCCCGGGGATGGCCCCACACCACGGCTGTGCCCGCAGCCCCGCTGTCCCCGGGGATGGCCCCAGGGATGGCCCCACATGGCCCCACGCACGGCCACGGCCGTGCCCACAGCCCCGCTGTCCCCGGGGATGGCCCCACACCACGGCTGTGCCCGCAGCCCCACTGTCCCCAAGGATGTCCCCATGCCATGGCCATGCCTACAGCCCCGATGGCCCGAGGGATGGCCCCACACCAAGGCCGTCCCCACAGCCCCGCTGTCCCCGGGGATGTCCCCACATGTCCCCACGCCACAGCCATGCCCACAGCCCCGATGTCCCCGGGGATGTCCCCAGGGATGTCTTCTCGCCATGGCTGTCCCCACAGCCCCGCTGTCCCCAGGGATGTCCCCAAGGATGTCCCCATGCCACGGCCGTGCCTACAGCCCCGATGGCCCAAGGGATGGCCCCACACCATGGCTGTCCCCACAGCCCCGCTGTCCCCGGGGATGTCCCCACATGTCCCCACACCACAGCCATGCCCACAGCCCCGATGTCCCCAGGGATGTCCTCTCGCCATGGCTGTCCCCACAGCCCCGCTGTCCCCGGGGATGGGCCCACACCATGGCTGTCCCCACAGCCCTGATGTCCCCAGGGATGTCCCCATGCCACGGCCGTGCCCACAAGCCCACTGTCCCCAGGGATGTCCCCAGTCCCCAAAGGCAGCGAGGGTGACGCCGAGCCCCAGCCGCGGTGCCCGGGGCGCCAGGACGGCAGCCTGGCCCCGGCTCGGTGCAGAGCCCCGGGGGACGTTGGAGCCAGCCCTCCCGTGTCCCCAGGGGGTGACCGCGTCCCCGCCGAAGCCGCCCTCTCCCCAAGCCGCCCTCTCCCCACTTGTCGGCCCAACGTCCCCACACCGTCGCTCTGGGTGCCCACGCGGCCCCGGCAGCCCTGTGCCAGCGTGCTCCCGGGGGGCTGCCGGGGCTCTGCCGCGCTGGGCTCCGGTGCACGGTAGGCAGGGACCCACGGCCCCGGCGAGGGGCTCGGTGAGCGGCTCCTGCCGGCCAGCAGCCGGGCACCGGCACCGGCTGCTTCGGTCCCGGAGCAGCCTCCCGGCACTGGCCCCGGGCCGGCGGCACCGCGGCTCTGCCAGCCCACGCCGCCCTTCTCGCCCCCACGGTGCGGCTTCCACCGGGCCCCGAGACGCCCCCAGGAAAGTTTGACAAAAGTCGGTTTATTGGCAGTTTTTGTTCGTTCCTACCGCGGCCGGCCCCGGCTGGGTCGGTGCCCCTCTGCCCCGCGGCACCTCACCCACGGCCCTGCTGCCCGGCACCGCCGCGGGGAGACCCCCCCTCTCCTGGGGACAGGACGGGGCTCCCCCCGCGCCCCCGATTCGCCCCGTGCCCTGGCCGTTTCAGAGCCGGGGTTTTTCCATCGGCCACCGGCCATGTCCGGCGCCTGCGGAAGCCGCTCCCCGTGCCTGCCCGGCGCTGGAGCCGGCCGTTTGGCACGAGGGCAGCATGAGGGTCCTCCCCGGCCCAGGGGCCACGGGCAGAGCCGGGATCCACGGGCAGGAGCCGGCAGCGAGCCCCGAGGGAGGGTCCCCAGCCTGGGGGAGCGTGCCGAGGACGCGAGCGTCACCGGGAGCCGCCGGGGCCCCCGGCACGCCCTGGCGCTCAGGGGCAGAGGGCGGCGGGGGCCGGGACGGCGGCGGCCGGCCAGCTCTGCCGGGGCACGGTGGCAGCGGCGACGGTGGCGGCGGCGTGGGTGCGCTCGTGGCGCAGCAGATGGGTTTTGCGGCTGAAGCTCTTGCCGCACTGGGTGCAGATGTAGGGCCGGTGGCCGGTGTGCACCGCCTGGTGCCGCGCCAGGTTGGTCTTGGAGCTGAAGCGCTTGCCGCACTGGGCGCAGGCGTGGGGCCGGGTGCCGGTGTGCACCGCCTGGTGCCGGGCCAGGTGGGATTTTCGGCTGAAGCCCCGGCCGCACTGCTCGCAGGCGAAGGGCCGGGCGCCGGCGTGCGCCTTGGCGTGGGCGATGAGGTTGGGGCGGGAGCTGAAGCAGCGGCCGCACTGGGGGCAGGCGAAGGGGCGCTCGCCGGTGTGCACCCGCAGGTGCCGCAGCAGGTGCTGGTTGTGGGCGAAGCCGCGGGCGCAGTGGGGGCAGGCGAAGGGGCGCTCGCCGGTGTGGGTGCGCTGGTGGGTGGTCAGGTTGGGCTTGTGGCTGAAGGTCTTCTCGCAGTGGGGGCAGGCGTAGGGCTTCAGCCCCATGTGCCCCCGCAGGTGCGCCGTCAGGTGCCGCTTGTCGCTGAAGCCGCGGCCGCATTCGGCGCAGGCGAAGGGCCGTCCCTCCCGGTGCAGCCGGCGGTGGGAGGCCAGGTTCTTCTTCCAGCTGAAGCTCTTCCCGCACTCGGGGCAGGGGAAGGGCTTCTGCTCGGGGGGGAGCACCCCGTCCCCGTCCCCGTCCCCCTCGCCCGTCGCCGGCTCGGCGTGCAGCTGCTGGTGCCGGAGGAGGTGCTGCTTGTGGGCGAAGCGGCGGCCGCAGCGGGCGCAGGGGAAGGGCCGCTCGCCGGTGTGGGTGCGCTGGTGCCGCACCAGGTGGGTTTTCTTGCGGAAGCGGCGGCCGCACTCGGGGCAGGGGAAGGGCCGCTCGCCCGTGTGCGTCTTCTGGTGGGACCGCAGGTGGATCTTCTGCCGGAAGCGGCGGCCGCACTGGCCGCAGGGGAAGGGCCGCTCGCCCGTGTGCACCCGCAGGTGCCGGGTCAGGTGCGCCTTCTTCCCGAAGCCCTTCCCGCACTGGGCGCAGGCGAAGGGGCGCGGGGGGGCCGGGGTCCCGCAGCCCCCGCAGGGCTGGGGCTGGCCATCGCCCGCCGGCAGCCGCAGGCCGAGCCGCGCCTGGAAGCAGCTCTCGCAGCCGCCGGCGCCGGCCGGGCTCTGGCCCAGCAGCGGCCAGGGCGGCAGGGCAAAGGCGGGCAGCTCGCCGTAGCCCAGCTCCTCCGGGCACGGCTGCTCCGGCTTGCAGGCGCCCGCGCAGTCCGGCGTGCCGGCGGCGTGGGGGAAGGCGCCGGCCGGGGGCTGCCCCGCCAGCAGGGCTTCGGCGCCGGGGCTGGCCGGCCACTCCTCGTACTCCTCCTCCACCTTCACCTTCCTCACCAGCCAGTCCTCTGCGGGGCACACACGGCGCGGCGGTGGGGCTGTGCACGCTCCCCCCGGCGCGCGCGGCACCTCTCGGCGCGCCCCACGCTAAGGACGGGCAGTTCCGGCACCGCCACCGGCAACGGGGACGGAGCGTTCGGCGCCGTGCGGCCCCAGCGTGCCCGGCGGCCGGGGGGCTGCGGCCGGAGCTCCGGACGCACGGCGGGGCCGTGCCGTGCCGGCCGGCGGGTTTGCCGCGTGCCGGCACCGCCCGCGCGTGCCCTCACCTGAGCGGCTGCACTCCGGGCCCCCCGGCTCCCCCGCGGCCCCCGGCTCCTCTCCGTCGCCCTCGGGGATCGCCTCCGCCTTGGGGACCAGCAGCCGCGCTGGGAAGACAAAGGGGGCAAAGCCAGGGTCCCCCCCCGGCTCCGGGACGGCCCCTCGCCCCGCGGGGACCCCGGCAGACCCCCGGGAGCCCGGGGGCGGGCGGGGGGACGGGCAGCACCGCCTCGGCACCCACCTGAGCCGTCGCGGCCCGGCGCCTCCATCTCCTCCGCCGGCGGGACCGGCTGCGGCTCGGCCGCGGGGGCACCTGGGCGGGAGGGGACGGGACGGGACGGGGCTGAGCCCCCCGCCGCGGCGCCCCCGGAGCCCCCGGCTCCCGCTCCCCCTTCTCCCGGCGCCCGAAGGCCCGCCGCAGCGGCGGGCGGCACCCCGGCCGCCCCTCGCGCGTCCCCCGTCCCGGTGGCGGCGGGACCCTCGGCGGCGGCGGGCGCGGGCCCGGGGCGTCGAAGCTCGCCCTCGTGGCGCGGGCGTGCGGCGGGGCCGGGCCGCTGCGGGGGGAGAACGGGCGAGGGTCCCCGGGGGGCTCCGGGGGGGGCGGGACGGGGGTCACCCCGGGCCGGCACCGGTGGGCTCTCCCGCCCCGGCCCCCGAGCGGCTCCCAGCCCCCCCGGCCCTCCTCCCCCCGCCCTGCGCTTCCCGCCCCATCCCCTCCCGTCCCGGTCCCCCGGTGCCTCCCCCGCCCTTCCTGCCCCCCACCGCCGCTGCCCCCACCCCCGCACCCCGGCCCCGGGGTCGCGCCCGCCTCCCCGCCGGGCCCCGCTCCCGGCCCCGCTCCCGGCCCCGCTCCCGGCTCCGCTCCCGCCGCGCCCGTCGCCGTGGCCTCGGGGCGGGGGCCGCCCCTCCCGCCGCCCCTACCTGCTCCGCCGCCGCCGCCGCCGCCGCCGCGGGCCCCGCCTCCCCCGCGGTGGCCGCCGGTCCCCCCGCCCCCGCCGGTGCCCCCGCCCCCCCGGGCCCGCCCGCTCCCCCCCGCCGGCACCGGGGCTCCGGCCGCGACAGCGGGAGCGGAGCCTCCCGCCCGGCCCCGCTGCCGCACAGCGGGCACCGGATGCCGGGCACCGGGCAGCGGGCACCGGATGCCGGGCACCGGATAGCGGCAGCACCGCACCGGCTCCGCCCGCCCCCCGCGCTGCTCCGCGCCGGGCCGGGACCCCCCGCGTCCCCCCCGAGAACCGGGTCCCGTGGGGGGGAGGACACAGGGCAGGGGGACACGGGACAGGGACACGGGGGGACACGGCCGTGGGGATGGAGGTGGGGGACACAGGGGGACACGGGACAGGGAGACGGGGACACGGGGGACACGGCCGTGGGGATGGGGGCGGGGGACATGAGGGGACACAGCCATGGGGATGGGGACAGGCAGGGGACACGGGGGGCATGGCCATGGGGATGGGGCAGGGGACACACAGGGGGACACAGGACAGGGAGATGGGGACACGGGGGACACGGCCGTGGGGATGGGGACAGGCAGGGGACACAGGACAGGGACACGGGGGACACGGCCGTGGGGATGGAGGCGGGGGGACACAGGGGACACGGGACAGGGAGATGGGGACACGGGGGACACGGCCGTGGGGATGGGGGCAGGGGGACATGGGGGACACAGCCATGGGGATGGGGACAGGCAGGGGACACAGGACAGGGACGCAGGGGACACAGCCGTGGGGATGGGGGCAGGTCTGGGGACATGAGGGGACCTGGATGTGGGGATGGGGACAGGCAGGGGACACAGGACAGGGACATGGGGGACATGGCCATGGGGATGGGGCGGGGGACACACACAAGGGGACATGGGATAGGGAGATGGGGACACGGGAGGACGCAGGACAGGGACATGGGGACATGGGGGACACGGCCGTGGGGATGGGGACAGGCAGGGGACACAGGACAGGGACACGGGGGCATGGCCATGGGGATGGAGGCGGGGGACACACAGGGGGACACGGGACAGGGAGACGGGGACACGGGGGGACATGGCCGTGGGGATGGGGGTGGGTGGGACATGGGGGGACACAGCCGTGGGGATGGGGACAGGCAGGGGACACGGGACAGGGACGCAGGGGGACACAGCCGTGGGGATGGAGGTGGGGTACACGCAGGGGGACACAGGACAGGGAGATGGTGACACACACGGGGGACACGGCCGTGGGGATGGGGGCAGGTCTGGGGACATGAGGGGACCTGGATGTGGGGATGGGGACAGGCAGGGGACACAGGACAGGGACACGGGGGGGCATGGCCGTGGGGATGGGGCAGGGGACACATAGGGGGACACGGGAGAGGAGATGGGGACATGGGGGGCATGGCCATGGGGATGGGGACAGGGGACACAGGACAGGGACACGGGGGGCATGGCCATGGGGATGGGGCGGGGGACACACAGGGGGACACAGGACAGGGAGATGGGGACACGGGGGACACGGCCGTGGGGATGGGGGCAGGGGGGACATGAGGGGACCTGGATGTGGGGATGGGGACAGGCAGGGGACACGGGACAGGGACATGGGGGGACATGGCCATGGGGATGGGGCGGGGGACACACACAAGGGGACATGGGATAGGGAGATGGGGACACGGGAGGACGCAGGACAGGGACATGGGGACATGGGGGACACGGCCGTGGGGATGGGGACAGGCAGGGGACACAGGACAGGGACACGGGAGGGCACAGCCGTGGGGATGGAGGCGGGGACACACAGGGGGACACGGGACAGGGAGACGGGGACACGGGGGACATGGCCGTGGGGATGGGGGTGGGTGGGACATGGGGGACACAGCCATGGGGATGGGGACAGGCAGGGGACACAGGACAGGGACATGGGGGGGCATGGCCATGGGGATGGAGGCGGGGGGGACATGAGGGGACCTGGATGTGGGGATGGGGACAGGCAGGGGACACAGGACAGGGACATGGGGGGCATGGCCATGGGGATGGAGGCGGGGGACATGAGGGGACCTGGATGTGGGGATGGGGACAGGCAGGGGACACAGGACAGGGACATGGGGGACACGACCATGGGGATGGGGGCGGGGGACATACAGGGGGACACAGGACAGGGAGACGGGGACACGGGGGACACGGCCGTGGGGATGGGGGTGGGTGGGACATGGGGGACACAGCCATGGGGATGGGGACAGGCAGGGGACACGGGACAGGGACGCAGGGGACACAGCCGTGGGGATGGAGGTGGGATACACGCAGGGGGACACAGGACAGGGAGATGGTGACACACACGGGGGACACGGCCGTGGGGATGGGGGCAGGTCTGGGGACATGAGGGGACCTGGATGTGGGGATGGGGACAGGCAGAGGACACAGGACAGGGACACGGGGGGCATGGCCGTGGGGATGGGGCAGGGGACACATAGGGGGACACGGGAGAGGAGATGGGGACATGGGGGACATGGCCATGGGGATGGGGACAGGGGACACAGGACAGGGACACGGGGGGGCATGGCCATGGGGATGGGGCGGGGGACACACAGGGGGACACGGGACAGGGAGATGGGGACACGGGGGGACACGGCCGTGGGGATGGGGGCAGGGGGGACATGAGGGGACCTGGATGTGGGGATGGGGACAGGCAGGGGACACGGGACAGGGACATGGGGGACACAGCCGTGGGGATGGGGGCGGGGGACACACAGGGGGACACGGGACAGGGAGATGGGGACACACATGGGGGACACGGCCGTGGGGATGGGGGCAGGTCTGGGGACATGAGGGGACACAGCCATGGGGATGGGGACAGGCAGGGGACACAGGACAGGGACACGGGGGCACGGCCGTGGGGATGGAGGCGGGGGGCCACACAGGGGGACCCGGAATCAGGAGACGGGGACACGGTGGGGGGTCACGGCCGTGGGGCTGGCAGCGGGTGGGGGCGCGGCCCCGTGGCGGGGCCGTGGGGCGGCTCCATGGGGCAGCGGGAGGTGCCCAGGGGTCCCCGGCCCTGCGGGGCGAGCGTGGGGGTCCCTTCCCGGGGGGTGTCCAGGATCCCCCTGGGGGGATGCGCGGGGCGGGGGTGTCCAGGGCCCCCGGCCCTTGCTGGGGGGGATGAGCGGGAGCAGGACGCGGGGGTCACGGCACGTCCGTGTCGGTGGGGCGGGGGGCAGAGCCCTCCCTAATCCCGGGACGTGCCGGATGCAGGATGCGGCCCCGCTCCGGATCCGGCCCCCCCGGCGCAAGCCTGAGGGCTTTGCCCTGGAAACGGGGCGATGGGGGGGCCCCCCTCCCCACAACCGCCAGCCGGGCCCAATCGCCGGCCCCACAGATGGTCCCCGCCGGCCCCTCGCACCCCATAAAACCCACAGCCCCTCGGGGTGGGCCGGGAGGAGGCGGTGGCAGCGCCGGAGCCAGCCGGGACGGAGCGGGGGTCCCGGCGACCCCGGGTAAGAGGGGACCGGCGTGGGGTGAGAACTTGGGGGGCTGGGGACCGTCCCTGCCCGCGTCCCCCCCGTCCCCATTGCTACTGCCCCGACGCCGCGCTCCCCACCGGGGCGGCACGTGCCGGGCGTCCCCGCGGACGGGGGGTCCCCGCGGCACCGGAGGTGCCGCGGGGACCCCCCGTCCGCGGGGACGCCCCAAGGAGCTGCTCCGCCAGTAACACGGGTCCCTCGCTGCCAAGGTGGCCGGTGCGGCATGGCCGGGGTGCCGTGGGTGCCGGGCTGGGTCCTTGCCCCCCTGCTGCTCTGGGTGGCCGCGGCGGAAGCAGCCACCGGGTGAGTCCTCCGTGCCGGGGGCCGTGCCGCGTCCCCATGCCGGTGCCCGGGATGGGGGGGGACGCAACGTGGGGTCGCCGTCCCCAGACTGGTTTTGGGGCGGCTGGGTGGGCGCTGGTGCCGCGGGTGACGGAGTGCCGCGGCAGGCGGTGGTGCGAGCGGACGGTGCAGGTGACGGCGGAGGAGGAGGTGACACCGCGACGGGAGGACGCGGTGCCCTGCGCCAGCCTCTACCACTACAGCCTGGCGGGCTGGCGCATCGACCGGCACCGCATGCGGCAGACCTACGGTGGGGACCGCGGCGAGCCCCACCGCGACGCCCAGCCCGGCTCCGGCACCCCGCTCTGCTACATCTACAAGTGAGCGCCGGGGGGGACGTGCGGTGCACGGCGCGGGGGTGGGTGACGCCGGGGTGGAGGGGCACGAGGGGGCACCCGTCCCTGCACCGCGCACCCCCCCGTCCCCTCCCCCGACGCCGGGGCTCCCTTTGCCGCGCAGGCCCCCGGAGATGCGGCCGGTGGTGTGGAACCGCACGGTGCACGCCTGCTGCCGCGGCTGGAGCGGGCCCCACTGCACCGAAGGTAGGGACGGGCGTCGAGGCACGGTGGCACCGCCGTGCCGTCCCTGCCACCCGGCACCCAGCCGGCGGGCGCTTGGCGCTCGCCCGTGGAGACGAGGCGCGTCCCTGTGCCACAGGCGAAGGCTCGCTGGGACGCTGCTACGGCGCGTGGCGGTGCCAGGAGGCCGTGGGCGGCCGCAACCTCTCCGCCATGAGCCTGGCCGAGTGCTGCCGGCAGCCCTGGGGACACAGCTGGAGGAACGGCTCCACCGCGCCCTGCCTCGCCTGCACCCGCCTGCCCCTCGCCGGTGCGTCTGGGGGTCCCGGCGGGGCACGGGGGGTCCCACGGGGGCGTTTGCCGAGCGGTGTCGCCTCCCCGCCGCAGGAGAGGCGTCCCTGCAGCCGTCGCCTGCCGCGTCCCTGCGGGGAGCAGCCGCCCGGCACCGGGGTCCCTCGGCCGGCTGCCTCGCCTGGGCCGGGTCCCGCTACCGCAGCTTCGACGGGACGCACTTCCGCTTCTCCGGCGAGTGCACCTACAGCCTGGCCGCCGCCACCGACGGCACCTGGGCCATCTCCATTGCCGCCGGCGATCCCCGGGTACCGACCGCCCCCGCGGCGTTCGTGGGCGGGAGGAGGGGGAGCGCGGCCGGGGTCTCTGCTCCCCCCACGGACGGTGGCTCTGGGGGCAGGGGGGCCATCGGCCGTCCCCGCGGCGCGGCCACAGCGTCCCTGGGCGTCCGCGGCTGCCAGCAGCCAGAGGGGTCCCGGCGGCCCCGGCACGCACCGCGGGCCACCGGCCCCCGCTCCGGCTGACGCCGTGCCGCCGCAGGCGCTGCACATGACCTTCGGGATGGACGCGGTGGCGGCCCGGGGCCGAAACGTCTCCGTGAATGGCGTGGTGGTGCCGGAAGGACAGCCGTACCTGCACAACGGTGAGGGCGGCGGGATGCTCCGTCCCTCGCTGCCGCCGGTCCCGGGGTCCTGGGCGCCCGTCCCATCCCCGTCCCTGTCCCTGTGCCATGCTGAGCCGCCCGGCGCGGTGCCGGCAGGGATCAGCGTCACGTGGCTGGGCGACTGGGTGGCCGTGGTGAGCGGGCTGGGCGTGCGGGTGACCTCGGACGGCGGCCAGGCGGTCACCATGACGGTCAGCACCGAGCTGCGGGGCGGCACGCGGGGGCTCTGCGGCCCCTACAACGACGACCCTGCCGGTAAGCGTCACCTCACCGGCGATGCCCCTGCCATCCCCGTGCCGGGGGAGCGGGGGGAGACGCGGTGCAGGGGCAGCCGTGCCGGGGCCGTGTGCCGGGGCCGTGTGCCGGGGCCGTGTGCCGCGTCCCCCCGCCTGCCCCAGCCCTCCCCGTGCCCCCAGATGACTTCCTGCGGCCGGGGGGGGACGTGGCCCCCTTTGCCGCCAGCTTTGGCAACTCCTGGAAGATGCCGGATGCCAGCTCGGAGGTACCGGGGCAGAGCCGGGCGCCGGGGGGGGCCAGGGCTGCCGACCCCCGTCTCCGGCCGGGGGTCCCTGGGGGGGTCACCCCGGCTCTGAGGGTCCCCCCCGGGCTCAGCCCGCCTGCAGGGACGCGGTGGAGCTCGGCCCCGGCTGCGCGGCGGGTGACGCGGCACGGCAGGCGGCCGAGGCCGTCTGCGGGAAGCTGCTGGCCGAGCCCTTCCGCCAGTGCCACGGTGAGGTGAGCGGGTGCCCGCCGTCCCGGGGGGCCGGGGGTGCCGGTCCCACCGCCCTCACCCACCGCCCCTGCGCCAGGTCGACCCCAGCGGCTTTTACGCGGCGTGCCTGGAGGTGCTGTGCCGGGAGGGGGACGCCGGGCCCTCGCCGCCTCCCGCCGTCTGCGACACCTTCGCCGCCTACGCACGGGACTGCGCCCGGCACCAAACCTACGTCGACTGGCGCCAGCCGGGCTTCTGCGGTAGGGACCCGGGGGGCTCCGGCACCGAGCCCCTCGCCGCTGCTCCCCGCCCCGGCTGCGCTGGCGGCTCCCACCGCGCTGAGCACGCCGAAGGCTCGGGCACGCACCTGTCGGTCGTGCGCGGCGGCACCGCGCCCCTCAGTGCCGCGCCGTTGGCCTCGGTGCCGAGCCCGCCGGTGCTGAGCGCCGTGCCTGTGCCGGCAGAGCGGCGGTG
The DNA here is from genome assembly GCF_034638445.1 of Ciconia boyciana. Classification (NCBI taxonomy): domain Eukaryota; kingdom Metazoa; phylum Chordata; class Aves; order Ciconiiformes; family Ciconiidae; genus Ciconia; species Ciconia boyciana. Next base: position 168,755,933 of record NC_132935.1, read on the forward strand.
CGGCGCGGGGAAGCGTTTCTCGGACTGCGTCTCCTCCTGCCCCGCCAGCTGCGTGGCCGTGGGCAGCGCCGAGGAGGGGCCGTGCCACGAGGACTGCGCCGGCGGCTGCGAGTGTGAGCCGGGGCTCTACCAGGACGGGGGGCTCTGCGTCCCCCCGAGCGCCTGCCCCTGCCTCCACCGCCACCGGCGCTACGCCCCGGGCCAGAGCATCCGCCAGCGCTGCAACCGGTGGTGAGCAACGCCGGGGCGCCGGGGCCGGGTCCCGCGCCGCCGGGCTGGGGTCCCCGCACCCATGTGCTTGGTGTGGCGGGAGGCGCGGCGGCCCCCGCGGTGAGCCCGGCGTCGCCTCCTGTGCCCGCAGCACGTGCCAGGGCGGGCGCTGGCTCTGCAGCCAGGACCGGTGCCCAGGCGAGTGCGCGGTGCTGGGGGGCCGCCACTACGTCACCTTTGACCGCCGGCGCTTCTCCTTCCTGGGCGCCTGCGCCTACACCCTGGTGCAGGTGAGGGTGGCCCCTGCGGTGGCCGGGACGGCGGCCGTGGCGGTGGCAGGGGCGGTGGCCGGGGCGGTGGGGCTCTGCCCCGGGGGACCGCGGCGCGGGGGGGCTCAGCGGGGTCTCTGCCCCCCAGGACTTCGCGGAGGGGCAGCTGCTGATCGTGGCCGAGCACGAGCCCTGCGATGGCCGCCGGCCCCTCGGCTGCCTCCGCTCCCTCTCCGTCGGCACCCGCCGCGCCTCCGCCCGCCTCCGCGGCACAGGTGACCCGCGGGGACCGTCCCCGCGCCCCGGCAGGGTGGAAGCGGGCGCCAGCCCGGCGGCCGTGCCCTGACGGCCCCCGGCTCTCCCGGCACAGGCGAGGTGACGGTGGACGGGCGGGAGGTGACGCTGCCCTTTGCCGGTGCCGAGCTGAGCGTCCGCCGGGCGTCCTCCTCCTTCCTGCTGCTCCAGACCTTCGGGGCCCACGTCCTCTGGGGGCTGGAGACCCCCGCCATCTACATCACCCTCCAGCCCGCCTTCGCCGGCAAGGTGAGCCCCGGTCCCCGGCCGTGCCGCGCCGCAGCGGTGGCGGAGCCGGGCTGGGATCCCGGCGGGACGCGTCCCGGGACCGGGGGTCCGGGGGGCCCGTCCTGAGCCGCGTCCCGGTGCGGTAGGTGCGGGGGCTCTGCGGCACCTACAACTGGAACCAGCAGGACGAGTTCACCACGCCGGTGGGTGACGTGGAGACCGGCGTCGCCGCCTTCGCCAACAAGTACCGGGCGTCCGGCGACTGCCCCGCGCTCGGCCCCTTCCCCCTCGAGCCCTGCGATGCCTTCGCCGGGCGGCGGGAGCTCGCCGAGGCCGCCTGCGCCGTCCTGCACGGCCCGGCCTTCCAGGTGCCGAGCGGCCCCCGCCCCGGCCGGGCAGCGGCGTGCCCGGTGCCCGGTGCCCGGTGCCGGGCGGCGTGCCGAGCACCAGCGCCGCGGCCCAACGCTTCCCTCCCGCCCGCAGCCGTGCCACCGGGTCGTGGAGCCGGAGCCCTTCCTCCAGCTCTGCCTGCGGGACGCCTGCGCCTGCCGGGGCGGGCAGCGGTGCCTGTGCCCCGCGCTGGCTGCCTACGCCCGGCAGTGCGGCCGGGAGGGAACCGCGCTCGCCTGGAGGAACCAGAGCTTCTGCGGTGCGGGGCCGGGGCGGAGGATGTGGGGCGGCTGGGGAGGACCGGGCGCGGGGGGCTTCGGTGACGTCCCCGCGTCCGTCCCGGCAGGCGTGCCGTGCGGCGGCGGGCAGCTGTACCTGGAGTGCGGCCGTCCCTGCGGCCGGACCTGTGCCGACCTGCGCCCGGGCGGCACCGGCTCCTGCCCCGACCTGGACGACCTCTGCGTCCCCGGCTGCGACTGCCCCGCCGGGCTGGTGCTGGCCGAGGGCGGGCAATGCGTCCCGCCGGCCGCCTGCCCCTGCCGCCGCGGCACCGAGCTCTACCCTCCCGGCGGCCGGATCCGCCGGGGCTGCGAGGCCTGGTGCGTGGCTCAGGCGGTGCCCGGGGGGGCGGCGGGGACGGGGCGGGGGACGCCGGGGCGGCGGGGGCCGGGCGGGCCGAGGGACGGCGACCCAGCGCCGCGGGACGGGGCGAGGCGGGAGACGTCTGATGAAATCCCCCTACGGCCCGCGTGGGACGGCACCGCGGCATAGGCGGCTTTCATTGCCCGTCCCTGCCGCGGGGCGCCGGGGCGGCGAGAGAGCGCGAGCCTGGGGACCGATACTGGGATGGACTGGGATGGGATGGGGTGGGATGGGATGGGGATGGGATGGGAGGGGATGGGGTGGGATGGGATGGGGATGGGATGGGAGGGGAGGGGAGGGAGGGAGGAGGGGATGGGATGGGGAGGGAGGGGAGGGGATGGGATGGGGAGGAGGAGGGATGGGATGGGGAGGGGATGGGATGGGGATGGGGATGGGGAGGAGGGGATGGGATGGGGAGGGGACAGGATGGGATGGGGATGGGGATGGGGATGGGGAGGGGAGGGGATGGGGTGGGGAGGGGAGAGGATGGGATGGGATGGGGATGGGATGGGGATGGGATGGGGAGGGGAGGGGAGGGGATGGGATGGGATGGGATGGGATGGGATGGGACAGGATGGGTGCTATGGATGTGGGGACCCCAGTGTGGGGCCGGCTGTGTGGGGGACTCCCCGGGCCAGGGCTGCTGTGGGGCTGCCCTCACCATTCCCCTCCCCGCAGCGTCTGTGCCGGCGGGTCCTGGCGCTGTGCCGAAGCCCCCTGCCCCGTGGCTGCCCGCTGCCCCGGCGGGCTGGTTCACGCCCCGGGGTCCTGCCTGCGCCGCTGCGACAGCGCCGAGCCCAACGGCACCTGCGCCGGCATCGCCGACGGCTGCGTCTGCCCCCCCGGCACCGTCTTCCTGGTGGGTGACCCCCTCTTGGGGGGGAGTCCCGGGGGGCCGGGGAGCCAGGGGACCTGGGGGAGCGGGGGGTTGGGGGTCCAGGGGACTCGGAGCAGCAAGGGTGTGGGCGGTGGGACGCTGGCGAGCGGCACCGGGGGTCCCAGCCCCTCTGCTGACGCCTGCCCAGAGCCCCCCATGCCCCAGGGGCCCGGCAGCCCCCGCTCCCCCCAGCCCCGGCTCACCGGGGGGGTCTCGCACCGGCAGGACGGGCGCTGCGTGTCCCCGGACGAGTGTCCCTGCCACCACGGCGGGCGGCTGTACCGGCCCAACGACACCATCGTCCACGACTGCAACACCTGGTGAGAGCCCCCCCCCCGGTGACGCCGGGGACGCTGCGGCCGCGCCGGCGCTCAGCTCCGTCCCCCGCAGCGTGTGCCGGCGGCAGCGCTGGCATTGCGGCCGGGAGGAGTGCGCGGGGACCTGCGTGGCCACGGGGGACCCCCACTACGTCACCTTCGACGGGCGAGCCTTCTCCTTCCCCGGGGACTGCGAGTACCTGCTGGCGCGCGAGACCGCCGGCCTCTTCGCCGTCACCGCCGAGAACGTCCCCTGCGGCACCAGCGGCGTCACCTGCACCAAGTCGGTGGTGGTGGCGATGGGCAACACCGTGGTGCACATGCTGCGGGGTGAGCGGGCGGGGGGCGCGGGGACGGGTCCCCCCCGGGGACGGGGACGTGCCGGGGGTCGCCGCCCCTGACAGCCCGCCCTGTGCCGGCAGGGAGGGACGTGACGGTGAACGGGGTCTCGGTCCGACCCCCCAAAGTCTACAGCGGGAGCGGGCTGACGCTGGAGCACGCCGGCCTCTTCCTCCTCCTCCTCTCCCGGCTGGGGCTGGCGGTGCTCTGGGACGGAGGTGAGACCCGCCGGCGGGGCTCGGGGGGGTCGCCGGGCCAGCCGTGCCGTGGCGGACCGCCGGCGCCGAACGTCGTGCCGTGCCGTCCCAGGCACGCGGGTGTACGTCCGGCTGGAGCCGCAGCACCGGGGCCGCGTGGCCGGGCTCTGCGGCAACTTCGACGGCGACGCCGAGAACGATTTCACCAGCCGGCAAGGGGTGCTGGAGCCCACCGCCGACCTCTTCGGCAACTCCTGGCGCCTCAGCCTGCTCTGCCCCGAGGTCGACAGCGCCGACGCGCGGCACCCCTGCACCGTACGGACGGGGACGGGGAACCGGGGCTGGCGGCGCGGGGACGGTGGCGGGAGGCAGGAGGCCCCGGCACCGAGCTGGCCGGGGGACGGCGTCTGATGGCGGTGCCGGCCCCCCCAGGAGAGCCCCCACCGGGCGGCGTGGGCCCGCCAGCGCTGCGGCGTCCTCCGGCAGCGGCTCTTCGCGCCGTGCCACGACGTGGTGCCGTGCCAGCGCTTCTACGACTGGTGTGTCTTCGACGCCTGCGGGTAAGCGCGGGGCCGGCGGCAGGCGGGGGGGCTCTGCCCGGGGTCCCCGAGCCGGGGGGGGGGGTCCCGCCACCCCCATCCCACCAAACCCGGCGCCCACCCGCCGCGCTCTGCCGGCAGCTGCGACTCCGGCGGGGACTGCGAGTGCCTGTGCACGGCCATCGCCACCTACGCCGAGGAGTGCGGCCGGCGCGGCGTCCACGTCCGCTGGAGGAGCCAGGAGCTGTGCCGTGAGTCCCCAGCCCCGTCCCCGTCCCCGTCCCCGCGGGCTGCCGGTCGAGGCTGGGGGGTCCGGGCTGTGTCCCCCTTGGGCTGTGCCGGGGTCCGGCTTCGGTCCGGGGGCTGATCCAGATGAGCGAAGGGGCCGGGGGGAGGGGGGGGGGCTGGGACCTGTGGGGCAGGAGCCCCCCGCGGGGCCGTGGGGAGGGAGCGGGGCCCGGCGGCTGTGGGGCAGGGGGGTCCCTGCCCTGCCCGACCCCCGTCTCCAGCCCTGCAGTGCGACCGGGGGCTGGAGTACAGCGCCTGCGGCCCCCCCTGCCCCCCAACCTGCCGCGGCCTCGGCCGGGAGCCCCCCGAGAGCTGCCGGGCTCTGTCCTGCCTGGAGGGCTGCTTCTGCCCCCCGGGGAGGGTCCTGCACGGTGAGGCCTGGCGACGGCGTGGGGCCGGTGTGGGGCCGGTGTGGGGCCGGTGCGGGGCCGGCGTGGGGCCGGCGTGGGGCAGCTCGCACCCGACTCCCCTCTCCTGGGTGTGGGGCTCTCCCGGCACACGGCTCCGCTGTGTGGCGCAGGGTCTGACCCGGCTTTGGGTGCCGGTGGCTCGGCCCGGCTCGGCCGCGTGCCGGTGCCGGTGCCGGGTCACCGCAGTCCGACGGCTTCTCCCCTCCCCGCGGGCAGAGGGCGGCTGCGTGGAGCCCACCGAGTGCCCCTGTTTCTGGGACGGCTTCGCCTTCCCGGCCGGCAGCGCGGTGCAGCAGGGCTGCAAGAACTGGTGAGTCCCCGCCGGGCACGGCACCGAGCCGGCGCAGCCGTCTGGCACCCACCGGCAGCCGAGCTCGCCGACGCCGCGACGCCGGGACGGCAGGGAGCACCCCGGGGCTGAGCCGTTGCCGTCCCCGCAGCACGTGCTCGGCGGGTCGGTGGCATTGCCCGTCCTCGCCGGAGCCCTGCCCGGCCGAGCCGCGTTGTGCCGAGTGGGAGTTCGCCTGCCGCGCCGACGGGCGCTGCGTGCCGGGCGCCTGGGTCTGCGACAACGAGGAGGACTGCGGGGACGGCTCGGACGAGGTCTGCGCCCCGCGCTGCGCCCCGCACCAGCACCGCTGCGCCGGCGGGCAGTGCCTGGACTGGGCCGCCCGCTGCGACGGCGTGCCCGACTGCCCCGACGGCTCCGACGAGGGCGGCTGCCCCCCCCCGGCCTGCGCCCCCCCCGAATTCGGCTGCGCCAGCGGCCGCTGCCTCCCCCCGGAACGCGTCTGCGACGGGGAGCTGGACTGCGGCTTCGCCGACGACTCGGACGAGGCAGGCGAGTGGCCCCGCGGCTGCGCCCGGGGGGCTCGGGGGGGGGGGGGCGTGGTGGTCCCGGGTCCCAGAGCAGGGGTGGGCTGCCAGCGGGCGTGCCCCACGGCAAGGGGGTCTGAGCCCCACGGCGAGGGGGTCTGAGGCCCACGGCGAGGGGGTCTGTGCCCCACAGCGAGGGGGTCTGAGGCCCACGGCGAGGGGGTCTGTGCCCCACGGCGAGGGGGTCTGTGCCCCACAGCGAGGGCATCTGAGGCCCACAGCGAGGGGGTCTGAGCCCCACGGCGAGGGGGTCTGAGCCCCACGGCAAGGGGTTCTGTGCCCCACGGCGAGGGGGTCTGAGCCCCACGGCGAGCGGGTCTGAGCCCCACGGCGGGGATCCCTGACCTCTGCTGCCGCAGGCTGCAGCCCCAGCTGCGAGGCGGGCGAGTTCCGCTGCGCGGTGGGCCGGTGCGTGCCGTACCCTCACCGCTGCGACGGCCACAACGACTGCGGCGACTTCAGCGACGAGCGCGGCTGCGTCTGCCCCCCCGGCCACTTCCAGTGCCCCGACAGCCGGTGCCTGCCCCTGGCCGCCGTCTGCGACGGCGACCGCGATTGTGCCAACGGCACCGACGAGGCGTTCTGCCCAGGTGAGGGGCTGCGGGGCTGAGCCCCCCACGCCGGGACCCCCTGCCTGCGGCGGCTTCGCCCCACGGGACCGTGTCCCCCCCCCCAGACCGGGTGACCTGCGGCCCCGGGCAGCTCCCCTGCCCCGACGGCTCCTGCGTTGGCGAGGCCGCGGTCTGCGACGGCATCCGCGACTGCCGGGACGGCTGGGACGAGAGCCCGGCGGGGTGCGCGGCGGCACTGCCGGCTGCCGTGCTCACCACACCGGCCAACGGCTCTGCAGGTGAGGGGCGGCGGTGCCGTGGGGCAGCCGGACCCCCCGCACGGCTCCGCACAGCCCCGGCGCTGGCACGGGGGGGCTTGCCGGGAGCACCGTGCTCTGTGCCGGGATGGCACCCGGTGAGGACGGGGCTGCGACGTGGCGACCCGCCACGTGGTGACCCGCCGTCCCCAGCACCGGTGTGCGGCCCCTACGCCTTCTCCTGCGGCAGCGGGGATTGCGTGCCGTGGGGCTGGCTCTGCGACGGCGAGGCCGACTGCCACGACGGCAGCGACGAGCTGGGCTGTGCCGGCGGCTGCGAGCCCGGCCACTTCCCCTGCGCCCACGGCACCGACTGCGTCCCCAACGGCCAGCTCTGCGACGGCGTCCCCCACTGCCGCGACCGCTCCGATGAGAGCACCGACCACTGCGGTGAGCCACGGCGGGGTCCCCCCGGTGTCCCCGTCCCCACCGGCGCGGTGGGATGGTCTCGGTGGTCCCCCCGTGGCGTCGTGCCTGACGGTGCCCAGGCCCCGGCACAGGCTCTACCGCCATCCCGCCGTGCCCGGGGCTCTTCGCCTGCGATGACGGCGTGTGCCTGAACGCGTCGAGGGTCTGCGACGGTGCCACCGACTGTCCCCATGGCGAGGACGAGCTGGCCTGCGGTGAGGGCGGTGGCGGTGGGACGGGGCGGCGGCGGCGGGGGGCTGCGGCCGGGGGGGGCCGCCCCACCACGGCCACCCCGTGTCCCCTCCGCAGAGAGCCGCGTCCCCGCCGGCACGAGCAACCGGACCGGGGGTCCCTGTGCCGAATACGCCTGCGGCGAGGGCGAGTGCGTCGCCTTCCAGCAGGTACGGGGGGGGGGGCACGGGGCCCCCCGCCCGACCCGGTGCCGCCGCGGGGTCCCTGCGGCACCGTCCCCTCCCCGCCGCCCCGGCTCAGCGTCACCCCGGTGCCGCAGGTGTGCGACGGGGTGCCGGACTGCGGGGCCGCGGGGGAGCGGCCCCGGGACGAGCGGGACTGCGGGGTCTGGGGGTCCTGGGGGCCCTGGGGTGCCTGCACCCGCTCCTGCGGCCCCGGCCTGCAGCGGCGCACGCGGGGCTGCCGGCAGCGCCGTCCCGGCGTCCTGCACCGGTGCCACGGCCAGGCCGCGCAGGAGCGGCAATGCTTCAGCGTCGCCTGCCCCGGTGAGCGGGGCCGCCGGCGGGGCCGGGGGCTGCGGGGGTCCCACCGCCGGGGCTGCCCGGGGGGCCGGGGGACCCCGTGGCCGGGCTGCCGGGGGAATCTGGGGGTTCCGCCCGGGGGTTTGGGGGTTCCCATGGTTGGGGCGCCCGGGAGGTTTTGGGGTGCCTACGGCTGAGGCTGCCGGGGGAGTTTGGGGGTTCCCGTGGCTGGGGCTGCCCGGGGGGGTTGGGGGGTTCCCGTGGGGTTCCCAGTACCCCCCAGGGACACGCCAGTCCCCCCCCACGGCATCCTGGTACCCCCTGGGTCCCCCCAACCCCCTCTGGGACACCCCAGTGCCCCCCTCCAGGACCCCAGTGCTCCCCGGGGCACCCAAACACCTCTTCAGAGCACCCCAATACCCCCCTAGATCACCCCAAGGGGCTGCCCGGGGGGTCTGGGGGGCCCAGGGGGCTCCCATGGCTACCTGCCCCGGGCGGCCCGTGGCCCTGGGGATGCCGGGGGCGTGGGCAGGGGCTGTGGGCAGGGGGTGCGGGCAGGGGCTGCGGGCAGGGGCTGCAGGCAGGGGGTGCGGGCAAGGGGTGCAGGCAGGGGGCACGGGCAGGGGGCACGGGCAGGGGCTGCGGGCAGGGCTGCCCACCCTCACGCCGCTGCCTCCGCCCGCAGTGGACGGCGCCTGGAGCGAGTGGGCGACCTGGTCCAACTGCACCAGGGGCTGCGGTGGGGTGCGGCTGCGGCGGCGAGATTGCCGGCCCCCCCAGAACGGTGGCCGCCACTGCGCCGAGCTGCCCGGCACGTCCCCCGCCAGCCTGGAAATGGGTGGGTGCTGGGGGGGCTGGGGGGGGGCTCCAGGGGGGGTCCCGGTGGGGTGCGGGGGCTCTGTGGGGCCTGACCCCGTCCTCCCGCCCCAGCCCCCTGCAAGCCGGGGGGCTGCCCCAACGCCTCCGCCTGCCCGGTGGGGCTGCGGCCCCGGCCCTGCGCCCCCTGCCCCGCGTCCTGCGCCGACCTCGCCGCCGGCACCGACTGCCGGCAGGACCGGCCCTGCAGCCCAGGTGAGGCGAGGGGCAACGGGGGGGCTGCGGGGATCCTGGGGGGACCCCGCCTTGGCGTGGGCGAGGGGCTGGCTGCGGCGCGCCCACCCACCCGCTCACCCAACGCCCACCCACCCGCTCGCCCGGCGCCCACCCACCTACTCGCCCAATGCCCTCCCAACGCTCACCCAACACCCACCCACCCGCTCGCCCGGCGCCCACCCACCACTCACCCAACACCCACCCACTCGCTCACCCAGCGCCCACCCACCCGCTCTCCCGGCAGGGTGCTGGTGCGCGGCGGGGCTGGTGCTGGATGCCGGCAGCGGCCGGTGCGTGCGACCACGGGAGTGCCCCTGCCAGGCCGGGGGGCTGCGGTACCGGCCGGGGCAGCCGGTGAAGGTGAACTGCCGCCTCTGCACCTGCCTGGACGGGCAACTGCGGCGCTGCCGCCAAAACCCCGACTGCACCGGTGGGTCCCGGCACGCGGCGGCACCGCGACGGTGGGCAGGGGCTGCCGGGACCCCCGCTGACCCGGTGCCCCCCGTGCCGGCAGTGCACTGCGGCTGGTCGGCGTGGTCGGCGTGGGGCGAGTGCCCGGGGCCCTGCGGTGCCCAGAGCGTCCAGTGGTCCTTCCGCAGCCCCACCAACCCCAGCCAGCGCGGCGGCGGCCGGCACTGCCGCGGCATCTACCGCAAGGCCCGCAGGTGAGGCGGCGGGCGCGGGGGGCGGTGGCGGGCGGGTGGGCTCCGCGCCGACCTCCCCTCTCCCGCAGGTGCCAGACGGCGCCGTGCCGGCAGTGCCAGCAGCAGGGCCGGCGGCGTGCCCCGGGGGAGCGCTGGCGCGGGGGGCCCTGCCGCGTCTGCCAGTGCCTGCCCAGCCTGGCTGTCCGGTGCTCGGCTTACTGTCCCCACCGCGCCGCCGGCTGCCCCCAGGTGAGGGCTGGGGGGGTGCAGGGGCATCGCCCGGGGGGGGGCGAGGGGACCCCTCCCTGCCGGTGTCGGTGTCGGTGACGGTGTCGGTGACGGTGTCGGTGACGGTGACCCCCCCGCAGGGCCAGGTGCTGGTGGAGGGCCGCGGCGACGCCTGCTGCTACTGCGCCCCGGCAAGTGAGTCGGGGGGAGCGGGTGCCGTGGCGGCGGGGGGGGGGTGGGTCTCCTCCCCGCGGCGCCCCAGCACCGGCTGCACCGTGGCCGTCCCCGCTGCAGGCGACAACGGGACGGCCGTCCCCCCCGCGCTGACGACGGAGCCCCCCTCCGCCGCGCCGGCAGAGCCCCCCGGCAGCCCCCTCCTCACCTTCCCGCTGCCCGCCCCCGGCGGTAAGCGAGACCCCCCCCCCCCTCCTCGCCGCGGGGCTGCCGGCCGTGGGTGCCGGCAGCCGGGGGCCGGGGCGGTGACCCCCCGCCCCCCGTCCCGGCAGACCCCTGCTACCGCCCGCTGGGCATCGCCTCCCTGCCGGACAGCAGCTTCGCCGCCTCCTCGGAGCAGGCGGGGACCCCGGCCCGCGCCGCCCGCCTGCGCGCCGGCCGCCCCGGGCAGGAGCTGCGCGGCTGGGCCCCCCCGGACGAGGCGTACCCGGCGCTGCTCTCCGAGCCCCCCTTCCTGCAGCTGGACCTGCTGGAGCCCACCAACATCACCGGTGGGTGCCCGTCACCGGTGGGTGCACCGGGTGCCGCCGGCGGCGGCGGTGACCCGGTGCTGTCCCCCGGCAGGGGCGGTGGTGCAGGGAGCCGGCTCCTCCGACGCCTTCGTCACCGCCTTCCTGCTCCAGTTCAGCGCCGACGGCACGCGCTGGCACAGCTACCGCGAGGTCACCGCCGGCGCCCGGCACAAGGCCAAGGTGCCGCCTGCGCCGGGCCGCAACCGCGGGCGGGTGTCGGGGGGCCAGCACCGGGCGCTCACGCGCCCCCCTGCCCGTCCCCATCCCCGTCCCCCGTCCCCCCCAGCTCTTCCAGGGTAACTGGGACGCCGGCACGCCGGCCGTGCGGCTGCTGGGACGCATGGTGCAGGCGCGGCACGTCCGCATCCTCCCCCAGGACTTCCACAACCGCATCGTCCTGCGCGCCGAGCTGCTGGGCTGCCCCCCAGGTGCGGGGGGGGCGGGGGCCGGGACCCCCTGCGCCCCCCCCCCCCGCCGCAGAGCCCTTCCCCCACCCCCCGCACCGCTGCCCTCTCCCCAAAGTGCCCCCTGCCCGGCTCGGGGCCGTGACGGAGCCGGTGGTGACGGTGACGATGCCGGCGACGCCGAGCCGGCGCCCCTGCGGCGCGGGGGAGTTCCGGTGCGGGAACGGGGGCTGCGTCCCCGGGGGTCCCCGCGGCGCCCTGTGCGACGGCGTCGACGACTGCGGGGACCTCTCCGACGAGCTGAGCTGCGGTGAGCGGGACGGGTGCCGCGGCGGGTGTCCGGCACCGCCACGGGTCCGACACCCGCCGTCACCGTGCCCGCCCCGCGCAGGCCTGGCCCCCCCGGTGACCCCCACAGTGCCAGGGCCGTGCCCCCCACCCCGCTTCGCCTGCCCGGGCTCCGGCGGCTGCCTCCCGGCATCCCGGCGGTGCGATGGCGTCACCGACTGCCCCGGCAGCGCCGACGAGGCCGGCTGCGAGCCCCCCACCAGCAGCAGGTACCGGTGGCGGGACGGTGGGGGTCCCACGGGAGCCGGGGGTGTCGGGGCGGGTGACCCCGAATCGCTTCTTCCAGCCCCACGGCCCCCGCGGCAGCCGGCGTCCTGGCGTCCCCGACCACCCAGCCGCCATCGGCGCCGCCGGCCGCGGTGAGCCCGGGGGGTGGGGGGCCGGGGGCGGGGGGGCCGGGGGTGGCGGTGGGTGACGGACCCCGGTCTGTGCCGGCGCAGGCGCCCCCCGGGACGGGCACCCGGCTGCTCCCCGCAGGCGCCGAGCCCACCCCCGCAGGTACCCGCCGTGGGGCCGAGCAGGGGCTGGGGGGCAGCGGGGGGCTCGGGGCTGGGGAGGGGGTCCCGGGCTGGGGGGGTCGGGGCTGGGGGCTCCGGGGAGGAGCTCCTGGGAGCGGGACGGGGACGGGGGTCCCTGGGGCAAAGGGACCCCGCTGGCTGCCATGGGGCTGGGGTGCTGTGGGGCTGGGGGTGCCGTGGGTTTCGGGGTGCCGTGGGGCCGGGTGCTGTGGGTTTCGGGGTGCTATGGGGCTAGGGCTGCTGGGGGTGCCGTGGGGCTGGGTGCTGTGGGGCTGGGGGTGCCGTGGGTTTCGGGGTGCTATGGGGCTAGGGCTGCTGGGGGTGCCGTGGGGCTGGGGGTGCCGTGGGTTTTGGGGTGCCGTGGGGCCGGGTGCTGTGGGTTTCGGGGTGCTATGGGGCTAGGGCTGCTGGGGGTGCCGTGGGGCTGGGGGTGCCGTGGGTTTTGGGGGGCCGCGGGCCGGTGCCGCGCTCAGCCCCACGCGTGCCCCCGTGGCCCCCTCCCCCGGCCCAGCCCTCCCCGGTTGCCCAGCCCGGGGGACCGGTTGGGGGTCCCAGGCTGGGGGGGCTCCGGGGCCGGGGGGCACCGCGGGGGGACAGGAGCCGGTTTGGGGAGGGGCGAGCAGAGGCCCCGGCAGCCCCAGGGGATCCCCGCGCCCCCCAGCAAGGGCGCCGTGGGGCCGGGACCCCCCCGCTGTGGGCCCGGGCAGCCCTGACCCCCGCCCCCCCCAGCCGACTGCGTCCTGTCCCCCTGGGGGGGCTGGGGGCCCTGCGGCCGCTCCTGCGGGCTGGGGGTCTCCCTGCGGCGGCGGGCGCTGCTGCGGGGGGCCCTGCCCGGGGGGGGCTGCGCCCGCCCCCGCCTCGACACCCGCGCCTGCTTCCTGCGGGCCTGCCCAGGTACCCGGGACCCCCAGGGCCGGGACCCCCAACAAGGGCCGGGACCCCCAACAAGGGCCGGGACCCCCAGGGCCGGGACCCCCAACAAGGGCTGGGACCCCCAGAGCCAGGACCCCCAGGGCCGGGACCCCCAGGGCTGGGACCCCCAACAAGGGCCAGGACCCCCAACAAGGGCCGGGACCCCCAGGGCCAGGACCCCAACAAGGGCTGGGACCCCAGGACCGGGACCCCAGGGCCAGGACCCCCAAGGGCTGGGACCCCCAGGGCCGGGACCCCAGGGCCGGGACCCCCAACAAGGGCTGGGACCCCCAGGGCTGGGACCCCAGGGCCAGGACCCCCAACAACGGCTGGGACCCCCAGAGCCAGGACCCCCAGGGCCGGGACCCCAGGGCTGGGACCCCAACAAGGGCCGGGACCCCCAACAAGGGCTGGGACCCCCAGGGCCAGGACCCCCAGGGCCGGGACCCCCAGGGCTGGGACCCCCAACAAGGGCCGGGACCCCCAGGGCCGGGACCCCCAGGGCTGGGACCCCTAACAAGGGCCGGGACCCCCAAGGCCGGGACCCCCGTCACGGGTTGGGACCCCCAACATGGACCGGGATCCCCAAAGGCTGGGACCCCAAGGGCCAGGACCCCCGTCACGGGCCGGGACCCCCACCCCTGCCGGGACCACCGCCACCCCCAGGCCGGCCGGGGGGTCCCCAGCAGCGGGGGTCCGGGGGGGGGCCGTGCCCAGGCTGGGGGGGCGGCTGGGGGTCCCCGCGCCCCCCCGCTGCCCCCCGCCCTCCCCCAGTGCCCGGCGGGTGGGCGCCCTGGGGGTCCTGGTCCCCCTGCGACGCCGAGTGCGGGGGGGGGGTGCGGAGCCGGGCGCGGAGCTGCAGCGACCCCCCCCCCAAGAACGGGGGGCAGCCGTGCCGGGGGGCCCCCCTCCAGAGCCAGCCCTGCGGCCTGCAGCCCTGCGGGGACCCCCCAGGTACGGGGGGCCGGGGGGCCGCGCTGGGGGGCAGGCGCCCGGCGCGGGGGGCGGCGGCGGGGCCCCCCCCACCCTGAGCACCCCCCGCCCCCCCCAGCCTGCGCCCCACCGATGGAGCTCGTGGGGGACTGCGAGGGGCGGGGGGTGCCCCCCTGCCCCCCAACCTGCCGGGACCTGAGCACCGAAAGCGCCTGCCCCGGCGCCTGCCAGGAGGGTGAGTGCCGGGGGCGCGGGGGGACGCGGGCGGCCGGCGCGGTGCCGGTGGGTGCCGGCGCTGAGGCCACGCTGCCGGGCAGGCTGCCGGTGCCCGCCGGGGCTGTACCTGCAGGACGGCGGCTGCGTCAACGCCAGCCAGTGCCGGTGCCACCTGCCCCGGCAGCACCGGCTGCCCGGCGAGGTCTTCCGGCAGGGCTGCCGGCGGTGGTGAGTGCCGCCGCCGCGACCCCGGCGCTGCCCGCGGGCCGGGCTCGCCGGGGACCCCCGGGGTGTTTGGGGCGTCCCTCGCCCGTCCCCACGGCTGAGCCCGGCGCCCGTCCCCAGCGTGTGCCAGAACGGGACGGTGACGTGCGAGGACGCGGCCTGCGCCGTGGACTGCGCCTGGTCGGCCTGGTCGCCCTGGACCCGGTGCGACGGCGGCTGCGGCGCGGGGACGCAGGAGAGGTTCAGGTGTGGGGCTGGGGGGGGGCGAGGGCCCTGCCCCACGGCGCCGGCGGTGCCCCACGGACGGGGCGGACACGCGGCGCCGTCCCACAGGTCGCCCTCCAACCCCGCGGCGGCGGCCGGCGGAGCCCCCTGCGCCGGGGAGGCCCGGGAGGCGCGGGAGTGCCACGAGCCCTGCGGCACCGGTAGGCGCCCACCGAGCCCCGCGGTGGCACCGGCGATGGCGGGGGCCGTGCCGGGGCCGGCCCGGCGACCCCCGCGCCCCGTGCCGCGGCGGCCCCGCGAGCGCCGTGCGTCCGTCTGTCCCGGCAGAGCCCGGCACCGGCTGGGGCGCCTGGACGCCCTGGACCGAGTGCTCCGCTCCCTGCGGCTCCGGCGAGCAGAGGCGGCGCCGGGCCTGCGCCCCGACGGCACGCGGGGAGCCCGACTGTGCCGGCCCCCGCGTCCAGACGCGGGACTGCAACACCCAGCCCTGCCACGGTGGGTGCCCCGCGCCGGGCAGTGCCGGCGGCGGCCGGCGCTCGGCGGTGCGGGCAGCGGGCGACGCCCAGCCCCGCCGCCCGCTCTCCTCGCAGCGCGGTGCCCGGGGGACATGCTCTACCGGACGGCGGAGGAGTGCCGGCGCGGCGGGGGGCCCTGCCCGCGGCTCTGCCTGGACCAGGGCGTGGGCGTGGAGTGCGCCGCGCTCTGCCGCGACGGCTGCGCCTGCCCGCCCGGGCTCCTGCTGCAGAACCGGAGCTGCGTGCCGCCCGGCCGCTGCCCCTGCTACCACCACGGCCGCCTCTACCGGCCCGGCGACGCCGCCGCCCTCGACGCCTGCAACAACTGGTGCGGACGCGGCGGCGGCCGGGCCCGGGGGTCCCACCGGCGCGTGCGTGTGGGGCGCGTGGTGCGGCCCCCCCCGCTGACGCCCTCTCCCGCAGCACCTGCACGGCCGGGGCGATGGTGTGCGGCACGGAGCCCTGCCCAGGTAGCGGCCGGGCGCGGAGGCGCCGGGGTCGGTGGGGCGGGGGGGGGTCCCGGCGGGCGCCCGCGCCATCCCGCTCTCCCTCCCGCGTCCGCAGAGGCGCCGTGGGGCACGCGGTCGCCGTGGGGCGCGTGGTCGCCGTGGGGCGCGTGGTCGCCGTGGGGGCCCTGCAGCGTGTCCTGCGGCGGGGGCGAGCGGCTGCGCCGGCGGCAGTGCCACCAGCCGCCGTGCCCCGGGCTGGGCCTGCAGAGCCAGATCTGCAACAGCCACGTGTGCCGGGGTGAGCGCCGCCCCACGGCCCGGCCCCACGGCCCTATCCCTTAGCCGTGCCCCACAGCCCTGCCGCATTCCCCTGCCCCATAGCCCCGCCCCACACCCCTGCCCCACAGCCGTATGCCTCAGCCCCGCCCCACAGCCCTGCCCCATGGCCCTATCCCTTAGCCGTGCCCCACAGCCCTGCCGCATTCCCCTGCCCCATAGCCCCGCCCCACAGCCGTATCCCTTAGCCCCGCCCCACACCCCTGCCCCACAGCCGTATGCCTCAGCCCCGCCCCATAGCCCTGCCCCACGGCCCTATCCCTTAGCCATGCCCCCCACCCCTGCCGCATTCCCCTGCCCCATAGCCCCGCCCACACCCCTGCCCCACAGCCGTGCCTCAGCCCCGCCCCATAGCCCTGCCCCACGGCCCTATCCCTTAGCCATGTGCCCCAGCCCTGCCCCACAGCCGTGCCCCACTGCTCTGCCCCGTGGCCCTATCCCTTAGCCATGTGCCCCAGCCCTGCCCCATAGCCCCGCCCCCAGCCCTACCCCTTAGCCCTGCCCCCAGCTTTATCGTCTCTCGGTCCTGCCCCACTGCCCTGCCCCATTCCCCTGTCCCATGGCCCTATCCCTCAGCCCCGCCCCATAGCCCCGCCCCACACCCCTGCCCCACAGCCGTATCCCTTAGCCCCGCCCCATAGCCCTGCCCCACAGCCGTATCCCTTAGCCCCGCCCCACACCCCTGCCCCACAGCCGTATCCCTTAGCCCCGCCCCATAGCCCTGCCCCACAGCCGTATCCCTTAGCCCCGCCCCACAGCCCTGCCCCACAGCCCTATCCCTTAGCCCCGCCCCACAGCCCCGCCCCATAGCCGTGCCCCACTGCCCTGCCCCACGGCCCTATCCCTTAGCCCCGCCCCCAGCCCTATCATCCCTTAGCCCCGCCCCCAGCCCCGCCCCCGGCGCTGACCGCACTGCGCAGGCGCCGGCTGCCCCCCGGGCCGGCTGTACCGCGAGTGCCGGGGGGGCGGGGCCTGCCCCCACCGCTGCGCCCACCTGGCCGGGCGCGTGGGCTGCGTCCCGGGGGGCTGCGTCGAGGGCTGCGCCTGCGCGCCAGGGACCCTGCTGCACGGCACCGCCTGCCTGGCGGTGAGCCCCGCCCCCCGCCCCGCCCCCCGGCCCGGCCCCGCCCCCGCCCCGCCCCGCCATGGGGCGGCCCCGGGCTGCCCCTCCTGCACGGGGTCCCCGCGGCCGTGGGGGTCCCCGGCCGGGTCCTTGGGTGCTCCCCGGGGCCGTGGGTGCTCCTTGGAGCTGTGGGCGGAACCCAGGGCCACGGGTGCTCCCCAGGGCGGTAGGGGCTGCCCGGGGCGGTGGGTGCTCTATGGGGCGGTGGGCGCTCTATGGGGTGATGGGTGCTCTATGGGGTGATGGGTGCTCTATGGGGCGGTGGGTGCTCTATGGGGTGATGGGTGCTCCCGGGGCCGTGGGGGTCCCAGAGCCGTGGGTGCTCTATGGGGCGGTGGGTGCCCCAGAGCTGTGGGTGCCCCTGGGGCCGTGGGCGCTCTCTGGGGCGGTGGGTGCTCTATGGGGCAGTGGGCGCTCTGTGGGGTGGGGGCGCTCTATGCGGCGCTGCGTGCTCTATGGGGCAGTGGGGGGTCCCAGAGCCGTGGGTGCTCTATGGGGCGGTGGGTGCCCCAGAGCTGTGGGTGCCCCCGGGGCCGTGGGCGCTCTCTGGGGCGGTGGGTGCTCTATGGGGCAGTGGGCACTCTGTGGGGCGGTGGGTGCTCCCAGCGCTGTGGGCGCTCTCTGGGGCGGTGGGTGCTCTCTGGGGCGGTGGGCGCTCTATGGGGCGGTGGGCGCTCTATGGGGCGGTGGGTGCCCCAGAGCCGCGGGTGCTCCTTGGGGCAGTGGGCGCTCCCTGGGGCGGTGGGCGCTCTATGGGGCGGGGGGTGCCCCAGAGCCGTGGGTGCTCTGTGGGCCCGCGGGTGCGAGGCGGGTGCGGCGCAGGCCTGTCCCTGCGTGCTGACGGCGGAGCTGCTGCGGGAGCTGCAGGCCGGCCCCTCCCCCCCCGGCCGGGGCACCCCGGGGCCCCCCCTGGCACCCGGCCAGGAGCTGCCCCCCGGCACCACCATCCGCACCCCCTGCGCCAACTGGTGAGCGCCCGCGCCCCGCCCTCCCCCGCCGCCCGGCACCCCCTGCCCTTCCCCGGCACCCCCTGCCCTCCCCCACCACCCATCGCTCTGCTGCCCTCCCCGCCGCCCGGCACCCCTGCCCTTCCCCGGCACCCACCACCCCCTGCCCTCCTCTGGCACCCAGCACCCACCGCCCTCCCCCACCACCCATCGCTCTGCTGCCCTCCCCCACCGCCCGGCACCCCCTGCCCTTCCCCGGCACCCACCGCCCTCCCCCACCACCCGTCGCTCTGCTGCCCTCCCCCACCGCCCGGCACCCCCTGCCCTTCCCCGGCACCCACCGCCCTCCCCCGCCACCCATCGCTCTGCTGCCCTCCCCGCCGCCCGGCGCCCCCTGCCCTTCCCCGGCATCCCCTGCCCTCCCCCACCGCCCGGCACCCCCTGCCCTTCCCCGGCACCCACCACCCCCTGCCCTCCTCTGGCACCCAGCACCCACCGCCCTCACCCACCACCCATTGCTCTGCTGCCCTTCCCCACAGCCCGGCACCCCCTGCCCTTCCCCGGCACCCCCTGCCCTCCCCCACCACCCAGCACCCACCACCCTTCCCTGGCACCCAGCACCCACCGCCCTCACCCACCACCCGTCACTCTGCTGCCCTCCCCACCGCCCGGCACCCCCTGCCCTTCCCCATCACCCACCACCCACTGCCCTCCCCCACCACCCCCTGCCCTCCCCCAGCCCCCAGCCCCCACCTCCCCGCCCTCCCCCGGCCCCCAGCGCCCCTGCCCCTCCCCAGCACCCCTGCCCTTCCCCAGCACCCCTGCCCTCCCCGGCCCCCAGCGCCCCTGCCCCTCCCCAGCACCCCCTGCCCCTCCCCACCCCCTGCCCTCCCCGGCCCCCAGCGCCCCCTGCCCCTCCCCAGCACCTGCCTCCACGGCCGCCTGCGCTGCTCGGGGCCCGGGTGCCGGCGGGACGGGGCCTTCGGGCCCTGGGGCCCCTGGAGCCCCTGCTCGGGGCCCGGCTGCGGGCGGCCGGGGCTGCGGAGCCGCTGGCGGAGCTGCACCAGCCCCGCGCCCGCCCACGGCGGCCGCGACTGCGCCGGGCCCCGCGCCGAGACCCAGCGCTGCCGGAGCCCCCGCTGCCCCGGTGCGTCCCGGCCCGGCCCCTCCGCCGTGGGGCCCGGCCCCATCCCAGCCCCTCCGCCGTGGGGCCCGGCCCCAGCCCCATCCTCTCCACTGTGGGTCCCAGCCCCATGTCATGCCGCGGGTTACCACCCTCCGCCGTGGGGCCCGGCCCCATCCCAGCCCCTCCGCCGTGGGGCCCGGCCCCAGCCCCATCCTCTCCACTGTGGGTCCCAGCCCCATGTCATGCCGCGGGTTACCACCCTCCGCCGTGGGGCCCGGCCCCATCCCAGCCCCTCCGCCGTGGGGCCCGGCCCCAGCCCCATCCTCTCCACTGTGGGTCCCAGCCCCATGTCATGCCGCGGGTTACCACCCTCCGCCGTGGGGCCCGGCCCCAGCCCCGTGTCGTGCCGTGGGGCCCGGCCCCAGCCCTGCCCCTCCGCCGTGGGGCCCAGGCTCAGCCCCGTGCTCTGCCCTGCCGTGGGTCCCAGCCCCATCCCAGCCCCTCTGCCGTGGGGCCCGGCCCCTCCGCCATGGGTCACAGCCCCAGCCCCGTGTCGTGCCGTGGGTCACCACGCTCTGCCGTGGGTCCCAGCCCCATCCCTGTCCCCTCTGCCATGGGTCCCAGCCCCATGCCCAGCCCCTCTACTGTGGGTCCCAGCCCCATCCCCGTGTCGTGCCGTGGGTCCCGGCCCCATCCGCATCCTCTCCACTGTGGGTCGCAGCCCCATGTCGTGCCGTGGGTTACCACCCTCTGCCGTGGGTCCCAGCCCCATCCCTGTCCCCTCTGCCGTGGGTCCCAGCCCCATCCCAGCCCCTCTGCCGTGGGTCCCAGCCCCTCCACCGTGGGTCCCAGCCCCAGCCCCATGTCGTGCCGTGGGTCACCACGCTCTGCCGTGGGTCCCAGCCCCATCCCTGTCCCCTCTGCCGTGGGTCCCAGCCTCAGCCCCACGCTCCCTGCCCTGCCGTGGGTCCCAGCCCCTCTGCCCCACGGGGCCGTGGGTCCCACCGCCCCAGCCCAGCGGGGGCCGGATCCCGCCGGGGGGGATCCCGCGGGGCTCTGGGGGTCCGGGGCCGTCACCGCCTTTGCTCCCCCCGCAGCGGAGCCCAGCCCCACGCCGGAGCCCGGCCCCACCACCCCGGGTAAGGGCACGGGCCGTGCGTGGGGGGACGTCGCCTCGGGACCCCCGATCCCGGGGGGCTCCGGGACGTGGCGGGGGGGGGGGGGGGGGTCGCGGCCCTGGCTGGCCCCGCTGATGCGGAGCCTTCGTCCCGGGCCAGGCGCCGAGGAAGAGGAGGGCTTCGGGCCCTGGTCCCCCTGGACCCCCTGCTCCAGGACCTGCACCCGCCCCGAGGCTCCGGCCACCAAGAGCCGCAGCCGCTCCTGCGGCCGGGCCGGGGGCTGCGGCGGGGAGAGCGTCCAGCAGCGGCCCTGCAACCTGCCCCACTGCGCGGGTGGGAGGGCATCCCTGCCCCACTGCGCGGGGGGTGTGGGGGGTCCCTGCCCCACTGCGCGGGTGGGAGGGCGTCCCTGCCCCACTGCGCGGGGGGTGTGGGGGGTCCCTGCCCCACTGCGCGGGTGGGAGGGCGTCCCTGCCCCACTGCGCGGGGGGTGTGGGGGGTCCCTGCCCCACTGCGCGGGTGGGAGGGCGTCCCTGCCCCACTGCGCGGGGGTGGGGGGGGTCCCTGCCCCACTGCGCGGGTGGGAGGGCGTTCCTGCCCCACTGCGCGGGGGTGTGGGGTCCCTGCCCCACTGCGCGGGTGGGAGGGGGTCCCTGCCCCACTGCGCGGGGAGGCTATGGGAGTCCCCGCCCCACTGCGTGGGTGGGATGGGGGGTCCTGTGCCCCACTGCATGGGGTGGCTACGGGGGGGTCCCTGCCCCACTGCGCGGGTGGGAGGGCGTCCCTGCCCCACTGCGCGGGGGGTGTGGGGGGTCCCTGCCCCACTGCGCGGGTGGGAGGGGGTCCCTGCCCCACTGCATGGGGCGGCTATGGGGGTCCCCGCCCCACTGCATGGGGGGTTGTGGGGGCCCTGCCCCACTGCATGGGGTGGCTATGGGGTCCCTGCCCCACTGCGCGGGAGGCTATGGAGTCCCTGCCCCACTGCGTGGGTGGGATGGGGGTCCTGTGCCCCACTGCATGGGGTGGCTACGGGGGTCCCTGCCCCACTGCGTGGGTGGCCTAGGAGGTCCTGTGCCCCACTGCACCGGGGGGTGTGGGGTTCCCTGCCCCACTGCGCGGGTGGCGTGGGGGGTCCTGTGCCCCACTGCATGGGGGGGTGGGGGGGTCCCTCTGCCCGGCGCGGCGGTGCCAGCCCCCCGCCCTCCCCAGCCGTGCCCCCCTGCCCGGACGAGGCCTGCGCCGGCCGGGACTGCCGCTGGACGCCGTGGGGGCCGTGGGGCGGCTGCTCCCGCAGCTGCGGCGGGGGGGTGCAGCTCCGGCTGCGCGCCTACAGCCCCCCCGCGCCGGGGGGCCGGTGGTGCCCCGACATCCTCAGCGCCAACGCCCAGCACCGCTCCTGCGGGCTGCAGGCCTGCAAGGGTGGGGGGCTCGGGGGCTCTGGGGTGCTGGTTGGGGGCCTGAGGGCAGCGTGGGGGGCTCAGGGGTGCTGGTTGGGGGCTCGGGGGCAGCCTGGGGGGCTCAGGGGTGCTGGTTGGGGGCCTCGAGGGCAGCGTGGGGGCTCGGGGGTGCTGGTTGGGGGGCCTCGGGGGGCTCGAGGGCAGCATGGGGGGCTCTGGGGTGCCGGTCAGGGGGCTTGAGGGGCTTGGGGGGCTGGAGGCGGGGTGGGGGCAGCACGGGGGCTCTGGGCCGTGCCCCCTCCCGACGCCCTCTCGCCGTGGGGCAGTGGACGGCGCCTGGTCGGGCTGGAGCCCCTGGTCGCGGTGTGACCGGACGTGCGGGGGGGGCCGCTCCGTCCGCAGCCGCTCCTGCACCCGCCCCCCCAAAAACGGGGGGCAGCCCTGCCCCGGCGGGCGGCACCACCTGCGCCTCTGCAACCCCCAGCCCTGCGGTGCGGCTCGGGGGGCCGGGGGGCTCGCTGGGGGCTGTGGGGCTCCCTGGGGGCTGTGGGGCTCGCTGGGGGGCTGTGGGGCTCCCTGGGGGGCTGCAGGGCTGTGGGGCTCAGCAGGGGGCTGCAGGGCTGTGGGGCTTGCCGGGGGGCTGTGGGGCTCCCTGGGGGCTGTGGGGCTCACTGGGGGCTGTGGGGCTGTGGGGCTCAGTGGGGGGCTGTGGGGCTTGGTGGGTGACTGTGGGGCTCGCCGGGGGCTGTGGGGCTTACCAGGGGCTGTGGGGCTCAGTGGGGGCTGTGGGGCTCGCCGGGGGGCTGCGGGGCTGTGGGGCTCGCTGGGGGGCTGCGGGGCTCGCTGGGGGGCTGTGGGGCTCGCTGGGGGCTGTGGGGCTTGGTGGGGGCTGTGGGGCTCGCCGGGGGCTGTGGGCCTCGTTGGGGGGCTGTGGGGCTGTGGAGCTTGCTGGGGGGCTGTGGGGCTCCCTGGGGGGCTGCGGGGCTCAGTGGGGGCTGTGGGGCTCGCCGGGGGCTGTGGGGCTCAGTGGGGGCTGCAGGGCTGTGGGGCTCGCCGGGGGGCTGCGGGGCTGTGGGCCTTGCTGGGGGGCTGTGGGGCTTGCAGGGGGCTGTGGGGGCTCCCTGGGGGGCTGCGGGGCTCAGTGGGGGGCTGTGGGGCTTGCCGGGGGCTGCGGGGCCGTGGGGCTCAGTGGGGGGCTGTGGGGCTGTGGAGCTCGCTGGGGGGCTGTGGGGCTCCCTGGGGGGCTGCGGGGCTGTGGGGCTCCCTGGGGGCTGTGGGGCTCAGTGGGGGCTGTGGGGCTCGCCGGGGGCTGTGGGGCTTACCAGGGGCTGTGGGGCTCAGTGGGGGCTGTGGGGCTCGCCGGGGGCTGCGGGGCTGTGGGGCTTGCTGGGGGGCTGCGGGGCTCCCTGGGGGCTGTGGGGCTCAGTGGGGGCTGTGGGGCTCGCTGGGGGCTGTGGGGCTTAGTGGGGGCTGTGGGGCTCGCCGGGGGCTGTGGGCCTCGTTGGGGGGCTGTGGGGCTGTGGAGCTCGCTGGGGGCTGTGGGGCTCCCTGGGGGGCTGCGGGGCTCCCTGGGGGGCTGCGGGGCTCAGTGGGGGGCTGTGGGGCTCGCCGGGGGGCTGTGGGGCTCAGTGGGGGGCTGCAGGGCTGTGGGGCTCGCCGGGGGGCTGCGGGGCCGTGGGGCTCGCCGGGGGCTCAGCGGGGACCCCCGGCCCCACGCCGGTGGCGGCCGACGGTGACGGTGTGCCAGGGGAGGGCTGCCCGCCCGGCATGGCGCCCGTGGCCTGCGCCAACCGCTGCCCGCGGCACTGCCGCGACCTGCGCGAGGGCCTGGCCTGCGGCCCCGAGGAACGCTGCCGGCCCGGCTGCCGCTGCCCCGACGGTGAGCGCCTGCCCCGGCCCCCCGAGCGCGGGTGGCCCCCGGGGGTCCCTGCCCGCGCCCCCCCCGTCACCGCGTCCCCGCAGGCACCCTGGAGCAGGACGGGGGCTGCGTGCCCCCCGCCCGCTGCGAGTGCACGGACGCCGAGGGCCGCGGCTGGGTGCCGGGGAGCCGCCGCCGCGACGGCTGCGCCGACTGCGCCTGCACCGGGGGCCGCCTGCGCTGCCGCCGCCGCGGCTGCCCCCCGAGCCCCTGCCGCTGGAGCCGCTGGAGCCGCTGGGCGCCCTGCAGCGTCACCTGCGGGGACGGGCGCCAGGCCCGCTTCAGGTGACGCCGCGCCCGGCCACGTGCCGCCGTGACCCCGCGCCGCCCGCGCCCGGTGACCCCCGTGCGTCGTTTCCCCCGCCAGGACCCCGACCCCGGGCGACGGCGACGGCGAGTGCGGGGGGCCGCAGGAGCAGAGCCGGGGCTGCGCGGCGGGGCCTTGCCCGCCCCTCTGCCCGCGTGCCGGCGGCGAGAGGCGCCTGGGGGAGAGCTGGCCGGAGGGCGCGTGCCGGCGATGGTGGGTGCCGGGGGGCCGGGGGCCGGGGGCCGGGCCGCCGCCCCGAACCCACCCGCCCCTGTCCCCCCCGCAGCTCCTGCACCCCCGAGGGCACCCAGTGCCAGGACGTCCCCTGTGCCGGTGAGTGCCCCGCCCCCGCCGCCGTGCCGAGGGGCCGGCGGCACGGGCGCCGCCGGCATCCCCGGTGGGTGCCAGGACCGTGCGGGGCCCCCCCCTCCCCCCCCAAACCCCGAGGGGCCGACGCGAAGCCCCCCCGGGACCCCCAAACCTCCTGGGAGGGCCCGGGGCAGGACCCCGGCGGGACGGAGGGGCCCTCGGCGCCGCCGCGGCGGCTCCGGGGTGCCGCGTCCCTCCGTAAGGTGCCGGCCCCCCCCCCCCCAGGGTCGGGGGGCTGCGCCTGGGGCCCCTGGGGCCCCTGCTCCCGCTCCTGCGGCACCGGCCTGGCCGCCCGGGAGGCCGCCTGCCCCTGCCCGAGCCCCGGCGTCGCCTGCGACCGCAGCCGGGCCCTCGGCGCGCGCCGGGAGGCGCGGGCCTGCTACCTGCGCCCCTGCCCAGGTAGGGTGCCGGGGCGGGGCGGGGGGGCTCGCGGGGTCCCCGCCGTCACCCCGTCCCCTGCCCGCCCGCAGCCGCCTGCCCCTGGAGCCCCTGGAGCCCCTGGAGCCCCTGCTCCTGCCGGGCCCCATGGCAGCACCGGCACCGGCACCGGCAGGGCCCCGCCGGCTGCGCGGGGCTGGACGGGCAGAGCCGCCTCTGCGACGCCTCGGGGTGCTCGGGTGAGCGAGGGCGGCCGGGCCCTGCCCTTCCCTCCTGCCCGCGCCCTGCCCACGCCGGCGGGTCCTCGCCCACCCTGAGCCCTGCCCGACCCTGCCCCTCCTGCCGGCTCCCTGCCCGGCCCCTGCCCGGCCCCTGCCCATCCCTGTGGACCCCTGCCCGCCCGTCCCGTCCCCATGGACCCCTGCCCGTCCCCATGACCCCTGTCCATCCCCTGCCCGTCCCATGGACCCCTGCCCGTCCCCTGCCTGTCCCCTGCCCATCTCCATGGGCCCCTGCCCATCCCTGCTCGTCCCTGCCCATCCCCATGGACCCCTGCCCGTCCCCTGCCCGTCCCCTGCCCGTCCCATGGACCGCTGCCTGTCCTCATGGGCCCCTGACTATCCCTGCCCGTCCCTGCCTGTCCCCTGCCCATCCCCATGGACCCCTGCCCATCCCTGCCCGTCCCCATGGACCCCTGCCCGTCCCCATGACCCCTGTCCATCCCCTGCCCGTCCCATGGACCCCTGCCCGTCCCCTGCCTGTCCCCATGGGCCCCTGCCCATCCCCTGCCTGTCCCCTGCCCATCTCCATGGGCCCCTGCCCATCCCTGCTCGTCCCTGCCCATCCCCATGGACCCCTGCCCGTCCTCATGGGCCCCTGCCCATCCCTGCCCGTCCCTATGGACCCTTGCCCGTCCCCTGCCTGTCCCATGGGCCCCTGCCCGTCCCCTGCCCGTCCTCATGGGCCCCTGCCCGTCCCTGCCCATCCCTATTGTCCCCTGCCTGTCCCCTGCCCGTCCCCACGGACCCCTGCCCGTCCCATGGACCCCTGCCTGTCCTCACGGGCCCCTGCCTGTCCCTGCCCATCCCCATGGACCCCTGCCCGTCCCCTGCCTGTCCTCACGGGCCCCTGCCCATCCCTGCCCGTTCCTGCCCATCCCTATGGACCCCTGCCCGTCCCTATGGACCCCTGCCCATCCCCTGCCCGTCCTCACGGGCCCCTGCCCGTCCCTGCCCGCCCCTGCCCGCCGCTCTCCCGCAGAGCCCAGCTGTGCCCCCCGTTCCAGTACCGGCCCTGCGGCCCCCTGCGCCCAGCGCTGCGCCGGCCGCCAGCACCCCCAGCTCTGCCCCGCGCCGGAGCCCTGCCAGCGCGGCTGCGCCTGCCCCGAGGTACGGGGGCTGGGGTCGGCCCCACCCCAAGTCCCCCAGTGTCCCCCCAGTGCCCCCCTGTCCCCACCATCCCCCCCAGTGTCCCCCCAATGTCCCCCCCAACATCTCCCCAATGCTCCCCTGTCCCCCCAATGCCCCTCCACCGTCCCCCCAATGTCCCCCCATGTCCCCCAATGCCCCCTGTCCCCCCAATGCCCCTCCACCGTCTCCCCAATGTCCCCCATGTCCCCCAATGCCCCCTGTCCCCCCAATGCCCCCCACCATCCCCCAATGTCCCCCCATGTCCCCCATGTCCCCCGTCCCCCCAATGCCCCCCATCCCCCAATGTCCCCCATGTCCCCCAATGTCCCCCGTCCCCCAATGCCCCCACCGTCCCCCAATGTCCCCCACGTCCCCAGTGTCCCCCAACATCCCCAATGTCCCCCATGTCCCCCAGTGCCCCCCAACATCCCCCAATGTCCCCTTGTGCCCCCCACCGTCCCCCCACCGTCCCCCCAATGTCCCCCCATGTCCCCCAGTGCCCCCCACCGTCCCCCCCAACGTCCCCCCAATGTCCCCCCAATGTCCCCCCATGTCCCCCAGTGCCCCCCAACATCCCCCAATGTCCCCTTGTGCCCCCCACCGTCCCCCACCGTCCCCCAATGTCCCCCCATGTCCCCCAGTGCCCCCACCGTCCCCCCCAACGTCCCCCAATGTCCCCCATGTCCCCCAATGCCCCCTGTCCCCCCAATGCCCCCCACGTCCCCAGTGTCCCCCAACATCCCCCAATGCCCCCTGTGCCCCCCCCCCCTGCCCCCCCCCCGTGTCCCCCCCCGTCCCCCACCGTCCCCGTCCGGCAGGGGCTGCTGGAGCAGGCCGGGGGCTGCGTGCCCCCCGCGCAGTGCCGCTGCCTGCACCCCGCCGCGCCGGGCGGCCCCCGGACCCTGGCTGCGGGCGACGCCGTCCTGCTGGGCTGCCTGGCGTGGTGAGCGGGGCCGGGGGGCGGCCCCACGCGTGGGGGGCCGGGGGGCAGCGCCGGGCCGGGGGCGCTCACCCGCTGCTCCCCTGCCAGCGCCTGCCGGAACGGGACCCTGCGCTGCGGCGGCGAGGGCTGCCGGGGTGAGTGCGGACCCCCGCCACCGCCGCCCTCGGCCCCTTCCCTCCGCCCGGGGACCCCCGGCACCCCCTCCGCCCCCCAGCCGTGGGGCGGGGGCCGCCCCGTCCCCCACGGCCGGGGGGCCCGGGGGTCCCCAGCGGCTCCGCGTCCCCGTCCCCCCCCAGGGCTGCTGCCGCTGAGCCCCTGGTCGGAGTGGACGCCCTGCGACCCCTGCCCGGCCCCGGCCGCGCTCGGCCCCGGCACCCCGGCCCCTCCGGCGGGGGTCCCGGCCCCGGCCCCGGCCGCGGTGCAGCACCGGTACCGGCTCTGCCTGGACCCCCAGACCGGGCTGCCCTGGGCCGGCGAGGGGGCCGCCTGCTCGGCCGAGCTGCGGCAGCAGCGGCCCTGCCCGGACCCCCGAGCCTGCCAAGGTACCGGGGGGGTCGGGGTGCCGCGGGCGCCGCGCCGGGACCGGGGCGTCGCCGCGGGGCCGGTGACGCCCGCGTCCCGCAGACCTCTGCCTCTGGAGCCCCTGGGGCCCCTGGGGCCCCTGCCGGGACCCCTGCGGCGGGGGCTACCGCCCGCGCCACCGCCGGCCCTGGCACCCGGCGAGCGGCCGGCGGTGCCGCGGCGCCCGCTCCCAGACCGAGAGCTGCGCCGCCGCCTGCCCGGGCAGCCCCCCGCCGCGGCACCCCGGGGACCCCCCGCTCGCGGGGTCCCGGACGCCGGCCCCGCGCCCAGGGGAGGCGTGCGAGGAGCGGGGCCGGGCCTTCGCCGCCTGCGCCGACGGCTGCCCCCGCGCCTGCGCCGACCTCTGGCCCCACGTCGAGTGTCTGCAGGGGCCCTGCACGCCGGGTACGCGACCTCCGCCCCACGGCGCGGCCGCCTCCCCATAGCACGGCCCCCTGCCCCATAGCATGGCCCCCTGCCCCATAGCATCACCCCCTTGCCCCGCAGCATAGCCCCCTGCCCCATAGCACGGCCCCTTTCCCCATAGCATCGCCCCCTTGCCCTGCAGGACAGCCCTCTGCCCCATAGCACGGCCCCCTGCCCCATAGCATCGCCCCCTTGCCCCGCAGCATAGCCCTCTGCCCCATAGCACGGCCCCCTGCCCCATAGCATCACCCCCTTGCCCCACAGGACAGCCCTCTGCCCCATAGCATGGTCCCCTGCCCCATAGCACGGCCCCCTGCCCCATAGCATCGCCCCCTTGCCCCACAGGATAGCCCTCTGCCCCATAGCACGGTCCCCTGCCCCATAGCACGGCCCCCTGCCCCATAACATGGCCCCCTTGCCCCATAGCATGGTCTCCCACCCCATAGCACAGCCCCCTGCCCCATGGCACAGCCCCTTGCCCCACAGCACAGCCCTCACCCCGTAGCACAGCCCCCGCCCCATAGCACGGCCCCCTGCCCCACACACCCCCATCGCAACCATGACACCCCCGCCCCATGGCACAGCCCCCTCACCCCATAGCACAGCCCCTGCCCCATGGCACAGCCCCCTCACCCCATGGCACAGCCCCTCACCCCATAGCACAGCCCCCTGCCCCATGGCACACCCCCTCACCCCATGGCACAGCCCCTCACCCCATAGCACAGCCCCCGCCCCATGGCACAGCCCCCGCCCCATGGCACACCGGCGCACCCACACCCCGCTCCGCGCACACCCGCGTGGGAGCCCCCCCCCCCGCCGGGGCTCGGCCCCACCCCCGGCACCCATGGGTGCCCCCCGCCCCCGCAGGGTGCCGCTGCCCCCCGGGGCGGCTGCTGCAGGACGGGGCCTGCGTGCCGGTCGCCGAATGCCGCTGCGGGCTGCCCACCGGCAACGGCAGCCGGGAGCTCCGGCCGGGGCAGGCGGCCGAGCTGGAGTGCCACAACTGGTGGGTGCCGCGGGGGTCGCGGCCGAGGGCCGCGCACGGCCGCGCCGCGAGGGCGGGATGGACGCTGACGCCGGCGTCGCTCCCGGCGCAGCACCTGCCGGAACGGCACCTTCGCCTGCCCGGCCGCGGCGTGTCCCTCCTACGGGCCCTGGTCCCCCTGGGAGCCCTGCTCCCGCAGCTGCGGCGGTGGCAACACCTCCCGGCACCGCAGCTGCCAGGAGCGCGCCGGCGGGGTGCCCTGCGGTGCCGCTGGCACCGAGGAGACGGCCGAGTGCAACGCGCAGGCCTGCCCCGGTGAGTGCCGCCGCGGTGGGACGGTGGGTCGGTGGGACGGTGGGTCGGTGGGTCGGTGGGAGGGATGGCGGGACGGCACTGAGCCCGCGCTCCCGCCGCAGCCGGCTGCCGGCTGAGCCCCTGGTCCCCGTGGAGCCCCTGCAGCGCCAGCTGCGGCGGGGGCACCTCCGAACGGCACCGGGAGCCGCTGCCGGGGCCGGGGGGCCGCGAGGAGCCGTGCCCCCTCCTGCCGCTGCTGCGGCTGCACCGCGTCTGCAACGCCCGCAACTGCTCGCCGGGTAGGGGGGCCCAGCCGGGCCGGGGGTCCCGTCCCCGGGGTGCCGGGGAGCCGCGGCTTTGCCGGCTGAGCCGCGGGACGGAGGCGGGCGCTCGGCCGGGGGGGCTCTCGTGCCGCAGCCGCCCCCTCCTCGCCCCGCAGAGTGTCCCGGCGGGCAGGTGTACGGGGACTGCGCCAACGCCTGCCCCCGCGCCTGCGCCCACCTGCGCCCCGGCACGCGGTGCCTGCCGGAGAGCTGCCAGCCCGGCTGCGCCTGCCCGCCCGGCCAGGTACGGCTGCACCCCACCGGGCCCTCCCCGCGGCCCCCCGGCACCCCGCCGCCACGTGCCGCCCCGCTCCTCACGGGTCCCGGCGGGGGGGGGGGCTCGGCACGGGGCGGTGGCCGGCGAGGCGGCGGGGGGTCCCCGGTCACCGCTGGTGCCCCCCAGGTGCTGCAGGACGGGGCCTGCGTCCCCCCCGAGTCGTGCCGCTGCCGCCTGCCCCCCACCCTGCCCGGGGCCTACAACCTCTCGCGGGCGCAGCGGCAGCAGGAGCACGCGCCGGGCAGCCGCCTCCGGCTCCGCTGCAACAGCTGGTGGGTGCCGCGGCCCCCGGCATCGCCCCGGCACGGGTCCCCCCGCGCCGGTGGCCGAGGCGGGCGGCTGGGTGGGCGCTGACCCCCCCCCACCCCTCTCTCCGCAGCGTCTGCGTCCGCGGCGCCTTCAACTGCTCCCAGGAGGACTGTGACGGTGAGAGACCCCCGGCCCCGGCCCCCTCCCCATGCCGCGGTCCCCGTGCCGCGGTCCCCGTGCCGCAGCCGCCACGTCTGCCCCCCCGCCCCCGCAGCGGACTGCCTGTGGTCCCCGTGGTCGCCCTGGTCCCCCTGCTCGGTGACGTGCGGGACGGGCGAGCGACTCTCCCGCCGGCACCCGCTCCGGCAGCGCCTCTACGAGGGGGCGGAGTGCCTGGGGCCCCCCGCACGCCGGACCCCCTGCAGCCTCCCCGAGTGCCGTGAGTGCCCCCGCAGCCCCTCGACGCCGGGCGGTGGCAAGGGAGGGGACAGAGCCGTCACCCGCAGGGCGCCCGGGTGGGCTCGGCCGCGTCCCGCGCCGTGCCGGTGCCGGTGCCGGTGCCATGCCCTGTGCCACGTGCAGCCTGTCCTGCGGGCGAGCGACGGCAGGGCCCCGACACGCCGGCCGGCTGCGAGCGGAGCTGCCGGCACGTCTCCGGCGAGCCGCCGCACAACTGCAGCGGGCCCCCGGCCCCCGGCTGCGCCTGCCAGCCCGGCCGCTACCGCAACAGCACCGGCCACTGCGTCCCGGCCGCCCTCTGCGAGTGCTGGCACCGGGGGCGGCTCCACGAGGTGAGCGGTGCCGGGGTCCCCTCGTGCCGCCGTCCCCTCGTGCCGGGGCACCCCCGCCCGCCCAGCCGGG
This sequence comes from Ciconia boyciana, assembly GCF_034638445.1. Lineage (NCBI taxonomy): Eukaryota > Metazoa > Chordata > Aves > Ciconiiformes > Ciconiidae > Ciconia > Ciconia boyciana. Next base: position 168,786,600 of record NC_132935.1, read on the forward strand.
CTCAGCCCTGTCCCCCCCCTCGGCCAGGCCGGCAGCGAGTGGCAGGACGGGTGCGAGACGTGCCGCTGCGTCGACGGGCGCGCCGCCTGCGCCGCCGGCTGCCCGCCCCTCGCCTGTCCCGAGGTGTGGGGCGCGCGCGGGGAGGGGGCGCGCGCGGGGAGCGGGCGCGCGTGGGCAGGGGGCTGAGGCCGCCGTCTCGGCAGGGCGCGGTGAAGGTGCGGGAGCCGGGCGGCTGCTGCCCCGTCTGCCGGGAGGAATGGCCGGGTAAGGTCCCCGCGGCCCTCGGCCGGGCCGGGCGCCCACCGGAACCCCACGGCCTCGCCCCAGGCGCGGCGGGAGCGGGCGTCGGGGCGGTGCCGGCGGCGTGGGCAGCAGCACCGCCGTGCCGCCCCTCGCAGAGGAGCCGTCCTCCGCGTGCCGGCGCTTCACCGAGCTGCGCACCATCGCCAAGGGGCCCTGCGCCCTGCCCGCCGTCGAGGTCAGCTACTGCGCCGGGCGCTGCCGCTCCCGCACCACCGTCACCGCCGAGGTCAGCCGGCACCGGGACCTCGGCCGGGCTCCGCCGCCGGGCTGGGGGGGGGCCGGGAGCTGGGGAGGGGGGGGGGCGGGGGGGGTCTCCCCGGTTTCGCCGCCCAGCAGCCGTGCGTCCCCGCGGCAGGAGCCGTACCTGCAGAGCCTCTGCGAGTGCTGCAGCTACCGCCTGGACCCCGGCAGCCCCGTCCGCGTCCTGCGCCTGCCCTGCCCCGGCGGCACGGCCGAGCCCGTGGTGTTGCCCGTCATCCGCAGCTGCCAGTGCAGCAGCTGCCAGGGTGAGCGGGGGGGTTCAGGGGTGCAGCCCCGCGGTGCGGCAGCCCCCCCCTCACCCCCTCGCCCGCAGGTGGGGATTTCTCCCGGCGCTGAGGACCCCCCCCCCCCCCGCCTTCGCCTGCCCCGGCCGCGGCGGCAGCCCCGCGACGCTCCGGTGCTCCGGGCCCTGCCCCGGTCTGCAATAAACCTGCGGGAAGAGCCCCCGCGCCTGGCACCGGGGGGAGCGGGGGGAGCGGGGGGACCGGGGAGGTGGGGGGCACCGGGGCGACCGGGGAGGGCTCAGGGTGGCTCGGGGGGACCGGGGAGAGCTTGGGGGGGACCGGGGGACGAGGAAGGGCTCGAGGGGGACTGGGAGGGATGGGGAGGGCCTCGGGGGAGCTGGGGAGGGATCGGGGGGACCGGGAGGGACCGGGGGAGCTGGGGAGGGATCGGGGGGACAAGGGGGCACCGGGAGGGACCGGGGAGGGCTCAGGGTGGCTCGGGGGGACCGGGGGGTCTCGGGGGGGCTGGGGGGGACCGGGAAGGGCTTGGGGGGGCCGGGGGGGGACCAGGGTCTCCAGAGCAGCCGCGGATCCACGGCCGGGGCTGCCCCTCGTCCCGCCGCCTCCCCGGCACCCGCCCGTCCCGTCCCGCCCCGCCCGCAGCAGAGGGGTCTCCGGAAGGTTCTCCGGGGCTGCCGGGCAGAGGCCGCGGCACCAGGCTGCGGTCGCCATTAAAGCTGTGGGGTTGGAGCAGAGTTTGAGCGTTGGAGCGGCGCGGGGTTTGGGGGAGGGAAGGGGACCCGGGGGGGGACCGGCCGCTCGCGGCGCCCGGCCGCTCGCCCTGGAAACCCGCGCCGCTCGCGCCCACCGGAGCAGGGCACCGGCCACGCTCAGCCGCCGGCGCCGCGAGGGGAAGGCGGGGGGCTCTGCCGGGCTGGGGGCATCCCCGGGGCCCGCGTCCCACCGGCATCGGCAGGAGCCGGGCCCCCGGTCTCCCTTTTCCCGGCGGACGAGGCCGCCGCAGCTCCCCGGGGCCCCGGGCGGGCGGAGCCGGGACCCCCGCGCTCCCCCCCGGCACCGGCTGCCGGGCGGCGACGGCCACGAGTGGGCCTGGGCGACACCGGCAGCCGGCCGGTGACGCTGCCTTGCCGAGCCGGTGCCGGGCCCTGCCCCGCTGCCTGCACCCGCTGCCTGCACCCGCTGCCTGCGCTCAGGCTGCAGAGGCCGCGGCCACTCGCACCCGAGGCCACTCGGCCCGACCGCGTCTGGGGGGCCGAGACCCCGCAGGAGGGAGCCGGGGTCCCGGAAAGCCCCGGGGACGAGCGGGGAGGGGCTGGGCGTCGGGCAGGGGACGGGTGCCCCGGCACGCAGCGCGTCGCGGGCGCGCCCCAGGCCGAACCGAAGCGCCGGGTTTTGGCCGACGCGGCCGCCGGCGCCGGCTCCAGCCTTTTGGGGGCAGAGAGGGAAACTTTGGGCACAAGCGACCGTGGGCTCCTGCGCCGGCTGACGGGAAAAAAACGGTTAAAAGCGGCTGACGGGAATCGCTGCTGGTTCCAGCGAGGGCCGGCGGCCCCGGCACGGGTGGCACCTCTCGCCGGGACGAGCCCACGTCCCTGCGGCTCCCTGCGGACGCTGCTTCGCCCGGACGCCGCGTCCGGGCCGGGGAAGGGGCTTCTAGGGACGAGCGAGGGGACAGCGGCCCCGACGCGGGCACGGGCAGAGCGGTGGCACGCGCCGCGCTGCCATGGAGCTCGCCGCTTGTCACCGGCATGAAGAAGCTTTTTATTTATTATCCGGGTGGAAAAAATAAAGCCGCGGCCTCCCCGCTCTCCCGTAACCGTTCTGACCGCGCCGCCATGCATTTACGGCGTCGCCCCTGCCCCGGCAGCCAGCCCTGCGCCCGCGGCTCTCCCGCGGCCGCTGCCGGCACCGCAGGGCCCAGCGCGGCGGGAAAGGGGCGCCGGTGACGAACCCCCCGGCCGAGGAGGTGTCCCCAGGGAGCGGCCGAGGAGGGTCCTGCCCGTGCCGGCGTGGATGCTTCTCGCGGCCGAAGCCGGTGGCGGAGGGGGCCGCGGCCACCGCTCGCTCCCAGCCCACGCGTGGCTGCTCCGGCAGAGGCGGAGGTCGGTGCTCTGGGTCACCCCCCCGCAGCCGCCCCCGGCGCCCCGTGGGCCCCTCAGCGGCAGTTTTGGGGGGTGCCGGGCTGCGGCGGCGGCTGCAGGCCGGGGGTGCCGTGCGTGCGCTGGTGAGCCAGCATGATCCCCTCGTCCCGAAACCGCTTCTCGCAGCCGCCGCACTGGTAAGGCTTGGCCTCCGCCCGCCCCGCCGCCGCCGCCGCCGGACCCCCCCCGTCCCACCGGCCGCCCTCCGGCACCGCCGGCGGGCCCCGGTGCACCCGCTGGTGGCTCTTGAGGTGCTGCTTCTGGCTGCAGGTCTTGCCGCACTCGCCGCACTTGTAGGGCTTCTCACCGGTGTGGACCCGCTGGTGGACGGTGAGGGTCTTCTTGTCCCTGAAGGCCTTGGGGCAGCGGGCGCAGGCGAAGGGACGCTCCCCGGTGTGGATGCGCTGGTGGCTGACCAGGTGGTGCTTCTGGCTGAAGCGGTGGCCGCAGTGGCCGCAGGCGAAGGGCTTCTCGCCGGTGTGCACGCGCCGGTGGCTCAGCAGGTGATGCTTCTGACCGAAGCGCTTGCCGCAGTCGGCGCAGCCGAAGGGCTTCTCCCCGCCGTGCACCTTCTGGTGCGACGCCAGGATCTGCTTCAGCCGAAAGCGGCGGCCGCACTGCGGGCAGGAGAAGGGCCGCGCCGCCGTGTGCGTCTGCTGGTGCTTCTTCAGGTCCCGGCTCTTGCCGAAGCTCTTCCCGCACTCGGCGCAGGCGTGGGGTCTCCTGGGGGCCGGGGGGCCGCGGGAGGGCCGGGCCGGCAGCGGCTTGGCCGGGAGCCCCGCGCCGCTGCCGGGGCGGGGGGTCTCCGGCTTCCCCGCGTGGGTCTTCTGGTGGCGTTTGAGGTCCCCCTTGGAGGGGAAGCCCTTCCCGCAGCGGGGGCAGCCGAAGGGCCGCTCGCCGGTGTGGCTCCGCTCGTGGATGGCCAGCGCCGTCTGGCTCTTGAAGCTCTTGCCGCACTCGGGGCACGTCGGGGGGGGCTTCTCCGCCGGCCGGGGGGCCGGGAGGGGGTGGAGGCCGGGGCGCCGCGCCGGACCCCCCCTGCTCCCGCCCGGCCGGCTGCGGGCCGAGCCCCCCCGCCGCCCGCCGCCCCGTGGCGCCGTCCCCCGGAGCAGGGCGGCGGGTGCCGGCGGCCCCTCGGAGACCCCCCCGGCCTCCCTCTGCGTCCGGACGTCACCGGCGGCTGGGGAGGAGAGGCCGGGGTCACCGCCGGGGCCGGGCCGGGCACGAGGGACCCCTCGCCACGGGCAGCGGCGGGGGCACCCTTCCGAACCCGGAGCACGCCGGGCCGAGGCGCCGGTGCTGCCGGAACCCCCCCCCCCCCCCCGCGGCCCCCCGGGACCCGCCTGGCACAGGGCTCCGGTGCCTCCGCCGCGCCCCGGGGGGCTCCGGCACGCACGGCCTCTCTTCTCGCTCCGGCTCGCGGACCACCTCCGGCTCGACGGCGGGCCAGCCTGTCCGCGGCAGAGAGAGAAGCCCCCGCTGCCGCGCTGCCGCGACGGCGGCACCGGCCCCCCCCCGGCCCGGCATCGCCCCCTCCGCTCCGCTCCCCTCTCCGGCCTCGCCCCGGGGCGCGGGGCCGGGTCAGCGCCGGGCCGCTCGGGCCGCGGGGGCAGGCGAGCGCCGAAAGAGGCCAGGGCGCTGCAGGCGGCTCCAGCCCAGCCCCGCCCATTCTATTCCAGTTCATTCCAGTCCAATCCATTCCAGTCCAGTCCAGTCCAGTCCACTCCAGTCAATTCCAGTCCATGCTATTCCAGTTCATTCCAGTCAATTCCAGTCCAGTCCATTCCATTCCAGTCCATTCCAGTCCAGTGCATTCCAGTCCATTCCAGTCCAGTTCATTCCAATCCATTCCAGTCCAGTCCATTCTATTCCAGTTCATTCCAGTCAATTCCATTCCAGTCCAGTCCATTCTGGTCCATTCCGGTCCATTCCAGTCCAGTCCATTCAGTCCAGTCCGGTCCACTCCATTCTATTCCATTCCAGTCAATTCCAGTCCATCCCAGTCTATTCCATTCTATTCTATTCCATTCCAGTCCAGTCCATTCTATTCCAGTTCATTCCAGTCCATTCCAGTCCATTCCAGTCCATTCTATTCCAGTTCATTCCAGTCAATTCCAGTCCATTCCATTCCAGTCCAGTCCATTCCAGTCCAGTCCAGTCCGGTCCATTCCAGTCCACTCCAGTCAATTCCAGTCCATTCTATTCCAGTTCATTCCAATCCAATCCATTCCAGTCCAGTCCATTCTGGTCCAATCCAGTCCATTCCGGTCTAATCCAGTCCATTCTATTCCAGTTCATTCCAGTCAATTCCAGTCCAGTCCATTCCATTCCAGTCCAGTCTGGTCCGTTCCAGTCCATTCCGGTCCAGTCCATTCCGGTCCAGTCCATTCCAGTCAATTCCAGTCCACTCCAGTCCACTCCATTCTATTCCTTTCCAGTCAATTCCAGTCCATCCCAGTCCAGTCCATTCTATTCCAGTCCACCCCAGTCCACCCCATTCCCTTCCCCTCCCCCCTCCACCGGGACGCTCTCCGCGGCCGGCGCCCTGCCAGGGTAAAGCCCGCAATCGTCCCCCGCCGTGCTGCGGCAGCAACGGCGACAGCGGCCCTGCCGCCTCCCGGGGCTCCAGCTCAGCTGAAGGGGGGAACCCCGGCTCGAGCCAGCCCGGCGGCGCCGGAGAGAGCCCTCACCCAGCGAGGCGACCGCCTGGTAGTTCTCCAGCATCACCTCCCGGTAGAGCCGCCGCTGCCAGCCCGCCAGCTCTGCCCACTCCTCGGGGGAGAAGTAGACGGCCACGTCCTCGAACGTCACCGACATCTGCGGCGAGAAGCGCGACCGGCTCAGCGCGCCCCGCCGCGCGCTCGCCGAACGCCGCTGCCGAAGCCCTGCCGCTGCCGGTCGGGGTCCGGGCGGCGCCGCGGGCTCCGGCATCCCGAGGGCGGCGCCGGGAGCGTGCCGGGCAAGGGAAGGGCAGCGGGGCCGCGGCGGCACGGGGGGTGGCCCGGCAGGGCCCTGGGCAGGGGACGCCCTCGGCTGCCCCCGGGGAGGGCAGACCCGTGCCGGAGCGGCGGGGACTGCGCCCTCCCCCACCCGCGCCGTAAGCCGGAGCCCCTGCCGGGGCAGGGCACGGCACCGCGACACGAGGCTCGGCCTGCGGCCTGGCAGCAGCCATGCTCCTGCCCGCTCCTGACTGCTCCTGCCTGCTGCTGCCCACTCCTGCCTGCTGCTGCCCGCTCCTGCCTGCTCCTACCTGCTCCTGCCTGCTCCTGCCCACTCCTGCCTGCTCCTGACTGCTGCTGCCCACTCCTGCCTGCTGCTGCCTGCTCCTGCCCGCACCTACCCGCTCCTGCCTGCTGCTGCCCACTCCTGCCTGCTGCTGCCCACTCCTGCCCGCTCCTGACTGCTGCTGCCCACTCCTGCCTGCTCCTGCCCGCACCTACCCGCTCCTGCCTGCTGCTGCCTGCTCCTGACTGCTGCTGCCCGCTCCTGCCCGCTCCTGCCCATTGCTGCCCGCTCCTGCCCATTGCTGCCCGCTCCTACCCACTCCTGCCCGCTGCTGCCTGCTCCTGCCTGCTGCTGCCTGCTGCTGCCTGCTCCTGCCCGCTCCTGCCCGCTCCTGCCTGCCTCTGCCCGCTCCTGCCCGCCTCTGCCCGCTCCTGCCTTCTCCTGCCCGCTCCTACCCACTCCTACCCACTCCTGCCCGCTCCTGCCCACTCCTGCCTTCTCCTACCCGCTCCTACCCGCTCCTGCCCGCTCCTGCCTTCTCCTGCCCGCTCCCGCCCGCTCCCGCCCTGCCCCCGCGGGTCCCCGGGCCTCCCCTCCGGCCGGAGCGGCCCGGGCCCGCCCTGCGCTGGCTCCCGGCGGCGGCGGCCGAGCCGGGGCGCGGGGGACGCCCGGGGCCCGGCCCAGGCCCTGCCCTGCCCGGCGCCAGGGCCGCCTCCCAGAGCCCGCGGCCGGGGCCCGCTTACCTCCCGCGCCCCGCGCCCCGCCGGCCCCGCCGTGGGGCCCCGCCCGCGGGCGAGGCCCGCGGGCCCGGCGTGGCGGGGGGGGCCGCCGGGACGGGGCTGCCGGCGGCCGCCGGCGCCCGGCCGGGCCCCGGGGCCGCGGGAGCGGGGCCGGGGCCCGGCGGGGGCGGCGGCGGGGCTCGGCGGAGGGGAGAGGCCGGGGCCGGGGCCGGGGCAGCGCCCATCCCCGGGCCGCGGGGCCGCCGCCCGGCCTGCAGCGGGGCCGGGCCCGGACAAAGGCGGCGCCGGAGCCGCCGGTGCGGGGGGGGGAAAGCGGCGGCCGCGCCGGGCAGCGCGGGAGGTGTAGTCCGGGAGGAGGGAGGGGAGGAGGAGGAGGGATGGGGATGGGAGGAGGAGGAGAAAGGGAGAGGAGGGAGGGAGGGAGTGGGAGGAGAGAGGGAGGAGGAGAAAGGAGAGGAGGGAGGGAGGAGGAGGAGAGGAGGGGAGGGGAGGGGAGGGATGGGGAGGAGGAGGGGTGGGGAGGGGTGGGGAGGAGGGGATGGGGATGGGAGAGGGAGGGAGGAGAAAGGGAGGGAGGGAGGAGGAGGGGAGGAGTGGGGAGGAGAAGAGGGAGAGGGAGGGAAAGGGAGGAGGGAGGGAGGGGATGGGGATGGGGATGGGAGGAGGGGATGGGGATGGGGATGGGAGGGGAGGGGAGGAGAAAGGGAGAGGAGGGGAGGGGAGGGAGTGGGGAGGAGAGAGGGAGGGGAGGAGAAAGGAGAGAGGAGGAGGGAGGGGAGAGGGAGGAGGGGAGGGATGGGGAGGGGAGGGGAGGAGGGGTGGGGAGGGGTGGGGAGGGAGGGGGATGGGGATGGGAGAGGAGGGGAGGAGAAAGGGAGGGGAGGGAGGGGGGGAGGGAGGGGAGGGAGTGGGGAGGAGAGAGGGAGAGGGAGGGAAAGGGAGGGGAGGGAGGGAGGGGGATGGGATGGGGAGGAGGGAAAGGGAGGAGAGAGGGAGGGAGGGGAGGGGAGGGGATGGGGATGGGGATGGGAGAGAGGGAGGGAGGAGAAAGGGAGGAGGGGAAAGGGAGGAGGAGGGAGGAGGGGAGGGGATTGGAGGGGAGGGAGAGGGGAGGGGGAGGGGAGGGGGGTGCCCGCGGGGGTGGGGATGCTCCCCACGAGCCCACCGTGAGGATATGGGTGTCCCCCCACGCCTCCACCCGTGCGCATGCAGGTGCCCCCCCCGCCCCCACCCACGGGGATGCGGGCGCCCCGTTCTGGTTTGGGTGGGGGCACTGGGGTCACCCCCCGGGGGGCCGCGTGCCGGCGTGGGGACACCGCCCGCGCGGGGCCCTGCCAGCGGCGCGGTGACGGCGGGGCCGTCCCCACTGCCCCCTCCCCGGCCGAGCTTGGGGACCCCCGGGAGCGGCCACGCAAGCGCGGCCCGGGGGGGGCCTCGCTCCGCGCCCGGGGGGCACCCGCCACGCGTGAGGCTGACGCCCGCCACGCCGGAGAACGGCCGGCTCCGGGGCCGCGGTTCGGCCGTGCCGAAAACGGCGGGGATAGCCCGGGCGCGGCCGCTCTGCTCCTCGCCCGCGAGCAGGCCGGGGGCCGGAGGGGCCGGGAGCTTACGATTGGCTTTGTTATTGTTATTTTTTCGACGTTACTGAGCGATTTATAATTTGTTTTTATCTCTCGGCTTCACCCCGTCGGGGCGCGGGAGCGGCCGCGTGGCGCTTCGCGGCCGGCCAGGTTAACCACGACGGCGCATTGAGCGCCACGGGCAGCAGACGAGCAAAGCGGGGAACCGCAACGGGCGCGCTGGGTCGGTCCACCGCACCCACGGCGCCGCGGCCGGCACGGCGCCGGCGGCGTGGCCAGCGGCGCCCACCCGGCCTGAGCTTTGGCTCCGGCTGAGCTTTGGCGGCGCGGGCGAGCGGAGGCCTCGCGTGCCGGAGGAAGGTTCCACGGCAGAAGCGCCTGACCCGACCCGGCGATGACGGCAGAGCCGGAAGGGCCGCGGAGCCGGCCGAGCGCCGCCCCGGGGATCCGCGTCTGCCAGGGAGCGGAGCCACCGGGGCTTTGGTCCCCGAGACACCGATCCACGACGGAGCTGCTTGCTCTGGTGCGCGAGCCCACACCGGCCGCCGGCTCGGCCTCGCCGTGCTCCAGCACCGAGGAGCGGGGCCAGGCCGAGCTCCCGGGCCAGGGGCTGGCTCTGCCTCCCGGCCGATTTTAAGTCTCTGCCGCCCTGGCAGCTGCCGGTGCTGCCGGGAGAGGGTGGCCGTGCCCAGGACCCACCTGGCCACCGTGCCACCCGTGGGCAGTTCTGACACCCCCGGGCACCCCAAGTGGCGTTAAACACCCGGGCGAGGGCAACTGCACGGTGCGGCAGCTCCGCGGTGACTGCGATGGCAGCTCCCCGGTGACCGCGATGGCAGCCCAGGCACCCACATACAAACACCGACCCGTGGGTGTCGGGGTCACCCACAGACGACGCTGGGGCGAGGCGGAGGCGGCAGAAACCCCCCGGCAAGGAGGGACGCGGGGTCCCGCAGCTCCCACGGCGAGGGACGGCGAGCCGAAACAAGCACCAGCAAATTGTACCAGACAAACGGGCGCCCTGGTGTTTGCTTCCGCTTTTTATTTGCTTCTCGATCAGAAAAGAGAAGAGTGGAGCTATAAATACACGCGGTCCTCGCCCGCCGCAGCTCAGGGGCTCACGGGAGGGATTCTCGCACGTCACCGAAGCCACCCCCGGTCCCCAGCAGCGGTGACGGCCCCCGGCCCAGCACTCGCCACCCCCCGGGGCTCTGCGCGGTCAGGAAGGGGTTAACCCTCCCGCCGCCCTGCAGCAAGTGGTATTACCCCCATTTTACAGACGGGGAAACCGAGGCAAGGAAGCGATGAGCGTCGCCTCGAGCCACGCGGCCAGTCGGAGAGACAGCCGGGGGGCCCTCTCGCCTCCACGGCCCCCCCAAAAACACCGCAGAGCCGACGGCCGAGGGAAGAGCCCTGCCCGGCCCCGCCAGCCCGCTCCCCCCGCGCCACGGCACCGCAAGAAGGAAAAGCCTTCTGCCGGCCGCGTCCCAGCTCGGGCGGGAGCAGGGCGAGGGGCCGCCGGGAGCCGTGCCGGCGCCGGGGATGCTCCAGGCCAAGCAATAAACCCGGGGAAGGAAGGCTCCCAAACCCACGGCTCGGTAAACCGTGGGGGGAGTGGTGGGAAAGAAAGGGGGGTGCTGAGCCGCCCCCGAGCCGGGGTCAGCCACGCCGCACAGAGCCTCACGGCAAGGGGCTGCGCCCGGGGAGGGAAGGGCTGCGCCGCACCGGGGCAGCCGTCGGCTCTTCTCCGAGTCCAGCGTCTGCGCGTCGGAGAGGGACACGGAGAAACGAGGACCCGCGGCTCGAGAATTGCCCCTTCGGGGCCAGCGGCTGACCGGGGGTCCCTTTGCACGGGACAAGGGGGGGCCGTGTCTGCCACGGCGCCGAGCACCGGTGCCCGAGCCAGGCTGGACGCGGCACCGGGGACAGAAAACCCGGGGAGGGGGCAGCCCGGTGCTGGCGGGGCGGGAGAGGGCGACCCCCGTCCTCACGTCCACCCTCTGCGATTCGCTTCCGAACAGCGAAGGAGCCGGCGGCTCTTGGGACGGGGACGACGTCTCTTGCCGTAAAGCCCCCCGTGACCTGGGGACGCCAACGGTGCCGGCGCGGGGCCCGAGCGCCGGCCCCGCTCGCTCCGAGTCCCAGCCCGGCCGTGTGTCCCCATCAGCGGCCGCCGGCCCCAGCCGGAGCTGGAAAGCCGGCAGCATCCCCGGCCGGCGCTTCCTCCCCGGGGCTCCACCACGGCACCCGACCGCCGGGAGAACCACCGGCCCCGATCCGCCGCCGGCCCCGCAGCAGGCCTGAGCTCTAGCGATGGTCCCGTTCCTCCCGTCACTGCTCCAGCCGCAGGGACGTGCCGCGGGCAGGACGCCGGGCTCTCCCCGCCGCCGCCAGCCCTCCTACTTGTACTTGGCCAAGGCTTCCAGCGGCACCGGGAGCTTGGCGCAGGACACGAGAAGCGGGTGCACGGGGAGGAAGGGGCGGAAGGACTCGCCCTCCCGGTAGCAGGAGAGGATCCTCTCCTCGGTGTGCACGCCCTGGTGCACCGTCAGCTCCTTCTTGTGGCTGAAGACCTTGCCGCACTCGGTGCAGGGGTAGACCCGCTCCACCGTGTGGGTGAGGTGGTGGGTCCGGAGGTTGCCCTTGTACTTGAAGCTCTTCCCGCACTCCAGGCAGGTGAAGGGACGCTCGCCCGTGTGGATGCGCTTGTGCTTCATCAGCGTGGTCTTCAGGTTGAAGGTCTTGCCGCACTCGGGGCAGACGAAGGGGCGCTCGCCGGTGTGGATGCGCTGGTGGGTGATGAGGGTGCCCTTGCGGTTGAAGCTCTTGCCGCACTCGGTGCAGGTGAAGGGCTTCTCGCCGGTGTGGATGCGCTGGTGCTTGATCAGCTCGCCGTTGTGGCTGAAGCACTTGCCGCAGTCGGCGCAGGCGAAGGGGCGCTCGCCGGTGTGGATGCGCTGGTGCCGCGTCAGGTCGCCGTTGCGGCTGAAGCTCTTGCCGCACTCGGAGCAGCCGAAGGGCCGGTCGCCGATGTGGATCTTCTGATGGAGGATGAAGGTCTTCTTGGCGCAAAAGCCCTTGCCGCACTCGGCGCAGATGAAGGGGCGCTCGCCGCGGTGGATCTTCTGGTGGGTGATGAAGTTGGCCTTGCGGTTGAAGCTCTTGCCGCACTCGGTGCAGGAGAAGGGCTTCTCGCCGGTGTGGATGCGCTGGTGCAGGATGAAGGTCTGCTTGGAGCAGAAGCTCTTGCCGCAGACGGTGCACTCGAACGGCTTCTCACCGGTGTGGATGCGCTGGTGCCGCATCAGGTCGCCCTTCTGGCTGAAGCTCTTGCCGCAGACGGTGCAGGCGAAGGGCTTCTCCCCCGTGTGCACCCGCAGGTGGGTGATGAGGTTCCCCCGGTGCTGGAAGCTCTTCCCGCACTCGCTGCAGGCGAAGGGACGCTCGGCCGAGTGGCCGCGGGGACGCCGTGCCGGCTCGGCGCCGGGGGCCGCGGCGCTGCCCGCCCCGCAGGCAGAGGGGGGTTTCTGCCCGGCGCTGCTCACCGGCACCGCCAGAGCCGTGCGCTTCTCCAGGCAGAGCCGCCGGGGCTCGGGGGTGGCCCGCGGCCCCCCGGGCGCTGCCGGGCTGCGCCGGAGCTCGGCCACGGCGCCCTGCGCCTGCCGCACCGTCCACTGGCTGACGCGGGGCCAAGGGCCGAGGGAGCCCCTCGAGGCGGCCCCCAGGCTCTGCTCCGGCTCAGCCGCCTCCGGTTTCACCTCCTCCGGCTCCTCCTTGGGACGCCGCTCGCCGTCGCCGTCTGCCAAGAGCAGGGGAGCCCCGCCGTTACCTGCCGCGGCTCCGCGCACCCGAAGGTGCCGCGCGCGGTCTCTCCAAAGCCCAAACCGCAGAGATTCCCCCCACGGCTTCAGCCCGAGAGTCCCGTTTCCGCGACGGGAGGCACCTCCGGAGCCCCGGGGAGCAGAAGGGCCCCTGAGCCGGGCGGCACCGGCACCGGTGAGCGGGAGCGGCGAGGCCGGCAGGGGCCAGAGCAGCCTCGCTGGGATTTCCTGACGGAGGAGGCCGGGGAGCGATGCAAAGACCCGGGGGATTTGAGCCGTGGGGTCCGTTTCGGGAGCTCGGGGCAGGGGACGCCAGGCTGCCAGCCCCAGCACCGCCGGCTGCCCCGGCTCACGCCGCAGGGCCGGCATCGCTGCCAGGGACGCCGGGGAGGTGCTCGGCCCTCTCCTGCGACACGTGCGAATCGTGCAACGATTTCTGGCTGCCTGAGCAAGCAGAAGAGCGGTGCGAAGCTCTGCCAGGCCCAGCACGACGAGCGGCTCACCCGGCTGGCTGGCGGCGGCACCGGGGGTCCCTCCCGGCGGCTTTCTGCCGGGTTCGGGACGTGGCCGGGAGAGGGACGGGGGGCTACGGTGGCCGTGGGAGCGGCGTCGGTTGCAGCCCCAGCCCCGGGGACGGTCGCTCCCCCGACCGCCGAAAGCCAGCGGCGAGGCTGCCCCGAGCTCGCCGGGCAGCCCAGGCTTTGCTCCCCGGGCTGGGAGGCTGCGGTGGGACCCGCGAGGCTGTGGTGGGACCCGCGCAGCCGCCTCCACCCGCCCACCGCCTCCCCGCAGCCGCAGCCGGCTCACGGCTGCCCCGGGTACGCAGGGCAGGATCCCGCACCCCGGGCTCTCGGCGGGCTGACCTGCTCCGACGCTTCGCGTGTCCGGGGCGCTCGCCCCCACACCCACCTCTCCCCGTCCCGCCGGACCCCCCGGAGCCGCCCCGGTGCTCACCTGTGCCGCCGCGGTGGCCGGGAGCTCTGGGGTCACCCAGACCTCGGGGGCACCCGATGAACGGCTCCTCCTCCGGCTCCACCTTCACGATGATCTCGGGCTTGGCATCGCCTGCGGCGGTGAGCGCGGTGCTATGGCGGGCGCGGGCAGGGCCAGGGGAGCCGCGGGTGGGCTTTTGACCCCAGCTGCCGGCACCGCCGGTGGGCTGGGCTCTCGTGGGACTCCCGCGGAGTCTCACCGTCCCCGGGGTGGCACGGGAAAGCGTCACCGTCCCCGGGGTGGCACGGGATGGCCGCCTCCGGCAGCCCCGGCAGGCAGCAGCGCTGCCGTGGCAGAGCGGGCTCCGAGGGGTGACAGGGCGGGCAGCAGCAGGGCACCGAGAGCGGCGGCTCTTCCAGGCCCCGTGCCCGGCCGGGTGCCCTCTGCCGAGCTCGTCTCCCGCCCCAGCACCCAGCACCCCTGCACGGGCCCCGCGCCGCCGGCAGCCCGCAAAGCGTCCGGCCGCCCCCGGCCGCGTCCCCGCTCCCCTCCCGGCCCCCCAGCCCCACTCACAGGCAGCGGGGGGGGGGTCGGGCACGGCCCCCTCCTGGGTGCCGGGGCAGTAACCGCCGTACGCCGCGTCCTCGGGCTCGCTTTTAACGACGACCTCCGCTTTGATGCCTGCGGGAGGAGAGGCGCGGCGCGCGCGGCCGGCTCGGGGACGGACCGAGCGCTCGGGGACGTCCCCACGCTCCGCCCGTGCCGGCACCGGCTCCGGCTCGCCGCTCGTTACTCCCAGGTTCCCGGGAGCTCCCTGCAGCCACCGGCCCAGTCCCCCGGGAAACCCGGGGGGGCCCAGCCACAGAACCGCGGGGACCCGGAGCACCCAGAGTTATTAAATATTTGTTACGCAAGAGACGGAACCGCTCCTCTTCCTGCAGAAGGGAATTCCCAGTTACCGAACGGCACCGGGCACGCGCTGTCCCAGCAAAGCTCCCCGGTGCAACGGCCTTTCCCACGTCCCCACCCGGACGTCACCCGGCGCAGTCGGTACGGGACAGGGGACTCGGTCCCCGGGTCTCGCCGAGCTCCCAGCCCTCCCGCAGCCGCCCGCTCTGCTCACCAGTGCCGGGGTAGCCGGGGACGCCGGGGACGGTGGCTTCCAGGCCCTGGGGACACCCAATGTAGGACTCGTCCTCCGGCTCCGTTTTCACCACGATCTCACACTTCACGCCAGCCCAGCCCTTTCCTGCGGGAGGCAAAGCCGCTCGCGGGGTCCCGGGCAGCGTGGGCAGCCTGGCATCACGCCGGCGGCTGCGAGCGGCGACGCCGCGGGCTCCACGCTCCCACCGTAGCCCTGCGCCGGGCGCGGGGGCACGAAGCCTCCCCCGCGGGTACTACGGGGGGAAACCAGGGGCCGGAGGCACGGACCCCCACCCCGCCGCGGGCAGCGACGGCCCCAGTCCCTCCCTGCTGCCCGGCGGGGACCCTCACCCGACTGAAACCAGCCCGGTGCCCGGCGCCGGGCCACGCCAACGCCCCGCGTGGCTCTGCAGGACGCGGCAGCTCAGCGCCGGGGGTCCCGGGGCCTGGCAGGGGGGGAGGGAGGGCGGGGGTCTGCGAAGTCCCCACGGTGCCAGGGCAGCCAGGTCCCCGCGGGAGCTTTCGGCAGCCTCACCTGGGCCGCAGGGGTCCGGCGTCCCCCGCAGCCTCGCGTCCTGTGGATCCCCCCCAAACGGCTTCTCCTCTCGCTCCATCGCCGGGGGTCCCGGGGTCCCTCCTGAAGACCCTGCCCGAGGGACGGGAAAGTCTCCTTCCAGCCTGCCCCGGTCGCAGGGAGCGCCCGCAGGCACGCGGCTGCTCCGGAGGACGCTGACCTCCGGCCTCGCCGCGCCGGCACGGCCGGGCTGTGCCGATTCCCCCCCCTCCATCCCTTCCCAAACCCCCATCGCCCCACGTCCACCCCGGGAAGCTGCCGCCAGCAGCGGGGCTGCGGGGGGCGTCACGGGGGCTACGCGGCGCAGGGCAGCACGGGACGGGTGCCAGGTCACCCCGTCATCGCCCAAATCGCCGCCCCCGGCCGCTCCTTCCCGCCCGGCAGCCGCGGTACGGGGTCAGAGCGAAGCCGAGGGGAGCTGCGGAGCCCGAGGGGGAGGGTGGCACGGGGGAACCTGGGCGACGGCGGGGAGCCGGGACGGCACGGGCACCGGCGCCCGTGGGCAGACGGGCAGAGCGACGCCGGGAGCGCTGGCAGCGGCACCCACGGAGGCACCGGGCAGTCTGGGCCCCCGCTCCCGAGAAAGAGAGATCCAGGGGGAAAACGGGGCAGAGGAGGGCGGCTCATCCCGGGGATGAAGAGCGAGGAAGAGGGGAGTCTCGGCAGAGCCCGCCGGCAGCACGGGCGCCCGAGGGGAGACCCGGCAGCACCCAGGCGTCGCCGGGCGGGAAGGAGGGGAGAGGTGCCGCAGGGGCCGAGTGGCACGAGCGGCACGAGCCAGGCCCGCCGCGCACGTGCCACGTCCCCGACGCCTGCTTGCGGCACGAGCGCGGGCAGGCAGGGATGGCACCGGGGTCTCAGCCCACCCCGGCCCTCCTCCAACTCGGGGCTCACCGGAGCAGCCCGCCGGCTGCCAGGAGCAGCCCCGGCGGGGTTTGGGAGGAGAGGAGGAAGCCGGCCACCCTCCTCCTCCTCCTCCTCCTGCCCGGGCTGCCCCGCCTGCTCCAAGGGCACCCTGCTCGGCGGGCCGGGGTCCTGCCGAGGGACCCCCTGCCAGCGCCGGGGCCAGGAGGGCGCGTGGACGGTGGGTGCTCGGGGCTCGCCGGGGCTGGGTCGCTCCCGAACAGGCTTCCACCGCCACGGCTTCCACCTCCCCGCACCCCTGAGACCGCAGACCCGCGACTCCCCGCCCCGGCGCGTCCCCCGCTCCTAGGCCCTGGGGAAACCAGACCCCGCCGTCCCCCCGCCGCGCCGCGGCCCCTTCCACGCCCGCCCGCCCCGGGGGGCCGAGGGCCGCCGGCCCCGGCCGCGCCCCGCCGCAGGCAGCAGGTCCCGGAGCCGCCGCGGGGCTCGGCGAAGGGCCGGCACCGGGGGCTGCTGCCGAGAGCGCCGGCTCGTACCGGGCCCCGGCCCACGCCGGGCTCCAGCGGCCCGGGAAACGGACCCGCCAGCGGCCCGGGCCCGGGAGCCGCCCGGGAGCCGCCCGGGAGCGGGGATCCCCGGCTGCGGCGGGGTCGGCGGCCGGGTCCCCCGGCGGCCGCTGCAAGAGGAAGGCGAAGGCCCCCGGCTCCGCCACCCCCCCCCCCCGCCGCTGCGCGCCCCGGGAGGAGCCCGCGGGGCTGCGGCAGGGTCGGGGCCGCGTTCGCCCCGCGGGGCCGTGGGTGCCGGCGCGGCGGGGGCTCCGCGCCCCCTCGGCAGCCCCGGGCCCCGCCGGCGTGCCGGGGCTGGCAGCCCCCGCCCGGGGGACGCGGCCCGGGGGAAGGCGGCCCCGCGGCTCTGCCGGGGCCCCCCCCTCCCGGCGCTGCCCCCCGCGCCCCCTCCCGCCGCACCCGCCCCGGCGGGGCCCGCTGGAGCCGGGGCTCCTCCGGGGGGGGGTGTCCCGCGGTGCTCGGCCCCAGGACACCACCCCCCGCGTCCCCATCGCCGCTCGGCCCCCGCCCCTCGCCCCGGTGCCCCCCCCGGTGCCCCCGCCCCGCTCTCACCGCCGGCGCGCAGCGGGGCGGCAGCGCGGGCTCCGCCGCCGATGGCCGCCGCGGGCGGGAGCGCAGCGGGCGGCGGGGCAGACAAAGGCTGCGGGCCCGCGGGCTGCCGGGAGCTGTAGTCCGGCCCCCCCGGCTCCGGGGTCCGCCGGGCCCCGGCGGGCGGGGCGACCCAGCCCCCCGGGTGCCCCCGCCCCGGGGGGGGCGGTGGGGGGGGGGGGGGGGGGGCAGCCGGTCCCGCCGGGAGGGGGGTGTCACCGGGACCGCGACACAGTCGTGAGCGGTATTGGTCGTGATAAGGGGGGAGGCAGCGGGGGATGAGCCCCAGCGGGACGAGGGACGGGGGACGGGGGACATGGGGACGTGGAGATGTGGGGACATGTGGACATGGGGACGGGGGGACGTGGGGACATGGGGACGTGAGGACGTGGGGGACATGGGGATGTGGGGACACGGGGACGTGAGGATGTGGGGACATGGGGATGTGGGGACGTGAGGACGTGGGGACATGAGGACATGGGGATGTGGGGACACATGGACATGAGGACGTCGGGACATGGGGATGTGGGGGACATGAGGACGTGGGGACACGAGGACGTGGGGATGTGGAGATGTGGGGACATGAGGACATGGGAACGGGGGGACGTGGGGACATGGGGACGTGAGGACGTGGGGACATGAGGACATGGGGACGTGGGGACACATGGACATGAGGACGTGGGGACATGGGGATGTGGGGGACATGGGGACACGAGGACGTGGGGATGTGGAGGACATGGGGACGTGGGGACACGGGGACGTGAGGACGTGGGGACATGCGGATGTGGGGGACATGGGGATGTGGGGACATGAGGACGTGGGGACATGGGGACGTGAGGACGTGGGGACATGGGGACATGGGGACACGGGGACATGAGGATGTGGGGACACGGGGACGTGAGGACGTGGGGACACGGGGACATGAGGATGTGGGGGACATGGGGACACGAGGACGTGGGGATGTGGGGGACATGGGGATGTGGGGACATGGGGACGTGAGGACGTGGGGATGTGGGGGACATGGGGACGTGGGGATGTGAGGACATGGGGACGTGGGGACACGGGGACGCGAGGACGTGGGGACATGCGGATGTGGGGGACATGAGGACGTGGGGACACGGGGACATGGGGGCGATGAAGCAGCCAGGGGAGGCCAGCAGGGAAGCCTGGTGTCGGAGCTGGCGGGAAGGGGTGCAGGGTGCCGGGTCTGGGTGCCAGCAAGGGCAGAGGGAGAGATCCGCGGGGCGACGGGACGAGGGGGACGTGCCACCCGCTTGTCACCCACCCGGCGGCGGGGCTGGGGACAGCCTCGACAGGGCGGGGGCTGGAGGGCAGGGGGGCTTCGGCCGGGGCGGGTGAGCCGGTCGAGAAGCGGGGACCGGCCCAGAGCGGGCAGAGGGCCCCGTGTCCCACGGCCCAAGCCCCCAACGCCCTCCCGCCGCTCTGGCACCCTCTGCACCCTCGGCTTGGCGCAGCCGGGGGGTCTGGGACGGGATTGCGGAGGGGAACGGCCCCCACCGCTGCAGAGGCAGGAGCAGGAGGAGCGGGGCCTGAGGCGGAGGACGCCGGTCCTGTGGGTGCTGCGATGCCGAACGCGGCGAGGCCGTCGCCTCCCACGAGCTCCGAGCGTTTAAATCCACGCTCCGAGCCAGCCGCCGTGCCAGCGAGCCAGGTTCCCGGAGCTTCGGCTCTCACAGAAGCGGGGCCGGGGCCACGCCTGGCACGGCACAGGGTGTGCCAGCTCCCTGCCAGCCCTGGCGCGGCTCCACGCGGCACCACGACTGCCAGCCGGCGCGGCCCGGGCACGCCGTCCCTTCTGCTCCCACCGGTGCCGGCCCCAGGACCCGGCTCCGGGGCCGCGGCCCAGCCTCCCCCTCATCCCCTCTCCCTGCTTGCTCCCGGCGAGCAATGGCTCCGGCCGCTCTTCTTGGCTCCTCTGCACCCGCAGTTCGGGGACGGGCTGCAGGGATGGGGACACCGGGCAGCGCCGGGCACCCAGCTGCCGAGGGGACGGCGGGAGGGACCCGGGACCCGCGCTGCGGAGAGCTGTCGGCACCCGGGACCCGCGCTGCTCGTGCCCGTGCCCGTGCCCAGCCGGGGCCTCGCAGCCCCCCGCGGTGCCGGGGCGCAGGCCGAGCATCCCGCCCGTTCGTGGCCGGGGCCGGGCAGCGAGCGCTGGTCCTGCCACACCCCTGCCCCGCGTGTCGGGGCTGCGGCCATTCGATTAATGCGGCGACTTACAAAGCCTTTGTCCGAGACCCGACGTGACTCGACGCTTCTCGGCAGACCGTGAGGGCGGCACAGCCCCGTGCCGGGAAGCAGACGGCTCGGCCGCGGCTGGCCGCGGCCCCTCTGTGCAGAGCTGCAGCTCCGCCTGCGGTGTCCCCGACGGCTCTTCGAGCGGAGACGGGGAGCAGCACCCGCCGAGCGGGGCCCTGGGCACCGTCAGGCGAGGGGCTGCATCTCCCCCGCCGGCACGGCACCCTCCTGCCCGTCCCAGCCGCGACGAGCCGTGCAGCGCCACGCTGGGCGAGCGTCACCTCTGCTTCGAAACGGCGCCCGCGGCCAGCAGCACGAACCCATGGGAGCCGCGGCACGTGCAATCCCTCCAGGCCGCGTGTTCATCGCAGCGTTCGCCTTCGCGTCCCGCATCGGGGCCGAGGAGAGACGTCCCTTCCCTCCCGGAGGCCGCTGCGTCTCCCGGGCACGCTGCGTGGGCTCGGCAGCTCCGCGCCCGTCCTCGGCCTCACCGGGAGCGCCGCGATCCCAGCGTCCGATCCGAGCGCCGCGATCCCATCCATCCCCGAGCGTTGAAGCGCCGCTGACGCTTGTCCCAGAGGCTTCGCCGCCTCCGCTGCCCACAGACGGCCTGGATCCTGCCGCCGCCTGCGCCGGCCCTGACTCACGCCGGCTCCCGCTGACGGTGACGCCCGCGAGATGCTTGTCGAGTCTCGCCTCCTCCCCACCGTGCCGGCTCCAGCCCTGCCGGCGCTTCCTCAGGGCCCTGTCCTTCCTCCCTGCCTGCCCCGGCACCGCTGCCTGTGGGAGAAGAGTCCGGCCGGGACCAGGGGTGCCGGGAGCGGGACCCGGCTCAGCCCCGGCAGCCCCGCGCCCAGGGCAGAGCGGCCCCTTGAGCGTCAGCGGACGGCAAGGCCCCGGGCGGGACGTCCGTCTGTCTGCAGCTGCCCCCTGCCTCCGACTCGGGCCGTGCCATCGCCCGAGCGGGGTCTCCGCACGTGAACCACCCCGTCCCTCCTGCGGTGCCACGTGAAGTCCCCCAGCACCGGGAGCGGCCTCCGGCGAGACGCGGGCGCGGGTGCCATCCACCCCCTGGGCGCGGGTGCCGCAGGGCGGCGGGGACACAGCGGGCTCCGGACCTCAGCCCCGAAAGCGTCCCTGGGACGGGTGCCGGGGCTGGGCGAGGGCAGGGTGGCCTCGTGCACCGCGGGCTGCGGCTAGCCTCGCCCGGGGGCACGAGCCACAGGACCCGGCGCGCCCGCCAGCGCCGCGCACGCCTCCTCCTCCTCGCAGGCAGCAAACGCCTGCCCGCCCCGGCTCGGCCCCCGAGGTGCTGCCAAATGGCCGGCGGCATTTCGCCGGCCTCTCCCGACCTGCTGGTCCTTCCGAGGAGCCGACGCAGCGGCTTTGGTGCTTTCCCAGCCTCCTTCCAGCGCTGCTCGTGCTTTGCCGAGCTCAGCGCCGGCGGCTCGCTTCAGCCCGCGGCCCCCTCCCACCGCTCAGGGGTGCCCAGGCGGCCAGGATCTCCGAGCCCAGGAGCTGCCGTTTCCCCTCTTCTGCTCCTTCGCCCTCCCTCTGCAGACGCCCTCGCCCACCCTGCCCGGCTCCCGGCCGCTCCCCGACCAGCGCCGAGCTGCTCGCAGGGCGCTGCCGTGGCACGGGCAACCGCTCGCCCAAACCAACAGCCACGCTTCTGCAAAAGGGATTTATTCAACCGTGAGAGATCAGCGACAACGTGGTGCTCCGTGACTTCAAACGCGCCGACGGACCCCCACGCTTACCCGCGGACAGGGGAACCGCTGCTGTGCGGTGCCCAGGGGAAAAGCCACCGGCCACGAACCGAACCGGGTGGCCACGCTCCCCAGAACTGGGCGAGGCGGCCCCTCCTCCCAGGCACGGCTCCCCGTGCCATTTCAAGCTAAGGTACGAAGGGGTTCAGAAGAACGCGGCGGGTCCCGGGGAAGCAGCACAGGGACGGGTCGGGTGCCCGGCACGGCTCAGCCCTTCGCGCCGGCGGGGCGGCCAGGCCGCGGGCGCAGTCGGCACCCACCTCCCGCCCCGCGGGAGCAGGGGCCGGGCGACGCGGGTGCACGTCCCCGTCCCGGGGCCGCTCCGTGCAGATGCGCTCGCCCTTCGCCTCCAGATGTCGCGGAGGCTGCAGCGGGCCGGTGGTGCCGGCCACGGCGGCGTCCAGCCGGGCTCCAGCCTGCCTTCAGCTCCACCACCCCCTGCAGCCGAATTTCTCCCGCGGCCTCGATACGGTGTCACCAGCCGGGGCCGGGGGGTCGGCAGGGTCCCCCAAAGTGACCGCGGGCACCGACGCACCGTTGAGAATGACCGTCACCACGGGACCCGCCCTTGACTTGCCCACACCGGATCGGCTGGCCACGGAGCGGTAGCAGCCCGGGGTGGCCAGCTTCCAGGTGACGATGGCCGCCCGCTCCTGCCCAGGGACGGGTTCCCGGAGCTGGCGAGGAGGAGAGAGGCGAGCGGCAGGCAGAGCTGGCGAGCCGCACGCCACAACGGCTACAACCGGCTCTCAGCCCACGGGGGAAGCCCGGGGCATCACACGCCCGCTCCTAGAAGGGGTCTGCACCCCAAAACGCGGGGCATGGCCAGCAAAGGGGCCAGGCACTAACGGCGAGCCCCACGGCGTGACCCTACCCCGGGACGGCGCGGCCGAGCCGCAGAAAGCACGCCGTGCTCTAGCTCCCGCCAGCGAGCACCGGGACGCGAGCTGGGCAGCGGGCAGCACCGTCTCCGAGAGGAAAATCCTCCGTGGGAAAGTGCTGGCTCCCGTGGCGCTGGCACCCGCCACTCGGGAGAGCGAGCGAGAGCTCCGCTCCTCCCAGGAGAATCGGGCAGCCACGTCCTCGAACGTCACCGGGACCTGCGGCGGCGCAGGGCCCCGCTCAGCGCCAGCAGGAGAACGGACGGGCGAGACGAGCCCGGGGGGTCCTGCCCGCAGCCCCACAGCGCCTTCCCCGCTCCCACCCCGGCCGCCCAGCTGCCGTCCCCTGCTTCGGGCAGCGCTACGGGGCAGGAACGGCTCCAACGCGCAGACGCGGCGGGACCCGGGGACATCTGTACGGGGACAGACGCGTCCCCGCAGGGACCTGCCAGGAGCTGCCCCAGCCCCAGGGAGGGATCGCGGCCCAGGGGCCGGGCAGAGCCAGGGCAGCCCACCGGCCCCGGCAGCCCTGCGGGGTGGGGGACGCGCTCCGGCAGACGGGGGTCCCACCAGCCCGGCACGCGGCCACGCTCCGCGCCCCAGCGCCCCGGGCACCCCATGGCCCCGGGCACGGTTTCACCGGTGCAGCCCGCGCTGGGTGAGCTGGGGAAGGGGCCGGGGGGCCGGGGATGGGGCGGCTGCCCTGCCCCACCGCCCCGGCTTCACCCCGCCAGCGCCCGGCGGCGCCCGCTACGCCCAGGGGAGTGGGTCGGGGCGGGGGTCCCGGGTGCTGTTCATCCCCCAGAGCCACCAGCCCACCCCCAGCAGCCCTCTGAGGGGAAGACCGGGGGCCGAAAGCTGGGCAGCGGGGAGAGGCTCCGGCCCAGGGAGGGCTCCGGCCCTCGGGCTGCCTCCCCCGGCGCGGGCATCGCTCTCTTCCGGCTTTAAACGCGGCGGCGAGGAGACAGCCCCCCGCGGGGGCAGGGCACTGGTGGGACTGGGAGAACTGGGAAGCGCCCTGCAGGGATATTCCAAGGTCTGAAGGGAAAACGGAGAAGTGGCCCGGAAGGAATTTTCGAGGTCCGAAGGGGCGCGGAGCGCGGGGCTCCCAGGTCCTGGACGTGCACCGGGCCAAGCCCCGGGGAGCAGGCAGCGGGTGCCGGCAAAGCCGCGCCCGGCGGGCGCAGGATGAGCCCCCCTCCAGCCCTCCGGGCCCCTCCGCAGGGGGATAAGCCCTCTCCCGCGCCGGAGAGCAGCCGCAGCTACTGCTGGCAGCCCGCCGGGTCGTCCCCCGCCCGGAGGGTCCCCTCGTCCCCCTCCCCGTGCGCCCGCTGGTGCAGCAGCAGCTTGCTCTGGGAGCTGAAGCCCAGGCGGCACTGGGAGCAGGCGAAGGTCTTGTAGCGCCGGTGGAGCTTCTTGTGCGTGATGAGGTTGGCCTTGTTGCAGAAGGACTTGTCGCACTGGGGGCAGGCGAAGGGCCGCTCGCCCGTGTGCACGCGCTGGTGCACCAGCAGGTTGCCGCTGCGGCTGAAGCCGCGGCCGCAGACGGGGCACTTGTGGGAGCGCTCCTGCGCGTGGCTGCGCTGGTGGATGATCAGGCTCTCCTTCCAGCTGAAGCTGCGGTCGCAGCGCCTGCAGAGGAAGGGTCGCTCCTCGCAGTGGGTGGCCCGGTGCCGGCTCAGGCTGGCCTCGTCCTCGAAGCGCTCCTCGCACTCGGGGCACTTGGGGCGCGCGTCGCCGGCGTGCTCCTTGCGGTGCGCCTGCAGGTCGCGCTTGTGCCGGAAGCTGTCCCCGCAGAGCGGGCAGGCGTAGCCGCCCTCGCCGCCGTGGCTCGCCCGGTGCCGCAGCAGGTCCCCCTTCAAGCAGAAGGTCCCGCCGCACTCCGTGCAGGCGTGCCAGCGCTGGCCCCGGTGCTTCTTGTGCGTCAGGAGGTTGCGGTGGTGGCGGAAAGCCTTGCCGCAGGCGCCGCACTGGTAGGAGGGCGCCGGGCGCGGGTGCTCGCCCTGGTGCGCGCTCAGCCCGGCCTCGTCCTCGAAGCTCTGCCCGCAGGTGCCGCAGATGAGCGGCCCCCCGCCCCCCGCCCCGGGCGCCTCCAGCGGCGGCTCCCCCGGCTCCCAGCCCGGCAGCTCCCGGGGGGCGTCCCCGGCCCAGAGCCCCGGCTCCGCGGCGCGGCAGCCGGAGCAGAGCCCGCGGCAGCCCGACTCCTCGGCCGTCCCAGCTGGCGACGCGCACGGGGCCCGGCGTCCCCGGTTGTCGTCCTCAGACAGGTCCTCGCCGTCCGTCCCGCCCCCGGCAGCTGCGGGAACAGGAGCGCAGTCACGGCGGGGGGTGTCCCGGGGCGGGGGCACCGCCAGCACGGACCCGCGGCAGTCCCCGTGCCCGCGGCACCGGCTCCTCGCCCGCTGCGGCCTCCCCTCGCTCCTGCGACGCCCACGGGACAACTGGGCCGGGGGGGCCGAGGTGGGACACCCAAACCCACCCGGTGAGGACGCCAGACGGGACCCCGTCTGGGGTGGGGGTCTGGCTGGGACCCGCCGCCTCGTCCCACGCTCGGGGCTTCCCTCTCTGACTTACTAAACCCGCGCTGATTTCCCAGCCCGGTGCCCCCGGCCACGCGGGGCGTCCCCACGGTCACTCACAGGTGCCGGAGGTGTCGGGAGCTCCGCCGTCCCCCCCGCCACAGGGGACCCCCTGGTGCGACTCCTCCCCGGGCTCCATTTTGTGGATGAGCTTGGACTCAGGGCCTGTGCGGGAGAGAGAAACCTCAGCATCCGCGGAGCCGCCCGAGGAGCGTCACCGTCACCGGGGGACGGGCCCAGGGGACGCCGGCTGCGGGAGCCGTGGCAGTGAACCGGGGCGCGCCGGGGTGGGGAGCAGCGGGGCCGGGGTACCTGGAGCCGTTATTCCTCACGCACCAGGGTCGGACTCGGCGAGCCCGGGCAGGGCAGCGGGCGCGCTGCCGCCCCGCTCTGCGTGGAGAGACGGCAGGTCGGGCTCTGCCCGCGCACAGCCGGCCGGAGGGGCTCGGGCTGCGGACCCCCGGCTCAGCCTCCGGACCCTGGCTCAGCCCTGGACCCCAACTCAGCCTCCAGACCCCCAGCTCAGCCTCTGGACCCTGGCTCCGGACCTCGGCTCAGCCTCTGGACCCTGGCTCAGCCCTGGACCCCGGCTCAGCCCTGGACCCCTGGCTCTGGACCCCGGCTCAGCCTCCGGACCCCGGCTCAGCCTCTGGATCCCAGCTCAGCCCTGGACCCCCGGCTCAGCCCTGGACCCCGGCTCAGCCTCTGGATCCCAGCTCAGCCCTGGACCCCGGCTCAGCCCTGGACCCCGGCTCAGCCTCTGGACCCCGGCTCAGCCTCTGGACCCCGGCTCAGCCTCTGGATCCCAGCTCAGCCCTGGACCCCCGGCTCAGCCTCTGGACCCTGGCTCAGCCTCTGGACCCCGGCTCAGCCCTGAACCCCGGCTCAGCCTCTGGACCCTGGCTCCGGACCTCGGCTCAGCCTCTGGATCCCAGCTCAGCCCTGGACCCCGGCTCCAAGCCCTGGCTCAGCCTCCAGACCCCGGCTCAGCCCTGGATCCCAGCTCAGCCTCTGGACCCCCGGCTCAGCCCTGGACCCCCGGCTCAGCCTCTGGACCCTGGCTCCGGACCTCGGCTCAGCCTCTGGACCCCCGGCTCAGCCTCTGGACCCCGGCTCAGCCCTGAACCCCGGCTCAGCCTCTGGATCCCAGCTCAGCCCTGGACCCCGGCTCAGCCTCCGGACCCCGGCTCAGCCCTGGACCCCGGCTCAGCCCTGGACCCCCAGCTCAGCCCTGGACCCTGGCTCCAGACCCCGGCGCAGCCTCCGGACTCTGCCCGAGTCTCCGGACCCCAGCTTAGCCCCGGCCCCGGCTCAGCCCCGGCGCGGCCTTACCCAGGCTGGCGACCAGGCGGGCGTTCTCCAGCATCACCTCCCGGTGCAGCCGCCGCTGCCAGCCGGCCAGCGCCGCCCACTCCGCGGGGGAGAACTCCACGGCCACGTCCTCGAACGTCACCGCGCCCTGAGAAGCGGAGCCGGGGCTGAGGGGGCCGGGGCCCGGCGAACAAGAGCCGCGGCCGAGGCGCGGACCCGCGGGGACGGCGGGTCTCGGCCTCGGGACCGGGACCGTCCCCCGCCCCCCGCCGCTTCCCGCGCGGCCTTACCGGCTGCATCGCTGCCCGGGGCGGGGGGGGGGGCCGCCCGGGGGGGGGCGGGGGGGGGGGGGAACCGGCACGGAGCCCCGCGATGGCGCCGGCGGAGCCACCACCGGGGCGGGGCCGGAAGGGGACGGCGGGGGCGGGACCGCAGCGGGCGGGCGGCCCCGGGCACCGGCAGCCCCGGGGGTCGCGGGGAGCACCAGCCCCGGGCACCGGGAGCTCCGGGAGCATCAGCCCCAGCAATGGGGAGCACCGGGAACGCCAGCCCCGGGCACCGGGAGCCCCGGCCCCGGCAATGGGGAGCACCGGGAGCATCAGCCCCGGGCTCCGGGAGCACCGGGAGCCCCGGCCCCGGCAATGGGGAGCACCGGGAGCATCAGCCCCGGGCTCCGGGAGCCCCGGCCCCGGCAATGGGGAGCCCCGGGAGCATCAGCCCCGGGCTCCGGCAGCACCGGGAGCCCCGGCCCCGGCTATGGGGAGCACCGGGAGCATCAGCCCCGGGCTCCGGGAGCCCCGGCCCCGGCAATGGGGAGCCCCGGGAGCATCAGCCCTGGCTCCGGCAGCACCGGGAGCCCTGGCCCCGGCTATGGGGAGCACCGGGAGCATCAGCCCCGGGCTCCGGGAGCCCCGGCCCCGGCAATGGGGAGCCCCGGGAGCATCAGCCCCGGGCTCCGGCAGCACCGGCCCCGGCTATGGGGAGCCCCGGGCTCGCCGCGGGGGGAGCATCCGGGCACCCCAGATGACGGGGAGCATCAGCCCCGTTTCGGGGAGCACCAGCGCCGGCCCCGGGAGGAGCGGGGAGCCGGCCCCGGCTGCGCTCGGTGGGCCACGGGCCGGCCAGCAGCTCCCAGGGGCCAGGGGTCCCCTCTGCCGCCGGACACCCTCAGGGCCGAGCTCTGGGGTCGGCGTCCCCCGGCACCGCTGTGCCGGACCCGCCGTCCTCTCCCGCCGCCCCAGCGCTCCCACCTCCGTCCCGTCGGGGCCCCCGGCCCGTGGGCGCGGGTGGGAGAGCGGCCTGTCCTGGGTGCGGATGAAGGCGACCCCCAGGCCGTGCCCCGCGAGAAGCGGGGGCCGCCCGCCGTGCCGGGGTTGCGGCGGGTCCCCGTGGCACGGAGGCTCTGCCGTCGCCCCTGGCCTGCCACGGCTGCTGCGCCGCGGCGGCGTGGCCCTCGAGGCTGCTCTCCAGCCGAAGCCCTTGCCGCCTTCCCCACGGGGTCCCCAGCTCCCGGCGCCCCGTGCACCCAACCACGCTGGCCCCCGCGGGCTCTCGTGCCGCTGGTGTCAGAGCGGGCTCCGGCCCCGTGGGTGCTTCGCCGTCAGCGCCGGCCCGGGGATCCCCTGGGGAGAGGAGCCGGGGGGTGGCTTCCTGAGCCGGGGCTCCCCCAACTCTGGGGGGAAACGCAGGTGGGAACTTCTCCAGGCGGAGCGAGGTTTGGCCCCTGCTCCTCTGCCCCCTCGGTGGGTGCGCCTGTCCCCAGGGAGGGACCCCCTCTCCCGCGCTCTCGGCGGGGGGCAAATCCTGCCCGGCCGCACCGGGATCTGTGCCGGGAACGAGCGTCCCCCGGCGCACCCCGGGACACCCACCGGCCTGTGCCCCCCGAGGCGAGGGCCTGCGGCCGGGGGGAGGGAGGGCGCTCCTGCAGTGGGGAGAGCCCCGCCGAGGAGCCGGGAGGTGCTGGGCAAGGACAGGACGGGGACCCCCCGATCCCGCCTCGGCTGGGGAGCCGGTGCTGCTGGGTCAGGGGGGCTGCGGGTGCTGGGCAGGGGCAGCGTGGGGCTGCAGCCTCTGCCCGGCTTCGGGAATCCCCAGCCCACGTCCGGGCAGCCCTGGCCGTCCCCGTCCGGGCTGCAGGGACCCGGCAGGGGTCTGCCCCGCGTTCCGGGGGTCCCCGGCACACGGCTCCCCCCGTTCCTGGGGGTCCCCGGCACACGGCTCTCCTCCCACCCCAGCCGGGAGCCATTTCTGGCGCCTCCAGTCCCTCCCAGCTGTGGGTGCTTGCTCTCACCTTGCCCTTCTCACCGGAGCCTGCCGCAGCCCCGGCGAGCTTCGGCACAGGCACCTGCGTTCGGCCGGGTGAGCCCCCACCATCTCCCGCTCCTCTCCGCAGCCCGAGCAAGAGCAGCCCCGCGCGGGGCTGCCACCCCCCTCCTGTGGGCCAGTCCCACCCCACGGGCGTCCCCTGCCATCAGGGCACAAACCCAGCCCCGGTGCAAGGGACGAGCTCCCGGGCAGCGCCACGCTCCCCTCCCCACCCAAAGCCCCAGGAGCCCCTGGCCAGCACAGCACGCCGCGCCGCTCCCCGCAGCGGAGCCCTGGGCCACCCGGGGCGGGTGGAAAGGTGTGGTGGCCCTCAGGCCAGCGCAGGCGACAGCCCACGGACAGGGACAGCGCAGACACGTCCCTCCTGTCCGCTCCACCAGGAGGCCGGGGCTGATTTTCGGCCGCAGCCCATCCCGGCCCCTCTGTCACACGGAGGCGGCGCAGCTCGGGCACCGGCTGGAACGTCTCCGGCTGCACCGGTGTCGCCGCGTGTCGCGGATGGAGGGAGCGTGCACTTCACTCGTAAGAGAGAAGTAAAAATATACTTTATTGACACAGAACAGGGGGTTTACAAAGCTCAGCGCGACAGTGACTGATGGCAAGGCACACTCGATCATTTACTGCACGGAGGACGGGGGCAGACAACGCTGCCCGGGAGACGCTCCCGTGGCGTCCCGAGGCTCGGAAAGGGCCCCCTCGCTTTCTGAACTCTGCGAACAGAGAGGAGTCGAGGTGCGGCTGGGTCCAGTCCTGGTCCCAGCCTTGGCCGACGGTTTATGCCTAAAGGACTCCATGTGCGCAGTCAATCCTCTCTATCGCTTAGCTAAGGTTTCAGAGTTTAGCACACTGTTAGTCCCTTACCGAGGATCTGTTGCGGCGAGGAATCTCTCGGCCTCGAGGAGTAACCTTGCGAGGCGTCCCTGCCCGAGGGGAGGTCCTGGCGTGCAGCCCGCGGCCGGGCAGGAGAGCTCCAAGGGCTCTCGGGCTGCTCGCTACTTATGGGGCTAAAATGATTGACCCACAGTCATATTTGCACGCTGACCACAGGTTTTGGTTTCTCCGGTGGGCGCGTTGCACGGTAGCCCTCGGCTGTTGTGCTGTTACCCGTCTCCCGAATCCCCTTTGAGCCGGCGCAGCCATCGTGACCAGACGCATCCGTTCCGACCGCCACCGGTGGTTATCGCCTGATAAAGGCCGGGGCGGGGGGAGCACGCCGTCGCACCGCGCCTGAACACGCCGACGCCGGGGAGGGCTCGAGGGACTGGGGTAATTCCCTAAGAACACCGCTCGTTACGTGGTCGCTGCTAACGAGGCAGCCGGGGCCAGCGAGGCCGTGAGGCGGCGTTCTCCATCGCGACGTCCCAGAGCAGCCCCTCCGCCGCTCTGCCCGCGCCTCGAGGAGCGATAAGCGACCACGTCCCCGGAGGCCGCGCTCGGGGCGGGCAGGGCGCAGGCAGCCCACGCCACGCTGCCCTCGCCTTAGCAAAGGGCTCGTGGTGCTGCCCGCACCTCTGCCCGCTTCGGCCCATCCCGGCGAGGCCCATCTCCAAGCCGAGGGTAGGGACGTGTCACCGCGGGCTTGGCACCGTGCCGGTGCCACCACGGGTCTCTCCTTCAGCCCCGAGCGCAGCCTGAGCGAGCCGAGCCCTGCCTGCACCGTGCCGGCGCGGCAGGACCCCTCTGTGCCGCCCTGGGCGCTGTCCCCGCGGTGCAGGGACAGACCCCGGTGAGAGGGTCTGGTGCCAGGGGAGGCAGCCGGCGCCCCGCGGCTCACCCCTGCACCCAGCGGACCCCGGGGAGGGGAATCCCTGGCAGGGGGGACCCCGGGACGGTGCCTTCCCGGCACCGAGGCACGGCCGCAGCCAGCACCCAGGCTGTGCCGGTGCTGAGCACTGGCCAGCCCTCGGCAGAGACCAGAGCAGAGGGCGGCCGGCCCCGGGGCTGGGTTTGCCAGCAGAGTCCTGCCGGCTGCTCACCGGGCAGGGACGCCCGGCTCACCGGGGGCTGCAGCGTGGCACGGCCGGGAGAACCGCGGTGCCACAGGGCACCTTCCCCCCGGCACCCACCGAGGTCCCCGTCTCCCCTGCGCCCTCGCCCCGGGCGAGCCCAGGCGGTGCCGGGGGGCCGTGCTGTCCCTGGGCGCCACGTCCGTGACCCTGCGCCGCGCAGCTCCGTGCCGGTGGGGCCCGAGGGGACATCCCGGTCCCACGGGGTGAGGCTGCCGGCCCGGGACCACAGGGCGTGCGACGGGCACCTCCTGTACTGCCGAGGGGTGGGGACAGAGGGAGGGGGAACACAGAAATCCCCTCAGCAGCCGGACGAACGCAACAGACCCCGCGTCACAGGAACGCCCGAGAGCTCCCAGGCCCCGCGGGCGCCCCGGTGCAGGGCAAGGCCCCGGTTTCACCAGCAGCACGGCCGCTGCCTGCAGCCCCGCCTGCCCGGCGGGAGATGTGGCACCTTGCGGGGGCACCGGGACGATACGGCAGGGCTGGTGGCACAGGACAGGACCGTCCCCTCCCGGGGCCGCGGCCCGTGCCCCGGGAGCCTGCCGGGAGAGGGGCTCGGAGCCGCGGGGACCGGGGGCTGCCACGCCGGGACGGGCACCCACGGGGCCGCCTCATCCCACCCCAGCCCCGGAGCCTGGAGGCGCCCGGGGCCACCTCGGCTGCGTGGGACCTGGAGCGGCCGCTGGCCTCCTCCCTGCGGGGACCCCGGGGAGAGAGGGGAGCTCTGCTTTGCCCCGCGGATCTCCCGCGCCAGCCTCGCCCGAGCTTTTCCAGCGGCTTCTCCGGGTGAGCAAGCCGAGTTCAGCCGCCAACCCAAGCCAGAGAGCGGCGGCTCCCTCGGGACGCGCAGGGCCGGGCCGGGAACGACGGCTTCGTTCGAACGACGACGCGGCCGGGGAGAGCGTCCTTCGCAAGGGGGTGTCCCAGAGGGGGGCACGGCGCGGCCCCCCCCCGAGCATCCTTGCTCCCCGCAGCCCCCCCGCCCCTCCCTGCGCGGCAGCCGCTCCCCGTCGCCCGCACAGCACGGGAACACCGCCAGCCCCCAAGGACCCCCCGCCCCGGGCAGGGCGAGGGGACGCGGCAAGGTGCCGCTCCCAGCGAGGTGCTGCAGGATCCGTCCCGCACCCTCCGTCCCTCCTACTCTACCTAAGGCCACCAAGGCCCCGGCACACACCAACCTCCCGCCTACGGCACCGTGCCGGGCACGTAGCCGGTGCGCGCCGGGAGCGCGCCCTGGGCGGCCTCGGCCACGACGGCCGTCCGCAGGGTGCCCCCCGGCTCCGGCCGCCGCTCCCAGGGGTACGCCAGCCCGCGGAGCTGGCACCACCTCACGGCTGCGGACGGCCCGGCCAGCGCCTCGGCAGCTGTGACGGGGCTCCCGGCCTCCAGCTCACCCTCCTCCTCCTCCTCCTCCTCCTCCTCCTCTTCCTCCCCACCCACAGCCCCTGCGTCCCACCGGCCCCGCTGCTCCGGCGAGCGCTCCTCGCCCACGGCCGGCTCCGCCGCGTCCACGCTGACGAAGGCCAGGAAGTCCCGCTCGCTGACGAAGGGCGGCCGCGGCACGTCTGCCAGCGGCGGCAGGTCGGCCTCCCGCCGCTCCAGCGGCACCAGGTGGAAGCCGGCTTTCCAGAAGCAGCTCTGCACCGTGGCCGGCTGCACCCATCTCCAGGCCTTGTGCAGGAAAGTAGATGGCGTCCAGCAGCGTCACCCGGCTGGCGATCTCGGCCGCCCGCCCCACCCGGGCCAGTGCCGGGTCCTGTGCCGCCCTGGCCAGCACCAGCGCCCAGCAGTAGCCCTTCGGGTCGGGGATGACGCCCACGTCCATGGGTTGGGTGATGCCGGAGGCGGTGGGGGAAGAAAACCAGCGCGGTGTTGCACAGCTTGGCCCTCAGCTCGGGGGGGTGGGCGCTGCTGCGGCCCACGAAGAGCACGACCCGGCGGCAGTGGCGGCAAAGCTCCCGGTCCCACCGCAGGATCCGGTCCTGGAAGATGGGCACCGTCACCCACGCGTCGGCCGAGCTGGCGTAGGTGACCGGCAGCGTGCGTGGGTCCGTGGGCAGGCAGAGCATCTGCCGGCTCCTGCCCACCACCAGCAAGCGCCGCTTCTCCGTGCCGGTGTGGTTGGTGCAGCAGAGGACGGAGACGCGGTCCCCAGCCCTCTTGCCGCCCAGCCCCTGGAGGTCGCCGGGGGCCTGCGCCCGCTCCGGGTAGCCGCAGTACCGCAGCCCCATCTCCTCCGCGCTGAAGATGTCCTGGGCACGGTAGCCGGCCAGGAGGGTGGGCAGCACCTCGCTCACCCGGCTCCGGGCGCTGCCGACGTCCGCGCCCGCCTTCTTGCCCTGGTGCCGCTTGAAGACGATGTTGTGGCGAGTCTTCCACCGGCACAGCCGGCCGTCGGTGGCCTCGAAGTCCCGTCCCGAGCTCAGGGCCAGCTCCTGCGCCTTGGCCTTCGGATGGGCCCCGAGAGACGCTCGCCGCGTCCTCCACCTCCCCGCCTTTGCCCTCCCGCTCGCGCTTGCGCCGGCGGGTTGGCGTCGGTGTGCCAGTCGGCCTGGATCTGCTCCCGGCACCGGCCGATCCTGCCCGCCTGGCTCTTGGAGATGCCGAAGAGCTTGGCCACGCTGGAGAGGGAGGCGGAGGACGACTCCAGCGTCTGCAGCAGCTTCACCCGGTCGGCCAGGGAGAGCTCCTTCCTCTTGGCGGTGGCGGTGGCCGTGGTGGGGCGGCCGGAGAGCCGGCACCCGGGGGAGTCCGCTGCAAGAGACGTCCCTGGTCGGGCTCCGGGGCAGGCGCGGAGCCTCGCTGCCCTCGCCCCCTCTCCCGAGAGCCCCTCCTCGACCCCCAGCTCTGGGTCCCCCGCAAAGACTCCTGCAAGGAGCCTTCTGCTCTCAGGCCCCGGGGAGGGGGGTGAACGACACCATCCCCCTTCGCAAATGGGGAAACTGAGGCACACAGGCAGCTGGAGAAAGGCAGAGGCAGCGCCCTGTGCTGCAGGCAGGAGCCCCCAGCCCCTCCGGCACAGCCCCCTGCCCCGCCGGACCCCCACGCCACGAGGGCTGGGGGGGGGAGCCCTCCCACAGGCTCTGCCAGCAGCGGGGCCCGTCGGCACTACGGCCTCGCCGGGCGATCACGGGGCGTGCCTGCGCCTGACCACCGCCTCTGGCCGGATCCTGCCCCGCGCCTGCTGCTCAGCACCCCGGCTCCTTGCCGGCGAGGGCTCGGCTCGGCTCCCAGCTGGGCTCGCGCGGCAGCCGGCCCCCAGTGCCGCGCCAGCCACGCCATCCCCAGCTGGGAGAGACCGGCCCAGGAGATGGGAAGGGGCAGCGCGGCCCCGCTGCGCGTCGAACGCAGCACCGGGAGAGACGTCGGCCGGCCGCCGCCAGCCCCGTCCGGGCAGGGGCAGGGTGGGCAGCGGGGGCCGGCGTGCCACCCACCTGTGCCGGGGGCTTGCGGGCTCCCTCCCGCGGGCGCAGGGGGTCCCCCAGGTGCGGCTCTTCCCCTCGCTCCAGCTTCAGGACCACCTCCGGCTTGGGGCCGGCCGAGCCTGCTTCGGGGAGAGAAGGGCGGGCAGGGGCTGCGGAGACCGTGCCACCGCAGCCGTACCGCTCCGACGTCCCCAGCGGGAGCGGGGGGATCCCCTCCACCCCGCGGCCCCCCACGCAACAGCCAGACACCCCTGCGGCCCCCGCGGGCGGCCGCACCGCTTGCACCAGCCTCTGCCCCGGTGCCGTCCCGCTCGGGCGCTTTGGGGAGACCCCGGGATGCCTCGTGCTCGGCACAGGGGGAGCTGCCCAGGGCAGGGGAGAGCCGTGGGGCGGCCCTCGCAGGACTCAGCCCCCCTGAGACACCCCCCCGCCACGTCCCTGCCGCACCTCGTCCCCCCAGCCACTGCCACCACCCCTGCGCCGTCCCCGCCGGCCTCCGGCTCCTTCCCGCGGTCCCGGCTCCAGCAGGAGCTGTTTAACAGCAGCCCCCTAAAATGGGCCCAGGAGCAGAGGGGGGCTGGGGGTGGCTGGATGTGGGGCGCACAACGTCCCCCTGGCCCCGGGATGGGATGGGGTGGGATGGGAGGGGATGGGATGGGACGGGATGGGGATGGGATGGGGTGGGGATGGGATGGGATGGGGATGGGGAGGGGATGGGATGGGGATGGGATGGGATGGGATGGGATGGGGTGGGGTGGGATGGGGATGGGAGGGGATGGGATGGGGATGGGAGGGGATGGGATGGGGAGGGGATGGGATGGGAGGGGATGGGATGGGGAGGGGATGGGATGGGATGGGAGGGGATGGGAGGGGATGGGATGGGATGGGAGGGGAGGGGATGGGATGGGAGGGGATGGGATGGGATGGGGATGAGGATGGGACGGGACGGGACAGGACGGAACAGGGGGCTCTCACCCAGGGACGCGATCAGCTGGTAGTTCTCCATCATCATCTCCCTGTAGAGCCCCCTCTGCCACCCCGCCAGCCCCCTCCACTCCTCCGCCGAGAAGTAGACGGCCACGTCCTCGAAGGTCACCGGCTCCTGGAAAACAGCCTGCGCCAGCGGCTCAGCCCGCCCGCCCGGGGACCGGCCAGGGCCGGCGGGGCCGGGGGGGCCGGGAGCCCGCGGGGCCGGCGGCGGACGACGGGAGGGCGCGGAGCCGCGTCCCCGCCGAGCGGGGCCCGGGCAACGGGGCCGGGGCCGCCGCTGCCCCCCCCGCCCCCCCCGGCCCCGCTCCCGCGTCCCCCCGGCCCGGCCCGGCCCGGCCCGGCCCTACCTGCGGCGCGGTGCCGGCCGCCATCTTCCCGCGTCGGCGCCGCCCGGGGCGGGCGGGCCCAGCCGGGCAGGGGCGGCGGGAGGTGCCGGGGCGCCGGGGAAGCGCGGGGGGTGCCGGGGTCGGTCCCGCCGGGCAGCCCGGTGCTGCGGAGGGGCAGCCCCGGGGGTCTCCGTGCCCGCACGGCCCGGAGCAGCGGCCCCCGCCGCGGCGGCCGCAGAGCCCGGGGGGGGGGGGGGGGGCCAGGGCCCCCTCAGCCGGCTCCTCCGGCCGCTCGCGTCCCGGCGGCGCTGGGGGTCGGCGTCCCCCCGAGGGACGAGCCGCGGGCACCGTGCCCACGCTTGGCACCGGCCACCCCCGCCCCCCCCCGTGCCCGGGACCCCCTGGACTCCCGGGTCGGCGGAGCAGCGTCGGACCGGGCACGGACAGACGGGCAGACGGACAGACGGGCAGGGGGACAGACGGGCAGGGGGACAGACGGGCAGCGGGGCCTCGGCCCGGGGCCCCCGCAGGCCCCATCCCGTGCTGCTGGGGCAGAGGAGCATCTCCCGAGGCCAGGGGGCCAAGCCACCGCAAGCACGAGCCAGCGCTGGACCAAGGGACCCCGGGACTCGGCCCCGCGGAGCGTGGTGGTCCCGCCGGGCATAGGGGGCCAGAGGAGGGCACCGGGTGGGCAGCACCCCCCCGGGCGCCGGCCCCCTGTGCCCCCCTGAACCCTCCTCGCCCACAGACGGGTGCTCAGAGAGAGCCGGGAGACAGGCAGCCCCTTCCAGAGACCCCCGGAGGAGATGCTCTGCGACACCCGGAGGTACCCCCGCCGCCATCCTGTTGCCACGCACAGCGCACGGCCCCACGGGGGTCCAGAGTCCCCGTCGATCATCAGACGCTGGTTACGACAGCCGCGCTGGCGTGGGACGGCAGCACGCCGCACCACCACCGCCTACCGAACCGCGCCGGCTGCCCTCCTCCCCGGGGGGCCGTGGTCCATATGCTGCCCTACTTCACACCAGCCACCCCACGCTCCGCTCCGGGGGAACGGGAGCTTCCTGAGGGCTGACAGATGTGGTACGGCCTGGAAACCCTCGTCCTCCGTCCGTGACCCGCACCACCCCTGCTGACCTGCACGTGGGCGCCCCGAAGGCGTGAACTGAGGATTTTTATTTTTGTCAGTTTCTAGCGCACAGGCCAGGCTGCTTCAGCACGCTTGGGGCACGAGGAATTTAAGACCCGGTAGCCAGAAGGATTGCATCAAGCATAAAGAGACATATTGCAAGCATTCACACTTGTATGATATCATCGAGAAGGAGCAAACCCCCCTCGGTTTTGCAGGCAGCCTCATGTCTCCCCATCTGCTTGTGACCCCCTGCTCCGGAGCTGTTAGGCAGGGCGAGAAAGCTTCAGGAGGAACTGGGGCAGTCGGATCAGGAGAAGCCGGTGCTCAGCACCGCAGCGGCGCGGCAGGAGCATTTCCAGGCCAGCGCTCGGGGGGGCCGCTGGTGATTTACGCCGGTTATTACACAGACGCTTCCCCTCTTGCCGGTTTCTGTGCCACCTCCGAGCGCGACACACGCCGCGGTCCCAGGTGGCTTTTTTGGGATGCCCTAGTTGTGCCGCCGTCCCGCAACGTGCCGGGCGTACACGTGGTTCGGCCGCTGGTAAGCAGGCCAAGAGCCGGTCACACGCGGAGGGGCTGGGAAGCACGGGACGGCGAAGGGGGAAGTGAACGCTTGGATGTGAACGCTCATTTGCACTTTATGACTGAAAAATCATGAAAAGTCCAAAACTCACTTTCTTCTTCCTTTGCCATTTGGAATGAATGCCTGAGGCTGGGAGACATTTTCCCAATTATATTTCTGGAATGAGACCAGAGCTGGAAGGGCCGGGGGAGTTTAAGACACTGAAGAGTGTCCATCATCCTCTTCTTAATACCCTTAAGGACGCAGATTTCTGGGTCTACACTTCCTTAGTGCTAAAAATTAACGCGATTACTGCACTGTGAACCAAGCACTGAAGGAAAAGGAGAGGCTGGACGTGGCTTGCCCAAAGGCACAACCCGGTATGCGTGGGGCGAGGTCTCTGGACAGCCGTTTTGCAGAGCGTTTGTCACCCAGAAGGACCCGCAGGCTCTTCCAGGTGGCGGGGTTGAGGTCTGGAAAGGACATTTCCTCCGATTTTCTAATACGCTGAAACACCAGACCGTCACCAGGCTGGTGCCGGGAGGAGAAATCCGTCTCCGGGAGGTCGGTGGGACGGGGCAGGTAAGGCTGCCGAGCTCAGCGAGGGGCCGGAGCTGCTCTGGTCTGTCAGACGCCGAGGCAGCTCGCATCCTGCGCAGGACGGACCAGGGCGACGGCAGCAGAGGCCTGCCTCGGAAAGGAGATGCCCGTGGTCGCTTTGAGACGGCGGGCGATGCACAGACCCTCTCTAGCGCACGACCCTCGCGTCTGCACGCCGCTTCGCATCCTCGGGGCCCTCGCGGACCCCACACCTCCCCCTGGCAGCTGCAACAGGCAGAGGCGTGCGCCTCCCTCCCTACAGCAGCCGCAGGACAAAGCAACCGCCGTTACACGAGAACCATCAAGATCGGTCAGTTCCCGGAGGGGATGAAAGATGGACAGTGACGCTGCGGTTGGGAAACGGTCCCCGCGTTCCATCGTTAGCTTTCCCGGCAGCGCCCTCCCCTTGACCGGGGACACTGCACAGCTCTCCGTTACCAGACCGGGCACGGGGAGGCCTTCCCGCAGGGAGCTTCCAGCTTTCCCTGAGGGAATCCAGTTACCAAAGCAGCTGGTGCCCAGGGATGCTGGAAGCACCAACACTGTTTCTCTGTGGAACACGCCTCATCCCAGGAACAATTTCCACCAGGACTTCCCAGTACAGAAGTCTCCTGATCCGTGGGGAAAAAAACCCCCGAACAACACAAGTCTTCATGATCACTCAGAAATTTTTCACGACAAATTGCCCCCCATTCGTGTTATTTTGGCATTGCCAGGGTTAATCACAGAATCACAGAATGGTTTGGGTTGGAAGGGACCTTAAAGACCATCCAGTCCAACGCCCCTGCCGTGGGCAGGGACACCTTCCACCAGACCAGGTTGCTCACAGCCCCGTCCAACCTGGATCCAACACTGCCAGGGATGGGGCATCCACAACTTCTCTGGGCAACCTGTGCCAGTGCCTCGCCACCCTCAGAGTGAAGAATTTCTTCCTTAGATCTAATCCAAATCTCCCCTCTTCCAGTTTAAAGCCGTTACCCCTCGTCCTGTCACTACACTCCCCGATCAAGAGCTCCTCCCCATCTTTCCCGCAGCCCCCCTGAAGTGCTGGCAGGCCGCTGTGAGGTCTCCCTTCTCTTCTCGAGGTCTCCCTTCTCTTCTCGAGGTCTCCCTTCTCTTCTCCGGGCTGAACAACCCCAACTCGCTCAGCCTGTCCTCCTCATCGGGGAGGTGCTCCAGCCCTCGACCATCTTCGTGGCCTCCTCTGGAGCAGAGCCCTTGCAAGGCCTCCTCCTCCCCGTGCTCCCACCACAGCGCACGCAGCAGGGAGGCAGCACCTCCATCACCGTCACAGGGGACAACGCTCCGTGGGACTGGCTACAGCCATAAGGAAGACATACGGGATGGCAAAGCCTGCGGTACCCAGTGCCCCGTCTCGGGACGGAGAAAATCACGACTCACACAGGGATACGAGCCTTGTGCCCACGTCACGTGGGGTATCGGAGAAGAGAGAGGAGGACAGTGTCACAACCAGCAACAGAAATAGATCAATTGAACGAAAAAACGCTCAGTTGCTTCAAAACTCTGTTGGGTATTTTTGGCCAACGATCATGGTTCCCTGCCTCCCACACCGGCGAGATCTCAATTAACCTTTGTGTAATTAGCTTTCCCCAGAAGATGAGGTTTCATTACGTGAATACCAATAAGGGAATACAGGGCACATCTTGGAGGGACGCCACAGAGCATCACGTCCACGTGCTCACACGGATGTGTGTTGTGGTTTCACCCCAGCCGGCAACCAAGCCCCACCCAGCCGCTCGCTCACTCCCCCCCGGTGGGATGGGGGAGAGAATGGGGAGGGTAAAAGTGAGAAAACTCGTGGGTTGAGATAAAGACAGTTTAACAGGGAAAGCAAAAGGCAAAGCAAAACAAGGAATTCCTTCACCACTTCCCAGGGGCAGGCAGGTGTTCAGCCATCTCCAGGAAAGCAGGGCTCCATCACGCGTAATGGTTACTTGGGAAGAAAAAACACCATTACTCCGAACGTCCCCCGCTTCGTTCTTCTTCCCCAGCTTTATACGCTGAGCATGACGCCATATGGTCTGGAATGTCCCTTTGGTCACTGGGGTCAGCTGTCCCGGCCGTGTCCCCTCCCAGCTCCTTGTGCCTCCCCAGCCTGCTCGCTGGTGGGGTGGGGTGAGGAGCAGGAAAGGCCTTGACTGTGTGTCAGCACTGCTCAGCAGCGACGACAACATCCCTGTGTTATCAACACTGTTTCCAGCACAAACCCAAAACACAGCCCCGTACCAGCTACTGTGAAGAAAATTAACTATCCCAGCCAAAACCAGCACACCATCTCACGTGCATACAAAGAAATTTCCCTCTGAAATTTGTGGTGGACGTTCCCCAGCTGTAAGCGTTACTCGACCGAAAGAGTGTGGGTAAAGCTAAGGGAAGGCTCTGTTGAGCCTGAAGACAGCGTGTGGGCAGCCCGTGTCCCCTGCGAGCTGCAGAACGCCCTTTTGCTCTTGGAGATAACCAGCTACGCTTGATCGATAAAACAATCTGCTTATCGCAGATGACACGAAGGGCTCTGCTAGTGACCAACGACAAAACTGAGACCGCCTGGGGCAAGCTCGCACAGCGCCAGGCTTTGCCAGCGCGGCCCGCGGGACGCTGTCAGCGGGGAGGAGCTGCGGCACGAACCCAGCGTACGGGACCGAGGTGAAGACACCCCGGGGAAGGTGCAGACGGGGACCACGGCAGGTCAGAGGCAGCCTGGAGAGCACAGGCTCTCTCCAGAGGCTACCGAGATGCAACCAGGAGGCTCTGCAGGTCCTTTTCATGTCCCAAGGGGAGAGAGAGAAGGGGCAGGTTTAGCAGTGCCCGCACCCGAGGGCTATCCTGCAGCGGGGACGACGGCCTGCGCTGTAAAACAGAGGAGCTGCGGATGCAAACTGACACGCTACAGCCCGGGGCAGCCCAAGGGGAAAGCTGCGCTTGCGGGGAGAGGAAGGTCGGGCCTTTAAAAGCTCTTATCCCGCTTCCTCCGGCAGCAAGGGCGCTGCTCGGCTCGGGTGATTTAGTAGCTGCCCTTCCCAAAGCAGCCCTCGATGCCTTAAAAGGAAACATCCCTTTGGTGAAACACTGAATCCGGGCCCCAAAAAGAAGCATAAACTCATAAAAGGCCTGAGTAATGGAAGATTTTCTCTTAAAAGAAAGAAACAGCTGGCAGAAGAGATGAGGGAGTTTTCAGGGCCGTTGTGTGTTTTGTTATTCTTTTGATTACAAAGGTTGTGACTGCAGTTACGGAACAGGCAGAAAAAAACTGCATCTGGTGTGAAGGCACCAGCTGGAGCAATTCAAACCCTCCTCCGAAGGGGGAGAGCCGAGAACCGCAGCAACCGCGCTGCACCACGAGCGGAGGGATCGGCTCCGAAGGGCGGCGTTAAAGGAGACGGGAAAGCTCAGCTTCACGCCTCCGTGCTTTCAAAGTACCTGATGTACCCGGCAAGGTGATGAAGGCAAAGGAAAATCAACCCTGTTTCATGCCGAGCAGGAGCGAAGTGCAGCCGCTCGGGTCTAAAGGGGATGGGTACGAAGGGATGGTTTAGGAGGAAGAGATGTTCGGTGGGACAGGACAGATAACCCCATTTCTGCTGCTTGGCGGGTACAAGGTTTCCAGGAGGCTGCTTTCCTTTTGGAGGGGGATGACAGCAAACAGTTTTTTCTCATAAACAAGAAGCAGGTCTCCCGCTAATACGACAGCAGAAGGTCTCGCAAGAAACACAGCAGAGTTGTGGAAACATGTTTGAAACTTTCCAGACATGCCCAGTCCGTTTGCTTTTCACAAGCTGCGCCACCATCCAGCCCCTTCGTAACTAAAATCTTCAAAACGCATTTTTCCCCTCCAGCCTGCTCCGATGGCCGTCCTCGCCGCGATAGCGAAGGGAACGCAGGGCGACGGCTCACGGCCACAGAAGTCTCGCAGAGGTTTATTCTGAAATGCCACATCTGATGAACCCCCTGCTCTGGGAGGTGGCCGTTGGGACGGGACCTGCCCGCTGCCGGGCGCAGGCAGGCACGCTGCCAGCCGGCACTCACCAGCCGATGGCACCTGCCTCTGACACACGGGTGAGAGGCCCCGGGGGCAGCTGGCTGACGTGAAGCCGGTCTCCCGAGACATCCAGGAGCGCTTTCTCCGCAGGGAGATCTCCCACGAGGGAAGAGGGTGGCACGTGTATTCACAGGAAGGCACACAGCACGACTCTTCTCTGGTTTATCACGCCGTCAGAGCCCCTGTGCACGGCCACGCTTCGGTCAGCTGGCGAAGGCCTGGGGAAACGTACGACGGCTCCCTGCCCCGTCTCAATCGGTGGGCAGCGGTCAGGGCATGCCTGGGAGACAGGCCAAAGGCATCGAAGATGAGAGGAGGTCAAAAACCAACGCAGATGTCAGGAGTCACCCGAGGCAGAGGAGAACAAGAGCGAATGTCCCCGCACCGCCATTTCTCTCCGTGCTCACCCAATCCTTCAGCAGGGCAAGCTCTTCTGGGCCCCTTCTCCCAAAAGGGATCGGCTGGAACAGCTTCCACGCGAGGAACAGCAGGCTGGGAGGCTTCAGCTTCGGGAAAGAAGTCATCGGGAAGGTGAAGGAGCTCTGCTCAGTCACAAGCAGCTGGAGAGAGTGGCGGAAGGTCGCCTGCCTGTTCACTGTCTGTCCGGCACAGGAACCGGGGCCACCAGGTGAAGCAAGCAGGACCCAATTTCAAAACTCAGGGTCAAGAGGAGAGCAATGTGTTCAGAGGCGAGAACCTCGCTGCAGGCTAATAACGATGCAGAAGCAAGTAACTGTGAGCAAGTCTCACCTTACGGAAAACCAGAGATGTGTCCAACGCACCTCCGGCAATACTGTGAGCAGCTGCTTTTGCAGAGCGTTTCGGTATCTCCAGCCTCCTCCTTTAAAAGGGCCGGCCTTTCAGAGGCTGCAGCACTGCTGCCGCCTCCTCCAGAGAACCGGGTTACCCCAAAGGCCAGGTCTGTCTAGGCTCCAGCACGGGGAGGATCTCTCCAACTCCTGCCGCCCTCAGACAACATATCCCCCATGAACATGAAGCTTTTGAGATCGGCAGCTTAAAAAACAGAATGAGAGATGTTCGTCTGGTTCACCCTCCCTGTCGTGATAACGGCATCGCCCTGCTCTTCACCAACAGAAATAATGCAGCTGGGCACATCCAACAGCACCGAATTCTCTTATCCCTTCCCTGGTGGGACGCGCCGTAACAGGGCATGGGAAAGCTCCTGCAGGCAAGCGTTCTGGGACACGTCTGGAAAGGATGCCTACACCTGCCACACCCAAAGGGACAGCGTAGGAGCACGATGGGGGCTCTCAAGATACTCTTCCTACCCCCCACTGCTCATCCAGGAGCTGCTGAAGACACAGACTACCCCATCACGCGTCTGCTCAGACCGTTTGCGTGTGGAGGCTCTGAACAGTTACCCAGCTGCACTGTAAAATACGCTTTGCTGCTCGATGCAACCCCGCCCCAGCCCATTTCTGGACAGAGCAGCATAAAACCTGCAGGACCAGAGCCCCCCCGCCGCAGCAGACTCCGCAGTAGTGAGGAACCTCTGCAGCCTTGAGCAGCTCCACCGAGCTATCGGGTTTATCCAGTGTTAAAGGAGACGCCGCTGCCCGAGCACTTACACAGCGTTCAGGGAGTCGCACACACTCACCCGAGACTTTAACTGCTAGGACCTGAGTCCCTTCGCAGCAGCAGCTCCCCTAAGCTGATGGGTGCCCCTTTTCGACTCCTCGCTCACACACACACTCACTCTCGGGCGCTTTCTCTCCCCTCAGGCTCGACCCGAGGTTTCCCGAAGCAGAGTCTCCGATATGACGTACGCCAGACGACGTTATTGATTGGTACAGCGGTGAAAACAGCTCGAGGTGGGTGCCTCCAGACAGGGACCCAGAACAAAGAAATCCCTGGGCAATGATACCCTTACAATTTAAATTCCCCTCCCCTCAGGAGACAGTTTGGACCAATAGTAATAGTGGGGTCTGGGGTCTTCCTGTTCTTCATTGGGCCCTTTCATTGTCTCTAGGCGGGCCGATTCTTCTATCTCTAAGGTTGCAGCTTCTGCTAAGGTTGAAGCTTCCTTCTCTTTCTGGCTTGCACCGGTTTCGGGCCCTTCCTTCACGTAGCCAAGTACAAGTTCAGTGCACAGTCGGTGGATCTGGGTGACAGTTCTTGCGGCCTGAGGCTTCAACAAGCCTCGATACTAATGCCGAAGTGACGACTACAACACCAGCCACCTCAGCCCTTTCCTTAGTACTCGCTTTCCTCTCACCTCTCCTTTGGCGGAAGCGGGTTCTTCCACGCCGTGAGCTCTGCCCCGGTTGCTGACCCTTTTTGTCGCTCTTCAGGGCAAGAG
This sequence comes from Ciconia boyciana, assembly GCF_034638445.1. Lineage (NCBI taxonomy): Eukaryota > Metazoa > Chordata > Aves > Ciconiiformes > Ciconiidae > Ciconia > Ciconia boyciana. The sequence continues at coordinate 168,830,129 of NC_132935.1, forward strand.
GAAGCACCGGCCTCCGCTCTCCCACGGCCATTTATCACCTGCACCGCACTCTGCATGTGGCTGATAACTTAATCCGCTATGGAACATAAACACCCGCTCAGAAGTTTGGTTTCAAAGGCTCCTTTGATTCCAGACGTCCTCGTGTGGTTTCCTTTTATAGCAACAGAGGAATTTTTCTTTTAAAACTGGAACAGTTTTCCAAATCCTCAGTGAGGCCGAGTTTATAACCCAGCAGCTGGTGCGTACGGCTCTGCAGGAGCCGTACTCCGGGAGCACATCGGGGTCACACAAGGGATCACAGGTTTGTCTCTGCATCTCAGGTTTTAATAAACGGCCAATAAAATGGCAAGTACGGTGCTTGTAACAGCCAAGCAGGTTTAGGGAGAGTTTCTGTCGCTGCCAAGATGCGCTTCAAACTCCCGCTGGGGAACTGTCACATACGCAGCGAGTCAGCCTGCCGCTCCGCATCCAGGCCTGGTGAAACCGCTCTGCTTCTGAAAGGTCCTTGAGCCCTTCGGTGTCACCTGCGATGGCACCTGGCCTGCCCGCCACGTCCCTTTGTGTCTCCTGGGGCTTCTGAAGAGCTCTTACTCCCCTAAAACCACGAGCTTCGCTGGACTTGCACTATGTTTTCCTGAGAGACACCCCTGACCTCCTCAAGGCCACGGCTACGGCCGTCCCACAAAGAGCCCCACAAAACTCCCCCGTAGAACGCGATAACCGCGTTAACGCGGAGGACAGCACGCGTCCTCCGGGCCTCCTCTTGCGCAAGCACTGGGAACACGCACGGGCAGATGTGAAACGGCTCCTTCCGAGGCTCCATCCAGGCGCGAGGAGGTTCCCCGCTCTAGCCGAGGAACAGCACCGCTCCACCTGCGGCCGGTTCCTCCGACCGCCCTCGCCCTCGCCTCCTCGCCCTCGACCCCTCTCTGTGCTGGACGGGACCCTGCGAACGCTCCCGGGGCTGCCAGGCCGTCCCCGCTGGGGCGCCGGCCCCGCGGGCCCCCTCCTGCACGCTGGCGGGGTGCGAGCAGGCCGGCCTCGCCAGCCCAGCCCAGCCCAGCCCAGGCCCTGCCGGGCCTCGCCCGCTCGGCAGGGCCCTGCTGTCCGCCGCAGGGGCCCGGGCCGGCGGTGCCGGTCCTGGCCGGGCTCCAGCCCGAGGGGAGCGCCCCGGGACGGCAACCACCTGCGGCGGGGCCGGCCGGAGAAGGGCCCGGGGAGGCGCGAGCGGCGGCCGGGCCGGGGGGGGGTAACGCAGCGCCCGGCGCCCGCAGGTCGGTCCTCCCGGCCAGGCCGCGTTGCCGTAGCGACAGCGGCCGCTCTAGCCGACCATAGAGCAGCGGCCTCGCGACCCCTGCCGGGCCGCCCGCGCGTGCGCGCCCCAGAGCGCCCCGCCCCCCAGGTGCGGTGGGGGTTGCCGTGGTGACGGCGGCTCGAGGGGGCGTGGCCGCGGGGGCGTGGGAGGGCGGGACTAAGGGAGGCGTTGCCATGGGAACCGTGCGGGAAGGCGAGGGGTGGGAGGGGCGGCGGTGTGGAGAGGCGTTGCCATGGGGACGGGCTGTATCCGTGGGTACTGGAGGGGTAGGGGATGCGTTGCCATGGGGACGGGGGGGTCAGGGACACGTTGCCATGGGGACGGGCCGTCGGAGGGACAGGCAGAGGCATCGCCACGGGGTCGCGCCCCCCCCCCGGCCTTGGGGAGACCCCGGGGCCCCCAGCACCCACCCCGGGGTCCCGCGCTGCCTGCCCGCCTGCTCGGGGTGGCCCCGCTGGGAGACGCCCCCGGCCAGCACCCGCGGGGACGGCCACCGGCCACCTCCTCTCGCCAGGCAATGGCCCAGGTGGGCAAACGGGCCCGAACGCAGGGCGCCGGCCCTGCCAGGCCGCGGGGCCTGCGGCCTCTGGGGAGCGGGGAGCGGGAGCGGGGCCGCCGGGGAGCCGGCGCGGCACGGGCAGCACCGAAACACGGCAGGCTGGCCGTCCCGCTGCCCCCGCGCGTCCCCCCGTCCCCCCAGCAGAGAGGAAGGGCAGAGCGGTGGGGGAGAGCAGCGGGACGGCCCCGGCCCCGGCCCCGGCCCCGGCCCCGGCCCCGGCCCCGGCGGAGGAGGGGGACGCGTCCCGGCAGCCCCCGACACCGGGACTGCGCCGGGGGCAGGGCCGGGCGCTGGGTGCCGCTGAGTCCCGTGTCCGGACGGCCGGGCGCTCCCGGCCCCAGGAGCAGCCCCGTGCTGGGGCGAGCCCCCTCCCGGGACAGCGTCCCCGTCCACCGGCACCCCACGGGCGCTGCAGCGCTCGGGGCAGCCCGCGGCCCCTGCACCCTGCACCCTGCACCCGCCCCATCGCTCCCCGTCCCCGCCACGCCGGGTGGGCAACCGCCCCAAACCCAAGGCGCTCCCGGAGCTGCGCGCTCGGAGCCGGCCCTTCTCCTGCCCACGGCACCCGTCACCCCCGGCCAAGCGCCCAGGCTCGGGGAAGGCGGGACGGGCGGTGCGCGGTGTGGCACCCGAGCGTGCGGTGGCTGCGTGGCAAACCCTGCGGCCTGGCAGCCCCAGCAGTGCCGGCTGACCGGCCTTTCACCGTGACGGATTATCTCGACGCGACGGCTTTCCCTGCTCAGCCGCCGGTCTTTAGGGCGTCCATCCTGGCACAGCCACCGCGGCGTAAAGCCCCACGGCAGCTCGTGTGCCGAACCGCTGCATTCCCTGACCCTCCCGACGCCCTCTCCGCGAGCGAATCCCCCCCGGCTCTTCCCAGCTCAGGCTCTGCGCCAGGACGGATCCCTCCGACGGCAGACCGGCAGGGGCCCACGGGCCCCGGGAGAGACGTAGCCACCAAGAGCCCCGTGGGGAGCACCCCCGGGCTCGGGGGGCTGCCGCCTGCTAGCCCCGGGTCGCACGGGGATGAGCTCGGGGAGGGAGACGGCACTTAACCGCATCCGGCATGGCCTGGACGGAGGGGGGAGAAGCAGGAGCTGCACCCCTCGGCGAGGGGGGTCCCCTCGAGCCTGACCCTGGTTGATCCCGCAGACCTCTCCTCGTTTCCGAGCGGCGAGGTCCGACACGAGCTCCGCCGAGCCCCGTCGCCCCTCCGAGGCCAAGCGTCGCCCCGCTCCTCCCGCTCCCGCGCCCGGAGATGCCGCGCAGCTACTTTGGGTCTGCGGCTCTCGCTTGCACACGCGGGCACACGGCTCCGGCAAACGCAGGCCGTTGCTCGGCTTTTCTCTGCGGTTCTGCTGTGCGCCGAGAGGAAAGCGCCGGCTCGTGAAGGCCCGGTGGCCCAGAGTCCCCTCCGTGGGGACAGCAGGCGTGAGGCATCACCCAGCGTGTCCCACGCTGGCTCCATGTCCGCGGTGCAGCCGCTCGGCAAAGCGTGTCCCGGCCGGATCCGGCCCCACGGGGCATCCCCGGTCGTGCCCAGGCGGGTGGCAATTTCCGTGGGGAACGTGGCAGGGAAGGGACGGGCAGTTGGTGGCAGCCAGCGTCCCCGTCACTTCGGCCAGCCGTAAAAGCCGCAGGAGATCGCAAAACCGGGGCGTCAGCGCCAAAATCGCCCCGTGGGAGCCGATGCCGGGGGAGCAGTTTTGCTCACTCAAGGCAGCTTTCAGCGAGCGCCGAGCTGACGCTGCCCCGAGTAAGCGTAAATAGGGGCCGGCAAAGGACGTGCTGCCTGCTGGGGTTTGGAGCCGTGGAACAGGAAAGGTCTCGAACACCCAAATATTTAATTTTGCAAGGCTCGCACCGTGCACGGGGTCAGAAACAGCCCCAGCAGCAGCAGCAGCGTTCCCGGCAGCAGCAGCGTTCCCGGCAGCTGCCGCAGGCCCCGGAGGAGTCGCGGGCACGGCGGCTCATGGGAGCACGGCTCGTCCCCGTCCGTACCGGGGCAGGGAGCGGTGGGTCGGGTGGCCGCAGCGAGCCCTGCCCGCGGGGAGAGGGCTGGTTGGGTCGGCCGGACCCGGGCTGGGCATCTCCTCCCCTGGTTTGGCAGAGCATGTCCGTCCGTCCGTCCGTCTGTCCGTCGGCATCTCCCTGAACCGGCACCCAAGGGGCACCCACAACGCTCCCGGAGCGGGAGCTGGATGGACCCCGGGCTCTGCCGTCTCCCGTGGGGCGGGAGGCCCGGGGGGTTTTTGGGGTGCTCGGTTCCCCCCGCTTTATCGCGCCCCCCGTTTTTCCCTTTTCCCCCGAGTTCTCACCCAAAACCCGTCTCCCTCCCGTGTCTCGGCAGGGGGCGGGGCGGGGTGCCGGCGTTTCTGGGTGCGGGGATGAGGCAAACCCCTAATTGCACCCCTTGTCCCTGGGACAGTGGCACCCACGCAGGACAGTGACACGATGATCCACGGAGCGGAGGCACTGGGAGGGGGACGACATCCCACGGCGGGGGGGCTGCGGGGGGCGGGGAGCGCCGGAGGCGCTCCCCGCCCCCCGCAGCCCCCGCCCCCTTTGCGTGTCCGTGGTCTCGCGTGGGTTGTCCCAGCCGTTATCTCGCCTCGTCCCTGGAGTTTGATCGCAGCGAGGCCATAAAGAACGGAACCCCCGGAGCGGGGGGGGGCAACGACCGGGCGGCCACGGAGCCTGCGTGACCGCCGGGTGTTCATTAACCCGGGGGCTGGCGTGCGACCCCACGCGCGGGGTGGGAGGCGGAGCGGGGCAGCACCCTCCACCCCCACCCCGGTTTCACGCCCATCCCCAGCGGGGGGGGGGCGGAGGGGGTGGGTGTCCGCGGGACGCGCCCCGAAGGAGCCCCCACGCCGCCCACAGCCCGGGGGCTGCTGTCACGGTGCGTGGGTTGCGCGCCCACCCGCTGCCCGGCCCGGGGATGCGGGGGGGGGTGTGTGTGTGTGTGTGTCCCCGGGGGTGCGTCCCCCCCGCAGTGGGGCGTGGGGCCCCTCCCAACACCCCCCCCCCCGCGTGGGGCCCCTCCCCGGCCCCCCCCGCGTGGGCGTGTCGGGCGGGAGCGCGGCGGCGAGCGGCGGCGGGAGCGCGCAAGGTGCGGGGCGGAGGAGCGGGGTCGCATCCCCGGGGGTCTGAGGGGGCGGGGGGAAGGCGTGGGAAACCCGTGCCGTGGGGCCGCAGCCCCCGGGAGTGGCGGAGCGGGGGGGGCCGGGCCCCGCGGGCAGCAGCCTTGACCCCGGGCGGGCTGGGCAGGGGCCGGCCCCGGCCCGGGGGGCGGGGGGGCGGCGGGGCCGGGGCAGAGAGCAGGCAGCGGCCACGCAGGGAGGCGTCCAGAGCGTGGGCAGGTGAGTGGGGGGCGGAGGGGGGCGGCTGGGGGGGCCGCGGGCCGGCTGCGCCCTGGGGAGCCGGGGCACCGGGGGTCCCCGCTCGTCCTCCCCGGTGGGGTGCTCGGCGCCGGGTCGGGGTCCGGCAGGCGCCGCGGTGGGGTGCGGAGCCCCCCGGCCGCCCTCGCGCCCTGCCCGGCGGCCGCTTTGGGGTGCCAGGGCGGCCCCCGCAGCAGGACCCCAGCGGGTGTGGGGGCACTGTCGGGGTTTCGGTTGTGCCCCCGTCGCCTGTCCCGGCACGGCACAGGCCCCCTCCTGCCCCAAAAGCCCCCGGCCCCGCCAGCCAGCGTCCCCCAGGCCAACGCTGGTCCCGTCCGCTGGCGCGAGCCCCCGGCAGGGCCGGGTCACCTGGGCTGTGCAGCCCGTCGCCCGTCGCCCGTCGCCCGTCTCCTCTAGCACCCCGCGGCCTGCGGAAGCGGTGGGTGCTGGGTGGGGGTGCCGGGTGGACGGAGCCAGAGCAGAGCCCGTCCCCCCCTGCTCCTCTCCTGTTAACGCCGCCGTGGGGCTGGCCGGGCCCCCACCGGGCTGGCAGCAGGGACCCCTCGACTGGGGGGACCGTGCCCGCAGCTGGACCCCCCGCACCCCGACGGCTCCCTCCCGGGGGTTGGGTGCTGCCATAGGGCTGGTGCTCAGCACCCAGCGGGGTTCATGCTCCCCCAGGGTGGGAGAGACGGCACGGCACGGCACGGCACGGCACGCTGCCTGCCTTGCCGGCGCAGCGTTGCACGGCAGGACAGCAGGACAGGGCAGCCTTTGCAGCAGCAGCCGCTCGCACGTGCTGTTGTCATCCCGCGGTGCCCGTGCCACGTTTTGCCGGGATGCCGGCACCGTCAGCAGCTGCCGGTGGGGAAGGGCCGTGGGGAGAGCACCGAAGGCTGCTGCGGAGAGGGAGGATTGGCGATTCCCTGTCCCGGGGGACGGCGTCGGTCACGGCCGGCTGCAGGCGGGGACGCGGCCCCGCGTCCGACTGCTGCCGCTGCCCCCAGGTCCCCCAAGGATGTGGCTGCTCCGGCTCGCCTGGGCGCTGGCCGTGCTGGGCGTCGTGGCTGGCCCCAGCCCCAGTCCTGGCCCCGGTCCCAGTCCCGGTCCCGGTCCCGGTCCCGGTCCCGGTCCCGGCCCCGGCCCCAGCCCCGGCCCCGGCCCCGGCCCCACTGTGCCGCCTCCGGAGAAGGCCTCCATCTTCGCCGACCTGTCGCCGGCGGAGCTGCGGGCCGTGCAGACCTTCCTGATGAGCCGCCCGGAGCTGGGGCTGTCCCCGAGCCGTGGGGGGCCCCTGGCCAAGAACAGCCTCTTCCTGGTGGAGCTGCTGCCCCCCAAAAAGCGGCTGGCCCTGCGCTACCTGGACCGGGGCGGCCCCCGGCCCCCGCGCCAGGCTCGGGCCGTCGTCTTCTTCGGGGGGCAGGCGGAGCCCAACATCACCGAATTCGCCGTGGGGCCCTTGCCCCGGCCCAGCTCCTACCGGCCGCTGCGCTTCAAGGGGGGCCGCGCCGTCCCCTTCGCCGCCCGGCCCATGACCCAGCCGGAGTACGAGCTGCTGCACCGCACGCTGGCGGAGGCGATGGAGCCGCTTTACCGGCTGCTGCGCGACTCCACCGGCTTCTGGTTCCACAACTGCTCCCAGCGCTGCCTGACCTTCTCGGACATCGCGCCGCGGGGGCTGGCGCCCGGCGAGCGCCGCAGCTGGCTGGTGCTGCAGCGCTTCGTGGAGGGCTTCTTCCTGCACCCGGTGGGGCTGGAGGTGCTGGTGGACCACCGGGACCCCGACCCGCGGCGCTGGGCGGTGCAGCGGCTCTGGTACAACGGGCAGTACTTCTCCAGCCCGCGGGAGCTGGCCGAGCGCTACGAGCGGGGGACGCTGGCAGTGGCCCGCCTGGCCGAGCCCCCGTCCCGGCAGCTCTTCTCCAGCTACGAGCCCCGCGGGCGCTTCGCCACCGGCACCCCCACCGAGGTGCACGGGGCCAAGGTGTGCGAGCCCCAGGGCCGGCGGTACCGGCTGCGGGGCAACCAGCTGGAGTACGGGGGCTGGAGCCTGGCCTTCCGCCTGCGCTCCTCCGCCGGCCTCCAGCTCTTCGACCTGCGCTTCAACGGGGAGCGCCTGGCCTACGAGGTGAGCGTGCAGGAGGCCATCGCCTTCTACGGGGGCCACACGCCGGCCGCCATGCAGACCAAGTACATGGACGCTGGCTGGGGCATGGGCTCCGTCACCTACGAGCTGGCCCGCGGCATCGACTGCCCCGAGGCGGCCACCTACCTGGACGCCCACCACTTCTACGACGCCGACGGGCCGCTGCGCTTCCCCAGCGCCATCTGCGTCTTCGAGCTGCCCACCGGCGTCCCGCTCCGCCGCCACTTCGACAGCGACTTCCAGGGGGGGTTCCACTTCTACGCCGGCCTGGAGGGGCAGGCGCTGGTCCTGCGCACCACCTCCACCGTCTACAACTACGACTACATCTGGGACTTCCTCTTCTACCCCAACGGCGTGATGGAGGCCAAGGTCCACGCCACCGGCTTCATCCACGCCACCTTCTACACGACGCAGGGCCGGCGCTACGGCAGCCGCGTCCACAGCCACCTCCTGGGCAACCTCCACACCCACCTGGTGCACTACAAGGTGGACCTGGACATCGCAGGTGCAGCCCCCCCCGCCGCCCCCGGGGCCTCCCCGGCTCCCTCGGCCGGACCCCCGGCTCTGGGGAGGGTGCGGGGAGGTGGGACCAGACCCCACGCCGGGGGCTCGGAGCCTGGTCCCCAGGGACGCGTCGCCGTCCGCGCGCCACCCGGACACGCCGAAGATGCCCCCCCCCCTCACCCCCCCGAGGGTGGCATCTCTGCGGGGCCCCAGCCGTCCGTGGGCCGCGGGTGCGCCCCGGACCCCGTGCCCCTCACGGCCCCTCTGTTTGCAGGCACCGGCAACAGCTTCGAGACGATGGACTTGCGCTTCGAGAACATCTCCAACCCCTGGAGCCCCGGCGCCCGCGTGGTGCAGCCCTGGCTGCACCGGCAGCCCCGCCGCAGCGAGCGCCAGGCCGCCTTCCCCTTCGGCAAGGCGCTGCCCCGCTACCTGCTCTTCTACAACCCGCGCCGGCGCAACCGCTGGGGCCACCCGCGCAGCTACCGCATCCAGCACAGCTCCCACGCCGGGCGGGTGCTGCCGCGCGGCTGGCAGGAGGAGAAGGGCGTCTCCTGGGGCAGGTGGGGCGGGGGGTCCCTGCAGCACGAGGACGTGGCTCCTTCCGGCCCCGGTGGGCTCCGGCGTGGCTGGCCCCGCTGTCCGTGTGCCAAGCCCCAAGCGTCGCCCGGCCGCCGTGGTCACGGCACGGGGACCTTCCCCCGGTGGCACCTCGTGCCCTCGGCTCCCTGTCCCCACCCCGGCAGCCCCTCTGCAGGCTGAGCCGGTCACGGTCACGGCTGCCGTCATCCCTGGTTGTCGGGTGACCCCCGGAGAGACACCCCCCACCCCGCCCCCCATTCCTGCTGTGTCACCTTGGAGCAGGCGGTGACACCCACGCAAGGGGCACCCAAGGGGCACCGGGGTCCCAGCTGTGAGCACCCTGGCTGAGGGGGACCCCGGCCGCCCTGGCCTGGCACAGCGGGGATGCGGCCGGTGGCCTCACCGGTGTAGACTGCCGCGCCGAGCCCCCCCCCCGGAGCTGGGGGGCCCTCCGGGACCCCTCGGCTCCTGCCAGCCCCCGTGTCCCCTCTGTGTGGCCGGCCAGGCGGTGGCACAGCCGGGAGAGCCCGGGCAGGGGTGGGAGATGGGTCCCCCCGTCACGGCACCCACGCAACGTGGCTCTGCCAGTCCCCTGCGCCCTGCGGCGGGCCTGATCCTGCCCCGTCCCTCGCAGGTATCACCTGGCCGTGACGCGGCACCACGAGAACGAGCCCACCAGCAGCAGCATCTACACCCAGAACGACCCCTGGGAGCCCCTCGTCAGCTTCGAGGGCTTCCTCCGCAACAACGAGACCATCGAGAACCAGGTGACAGCCCGGGGACACGGGGCGGCGGGGACAGAGCTGGGCGGGGGGCGGGGGGGGCAGCAGCCTGGGCACCGCGGCCGGGGGGCTGGCAGGACCCACCGGTGCTCGTGGCGGGGGCTGGGGGGGGGGTCCGCTGTGCCACGTGCCCCACCGACGGCCGCGGTCCCCTCCGCGCAGGACCTGGTGGCCTGGGTGACGGTCGGCTTCCTGCACGTCCCGCACGCCGAGGACATCCCCAACACGGCCACCCCCGGCAACGCCGTCGGCTTCTTCCTGCGCCCCTTCAACTTCTTCGACGAGGACCCCTCGGTGGCCTCGCGCAGCCCCGTCATCGTCCGGCCGCTGGACCCCCCCACCTTCTCCCGGCTGGAGATCCAGCGCTGGACGCCCGCCAGCCCCGGCCCCTGCGTCGCCCCGGGGCCCTTCGCCTACAACGGCACCTACCGGCAGGGGTGACCTGCCCCGGGGCTGCCGGGGACCCCGGGCACCCTGCGCCCCACGCCACGGGGGCGGCCGCAGGGACAGCGAGGTGTGGGCCACGCCGTGCCGCACCCTGCCACGTCCCGGGCTCAGTAAAGGCGATGCCACCTCCTCCGGCCCCGTCTCTGCCTGGGCCATGCGGCAGCCCCGGCACCGCCGTGGGCACCGCAGCCGGCGCGGGCACGGGGAGCACCCTGCCCTGCCGAGCGGGGCTGTCGCAATATTTAATTACGCCACCGTTCAAGGCCGTGTCGTGTCCCCGACCCCACCGCGTCCTTCCCCTGGCCTTTGCACCCACTGGGGCCGCGGCCCACGTGGGGTGGGTGCTGGCATCGCCCCCCCACGTGCCCCCGTCCCTTCCCTCCCGTGGGGTCCACGGCACCGTCCCGGGAGCCGCGGTGGCACAGCTCTGCCCTGGCAGCACGGCTCTGCCGTGGCCCCGTCCCGCAGCGCAGCCGCACACAGAGCCGGGGTCTCCGTCCGGTTTATTGGGGGGGGCGGGGGGCACCTACCGCGAAGGCGACATGCAGGCTGCGTGAAACAGCGGCTCGGGCACACGCAGCGCCCGGCGACGGGACGACGGCACGAACACGGCACACGCTACCAGGAGCCGGCGGGCGGGCGAGCGGGTGGGTGGGCGGGCAGCAGCCCCACGGCCCCCGGCCCTGCCCGCGCCCCCTCCCCACCGGGGCGTCCCCCTCGCTGCGCGTGGGGCGGCACCGCGGGCTGGGCCGATGCTGGGGGGGCTGCACCCCCCTGCCCCCTGCTGTGCGGGGGGAGCGGCCGGGTGGGCCCCAGCTGGGGGGAGCTGAGGGGCACCGGTGGCTGGGGAGGGGGCCGCCCCCCGGACACACGGCGCTGCCCCACGGGCACGCAGACGTCCCCCGGCAGGGCCGCCCACAGCCAGGCCAAGGACGGGGACGCGGGGGGGGGGGCCACGCACCGCCCCGCGCCGCGGCCCGGCACACGCGGGCGCGCGCGTGCACATGGGTGCACACGTGTGCGCACGCGTGCCACGGCGGGCGGGACGCATGGCTGGGGTGAACGTACATACGCACGCACACGTATGCAGGGGCACAGCCTGGCCGTCTGTCCCGAGAGAGCAGCACGGGTGCCCTGGCACAGCAGGAGCCCCCCCAGACACCCGCGGCGTGCCAGGGTGCAGGACACGGGTACACACACATGTGCGCGCACACACACACACACACACACACAGACACGTGCACACACACACACACGTGCACACGCACGCACGCACGCACGGACAGGGCGAGTGCAGGCAGGCAGACCCGCCGCACGTGGGAACACGCGTGACACACGCATACACACGTGTGCACACCCCCACAGCCCCCCCCGCTCCTCCCGTCGCGCTGCCGGCCCCAGCGTCCCCAGGGAGGGCTCTGGCTGTGGGGCAGCGCGGCCCCGGCCGGCCGGGGGTCTGGCTGGGGAAGGGGCTGTGGGCCCGTGCCCACCGTGGCGCTACGGGGAGGAGGAGGAGGAGGAGGAGGAGGAGGAGGAAGGGGAGGCGAAGAGCAGCAGGCGTCCAACAGTCCTGCCAGCCGAGCCCTGGAAGCGCCGGCGCGGCGGCGGGGTGGGGGGCCTGGCCCCCCGGGTTAGGCCAGCTAACGTGGGGGTGCCCAGGGGCTCCCGCCGCCCCCCCCGCGGGCTGCCGGCAGCGGGAGCGATCGTCCGTGGGGGACGGCGGCCCGGAGCCCGCCGGCCCGGCCAGCGTCCTGGGGACGGGGGTCCCGCGTCCCGTTGCACCGGGGGTCCCGGCCCCGTCCCTGCCCTGCCCATTAACTCCCGGGGTCGGAGCAGTGTCTATGCAGCGTCTGTGTGTCCGGCGCGGTGGCCAGCTGTCCGGGCAGGGAGAGGCGGCGTGGCGGGGCGGCCGTCGGCTCCACCAGCAGCACCACGTCCGGTGGCGGGGGCGGCTCGTCGCGGGGGTCCGGGGCGTGCGGCAGCTCCAGCGGCACCGGGTAGCTTGGAACCTGCGGGAGCGAGGGCAGCCGGCGTCACCGCCGTGCCGGGGGCTGCGCTGGCGGGCAGTGGGGCTGGGGGACAGGGTGACAGGGCACGGGAGAGGGGCTGCCCCAAGCCTGGGGGGCTCACAGCCCACAACGGGGCTGGAAGATGGGGTGATGGGGCACGGGGGGTGGGGGGATGCCCCGAGCCTGGGGGTCTCAGGAGTGACCCCAACCCACAGCGGGGCCGGAGGATGGGGTGATGGGGCACAGGAGAGGGGCTGCCCCAAGCTTGGGGGTCTCAGGTGTGACCCCAACCCGCAATGGGGCTGGAAGACGGGGTGATGGGGCACAGGAGAGGGGCTGCCCCAAACTTGGGGGGCTCACAGCCCACAATGGGGCTGGAAGATGGGGTGATGAGGCACAAGAGAGAGGCTGTCCCAAGCCTGGGGGTCTCAGGTGTGACCCCAACCCGCAATGGGGCTGGAAGACGGGGTGATGGGGCACAGGAGAGGGGCTGCCCCAAACTTGGGGGTCTGGGGACCGGGCTGTGCTCACCTGAGAGAGCGGCTGGATGGGGGTGATGGGGAGGACGGGCTGCAGCGGACACGGGGGGCCGGGGGGCTGGTGGGGGGACGAAACCGTGCTGTAGGCGGGCGGCACCAGGGTGGCCTGACGCTGCAGCAGCTGCATGATGGAGCTGATGTCCGCGGCCATGCGGGTCTCCAGCCTGCGGGCGGACAGACAGACGCGTGTCGGGGCGCGTGCAGGGCACTGCGCGCTGCGGGGCAGCACGACCCCATGGGAGCCCCCCAATCGCCCCCAAAGGGGGCGATTGGGGGGCTCCCATGGGGTCGTGCTGCCCCTGCTAACCCCCCCAGGTACCTGTTGAGCTGCTTCTGGAGCAGGTCGAGCCGCGTCTCCACCTCGGAGCGCTGGCGGCGGCTCATGGACGGCAGCGGGATGCTGAGCGCGGCGTGAGCCGGGATGGTGCAGCGCGGCAGCTCCTGGTACTGCCGCCCCCGGCTCTCCCCCCAGAAGCTGAAGATGTTGGAGACCCCCGAAAAAGCTCCTGTAAGGGCAAGGGGGGTGGGGAGGGGAAACATCAGTGCCCTTAGGGTCTCCCAGGAGGCACAGAGCGGGGGTGCAAAGGGGATGCGTCCCCCGCAGGCACAGAGCCCCCCCCCCCCCCCAGGCGCGGCGCGGGGATGCAAAGGCAGAGGGGGTGCAGGGGCGAAGGCTGCAGGGGAAGGCGTAGGGCACGGGACGGGGATCTGGGGGGGGGGCAGGCGGAGCTACCGGCATGGGGGTTCGGGAGCTGCCGGAGGGGTCTGCAGAACCCTGAGTAGGGGGGGAACTCCCCCGCCCCATCCTGAGCCCCCTCGTCCCCGTCCCCACCTGAGAGCGGGTTGCACATGTCGCTGCCCTTGCACTCCTCGGCCTCGGCAGGCGCGGGGGCCTCGCCGCCCGGGCGGGCGCTGCGGAAGGGGGAGAGCGCGGCAGCCCCCGGCCCGGGCGCGGGGGGCTCGTCCTCGTCGCTGGAGGGGGAGCTGGAGGGGGAGCTGGAGTGGCAGGGCTCCCACTCGGCCGGCCCGCGCGGGGCCCCGGGCGCCTGGCAGCTCCTGCCCAGCCGCAGAGCCTTCTGCCCGCTCCGCAGCTCCCCGGCGTTGGCAGCGTCTGCGGGGGGACAGGCCCTGGGTCACCGCGGCCCCTCGGGGTCCGGACCCCCCAGTCCCCCCCAGCCCCCCGATCCCACCTTTCTCCGTGCGCCGGCGGAAGGAGAGCTTGCGCTTGCGCAGGCGGTTGAAGCCGCTGTCCAGTTCGTCGCTGCCCGGGGAGCCGGGGATCATGTTGGTCTGCGGGGAGGGGGGGGGGATGAGACCGGGGGGGGCCGCCAGACCCCCCAACCCCGGGCTGGCAGGGACCGGGGGGCGGCGGGAAGCCGCGTGGGCAGCACGGGGCGCGGGGGCCGGGGGGCTTTCGGTGCGGTGCCCCCCCGCCAGCCAGGCGACGCCGGTGGGCATCCCAGGGCGACTGTCCCCCATCCCTGAGCGTCCCTCGCGCCGGGCCCCCCCCCCAGCTCGCTCGGGACCCCCCCCAGGCTCGGCAGGATGGGTGCCCGCCCCGCAGCCCGTGCCCCCCCCCGCGGCCCCTCACATCGCGCAGGTTGAAGGTGATCTCCAGGCTGGACCAGAAGTGGTCGGAGAACTCGGGGTACATGTCCAGCACCTCCAGCAGGTCCTCGCGGTGGATCTTGTGCAAGTCGCAGTAGGTCAGCGCCCGCACGTCCGCGTTGGACTTCCCCGGCCGCGCGTACAGGTTCAGCGGCTCCCCGAAGATGTCGTTCTTCCCTGGGGGGGGGGGATGTTCAGCCCATGGGGCACGGCGGGGGCGGCACAGCCCCTGCTGCCTGCTGCACCCAGGGCTGGAGGGGGCACCCCCGCCCCGGCGCCGGGTCCCCCGGGGGGCTCACCCAGGATGGCCACCACCACGTCCCCGCGCAGGATCTCGATGGATCCCCGGGAGATGAAGTAGAGGGCGGTGAGGACGTCCCCGGCGTGCACCAGCGTGTCCCCGGGGGGGGCGTGGGTGGTCTTGAACTTCATGGCCAGGGCGCGCAGGCAGCCCTTGGTGGCCCCCTTGAAGGGCTTGCAGTTCTGCAGCAGGCTGCGGTTCAGGTGCAGGCAGATGTCTGCCTGCAGGCACTCGGGGAAGCCCTTCAGCACCTGCGGGACACGGCGGGTCACGGGGGGCTGCGGGGGGACACGGCGTGCCGCCGGCCGGCCGGGCGCTCACCGCGTTCATGTCGATGCCGTTGGTGTAGGACCAGGCGTGCTGGAAGTACTCCTCCAGGCGCTGGCGCAGCGGGTTGGGGATCTGGTGGAAGCGGATGAACTCGCGGACGCGCAGCATCTGCGTGTGGTAGCGCGCGGTGCCCGAGTACAGGCGCTGGATGATGGCCGACACGTTCCCGAAGATGCTGGCGTACATCAGGGCTGCGGCGGGGCGAGCGGGGTGAGGGGCAGCCCCCCCCAGCGCCGCTCCCCCCGCCTCCCGTCCCACGGCGGGCACGGGGGGGTCCCGCCGGGCTCCCCCCGGAAACGCGGCCTTTGCGCCCACGCTCACCGTCGCCCCACGGAGACACGGCCCCGCGCGCGCACCCGCAACCCCGAACGCAGCCGCTCGCCCGCACGCGTGCGCGCGGCCGGCCCGCGCCCACGCGGAGCCGTCTCACGGGCACCGCGGTGCGTGCTCACGCACGTGCACGCTCACACCTGCGTGCATGTGCAAGTTCTGGCACACATATACATGCTCACACGCACGCGTGCACGTTCACACACACGCATGTCTGCTCACACGCACGCATGCACGCCCACACGCGCACGCTCCCAACACATGCATGTTCACACACACGTACACACACACGCACGCTCACACGCGCATGCACGCTCCCAACACACGCACGTTCACACACACATGTACACGCACACATGCACGCTCACACACACATGCACATTCACACACGCACACCCCCGCATGCTCACACGCACACATGCATGCCCACACACACACGTGCGCACATGCGTGCCCACACACGCACGCTCACACGCACACATACACACACATGCACACTCACACGCAAACGTGCATACCCCCACGCACGCACACTTCCAACACATGCACGTTCACACGCACACGCGCACGCTCACACGCACACATGCATGCCCACACACGCGCGCACGCTCACACGCACGCTCACGTGCACACATACACACACACGCACGCTCACACGCACACGCGCACGCTCACAGGCACACATGCATGCCCCCCCATGCGTGCTCACACGCACACGTGCACACCCGCACACGCACATACACACACCCCCACGCTCACGCGCGCCCCCGCGCGCCCCCGCGCGTGCCCTGCCCGGCGGCGGGGCGGGGCGGGGCAGGACCCCCAGCGAGCCCCCGCGCGGGGCGCGCGCCGGGGCACTCACAGCCGATGAGCATGACGCAGATGGAGAAGATCTTCTCGGAGTTGGTGTTGGGGGAGACGTTGCCGAAGCCGACGCTGGTCAGGCTGCTGAAGGTGAAGTAGAGCGCGGTGACGTACTTGTCCTTGATGGTGGGGCCGTAGAGGGGGTTGCTGGCGTTGAGGGGCTTGCCGATCTGGTCGCCCAGGGAGTGGAGCCAGCCGATGCTCTGCCCCTCCACGTTGCCGATGGCGTACCAGATGCAGGCCAGCCAGTGGGCGATGAGGGCGAAGGTGCACATCAGGAGGAAGAGCACGGCCGCCCCGTACTCGGAGTAGCGGTCCAGCTTGCGGGCCACTCGCACCAGGCGCAGCAGCCGCGCCGTCTTCAGCAGCCCGATCAGGGTGGTGGTCTGCGGCGGAGGGGGACGCGGCGGGGGTCACCGAGGGCCGCTGCAGCCGACACCCCCACCCAGCCCCCCGGACCTGCCCTGCCGCGGAACCCCCTTCTCCCTGCGGGCAAGGGCAGCCCTGCCCCCCGCAGAGCCCCCCACTCCTCCCCGGGCAGATCCCCCCCCCCCAGCACAGGACCAGGCAGAGCAGGCAGCGGCCAGGCCCAGCCCTCCCGGTGCCCCCCCGGCCGCTGGCCCCAGGTTTGGGCACCCCCAGCCCCACGGGCGCAGGGTGCTGGGGCCCATCCTGCCCCGGGACCCCGTGCCAGCCCCTGCCACGTGCGCCCCGGCCCCTCTCCCCCCTTCAGGCTCAGGCGCCCCCATTCCCCCCCCTGCCCCCGGGGCAAAGACCCCCCTGGTGCTAGGGGGTCCCACAGAGGCGCGCGGCAGGGAGACAGTTAACCCCCCCGCCGAGCGCGGCACGGCACTGCTCCATCGGCGCTGGGGCACGGGGGTCCCCCAGGGCCAGACCCAGATTCGCCCGCGCCTGCGCTCAGCGCCACGTGCTGCCTGCGCCCACACCAGCACCCATCGCCCCGGCGCCCACCACGGCACCGTGGGCACCCAGCCCCGGCCTGGGGGCACGTGTGGGACCCCCGGGCATTGCCCCGCGGGAGGACCTGGCACCCAGGGGACAGCACCCAGTGCCCCGGCACCCACCGCGGCACCGTGGGCACCCAGCCCCGGCCTGGGGGCACGTGTGGGACCCCCAAGCATCACCCTGTGGGAGGACCCAGCCCTAAAAGAACACCCAGTCCAGCCAGGGCGCGGCACAGCCGGTGCCAGCACGGCACCGCGGCAGCCCGGCGGGGCGGCAGGTACCTCCTCAGAGCCGGAGCCGAAGATGAGCAGGTCGAAGGGGATGGCGGCGACCATGTCGATGAGGAACCAGCCCTTGAAGTAGTGGATGGCGATCTTGGCAGGGTGGCTGACCACCTCCTCGTTGGAGTTGACGTAGGTGGTGCGGAAGTTGATGAGGATGTCGATGATGAACATGATGTCCACGATGAGGTCGACCACGTTGAGGGGGCTGCAGGAGTAGCCGCAGTTGTGGTGCCGGGCCTCCTCCTGGTCGTTGAGCAGGAAGGCGGCCGAGTAGGGCGTGAAGATGGCCGTGTAGATGACCAGCAGCAGGATGAGCCAGTCCCACACCGCCTTGAAGGGGCTGTAGTGCAGGATGGTCCATTTGTGGATGCGCGGCGCCTGCAGCTTGTACTCCGGGAGGACGTCGGCGCCCAGCGACAGCACCTGGGCGGGCGGGCAGGGGCTCAGCTCCTGTGCCCCCCCCGCCCCCGCCGCCCCACGGAGCTCCCCAGCCCCCCCGGTCCCCGAGCAGGGGCTGTCCCCGCCAGCCGCAGGCAGAGCATCCTTGGGCTGGGGGCTGCTCCGGCGGGTCCCAGCAGCCCCAGGATGCTCGGGGGCACGGCGGGACCCCGGAGCTGGCGACGAGGGGCACGGAGGGGGCGGCTGGCACACCGCAGAGCCGCCCCGCGAGCCCCCTCCTGCCTCGGAGACGCTGCCCCACTGCAAACGCCCACCCCCCGCATGGACACGACGCTGCCCTCGGCCAAGGCGCTTCCCCGCGCCCCCCGACCCGTGCCGCCCCCAAAGCAGCGGCAGCCGCCCCGGAGCTCTGCCCGGGCTCCCCGGGCGCGCCGAGCCCTGCTCCAGCGGGACCCCAGCGCAGCTGCTGCCAAAGCAGGGCCAGCAGCCCCGGAGGCACACGGCCACGCAGCTGCGGGCTGGCACAGGCGCCCCGGCCTGTCCCTGCGCCAGGCCTGCCGGGCACGAGCGCCACGGGGCCCTCGCCGCCCCCACGCAACGTGGGGCTGGGCTGTGGGGCTGGGGCTGCTCCCAGCCGGGTCCCTGCCCTGGTCAGGGAGCGGGACCCCTGCAGCGGGCGCAGCGGGGGCAGTGGGTGCAGAAGGTACAGCTGGGGCAGCGGGAGCAGCGGGTGCATTGGGCACAGCGGGTGCAGTGGGCACAGCGGGTGCAATGGGAGCACTGGGAGCAGCGGGTGCAGTGGGCACAGCAGGCGCAGTGGGTGCAGTGGGCACAGCGGGCACAGGAGGTGCAGCGGGCGCAGTGGATGCAGCAGGTGCAGTGGGTGCATTGGGTGCGATGGGCACAGCGGGCGTGGGAGGTGCAGCGGGCGCAGTGGGTGCAGTGGGCCCAGCGGGTGCAGCGGGAACAGCGGGAGCAGCGGGTGAAGTAAGTGCACTGGGTGCAGTGGGCACAGCGGGTGCAGTGGGAGCAGTGGGTGCAGCGGGCACAGCGGGAGCAGTGGGTGCATTGGGTGCAGTGGGCACAGTGGGCGCAAGAGGTGCAGCAGGTGCAGTGGGTGCACTGGGTGCAGTGGGCGCAGCGGGTACAGGAGGTGCAGCGGGCGCAGTGGGTGCATTGGGTGCAGTGGGCACAGCGGGCGCAGCAGGTGCAGTAAGCGCACTGGGCGCAGTGGGCGCAGCGGGGTGCAGGGAGCTCTCCCACCCTCAGCGGGACTGCCTGCTGAGAGCCCCCCGTCCTTCCCCAGGCAGGGCCGGGCAGGCAGCGCCCACCACCCACGGAAACCAGGGGCTGGCACGCAAACGCCCCTGCAGGGCATCCCCACCCGGGGGGCACAGCCCCCCCAGGCGCCGCCCTGGCTGCCCCCCCCCCCCCCGGCACGTCCCTGCCCCCAGCAGGGCCCTCCCGCACCCCACAGGGCCGCTGCCCACCCCAGCGCTGCCGCGCACACGCGTGTGCACAAACGCGCACGTACGTGCAGCACCCGCGGCCCGGGGCAGGGCTCCGGGGGCACGGCGGTGCCCGGCAGCTGCGCCCGTCCGTCCCGGCGGCCTGGCACGGGGATTACATGTACCGGCCCGGGACGGGGGGCACCGGCTATAAATAGGGACCGGGTGAACGGGCCCCGCGGGGCAGAGGGGCCTGCGGCGGGGAGAGGGTGCGGGGGCAGCCCCGCGGGGCACAGCCGGGCTGGGCACGGGCACGGCCCCGGCCCCCGCTCGGGGCGGCCGCGGGGCGCGGGCAGCCCCGGGGCCGGTGGCCGCCGGCCCCCTCCAGCCGCTCCGCAGGGAGCCCCGGGTACGCGGGGGGGCTGGGAGGGGAGCCGGGGCGATGCCACCGCGGCCGTGCCCCCCGATCGCCGCGCAGCCCTGCCCGGCCGAGGGGTCCCGGGTCCCGCTCCCGGCCCCCCCCCGGTCACGGCGCGCGGTCCCGAGGCGCGGGTGAGGGGCTCCGGGGCCGCCCCTGCCCACCGCCCCCGGCCCCGGGCCGCGCCGAGCCGCCGCAGCCCCCGCGCTGCGAGAGCGGGACCCCGGCCCGGGGGGCACCGCCCGGGGGGGGCCGGGGGTTGGGGGCTCCGCGGGCGAGAGGCGGCCGCACGGACCCACGCGAAACCCCGCGCCGGGGCACGGAGCCCGAGCCCGACCGCGGGTGCCCCGGGTGGGCCTGGCGCCACCCCCCGCGCGGAGCAGCCCCGGGGGCACGGCCGGACCCCCCCCCCGCCCCCCCCGGTCCCTTCTGCTCCGGGCTCTGCCCCGCGGCGCGGCCGTCCAGGCGGAGGCAGGTGCCGCAGAGGGAGACGCCGGGCATGGGGCCGGCGGGGGCCCGGGCGGGGGCGGCGGGGGGGCCCGGCAACTCCTGGAGCAGCTGCAGGAGCGACGCCAGCATCCTCACGGCCGCCCGTGGGGCCGGGCCCGGCCCACGCCGCCCCCCGCCGCCCCCCGCCGCCCCCCGGCCCGGCCGAGCGCGGCAGCCGGGCACCCCTCGGCGGCGGCGGCGGCGGGGGGCGGCGGGGGGCGGCGGGGGGAGCCCCGCACCGCCGGCAGCCGAGAGGAAAATTATTGGGGCGGAAATCTCTCCCAGCCTGCCCCGCCCCCGCGGCACGGCCGGGGCCGTGCCCCCCCCCGCCGCCCTTAACCCCTCCGACACTCGGGGGGCCCGGCCTGGCGTGGCCTCGGGGCCGGGACCCCGCGGCGGGGACCCCCGGTGCGGCCGCAGGCGACCGCGGGCAGCGAGCCCAGGGGGCAGCGAGCCCAGGGGGCTGCTGGCCCAGCAGGGACGAGGTGGGGACGCACACGCACACGCACACGCACACGCACACGCACACGCACACATGCACGTCCCGACCCCACCGGCGGCCCTTCGGCCCACCGGGCACCGCGCCGGTGCTGGCACCGGTGCCTGGGGCGGGGGGACGCAGCCCGGCCCCGCGGCGGTGAGCGGGACGTCGTCGTGGTGCGCGTGCACGCCGCGAGCCCGCCGCGAGCACGCCGCGAGCGTGCCACGAACACGCCGCGAGCACCCGTACACCTGCGCGGTGCTCGCAGGCCCGGGAACGCCGCTCCCGTCCCGCCGGCTCAGCCAAAACGTCCCCCCCGCTGCCACCACCCCCACCTTGGGACACGGGGCAGCAGGGGACACCCCCGGGGGGGACGCACGGCCCCCGTCGCCCCGTCCCCAGGGGCCACTGGCCCTCGCGGCCTCGTGGGGTGTGTGGCGTGCCCAGGGCACGGCCTGGGGAATTGCCGCTGGAACAGCCGTGCCGATGCGGTGGCAGCGCCGGGGACGCGCAGCGACAGCGCTGGGGACGCGCCGCGGCTCCTGTCAGCCCTGACTCACCCGCTGCCACCCACGCGCAGGGGTTTCCCGCTGGCACCCGTGTCCCCGCACGCCGAGTGACGGGGAGGGACGAGACCACGCGTGTGGCACGCACGGTGGGTGGTCCCGGCACACGGGGGGGCCGCGCACCAAAACAGCGCAGGGGCCGTTCGCACGCCCCTTCCCGGGGGGCTGTGCCCCGAGCCCCCCCTGCGTGTCCCAAACGTGCCGCCCCCGGGCAGGGGGGGTGACGGGTGCCACAGGGGCACACAGGGTCATGCCGCTGCGGGGTCACACGGGGTCACGCTGCCACGGGGACTCGCGAGGTCGTGGGTACCGTGGGGACGCAGGGGGTCGGGGTACCGCGGGGGAGGGACAGGGGGTGAGGATGCTGCAGGACACGCGGGGCTGGGGTCCCACGGGGACGCAGGGGGCCAGGGGGCCGGCGCTACCCTGGGGACACACGGGGACAGGGGTACGGCGGGGGCACAGGGACGGCGGGGCAGAGCACCCCCCGGCTCCGGCGCCGCCCGCGGGGGGTGGGGGCCCCATGGGGGTCCCGGCCGCGCACCCCAGCCCCGGGAGCCCGCGGCGGCCCCGTCCCGGCTGCCCCTTTAAGCTGCGGCTCTGCCAGCCCGGCTCCATTTTTAGCCGGGGCAGGGGGGGCGGGGGGAGCCGGGGCGGGGGGGGCGGCTCCAGCAACCAGCCGGCTCCTGCCTCTAAAATTAACCCAGCTGCCGCGCCAAATTGGGACAAATCCCTGCCTGCAGCGCGGGCAGCGCGGACGGAGCAGCGGGGACGGAGCCCCCGGCCCCGGCAGGGCCGCACGCCGCCCCCAAGGGCCCCCAACCCCCCAGCTCCGCGCCCCTGCTCCACCTGGTGCGACCCCCTTGTCCTCGCCCGGGACCCCCCGCTCCCTGCCCCAGCACCGGCCCCACTCCCGCCCGCAGGCCCCGGGGGGCCCCCTCCTGCCCCCGGCCCCACGCAGGGGCGGTGGGGGGGCGAGGGGCCGGGGGGCCGGATGGCGGCAGAGGGCCCCGGGGCCTGCGGAAGCCCCCGAGCGCGGGGGGGGGGAGGGGGGCTGGGGACAGGAGGGTCCGGCCGCGCACGGGGGCAGCCCCCGGGCCCCCGGGGACCCCCCGCCACTGGGGCACCGTGGGCCCCTTCCCCAAACGCCGGCACAGGCCGACCACCCAGACCCCACGGGCACGGGGCGGGGGCAGGCCGGACCCCCGGGGGCTGCACAGACCCTGTGCCCACATCCCACCCAGGCCCCCCCCAGCCCGTGACACCCATTTGGGGGAACCCCCGGCCCCGCAGGCAGCTGAGAACGGACGGCTGGAGGGCGAGAGGGAACAGACGCCGTCAGCCCCACGCAGATGCCCCCCACCCCATCAGCCCTACGGATGCACCCCCACCCCGTGCACCCCCACCCCCAGCACCCAGCCACCCCCCAACACGGCCCCGTCCCAGGCCCCGCAGACCCCTGGGGCCGCCCCGGAACCCCCGGCCCCCAGGGCTGCACGGCCGGGGGGCAGCCCCAGCACCCACACCTCCCCTGCAGCCCCCACCCTCCCAGACCCGGGCACAGCCGGGGACCCCCAGCATCGCAGGGGGACAGCGGGACCCCAGTGGGCTGCGACACCCTGCCCTGTCCCCAGACGTCACCGCTGCGTCACCCAGGGACACCCCCAGTGCTGTATCTGGGGGGGGCAGGACCCAGGACACCCCCCACTGCTGCACCACTGCAGGGGACAGCCCCCCGCCGTGCCACCCAGCCGCCGGGCCAGCCCCCAGCCCCCCTGTCCCCCCCAGCCGTGGGGACAGCCCCCAGCCCCCCCGTGCAATGCGAGGTTCAGGGGTGGCGCGGCGAGGGGCCGGGGACTCCCCACGCACGTGCCCGGCACGTGCGGCACAGCTCCGGCGGGCACGGCCACCACATCCCGGTGCCCGGCACCGTCGCAGACCTGCACCCGTCACAGGAGCACCCGACCCCCCAGCTGGCGCAGACCCTCAGCCCAGACCACGCGCCCGTGCCGGGGCTGACACGCGGTGACACCCTGGCCCCCCAGCCGCGGACAGCCACGCCGGCCCGGCAGGGCACGGTGCCACACCAGTGACGCCGACAGGCAGCGGGACCGCTTGCGGTGACACAACACCTATCAGTCACCGTGACACAGATATCCGCGGTGCCGACACCCGGTGACACGTACACCGCCCCGGCGCAGGCACGTGGCACCTCGCGCTCGCAGTGACACGTACGCCGACACCTGCTGTGACACTGGCACCCAACACCCAGCCCGCACACCCGGAGACACCCGGCGCGGCACCTGCCGCGACCCAGACACCCGCGCCCACGGGGCGCAGCCCCCTCGCTGCCGCAAATACCCCGACCCGCGGCCGGGGGCCACCCCCAGCCACCGCCACCCGATGCGTGGGCGCGCCCGCACCCTGCCGTGACCCAGAGCCCCGACACCCCGACACCCCTCGCCCCGGCAGCCCGCTGCCCGCAGCGCTGCCAGGCCTGCGCTGACACCAGCGCTTGCGGTGACACCGCGCACCCGTGGCGAAACCGTCCGGCACCGAGACCTGGTGGGTGCCGACGCACCAGCTCCTCCAGCCCCGAGCGCAGACCTCACCCCCCACAGAAACCCCCGGACCCCCAACACCCGCACTGACAGACCCCCTGAAGCAGACACCCAGCACCCCCACAGCCACCCAACACCCGCACCGGCACCCACGGACCAGCGCCGACACCGACACCCAGCACCCGCAGGTACCCAACCCCTGCACGGGCAGATACCTGGCACCTGCACAGTCACCCAACACCGACACCGGCACCCACCCAACACCCGCCCAGGTACCGCACACCAACACCAGCACCCAACACCCGCACCAGCACCGGTACTGCCAGACACCGGGCACCCCCCACCAGCAGGTTTCCAGCACCCTCCGGGACGCCCAACACCGGAACACCAACACCCACCGCACACCGACTCCCCGCATCACCACACACGGCAGAGCCGCCCAATGCCGGCCGCCCCACACCAGCGCTGACGGGGTACGCAGCACCGTCAGGGACACCCAAAGCAGGACACCCATGGCCCGCGGTGCCAGTGGGGCCCCACGGCCGCAGCAGCCACCGCCAGCGCAGGTGCCCAACACCAGCCGTGACAGCCCTGTCGCCCTCGCAGGTGCCGGTGTCAGCATCACCGAACACGTTCTCCACCATGACAAGCACCGACCATCAGCAAGCACCGGCACAACCGGCCGCGGAGGCACCCGGCCGCCCTAGCAGTGTGCGTGGCAGGCGCTGCGGCGGTGGGGACGCCCCGATGCCCGACTGTCCCCACCTCGGCGGTGGCGGCGGCAGTGGCCGGTACTCACGGCATTGAGCTGCGGCAGCGGTGCGGCTCCCTCGGCACCCCCCGACATGGACACCGGGGACGGGCGGCCACCCCGGGCCGGGAGGCGATGCAGGCACCCTGCTGCCGACAGCACGGCGACAGCACCAACACCCCGCGGGACCGGCAGCAGGGTGGGGTGACGAGCCCTGTGACGGGGTGACGTCCCCACGGGGCGGTGTGCCCGCCCCAACACCCGACCCCCACCTGCTGACGCAGACACCGAGCGGCCCTGGCGCTGACCCACACCGCCCCACGCCCTGGCCACCGCAGCCGTGCCACCGCGGACGCACCACCGTGCCGCAAGCCGCCCGTCGATGGGACAGCCACGGGGAGCACGCTCTGGGGACCTCGCCGAGCAGCCGTGTGACAACAGCCCTCGCCGCGCCACAGCCACGGCCACGGCCACAGCTACGCAACAACCGCCGCGGTGCAGCCGGACGCAGCGCCGAGCCCGGCCGTGGCACCGGGTGGGTGGCAGGGTGCCCGTGGGCGGGCGATGCCCCACGCCGCCCCGGCCCACGGCACCCACGGCGGTGGGCTAGAGCCCAGCCGACGCGGCGGCTCCCGGCCCTCTGGCCCCACCGGCCGCGGACACGGGGGGCGCTCAGCCCCCCGCAGCCCCCGCCTGCCCCGGCCCCCGGTGCCCCCCCGCTCCCCTCCCCCCATCCCGGCTCGTCCCTCCCGGCCGCGCCGCCCCGGGGGGGCTCCAGCCCCGCGTGGGAACGGCCCCGGGACCCCACGCCCACTGGCGGCGGGACGAGCCCCGGGAGCCCGTTCCCTCCGCGGGGGCCCGGCCGGCCGCCCCCCGCTCCGGGCCGGGGCCGGGGCCGTGCCCGTGCCCGGCAGAGCCGCGGGGCCGGGGGTCGGGGGGGCTCCGGGGCCCGGGGCAGCCGGTGCCGTCGGCGGGGGCACGGCGGGAGGGACCCCCGCGCCCCCAGACCCGCCCCCCGCCCCCCTTGTCCCCCGTACCTCCTGGGCCACCAGGCTGGAGATGCGGACGGCGCGGCGGACGCGGCCGCTCTTGCGGTCCCCGTCGGGGCGGTCGCCGCTGTCGCGCCGCGCCGGGGCCATGATCGCGCTCAGCGGGGAGAGCCCCGCGACGCCCCCCGCCGCCCCCCATCCCGGCCCGGCCCGGCCCGGCCCGGCGCTGCCCCGAGCTGGCGGCAGATGGAGCGGGGCGGGAGCCCCCCGAGCCCCCCCCCGCCGCCGCCGCCGCCCGCCTCCGCCGGTCCCGCTCCCCGCCCGGCAGCCGCCCCCCGGCTCCAGCCTCCGCCACTCCCCGCGGGCCCGTCACGCCGCGGGGAGGGACCGGGAACACCCCCGCGGGGAAACTGAGGCACCGGGGGGGGGGGGGGCGGCGCGCCACTCCCTGGGGTCCCCCGCACCCGGCGGCCCCGCGGGCAGCCCCCTGCCCGCCCCGAGCCCGGCAGCCGCTGCCTGCAGAGCCCCGTCCCCCAAGGGACCCCCGAGCCCCCCTGCGGGGACAGCCGCCCCGACGAGGAGACACGGGGACGGGGACGGGGACGGGGACGGGGACGGGGACGGGGACGGGCTGAGCTGGCCGCGGGGGCTCCTTGGCAGCCCCAGGCAGCCCCAGGCTGATTCACGGCACCGCCGGTCCCGGCGTCCCTGGCTGCCGCCCAGCCCTGGCAGCGAGACCCCGCCGCGCCCGCCCAGCGCCGCGGCCCGCAGCCCCCACGGCCCCTGCCCGGCCCCGGCGGAGGGGCGACCCCGGGGCGCGGCGTCCTCACCCCACGGCTGCCAGCGGGGCCCGGGCTTGGCGGGACCCGCTCCGTCGAGGGGGCGCTTCCCCGCGCCCCCCACCCTCGCTCCCGCCCACCGTCAACAGCAGCGGCTCCCGGTGGTCCCCCCCTCCCGGCCAGCGGCACCGCGGGGCACCCACCAGCCCTGAGTGGGGCCGGGGCTCCCCACAGACGGGCGCAGCGCGCGGCCCCCCGGCCTCCACCGCACCGCGGCGGGCAGGCGAGCCGGGCACACGCTCCGCCACCGCGCCATGCTGGAGACCGGCGCTCGTCCGGGTCGGTCACAGCCCCGGCACCATCCTGCCGCACCGCGGGCAGGGGTCCCCGCCGGACCAGGGCGGGGGTCCCCAGTGTTGCCACGAGCCGCCGGGATGCCGCAGCATCCGTCGCCGGCACCTCTGCTCCTCCCTGCGTGGCAGCAGGGCCTCGTGCCTCCCCGGCCGCATCGCCCGGCACCAGCCACCAGCCCGGCCGTGCCAGGCCCCGTCCCCATCCCCGTCCCCGCCGGGCTGGCGCAGCGCGGCTGGCTGGGGCCGGCCGGTAGGCCCGAGCGTGCGGTGACCTTGACGGGAGCTGCGGGAGCGGGCGGTGCGCGGGCTCCTTTGGCTGCCGTCACTGCGGATGATTCACGGTGCCGCCGCCTGGAAGCCCCGGCCCCCCCCAGTGCCGCCAGCCCGGTGGCTCGCCGCACCTGAGCCGGGGCTGCCCCACAACCCGCTGGCAGGGTCCTGAGCACGGCGGCCGCCCCCACGCCTCCCGACGGGTGCTCACTCGCCGCCACCCGCTCCCCGTGCCACGCCGGCACGCGGTCCACCGTGCCGGCACGCGGTGTCCCCCAGCTCTGCCCCGATCCAGCCTCGGCAGGCGCGTGCCAGGCAGCGGGCGCCTCGGTGGGGACCCCCACCCCGTCCCGGGGAGGCGATGGGTGCTCCCACCCGAGGGAGCCCAGCACGGCCGGGGCACGGCCGAGCCCCCTGCCCCGGTGCTGTGGGGCAGGGCCGGCCCCGGGGAGGGCAGCCGCATCCCCCCGGCTGCCGGGCACCGTGCGGTGATGGAGGTTACGGGCAGGAGGGAATGACCGAGGCTCGGTGCAGGCAGCTGCCTGCCCGCACAGCGCCAGCCGCCACAGCATCGGAATTAATTACACAGCAAAGACAATCAGGATTCTTTGCTCGTTAGCGCGCTGGAGAGGAACGGGGAAGGCCAGCCGGCGCATTGCAAGGGGTGGGGAGAGCGGTTTGCGGGGGGGCCCAGCCCTGCGCCCGCAGGGGCGGGGTCCCCCACCCCGGACAGGGTCCCACGGCTGCTCCGGCACCCGGCAAGGGGAGCGGGGCTGGGCGCCCACCCCAGCGCTCCCGGGAGAGGAGCCCCAGCAGCAGGGCCGGGAGCTGCCCGTGGGAGCAGGGGGTCCCAAACGGGGCCCCCCCGGTGCGTGCGAGCAGACGCGTGGCAGGGGCGGGGGAGGCCCGGGGGAGGGGGGGGCCGGGGCTGCTCGGGGACCGGGACCGCGGGCAGATGCACCCGGGCAGCTCCATCCCCCGCCAGTTGCCAGGGTCCCCCGGGGAGAAGCGATAGCGCGGGGCTGCCCCGGGGGCTTGGGGACAAGGAAGAGGGGGCGGGGAGAGGGGGGACCCCCTCTCTGTCCCCTCTGCCTTGTCCCCAAGGCCCCGGCGCAGCCCTCCCAGCGGGGACGGACGGGGTCCCAGCAGCCCGCCGGCCCCCGGCAGCTTTCGGTTCATTAGCGGGAGCTGGAATCAGGGTGTAATTAAGCAGCAGCCGCCGCCTGCTCCCCGCAGCCAGATGGCAGTTACACAACGTGCCAAGGATTAGCCGCCACCGCCAGCCCCCCGGCACCCCGGGCACGAAGAGCTGCGGTGAGCCGGTGGCACGGGGCGGCCTGCCATGACACCGGGGCCTGTGCCCGTGCTGGGACGGAGCCAGGGCCGAGGGACGCCCCGGTCCGGGGGGGGGTGCCTGCCCCGTGCTCCCCGCTGGGGGACCCCCCGGGACCCTACGTGCCGTCTGTGCCAGGCACGTGCCACCCCGCCACGGCACCCATCCCCACGCCCCATCACAGGGAGCACCGTGGCCGGGACCACCCCGGCCGATCCCCCCCGAGGGAAGTGACAGGGACCCTCCCGATCCCACGGGGTGGGGGACAGCGGCCTCCTGGCACAGCCAGCGACAGCCCCGCACCTCACACCCGCCCCGGCAAGCCCTGCTCGAGCCGGCCCCTTCGGCACCCCGCCGGGCGGGGGCACCCCGGGGACCCAGCCGTGTCCTCAGCTCCCTCCCGCAGCCCCCAGCACCTCCCTGCGAGCTCCGGCATCGCCCTGCGAGCTCCGGCATCGCCCTGCACGCTCCAGCATCGCCCTGCGAGCTCCAAGCATCATCCTGCGAGCTCCAGCACCTCCCTGTGAGCTCCAACGCTTCCCCGCGAGCTCCCGCATCATCCCGCAAGCTCCAGCATCCTGCATAATCCGGGACCTCCCCGCACGCTCCAGCACCTCCCTGCGAGCTGCAGCGTCATCCCGCACGCTCCAGCATCGCCCCGCGAGCTCCAGCATCATCCCGCACGCTCCAACGCTTCCCTGTGAGCTCCAACGCTTCCCCGCGAGCTCTGGCAGCCAGCTGCCGTGCAGAGCATTCTCCGGGCTCTGGCCGTGCCCTGAGCACCGCCCGGCCACCTCCGGCACTGCCCGGCCACCTCCGCCGGCCGGCGGCACAGCGGGCGCCCGCGGGCTCACCTGGGTGACCTTCTCGGTGACGTTGTGGGTGCGGTCCTTCAGCTTGGTGGGGGCGATGATCTCCTTCTCGCCGGGCGGCGCGGCCAGGAAGGCGTCCGCCTTGAAGTCCACGAAGTTGAGGGTGATCTGGGGGATCTTGCTGATGGCCCGGTAGCGCATCAGGTCCGAGTCGGAGGTGGAGTTCAGCAGGGCGCTCCGGACGTTGTTCATGGCCCCTGGGCGGGGGGACCATCACCACGGGGGGGCATGGCCCCGCTGTCCCCCAGCGTGGGGGTCCCACGGCAGGCGAGGGGAGCGGGGAGCCCCGGGGTGGGGGGTCCCAAGGCAGATGAGGGGAGCGGGGAGCCCCGGGACGGGGGCGCTCCCCAGCCGGGCACTGCAGGACCGCGACCCGACAGCTTGCTACCGTTTACCGTTAATATCATTATTTTCCCCTTCCCTAACGTGCTTAGCGCGATCGGGGGCTGACGAGGCCATTGCTGCCCGCTCCAGCGCTGCCAGGGGGACCGGGGGCTGCGCGGGTGGGGCTGGGCGCTGGCGGGGGCGGCGGGACGGGGCGGGGGGGGGTGTGAGCCCCCCATCCGGGATGGGCTGGGGCACCCCGGGGCAGCCGCGGGTTCCCCGCCAGGCGTGGGGGGCTCAGTGCCACGTGGGGGGGGCTCGGGGCTGCCCCAGCCCACCCCACACCGGGCGAGGCGGGGGGGGGGGGCCACCGGGCACCGGAGCCGCTGGCAGCGCAGAGCATTACAGCGATGAGGGGCCTGACAGTGACGGGTGCCACCGCGGCCCTGCGCCGGCTGCGGCTGACAGCCGCCCCGGCGACCTGAGCGCCCGGAGACGGCCCTGGCCCTAACGAGCCGCCAGCACTAATGACTTCACCCCACGGCCGCACGCGGCGCCGGGGCGAGAAGCTGCGGGTGCCGGCACCGGCGCGTGCAAATCCCGCGGTGCGCCAGCAGCGCCATACCGGTGCTGGAGCCACGGTGCATGCTGGCGCCGGCGCTGGCGTGGCGGTTGTGGCAGCGCTTGTCGCCCTCGCCCTTCATGGTCTCGATGTCGTCGACGGAGGAGGCGCGGCGCACGCTGTGGACGCTCTCGCAGGAGCGGCTCCGGGCCAGGCTGCAGTTGGAGAAGGCGGCCTGCAGGGCCAGGCGGTCGGCACGTGGCGAGGAGTGGGTGACGGGGGGCTCGGGGGGCCCGTCCCCCATCAGCGCCGCCTGGTCCTCGGGCTGGGCCCCCCCCGGGCAGCTGGGCTCCAGCGAGGAGGTGGCCTCCTCGGGGCCAGACTCGCTGCTCTGCTTGGAGAAGTCCACGACGACGGCGTCGGGCGGCTCCTGCGGCAGCGACTGCTTGCTGCCCGCCAGCGCCAGCAGCGCCGGCAGCTTCAGCCTGAAGGACTTGCTGCGCCCTGGGCGGAGGAGGAAGGGGCAGGGTCGGGGGCCGCTCGCCAAACCCACCCCGCGGGTGCTGCCCACCGGCGTCCGGGGCACCCGCCGCCCTCGCCACGTGCCGTGCGGCACGGTGCTTTCGGCAGAGCCCGGGACGCGGGGTCTGCAGGAGCGGGGGGTCCCGGCAGCCCCAGCGCTGCGCCCAACGCAGCGGTGCCGGCACAAGCCCCCCCAGCCGTGCCGCGCGCCCGGTGCCCCGGCGCCAGCCCTACCTGCGGGGAACCAGTTGGCAGGGGTGACCCAGTGGTTGGTGTCCTTGCCGGGCGAGCCCGGGCGCTCCTTCTCCATCACCACCTCGAAGTTCAGGATGAACATGATGACGGCCCCATCCTCGTTCTTCACCGGCACCACGTCCACCAGGCACAGGAAGCAGCTGCCTGCGAGGGGGAGGGGGAGGGGGGGGCTCAGCACCGCGGCGGCACGGCCCCCCGGCCCTGCTGGGCACCCCCTCCTGCCCCCCGCCCTGTGCTGGGCACCCCCCTCCTGCCCCCCGCCCTGGGGGACAAGAACTTGCTGACTCAGCAGAGTGCCAGCCCCGCTGCAGCTGCACCATGGGGGGAAACTGAGGCACGAGAGGGTGGGAGGGGCCCCGTGTCCCTAGCGCCCCCCAAAACGCCCCAGGGGCCGTGCGGGGCAGGCAGGGGGGCTGCAGGGGGCGGGGGCCGGGGGGGGGCAGCGCCAGGGGCAGCGGGGGTGCCGGGCCAGGCTTAAGCCGCTCGCGACTTGTTAACATCTGCGGCGTTAATCCCGCTGCGCAGCTGGAGCCCCGCCGGTCCCCATCCACCCCGGGGGCTGCCGGGGGGGTCTCCGCAGCCCCCCGCCACGCAAGCGTCCCTGGCCTCTCCCCAGCACCCGCAGTGGCGCAGCAGGACACGGGGCGGGGGAACAAGTGCGCGACGCCGGGGTGCCGGATCGTCCCCGCGTCGCCCCCCCCGAGCCGCGGCCCCCGCTGCGCCCCCGCACGGCGTCCCCCCCGCTGGCAGCAGGCCCAGCCGCCTGCGCCGGGGAGCCCAGCACGGCAGCCGCCAGCTGGCACCGGCACCCGCACCGTCCCCAACCCCGCGTGGGGAATCCCTGCCCGCACGTGGGGCCGTGGGCAGGGGGCCAGCGGCGCAGGAGGCGTGCGGCACGACAACGCGCAGCACGGCACGGCACGGCATGGCACGGCACGGCACAGCACGGCACGGCACGGCACAGCACGGAAGGTCACGGCACACGCCACGGGCCGAAGCGGGGTCCCCGTCCAGGCCGCCCGCCGCAGGGGGATTAGCAGCACCGACACATGGCCGCCCCACGCTGCCCACAGCTTTGCCTCATCCTCGCCCACCCTGCGCCCGGCTCCCGCGGGAAATCCTAATCCCGCTGATCCCCCCGGGCCCGGCCGGCCCCCGGCCCCCCGCCCGCGGCTGCCCCGTCCCGCTGCCCGCCGGGCTCCGGCCGTGGGGCAGGGGCCGCGGCGGGACCCCCGCGCCGGGCACACTCACCTTGCTGCCGGCAGGGCCTCCGGGCGGGGGTCGGGGTCCCACGGCCCCCACCCCACGCGCCCCCCGGGGCTGCACCCACACCGGGGCTGCACCCACACGGGCCGGGGGGTGCGGGGGGCGCGGGGGGGGGGACACGACACCCGGGCCCGGCCGTGGCCTCGGCCGCCCCGGGTGACGGAGGGGACCCCCCCCGGTGCGCGGCCCCCTCCCCCGCCAGCCGCCCCCCCGCCCCGCCGCCGAGCTCCGGGGCTGCGGCCCTTGGCACCGGCACCGCCGCGCCGGCTTTATGCCTAAATATGGCCGTGGGCAGCCGCCGCTGGCGCCGCGGGACGGCCACGCCACGCCACGCCACGCCACGCCGCGCACCCGGGGTCCCGGGCCGGCCCCCGCCGCCGCCGCCGGGCCGCCACCCGTGGGGCCGGGCAGTGGGGCGCGGGGCCTCGGGGGGGCTGCGGGGACAGGGCCCCGTCGTGGGGTGCAGCAGGGATGGGGGACCCCGGGTGGGGCGCAGGGCTCGGGGCACCGAAACGCTGGGGCTGCCCCCGCCCGCAGCGCGGTGCCCCCCGCCCCGCACAGCCCCCCGCCCCTCCCCCGTGCCCCGCCCCCGTGCCAGGCCCCGCGCACGAACTGGCTGCCCCCTCCAGGACTGGGGGGCTCCTGCACCCCCCACGGCCCCCCGGACTCGGGGATTCCGGCCACGAGTGACGGGGACCCACTGTCCCCCATGGGGGGCGGGGGCTGGCGGCTCCCCGCTCAGGGCGCGCCCTGCACCCCAAAGGCACCCACGGGCCTCCAGCCCTGCGCCCCAAATCCCCACCCCCACCCCCTCTCCCTGCCCCCGCACCCACGCGCGCCCCACACACCCATC
Organism: Ciconia boyciana; assembly: GCF_034638445.1. NCBI lineage: Eukaryota > Metazoa > Chordata > Aves > Ciconiiformes > Ciconiidae > Ciconia > Ciconia boyciana. The sequence goes on from NC_132935.1 coordinate 168,862,566, forward strand.
CCCCCCCCGGACCCCCCCTCCCGCCGGGGCTGCGCTGCTCCTCGCGACCGCCAGGGGGCAGCACCGGGGCCACACCCCACCGCCCGCCCTGCCCCCACCCCGCCCCGCCCCGCCCCTCGCTGCCACCGGCTCCCCGCACCCCACCCCCACCCCACCGCGTGCACCCACCCCCACCCCACCCCACCCTGCACCGCGCACCCCACACCCCCACCCCGCACCCCCACACCCTGCACTCACCCCGCACCCCCCACCCCACACCCCCACCCCGCACCCCCGCACCCCCACACCCCGCACTCACCCCGCACCCCCCCACCCCCCACCCCCGCACCCCGCACTCACCCCGCACCCCCCACCCCACACCCCCACCCCGCACCCCGCACCCCCACACCCCGCACTCACCCCGCACCCCACACCCCCACCCCGCGGCACAGCTTAGACCGCGCCGCGCACCCCTCCCCGCTGCACGCCCCAGGGCACCGCACCCACCGTGCCGTGGGGACCCCGCGCTCTGCACCCCAGTGCTGTGAGCCGAGGCCCCGCCGGGCACGAGCACCCCGCGCCCGTCGCCGCTCCCCCACGCCAACCCTGCCGGGATCCCCGTCCCGCGCTGCCCCGGGACCCCCCCCGGACACCCCACGCCGGCGCTGGCGTGCCGCCCGCCGCCCCCGCGGGGCTGAGACCGCCGGCGCCTGGCCTGGCTCCCGCACCGCGGCGAGGGCACGACCTTGCCCGGGCAGCCCTGGCAGCGCCGGCGGGAGCTGACGTGTCCCGACGCTCCTCGCGTGGCCTCCCGGCCCGTGGCCGCCGCGCCGCCAGCGCGGTGCCAGCGTGGTGCCCGCGGTGGGCCGTGGCCTGGCCGGGGAAGCCCTCCTGGCACAGGGGGAGTGCCTGCACCCGGTCGTGCCAGCTCGTGCCGGGCAGGCCGGGACCGGGGACCCGATGCGGCTCCTTCACGCCCTCCGCCCGGCTCCCAGCCCGTGCCGACAGCCAGGGACGCGCTGCAGCTGCCGGCCCGGCTAACCCCGAAGGCCGTCGGCGGCGTTGGGGGGTCTCTGCCCGGGCATAGCCGGGCTCTGGCCCCCTCCCCGCCGCAGAACAGCACCGCAGCGGCTGCCCCGGTGAGCCCAAGGCCGTCCCTGTGGGGACGCGGCTCCCCCACAGCCGCCGTGACCTTCCGGCGTCCCCGGCAGCGCCGGGGCTGTATAAACAACGTCACTCAAAACTAATGGCTGCAGCAGCGGCTGGCGACGCGGCGGGGCCCAGCCGGCTCCCGCGGCACGGCACTGCCGCACACGGCACAACCGCAGCCCAGGGCCATGCCGGGACAGGGGGGCTGCCGGGGCGGAGGAGCGGGGTTCAGCGCCGCAGCACGACCGCGAGGGCACCGACGGGACGAGCGATGGCAGCCGCGCCCGCGACGCTGGGGCTGACAGGGCCCCGCCGCGAGGCCGGAGGCGGCGGCGGCGGGGTCCCTGCCCCCCGCTGCCTGGGGGGGTCCTGGGGCTGGGGGTCCCCAGGCGCGGCGAGGGGCCAGGTGTGGGGCAGCAGGTGGGGCCCCTCCGGCCCCCTTGGGACCCCTCCCTCCTCCCGAGCACCCCACGGCTGCTCTCGCAGCCCAGCCGGAGCCCCCCGCCCCGTGCTAGCCCTGCGGTGGCCGGTGGCACCGGTTGCTGTGGCACGCTGCTGGCACAGAGCTGTGCCCGGTGGGGAGAGGGGACACCCGCGAGCGGCACCACCGCTGCCCCGACAGCGCCAGCGGCCAGGACCCACCGCGACAGCCCCCCGGACACGGGGCGCATCTGTGGGCACAGGAAAACCCCATATCCCGGGGGTCAGACGCGGCCGGGGGGTCCCGCTGCCTCCAATGCTGCTCCTCCCTGCTCCCCTGCCCCACGCAGCCCCTGCCCCACGGGCGAGGGCAGCCGGGTCCCCGCTGAGCCCCCCTCCCGGCCCCCCTGCCCCGGGGAGGTCCCGGTCACGGCAGGGAGGGGTTAAGGAGCAGCTCCCCGGCCACCGCACGCACCGGCTGCTGCTGCCTATAAATATCCCGTCGGAAACACCGCACTCCCCGGGGACGCGGCGCGGGCAGCGCTGCCGCAGCACCAGCCGCCCCGCCGGCACCCGCTGCCGCATGCCCCGGGGTGCCCCCGCCGGCCCACGGACAGGGGAAGCCCCATCACCCCCGGGACCGCCCCCCATCCTGCCTCCCCACGGGTCCCACAGCAGCACCCAAGAGCCCAGGCCCGGGGGGGGGGGGGGCTGGCAGGGTGCCGGGAGCCCCCGCGCTGTTCGGGAAGGGGTGGGGGCAGCTGGGGGCACCGGGGTGCCCTGCGGCAGCACTGCCCAGCAGCCCCCCGCCCAGCCCGGGACAGAGCCCGGGGACACAGACCCCATCCCCACCCTCTCCCCCGTGGGCAGAGCTGCCTGCCCAGCCTGCCTGTGCCGGGGCCCGAGGCACGGAGCACAGGCAGCGGGCGGGCGGGCAGCGGGCAGGAGCGGCCGCAGATGCTGCCGGGAGCGTGGCGGCCAGGGGGATCCCGGCACGGGCCCAGGCAGGACCCCCGGTCCCGTCCCCGTCCGCTGGCACACGCCAGCCAGCGAGCGACGGGCCGGGCAATTAGCACAGCCCTAACGGGGACTCATCAAGCGCCGCCAGCCCCGCGTGCCACACACGGGTCCAAAGTGCACCGGCACCAGGCGCGCCCGCCTCGCGGCTGCGGCCACGGCTCCCAGCCCCGGCTGTGCCGGGCGCCGCAGCGCCCGGCTGCCCAGGCAGCAACTGCAGAGCCGTGGCCGGACGCGGCAGGACGGGACCAGGGCAGGGACCGGGGTCTCCCCCCACGTTCCCCCCCACCCTGGCTCAGCTCCCGGAGCCCTCGGCGGCCGCCCTGGCCCCAGGCGGGCCCCCCGGCACCCCGTGCCCTGGAGGCCAGGCAGGCGTGGGGAGCCGAAGCCGCCGCGGCTCCACGTGGCAGCTGCTGGCAGAGCGGCACGGGGCCGGCAGCTGGGAACCAGCTTTGTTTACTCCGTGCGCCGGAACTGGGGCCGGGTGCTGAGAGCCGGAGACAGCTGCCGCAGAGCCGGGACACCTGGCGCAGGCACCAGCGGGGCCGCGGCGCGGGGCAGCCCCAGCACCGCCAACGCGGGGCCGCCGGCACCGGCCCCGGCCCTGACGCCGCGGGGCCCAGCACCCACCTGCTGGCGCAGTCACCCGGCGCAGGGACCCCGGGAGCAGCAGCGCCGGAACGAGGCAGGGGGTGCAGCACGGCCCCGGTGCTCGGCCTGGCTGGTGGCCCCCATCGGCACGCCCGCTGACGCAGGCTCAAGCCCCACGACCCCGACGGCTCGCTCTGGGGCTGGTCACAGTGCAGCGCCCGCGTCCTGCCCAGCCGTGGGGCAGCCGTGGGGCAGTCGGACCCACGGGACGGGGGTGGCTGAGCAGATGCCGGTGGGTCAGGAGCCGGCCCCGGCCAGCGAAGGCACGCGGCAGAGCAAGGGCAGGGCAGGACGGGGGCTGCCCCCCCCCGCTGCCCCCTCCCCTTCCCCGGCACTCAGACCGCGCTGCCCTGAATCGTGGCCCCCCACTGCTCCCCGTGTCCTTCCTCTGGGGCAGCGTGGTGGCCCCGCACCCCACATCACCCCCCCGCTGCAGTCCTCTGCGGTGGGTCACAGCACGCTGCTCCCACCCCACGGCCCCAGCCCCACGGCACGGGGATTCCTGGCACCCCAACCGGCGGCCCCCGGTACCATCGCCCTGCTGGGAGCCATGGCGGCAGCCGGGGAGGGCTGCGGACCCCCGGCAGTGCCGGTGCTGGTGGGGCAGAACCCGCAGGCACCAGCCACCAGTGCCAGGCTCCCGCCCGCGTCGGCACCGCGCGCCACCCACGGCGCGGCAGGGCCCGGCGCAGCTGATGGATGGGCACCGCGCGGCCGCCCGCCTTGGCGGGCCGTTAACTCAAGGGTCTGTCTGCCCGTGACGGACGGCCGCCTTCACCCCCGCGCAAATAACCGTCAATCCCCGCCGGCCGCGGCGGCGCGGGGTCCCTACCGTCCTTGCGGTAGAAGCAGATCTCCACCTTGCGCTCCTCGGCGCCCAGCAGCGCCTGGGCGATCTGGGCGGCGGCGCCGCGCTGGGTGCGGGGCCCGTGGAGGAAGTCGCAGGTGCTGGGCTTCTGCATCACCTCCGCCCGCGAGTACCCGCACAGCTGGCAGAAGCCGTCGTTGCAGTAGATCACCGCGCAGTTCTCCACCCGGGCGTTGGCGATGATGAACTTGCGGCCTGCGGGAGAGGGGAGGCTCAGCCCCGCGCCCCCCAGCCCGGCGCCCCACGGGGAGGCCTCGCTCCGTCCGTCGTCCATCCAGCCGTCCATCCAGCCGCGGCTCTGCGCTCCCAGTGACCGAGCGCCCCCCAAGCCGCCCCGCTCGCTCCCCAGGGGACCCCTCAAGCCGCCGGCACCACCACCATCGCCGCGGGGACCCCACCGCCCCAGGCCCCGGGGAGCAGCGCCACAGCCCGAGGGCAGAAGCTCGGCCAGGCCGGACCAGCCCGCCGCAGGGCACGACGCTGCCGCGGCACCCCTGGCACGTGGCCTGTCCCCAGCGTGGTGACACTGCACGACCCGGCCCCAGGAGTGGCATCGCCCCTCTGCCGCTCCCCGTCCCCCCAGGGATGCTCTGGGCCTGACCCCCAGAAAGGCGCCAGGGCCCCCCAGCCGGGGAAAACAGCGTCTCCCTGGCAAACCCCGCTGCCCGCACAACCCCGCTGCCCCACGAACCCCGCTGCCCGCACAAACCCCGCTGCCCGCACAAACCCCGCTGCCCGCACAAACCCCGCTGCCCGCACAACCCTGCTGCCCGCACAACCCCGCTGCCCGCACAACCCCGCTGCCCGCACAACCCCGCTGCCTGCACAACCCCGCTGCCCGCACAAACCCCGCTGCCTGCACAACCCCGCTGCCCCACGAACCCCGCTGCCCGCACGAACCCCGCTGCCCGCACGAACCCCGCTGCCCGCACAACCCCGCTGCCCGCACAAACCCCGCTGCCCGCACAACCCCGCTGCCCGGCGCGGAGGGTCTGGGAGGCCGCGGGCTGGCCGGGATCCCCCGCCGCCGCCGAGGCTCCGCTGCCGCCGACCCCGGGCAACCCTCGGGGACCGGGGGGACCCCGCAGCACCCCGGCAGCCCACGGCGGGAGGCGGTGGCACGGCCCGGCTCCGCTTGGCACCTGCGCCCCGAGCCCGCCCCGGAGCCGCGCGCACCCCCGGTACCCGCCGGTACCCGGCCCCCCCGGCCCCACTCACTCTGTCCCTCGAACTTGCGGATGATGGTGTCCAGGAAGGTGTTCTGGGGCGCGACGTGCCCCCGCCGCACCGGCATCCTGCCCGGCCCATGGGGCAGCGCCGCCGCCCGCCCCGCTCCGCTCCGCGCCGCCGGCCCGGGGGGAAGGCGGCCCCGCGCCGCGGGGGGTCCCGCTGCCCTTGAGCCAAGGACGGCGCCGGCGGGGCGGCTCCGGCGGGGGGGGCGCGGCCCGGCCCGGCGCGGCGCGGCCCCGGGCCCGGCTCAGCCCCGGGGGCGGCGAGATGCGGGGCGGGCGCGCAGGGGTTAAGGCTGGGCCCTCCCCCGCCCGGTGCCCGGTGCCCGCCGGTGCCGCTGCCGGTGCCGGTCCCGCACCCTGCTGCTGCCGGTGCCGGTGCTGCTGCCGGTGCCGGTGCCGGTGCCGGTGCCCCCCCGCTCTACCCGCTCGGTGCGCGCCGCGGCGGGCGCAGCATCGGCCTTATTTAGTCACGGAGCGGCTGGGGGGATGGAGCCCCCGCCCCCGCCCCGCCCGGCCCGGCCCGGCCCGGCCCGGCCCGGCTCGGTTCGGCTCGGCTCGGCTCGGCTCGGCTCGGCGGGGCTGGGCTGGGCTGGGCTCGGCTCGGCTCGGCCCGGCCCGGCTCGGCGGGCGGCGGCGGGCGCTGCGCGTTGACAGCCGGGCCCGCGGGGCGGGGCGAGCGCGGCCGCAGCCAATGGCCGGGGGGGGGGGGGCGCCGGGGGGGCCCCGCCACGCCCGGCCCGGGGGCACCGAGCGGCCCGGCCCGGCCCCCCCCCGCCCCGGGAGCCCCCGCGCCCCCCCGCCCTGGCCCCCTCCCCAGGTGCCCCCGCACCCCCCCCCCCAGGCGGGCACGGCGCCCCCGCCCCCTCCGGCCACCCCCGAGGACACCCCCCCACACACCCCCGGCCCCGGGACCTGGCACCCCCGGCACCCCCAGCTCCCCGGGGGGACCCCGCCAGCCCCCGCCCCGGGGTGCCCCCGGCCCCCGGCCTCTCCTGCCCCGCTCCGCCCGCCCGCGCTGCCCCCCGGCGCGCACCCTCCGCGCTCAGCGCCCCAAACCCCGCACCCCCCAGCGCCGCCTGCGCCCCGCGGCCCGAGCCCCGCAGCCCCGGCCCCGCCGCCCCCCGCCGCTGCCTGCCCGCCCTTCCCGCAGCAAGGCCACAAACACAGGCAGGTGGGACAGCGGGACAGAGGGACAGCGGGACACAGGGACAGCAGGACAGCGGGACAGCGGGACACAGGGACAGCAGGACAGTTGGACACCGGGACACAGGGACACCGGGACACAGGGACAGCGGGACAGTTAGACACCGGGACACAGGGACACCGGGACAGAGGGACAGAGGGACAGCGGGACAGCAGGACAGTGGGACAGCGGGACACAGGGACAGCAGGACAGTTGGACACCGGGACACAGGGACACCGGGACAGCGGGACACAGGGACAGCAGGACACCAGGACAATGGGACAGTGGGACACTGGGACACCGGGACACTGGGCACTGGGACACAGGGACAGCAGGACACAGGGACAGCGGGACAGTGGGACAGCGGGACAGTGGGACACCAGGACAGCGGGACAGAGGGACAGCGGGACACAGGGACAGCAGGACAGTTGGACACCGGGACACAGGGACACCGGGGCAGCGGGACAGCAGGACAGCAGGACAGTGGGACAGCAGGACACCAGGACACTGGGACAGTGAGACACAGGGACAGCGGGACAGCAGGACAGCGGGACAGCGGGACACAGGGACAGCAGGACAGCAGGACAGCGGGACACAGGGACAGCGGGACACCAGGACAATGGGACAGTGGGACACTGGGACACCGGGACACTGGGCACTGGGACACAGGGACAGCAGGACACAGGGACAGCGGGACAGTGGGACAGCGGGACAGTGGGACACCAGGACAGCGGGACAGCGGGACAGCGGGACAGAGGGACACAGGGACAGTGGACACCGGGACACAGGGACACCGGGACACCAGGACACCGGGACAGTGGGACACAGGGACACCAGGACAGTTGGACACCGGGACACAGGGACAGCGGGACAGCGGGACACAGGGACAGTGGGACACAGGGACACCAGGACAGTTGGACACCGGGACACAGGGACAGCGGGACAGCGGGACAGAGGGACAGCGGGACAGCAGGACAGCGGGACACAGGGACAGTGGGACACCAGGACACTGGGACAGCGGGACACCGGGACACGGGGACACCGGGACAGCGGGACACCGGGACACCGGGACAGTGGGACACCGGGACACAGGGACACCGGGACAGCGGGACAGCGGGACAGCAGGACAGTGGGACAGCGGGACACAGGGACAGCAGGACAGTTGGACACCGGGACACAGGGACACCGGGACAGCGGGACACAGGGACAGCAGGACACCAGGACAATGGGACAGTGGGACACTGGGACACCGGGACACTGGGCACTGGGACACAGGGACAGCAGGACACAGGGACAGCGGGACAGTGGGACAGCGGGACAGTGGGACACCAGGACAGCGGGACAGAGGGACAGCGGGACACAGGGACAGCAGGACAGTTGGACACCGGGACACAGGGACACCGGGGCAGCGGGACAGCAGGACAGCAGGACAGTGGGACACCAGGACACCAGGACACTGGGACAGTGAGACACAGGGACAGCGGGACAGCAGGACAGTGGGACAGCGGGACACAGGGACAGCAGGACAGCAGGACAGCGGGACACAGGGACAGCGGGACACCAGGACAATGGGACAGTGGGACACTGGGACACCGGGACACTGGGCACTGGGACACAGGGACAGCAGGACACAGGGACAGCGGGACAGTGGGACAGCGGGACAGTGGGACACCAGGACAGCGGGACAGCGGGACAGCGGGACAGAGGGACACAGGGACAGTGGACACCGGGACACAGGGACACCGGGACACCAGGACACCGGGACAGTGGGACACAGGGACACCAGGACAGTTGGACACCGGGACACAGGGACAGCGGGACAGCGGGACACAGGGACAGTGGGACACAGGGACACCAGGACAGTTGGACACCGGGACACAGGGACAGCGGGACAGCGGGACACAGGGACACCGGGACGCCGGGGCAGAGGGGCCAGGCGGGGCCGGCGCCAGCCGCCGGGAGCGGGCAGAGCCTCCCGCCACGATCGCCAGCCGGGCCGGGCCCCTCCCCGCCGCGGGCCCCCTCCCTCGGCCCCCCCGGGGTCAGTCCCGGTGTCCCCTCAGCGGGGTCACGCGGGGCCGTGTCTCCCCGGGGTGGGGGGCTCCCCCCGTGCCGGGTGCCCCCCGCTGGGGGCTCCCCCCGCCCCCCGCCCACGGGCACTCCCCGCCCCCACCCCTCCCACCCCCCGGCGGCACCGGCCGCGCCCAGCACCCGCGGCGGGGGGGGCACAGCCCCCACCCCGGGTCCCACCATGGCCCCGCGCTGGGTCCCAGTTCCAGTCCCAGAGCTGGGTCCCAGTTCCAGTCCCGGTCCCAGTTCTGGTCCCAGTCCCGGTGCTGGGTCCCAGTTCTGGTCCCAGACCCGGTGCTGGGTCCCAGTTCCAGTCCCAGAGCTGGGTCCCAGTTCCAGTCCCAGTCCCAGTTCCAGTCCCAGTCCCGGTGCTGGGTCCCAGTTCCAGTCCCGGTCCCAGTTCCAGTCCCAGTCCCGGTGCTGGGTCCCAGTTCCAGTCCCGGTCCCAGTTCCAGTCCCAGTCCCAGTCCCAGTGCTGGGTCCCAGTTCTGGTCCCAGTGCCGGTGCTGGGTCCCAGTTCCAGTCCCAGAGCTGGGTCCCAGTTCCAGTCCCGGTCCCAGTTCCAGTCCCAGTCCCGGTGCTGGGTCTCAGTTCCAGTCCCAGTGCCGGTGCTGGGTCCCAGTTCCAGTCCCAGAGCTGGGTCCCAGTTCCAGTGCCAGTCCCGGTGCTGGGTCCCAGTTCTGGTCCCAGTGCCGGTGCTGGGTCCCAGTTCCAGTCCCAGAGCTGGGTCCCAGTTCCAGTTCCGGTCCCAGTTCTGGTCCCAGTGCCGGTGCTGGGTCCCAGTTCTGGTCCCAGACCCGGTGCTGGGTCCCAGTTCCAGTCCCGGTCCCAGTTCCAGTCCCAGTCCCAGTGCTGGGTCCCAGTTCTGGTCCCAGTGCCGGTGCTGGGTCCCAGTTCCAGTCCCAGAGCTGGGTCCCAGTTCCAGTTCCGGTCCCAGTTCTGGTCCCAGTCCCGGTGCTGGGTCCCAGTTCTGGTCCCAGACCCGGTGCTGGGTCCCAGTTCCAGTCCCGGTCCCAGTTCCAGTCCCAGTCCCAGTGCTGGGTCCCAGTTCTGGTCCCAGTGCCGGTGCTGGGTCCCAGTTCCAGTCCCAGAGCTGGGTCCCAGTTCCAGTCCCGGTCCCAGTTCCAGTCCCAGTCCCGGTGCTGGGTCCCAGTTCTGGTCCCAGTGCCGGTGCTGGGTCCCAGTTCCAGTCCCAGAGCTGGGTCCCAGTTCCAGTCCCAGTCCCAGTGCTGGGTCCCAGTTCTGGTCCCAGTGCCGGTGCTGGGTCCCAGTTCCAGTCCCAGAGCTGGGTCCCAGTTCCAGTCCCGGTCCCAGTTCCAGTCCCAGTCCCGGTGCTGGGTCCCAGTTCTGGTCCCAGACCCGGTGCTGGGTCCCAGTTCCAGTCCCGGTCCCAGTTCCAGTCCCAGTCCCAGTGCTGGGTCCCAGTTCTGGTCCCAGTGCCGGTGCTGGGTCCCAGTTCCAGTCCCAGAGCTGGGTCCCAGTTCCAGTCCCGGTCCCAGTTCCAGTCCCAGTCCCGGTGCTGGGTCCCAGTTCTGGTCCCAGACCCGGTGCTGGGTCCCAGTTCCAGTCCCGGTCCCAGTTCCGGTCCCAGTTCCAGTCCCAGTCCCAGTGCTGGGTCCCAGTTCTGGTCCCAGTGCCGGTGCTGGGTCCCAGTTCCAGTCCCAGAGCTGGGTCCCAGTTCCAGTCCCGGTCCCAGTTCCAGTCCCAGTCCCGGTGCTGGGTCCCAGTTCTGGTCCCAGACCCGGTGCTGGGTCCCAGTTCCAGTCCCGGTCCCAGTTCCAGTCCCAGTCCCGGTGCTGGGTCCCAGTTCTGGTCCCAGTCCCCGTGCTGGCTCCCAGTTCTGATCTCAGTCCCAGTGCTGGCTCCCAGTTCTGATCTCAGTCCCAGTCCCAGTCCCAGTGCTGGCCTGCTCCCAGTGCTGGTCCCAGTGCCAGGCCAGGCTCTGATCCCAGTCCCAGCCTGGTGCTGGTCCTGGCCCTAGTGCTGGTCCCCAGTGCCAATGCTGGGTTTGGATGCTGGTCCCAGTCCTGGTCCCAGTTCTGGTCCCGATCCCAGCTCTGGGTCCCAGTCGCAGTTGCAGTCCACTTCCAGTCCCAGTCCTGCTCCCAGTCCCAGTCCCAGTCCCAGTGCTGTGTCTCAGTTCCGGTGCTGGTCCTGGTGCTGGCCTAGTCCCACTTCCAGTCCCAGTCCCAGTTGCAGTCCAGTCCAGTCCCAGTCTCAGCCCCAGTCTAGTCCCAGTCTCAGTCCCAATCCCAGTTCTGGTGTCAGTCCCAGTCCAGTCAAGTCCCAGTCCAGTCCCAGTCCCAGTCCCAATCCCAGTCCCAGTCCCACTCCATTCCCAATCCCAATCCACTCCCAGTCCCAGTCCCAGTCCTGGTCCCGGTCTCAGTCTCAGTCCAATCCCTGTCCCAGTCATGATGCTGGTCCCAGTGCGGGTCCCAGTGCCAGGTCCAGTCCAGTCCCAGTCCCACTCCCAGACCCAGTCCCAGTACCACTGCCAGTCCCAGTCCAGTCCAGGTCCCAATCCCAGTCCAGTCCAGTCCACTCTCAGTCCAGTCCCAGTCCCAGTCCCAGTCCTAGAAGCAGTCCCAGTCCCAGTCCCAGTGTCAGTCCACTCCCAGTTCCAGTCATGATGCTGGTCCTGGTGCTGGTCTCAGTCCCAGTCCCAGTCCCTGTCCCACTCCCACTCCCAGTTACACTCCCACTAGCAATCCCAGTCCTGGTCCCGGTCCCAGTCCAGTCCAGTCCCAGTCCCAATCATGATGCTGGTCCTGGTCCAGGTCCTACTCTGATTTCCAGTGACAGTCCCAGAACCAGTCCCAGTCGAGTCGCAGTCCCAGTCCAGTCTAGTGCAGTCCCAGTACCAATCCCACTTCAGTCCCAGTCCCACTCCCACTCCCAGTCCCAATCCCATCCCTAGTCCTGTCGCAATCCCAGTCCTGTCCCAGTCCAGTCCCTGTCCCCATCTCAGTTCCAGTCCAGTCCCAGTCCCAGTCCCAGTGCCACTCCAGTCCCAGTCGCAGTCCCAGTCCCAGTCCCAGCCCCAGACCTCACCCCACTCCCAGTACAGCCCCCGTCCAGTCCCAACCCAGTCCCAGTCTCAGTCCCAGTCCAGTCCAAGTCCCAGTCCCAATCCCAGTCCCAGTCCCAGTCCCAGTCTCAGTCCCAGTCCAGTCCAAGTCCCAGTCCCAGTCCCAATCCCAGTCCCAGTCCCAGTCCCAGTCCCAGTCCCAGTCTCAGTCCAATCCCTGTCCCAATCATGTTGGTCCTGGTGCTGGTTGTAATCCCAGTCCCAGTTCCAGTGCAATCCCAATCCCAGTCCAAGTCCCAGTCCCACTCCATTCCCAATCCCAATCCACTCCCAGTCCCAGTTACAGTCCTGGTCCCAGCCTCAGTCTCAGTCCAATCCCTGTCCCAGTCATGATGCTGGTCCCAGTGCCAGGTCCAGTCCAGTCCCAGTCCCACTCCCAGACCCAGTCCCAGTACCACTGCCAGTCCCAGTCCAGTCCAGGTCCCAGTCCCAGTTCACTCCCAGTCCCAGTCCAGTCCCAGTCCAGTCCAGTCCACTCCCAGTCCACTTCCAGTCCCAGTCCCAGTCCTAGAAGCAGTCCCAGTCCCAGTCCAGTCCCACTTCCAATCCCACTTCCAGTCACAATTCGAGTCCAGTCCCAGTCCCAGTGTCAGTCCACTCCCAGTCCCAGTCATGATACTGGGCCCAGTCCCAGTCCCAGTCATGATGCTGGTCCCAGTCCCAGTCCCATTGCCAGTCTAAGTCCCTGTCCCAGTCCAGTCCCAACACGGTCCCACTCCAGTCCCAGTCCCAGTCCAGTCTCAGTACCAGTCCCAATCCCAGTTCAGTCCCAGACCTAATCCCACCCCTAGTCCTGTCCCAATCTCAGTCCTGTCCCAGTCCCAGTCCAGTCCCTGTCCCAGTCCCAGTCCAGTCCCAGTCCCAATCCCAGTTCAGTCCCACTCCCACTCCCAATCCCATCCCTAGTCCTGTCCCAATCCCAGTCCTGTCCCAGTCCCAGTCCAGTCCCAGTCCCAGTCTCAGTCCCAGTCCCAGTCTCAGTCCCAGTACCACTTCCAGTCACAATTCAAGTCCAGTCCCACTCCCAGTCCCAGTCTCAGTCCAATCCCTGTCCCAGTCATTATGCTGCCTGGTGCTGGTCCTAATCCCAGTTCCAGTTCCAGTGCAATCCCAATCCCAGTCCCATTCCAATCCAGTCCCAGTCCCTTTCCCAATCCCAGTCCCAGTCCCTTTCCCAATCCCAGTCCACTCCAGTCCCAGTCCACTCCCAGTCCCAGTCCAGTCCCAGCACAGTCCCAGTCCAAATCCCAGTTCAATCCCACTCACAGTCCCACTCCAGTCCACTCCCAGTCCAGTCCCAATCCCAGTCCAGTCCCAATCCCAGTACCAGTCAATCCCAGTCCAGTGGCAGTCCCAGTCCAGAGTCAGTCCAATCCAGTCGCTGTCTAGTCCCAGCCCAGTTCCAGTCCCAGTCCCTGCCCGGTGCCAGTTCATTCCCAGCCCCAGTACCAGTCCCAGTCCAGTCCCAGTCAAGTCCACTCTCACTCCCACTCCAGTCTCAGTCCAGTCCCAGTACCAGTCCCAGTCCAGTCCCACTCCCAGTCCAACTCCCAGTCCCTGTCATAATCCCAGTCCAGTCCGACACACAGTTCCGGTCCTGTCCCAGTCTCAGTCCAATCCCAGTCCCAATCATGATGCAGGTCCTGGTGCTGGTCCAGTCCCACTCCCAGTTCCAGTCAAATCCCAGTCCCAGTCCCCGTCCCGGTCCCAGACCAATCCCAGTCCCATTCCAATCCAGTCCCAGTCCCAGTCCCAGTCCCAATCCCAGTCCTCTCCCAGTCCAAGTTCAGTCCCAGCACAGTCCCAGTCCCAGTCCCGCTCCTGTCCGTTCCCAGTCCAGTCCCCTTCCCAGTCCCGGTCCCAGCCCCAGTCTCAGGCTAATCCCAGTCCCAATCATGATGGTCGTCCTGGTGCTGGTCCCAGTCACTGCCGACTTCCAGTTCAGTCCCAGTTCAGTCCCAGTCCTGTCCAGTCCAGTCCCAGTCCCAGTCCAAGTCCAAGTCTCAATCCAATACAGTCTCAGTTCGAGTCCAAGTCCCAGTCAAAGTCCAGTCCCAGTCCAGTCCAGTCCCACTCCGACTCCAACTCCCACTCCCAGTCCCCATCCCAGTCCCGGTCCCAGTCCCAGTTCAAGTCCCATTCCCAGTCCCAGTCCCAGTCCCATTCCCATTCCAGTCAAGTCTAGTCCCAGTCCCATTCCCAGTCCAGTCCAGTCCCAGTCCCAGTCCCATTCCCAGTCCAGTCCCAGTCCACTCCCGTCCCGCTCCAGTCCCGGTCCCGCCGCCCCGCCGGGCTCTGTCCCAGGTGCTGAAGGCGGCGCCGGGCCCGACCGGACCCGCTGCGGGGCTGCGGCCGCCGGGACCGACTGCACCGCCCGGCCCGGCCCAGCTCGGCCCAGCACAGCCCGGCCCGGCCCAGCTCGGCCCAGCACAGCCCGGACCGGCCCAGCACAGCTCAGCTCGGCCCGGACCGGCTCAGCACAGCCCGGCTCAGCACAGCCCGGCCCGGCTCGGCTCGGCCCGACCCGGCCCGGTCCAGCCGAGCCCAGCCCGGCCGTGCGGCGCCGCAGGCGGCTGCCGGAGTGTGCAGCGTCTGCCCCGCGGGGGACACGCGTGGGGAGGGGCAGGGCAGGGCAGGGGCCGAGCCGTGGGGCCGGGCAGGCTGGGGGGCAGGGGCCCAGCCGTGGGGCAGGCTGTGGGGCAGGGACGGCTGCGGGGCAGGGGCCCAGCCGTGGGGCAGGGACGGCTGCGGGGCAGGGGCCCAGCCGTGGGGCAGGACAGGCCCTGAGCCGCCCCCAGACCCCCGCCTGCCCCAGGGCCGAGTCCCCGCCCCCCGGGAAGGACAGCCAATCGGATGGGCGCTCTGCAGTGACGGACAGGCCTGCCCCGCCCCCGGCCAGGCTGGGGGGCGCGGAGCCGGCGGCGGGGGGTGTGGGGAGCGCCCCGGGGAGCGGGGCCGGTCTGGGACCCCCGGGGGGTGCCCGGGACCCCCCGCCCCGCGCGGGGAGCGGCCGCGGGGCTCCAGCCGCTGCCCCGTCCCCCGCCCGCCCCCGGGGTCCCTGGGGCGCCCCCGCTGCCCTGCCCCCCGGTGCCCCTCACCCCCGGTCCCCGGTGCCCGCCCCCGGATCCCCGGCCCCCGCTTCCCCCGGCGCAGGAAGGAACCGCCGCAGCCGGGGCCGGGCGCGGTTTCCCGTCGGCTGCGGGGCCACGGCCCGGGCCGCCCCCCACGGCGAACCGCGGCCGGACCCCCAGCCGGGGCCCCGGGGACCTGCCCCCCCCGGGCAGGACCCGGCGCCTCCCCCCGCCCCCCGAGCACCCCGGCCCCGCTGCCCCGGGGTCCCTGTCTCCACCTGCACCCCCCCGGCACCCGGGGTCCTCGGCCCCACCTCCCGCGGGACCCCCACCCACTCTGGGGGTCGCCGTGGGCCCCCCCGGCCCTGCTGATAGCTCGGGTGCCCCCCCCCATCCCGCCCCGTCTCCCCAGGGTGCCCCCCCCTCCCCGGGGAGGGTCCCGGGGGCGCAGCCCCCCCCGCGCCCGGGCGGGGGTCCCTGGGGGCCGGCGTGGCACAGCAACGGCAGGAACTGGGTGGGGAGCGGCGGCTGCGGGCGGGGGGGCCGGGGAAGCCGGGGGCTCGCTCCGGACGTCCGCCCCACAGCCCACGGGTGGGGGCCGGGGGGGGCACCGGCGCCACCGCAGGGCACACGGGACCCCCAAGGGGGGTCACTGCCCCACGCCGCCCCACGGGGACCCGCACGCAGCGGAGGGGGGGGGCAGGGGGGGCGGCGGGGGGCAGCTGGCCCCAGCGGGGGCAGGGGGTGGCAGACCCCAACCCACGGCCCTTCGCCCCCACCCCGCGGCGTGCCACGGGTGGGGGCCAGGGGGAGCGGAGCGGACCCCTCTGTGGGGCAGCGGCCGGGGGAGGTGGGAGGGTCCGGTGGCCATGGCAGGGGTCCCGTGGCCGTGCCGGGGGTCCATGGCCGTGCAGTGGGTCCCGTGGCCGTCCTAGGGGTCCCGTGGCCGTGCCGTGGGTCCCGTGGCCGTGCCGGGGGTCCATGGCCGTGCTGGGGGTCCATGGCCGTGCCGTGGGTCCCGTGGCCGTGCCGGGGGTCCGTGGCCGTGCTGGGGGTCCATGGCCGTGCCGTGGGTCCCGTGGCCGTGCTGGGGGTCCGTGGCCGTGCTGGGGGTCCATGGCCGTGCCGTGGGTCCCGTGGCCGTGCTGGGGATCCATGGCCGTGCCGTGGGTCCCGTGGCCGTGCCGGGGGTCCGTGGCCGTCCTAGGGGTCCCGTGGCCGTGCCGGGGGTCCGTGGCCGTGCCGGGGGTCCACGGCCGTGCCGGGGGTCCTGCACGTGCCGCCCCCCGGCACCGCCGCCCCTGCGTGCCCCCGGTCGGGTGCCGGGACGGCCGGGCCGGGCCGAAGCCCCTCGCCCAGCCCCACGGCGGGGTCCGCGGCGCGGCGCGGGCCGTGTCCCGGCGGGTGGTGCCGTGGCTGTGGGGCGCCCATTGTGCGCGGGGCGGAGGCGCGCTCGGCCGCGGGCGCCACTTCCCCGCCGTGCCCGGAGGAAGCGGCCGCTCCCGGCACCGGCGGCTCAGTGGCGGCGCGATGGGCAACCTGCCGGCCGTGCTGCCCGGCGCTGCCCGCTCCTGCGGCCTCGGCCTCTGCTCCCGGCAGCTCGGCGCCGCGCCCGAGGAGAGCACCGGCACCGAGCGGGGCAGGTGGGTGCGTGGGGCGGGCGGGGGGCGCCGGGACCCGCCGTGCCGGGGGCTGCTGCCCCCCCCCCCCGTGTCCCCGTCCCCGTCCCCGTCCCCTGGCGGGGACCCCTCGCTTGGCGTCCTCCTGCCTGGCCCCGCCGCGGCTCGCGGGGGACGTCCCCACGCGGCCGGAGCCCACCGGAGACGCGTCCCCGCCGGGGCGGCTTTGCGCAGCTCTCGGCGGGGCAGGGCGCGGTGCGGCCGCGGGTGGCCGTGGGCAGCAGAGCCCTGCGCCCGCCAGCCCTCGGTGCCCCGTGGCATCGTGGCCGGCGTCCCCCGCCCCACGGCGTGCCCCAGCCCCCGCGGCGTGCCCCGGCGGCAGCCCGTGGGACGCGTCGGGATGTACCGGGGTGTGCTGGGGTGGACGGGACGTATGGGGACGTATGGGGAGGGGGTGCGTGGGGTCGAGTGGGGACGGGAGGTGTGGGACCCCCCAGCCCAGAGGGGAAGGGACGGGACGGGACGGGACGGGAGGGGAGGGGAGGTCGGTTCACCCCCTCGGTGGCTGGGAGCCCACTCTGACTCATGGCCATTGTTCACACTCACACACGCACGAGGCCCGGGAACGCCCCGTGCCCCCCAGCCCCACGGCTCAGCCCCCCCAGCCCCGCGCCCCCCCCAGCTCAGCCCCACGGAGCCGAGCCGGGGGCACCACAGCAGCACCAGGGGCTGGGGGGCAGGGGAGGTCCCCGGTCACCCCCATGTCCCCAGCACAGCCCCACACAACCCACCTCCACTGCCCCCCAGTGCCCCCCAGTGCCCCCAGCTCACCCCACTGCCCCCTGTGCCCCCCGTCCGCCCCTGCCGGCCCCGCTCCCGCCCCCCGGGGGTCACAGTCCCCACGGGCAGGTCCCAGCACCCCGGGGTGCCGGAGGCCGTGAGGGTCCCGGTGTCGGAGCCACTGCAGCAAGCGCGGGGTGGGGGGTGTGTCCCCGGGACCCCCAGCTGTGCTCCACGCGTGGGGCGGGCTGGGGGCTGCCAAGCCCCCTCCCCCCGCCCGGGCAGGGCGCAGGGCCGCGGCCCGCCCCCCCCCCCCCAGCTCGGCACCCACCCGCCCAGCGGAGCCCCCCCGCTTCGCCCGGCTGAAGAACTGGGAGACGGGGAGCATCGGCTACGACACGCTCTGCGCCCAGGCCCTACAGGTGTGGGGGTGCAGGGCTGTGGGGCACAGGGCTGTGGGGCACGGGGCTGGGGGGTGCAGGATGGGGCTGTGGGGCACGGGGCTGGGGGTGCAGGATGGGGCTGTGGGGCACAGGGCTGTGGGGCACGGGGCTGGGGGCGCAGGATGGGGCTGGGGGCACGGGGCTGTGGGGCGCAGGATGGGGCTGTGGGGCACGGGTCTGTAGGGTGCAGGATGAGGCTGGGGGGCACAGGGCTGGGGGGTGCAGGATGGGGCTGTGGGGCACAGGGCTGTGGGGCACTGGGCTGGGGGTGCAGGATGGGGCTGGGGGGCACGGGGCTGTGGGGCACGGGGCTGGGGGGCGCAGGATGGGGCTGGGGGGCACGGGGCTGGGGGGCGCAGGATGGGGCTGGGGGGCACTGGGCTGGGAGCGTGGGGCTGCGATGGGGGGGATATGGGGCTGGAGGTGATGGGGATGGGGGGTGCGGGGCTGGGGTCCGGGTCAGGGCCCCCCGGTGACCCCCCGGCCCCAGGAGCTGCCCTGCTCGGGGCAGCGCTGCCTGGGCTCGCTGGTGCTGCCGCGGCCGCTGCCGGCCCCGCTCCCCGAGGGTGCCCGTCCCGCCGAGGAGCTGCTGGGCCTGGCCCGGGACTTCATCACCCAGTACTACCTGTCCCTGCGGCGGTGAGCGGCGGGGGGCCAGGGCACGGAGCTGCCCTTCCCCGGGGTGCCCCACAGCCCCAGCCCTGCCCACGATACCCCACAGCCCCAGCCCTGCCCCAAAGCGCCCCAAAACCCCAGCCCCATCACTGCCCCGCGGCACCCCATAGCCCCAGCTCTGTCCCAAAGCACCCCATAACCCCAGCCCTGCCCCAGAGCATCCCACAGCCCAGCCCCATCCCTGCCCCGGGGCACCCCACTGCTCCAGCCCTGCCCCAAAGCGCCCCGTATCCCCATCTCTGTCCTGGGGCACCCCATAACCCCATCCCTGCCCCAGAGCATCCCACAGCCCAGCCCCATCCCTGCCCCGGGGCTCCCCACGGTCCCATCCCTGCCGTGGGGCACCCCACGGTCCCATCCCTGCCCAAGACACCCCGCTTCCCCGTCCCTGCCCGGGGCACCCCACGCCCCACAGCGGTGCGGGGGGTCCTGGGGGGCTGAGGTGCGGGGGTGTCGGCAGGGAGAACTCCCCGGCGCACGCCCAGCGGCTGCGGGAGGTGGAAGCCGCCATCGGGGCCACCGGCACCTACCAGCTGCTGGAGCCCGAGCTCGTCTTCGGGGCCAAGCAGGCCTGGCGCAACGCCGCGCGCTGCGTGGGCCGCATCCAGTGGAACAAGCTGCAGGTGAGGGCGGGGACCCCCGCCCCACGGCGCTGGCGGGGACCCCCGCCCCACGCCTGCCCCACGCCCGGGAGCCGCCCCGGGGCGGGTGCTCCATGGGGCGGCTGAGGGGCAGCGGGGCGTCCCCCTGTCCCCCCCCTGACCGCGTCCCGCAGGTCTTCGACGCCCGGGACTGCGCCAGCGTGGGGGAGATGTTCAGCTTCCTCTGCACCCACATCCAGTACGCCACCAACCGCGGCAACATTCGGTGAGAGGCCTGCCCGGCCGCCGCGCTCGCCGCCGGCTGGACCCCCGGACCCGGGGCGGGACCCCCGGCCCCCCCGCGGCCAGGGGGCGTGGGTGACGTCCCGCCCCGGCCCCCCCAGGTCGGCCATCACCATCTTCCCCCAGCGGACGCCGGGCCGGGGCGATTTCCGCATCTGGAACACGCAGCTGATCCGCTACGCCGGGTACCGGCAGCCCGACGGCTCCGTGCGGGGGGACCCGGCCAACGTCGACATCACGGAGGTGGGGAGACACCCCCCCCCCGCCCCCCAGGACCCCCGGCCCCCCGGCGCCGGCCCCGCCCTGACGCTGCCGCCCCCCAGCTCTGCGTCCACCACGGCTGGACCCCCGGCGGCGGCCGCTTCGACGTGCTGCCGCTGCTGCTGCAGGGCCCCGAGGAGCCCCCCGAGCTCTTCCCCCTCCCGCCGGAGCTGGTCCTCGAGGTGCCCCTCCAGCACCCCACGTGAGTGGGGCTGTGCCCCCCGCGGGCCCAGGGGACCCGGCCCCAA
The DNA here is from genome assembly GCF_034638445.1 of Ciconia boyciana. Taxonomy (NCBI): domain Eukaryota; kingdom Metazoa; phylum Chordata; class Aves; order Ciconiiformes; family Ciconiidae; genus Ciconia; species Ciconia boyciana. The sequence continues at coordinate 168,882,207 of NC_132935.1, forward strand.
TGGGACCCCAATGGGACCCCAATGGGACCCGTGGGGCTGGGGAGGGGGTCCCACGTGCTCATCCCCGGGGAGGGGACGGGAGCGGGGCTGGGATGGAGGTTGGGGACCCACGCTGGGGAGCTGGGGCCGGCGTGGGGCACGTGCGGGTCCCCGGCTGGAGCCCCCCTCCCCGCGCAGGCTGGAGTGGTTCGGGGAGCTGGGGCTGCGGTGGTACGCGCTGCCGGCCGTCTCCAACATGCTGCTGGAGATCGGGGGGCTGGAGTTCCCGGCGGCCCCCTTCAACGGCTGGTACATGAGCAGCGAGATCGGCACCAGGAACCTCTGCGACAGCCAGCGCTACAACCTGCTGCCGGTGAGCCCCACGGCGGGACCCCCACCGGGACCCCCATGGGGACCCCCGCGCCCCAGGGGGGCCGGGCTGAGTCCGTGTCCCCCCCCCCGCACCACCGGCAGGAGGTGGCCCTGCGCATGGGGCTGGACACACGGACGACCTCGTCCCTCTGGAAGGACAAGGCGGCGGTGGAGGTGAACGTCGCCGTGCTGCACAGCTACCAGGTGGGACGCACGGCCGGGGGGACGCGGCCCCGCCACGCCACGGGGACCCCGCCGCCGCCACAGCAACGGGGCGGGCACCCGCCGCTCCCAGCCCCCCCAGCCCACCGTCCCCGCAGGTGGCCAAGGTGACGATCGTGGACCACCACGCGGCCACCGAGTCCTTCGTGAAGCACATGGAGAACGAGCTGCGGACGCGGGGGGGGTGTCCGGCCGACTGGGTCTGGATCGTGCCCCCCATCTCGGGCAGCCTCACCCCCGTCTTCCACCAGGAGATGGTCAACTACCAGCTCTGCCCCACCTTCCGCTACCAGGTGGGCCCGGCCCCACGGCCCCCCGGCCCCACCATGCCACCACCCGGCAGCTGACCCCCCTGCCCGCCCCACAGCCCGACGCCTGGAAGGTCTACGTCTCCAAAGGCACCACCGTCACCAGGAGAAAGACCTTCAAGGAGGTGGCCAAGTAGGTGCCCACCCTCGGGGGGGTGTCTCTGGGGGGGATCCCTGCCCATGGGTCCCCAAGCCGGGGCCGCACGCCGACCCGGCCATCCCCCCACCCCAGCGCGGTGAAGATCTCAGCGAAGCTGATGGGACACATGATGGCACGCCGCGTCAAGGCCACCATCCTCTACGCCACCGAGACCGGCAAATCCCGGACCTACGCCTGGAACCTCTGCCAGCTCTTCCGACGCGCCTTTGACCCCAAGGTGGGCAGGGGGAGATGGAGGGGGGCAGCAGCCCCCTGCCCGTGTCCCAACCCCGTGTGTGTCCCCCCCCTCACGTAGGTGCTGTGCATGGACGAGTACGACGTGGTGTCCCTGGAGCACGAGACCCTGGTGCTGGTGGTGACCAGCACCTTTGGCAATGGGGACCCCCCCGAGTGTGCGGAGGTGAGGGGCTGGGGGGAGAGGATGGGGATGGGATGGGATGGGATGGGGATGGGACGCTGACGTGCTACCCCCAACAGAGCTTCTCCAAGGCGCTGATGGAGATGACCTCGCCCTACACCAGCACCTCCCAGGCTGAGCCGCCCAAGTGAGCACCCCGGGGAGGCCGGGGGTCCCGGCTGGGGGGGGGGGAAGGGCCCCCCCGCCCTCACCCTGCCCTCACCCCTCTGTCCCGCGCAGGAGCTACAAGCTGCGGTTCAACAGCGTCTCGCAGTCGGACCAGCTCGTCGCCTCCTGGAAGAAGAAGCGGCGGCAGCTGAGCAACACCGACAGCGCCGGCACACTGGGCGCCCTGCGGTACTGCCGGCACGGCCACGGCCGTGGCCACGGGCATGGGGACGGGGATGGGGTCCTCTGCCCGGCCTGAGCATGGCGTCGGGCTGGGGCTCGGGGTGCCCCATCCGGGGCGGGGGGCAGCACGGTGCCAGGCTGGTCTGCGGCCGGCTGCCGGCCGGGGAGGGGGCAGAGCCCGTGGTGGGCACCGGCCCTGGCCCCAGCTCTGGCCCCGTCCGTCCCGTGGCTGTGGGAGGGGGCAGGAGCTGCCCCTGGGGGTCCCCAACCCTGAACCCTGCTTGTAACAGCCCTGACCCCCCCCCCCGCTCACACGGACCCCACCCACAGACCCCACCCTGACCCATAGCCCTGGGTGCCCCCAGCCCTGAGCATCCCCCTACCCCCAGCCCTGGGTCCCCCCAACTCCAGCCCTGAGCATCCCCCTACCCCCAGCCCTGGGTCCCCCCAACTCCAGCCCTGGGTGCCCCCCACCCAGAGTGCAGGGTCCGACCCCAGGGCGGGGGGTCCGGGTGCGGGCTCACTGCACTCGGCCCCCCCGTGGCGGCAGGTTCTCGGTGTTCGGGCTGGGCTCGCGGGCGTACCCCCACTTCTGCGCCTTCGCCCGGGCGGTGGACACGCGGCTGGAGGAGCTGGGGGGCGAGCGGGTCCTGCCCATGGGCGAGGGCGACGAGCTCTGCGCCCAGGAGGAGTCCTTCCACACGTGGGCCCGCCTCGTCTTCCAGGTTAGGGGGGTACCGGGGCGGCGGCAGGGGGGGCACCCACCTGCCCCCCCCCCCCGCACCCACCGCCCCCCCCCGTGCCCCCAGGCCGCCTGCGAGACCTTCTGCGTGGGGGACGGGGCGGCGGGGGCCGAGGAGCTCTTCGCCCCCCCCCAGGGCTGGAAGCGCCATAGGCACCGGCTGGTCGGGCAGCCCCAGGCCACAGAGACCCTGGCCGGTACCGCCACCCCCGGGACCCCGGCACCCCCCGGCACCCCCCGGTACCCCCCGCCCCTGCCGGAGCCCCCGAGCGGGGGAGCCACCCGCCCCTCTGCATCGCCCTCCACCCGCCCCACGGCCCCCGGGATGCCCACCCATGCGCAAACGTGGGACCCCAAGGCACCCTGCTGAGAGTCTCCCCCACCCCCCATACTGCCCCCAACCCCCCGTCACCCCCATCTCCTTCCAGCCCCTCCCCATGACCCCCAGCCCCCCGTGACCTCCCCCATGAAACCCCCAGGATGCCCTGTGACCCCCAACCCCCTGTCACCCCCTATCCCCTCCCAGGACCCCCTCTGACCCCCAGCCCCCCTGCCACCCCCATCCCCTCCCAGGACCCCCTCTGACCCCCAGCCCCCCAGGACCCCCTCTGACGCCCCCAGTGACCCCCCAGCCCCCGTGTGATCTCCCACCCACCGTGACCCCCAGTCCTCCCTGCCACCCCCACCCCTCCCACCCCCGCGGCCCCCGTGCCCCCCAGCCCCGCTGTGCCCCCCAGGGCTGTCCCACCTGCACAAGCGCCGGGTGTTCCCCTGCACGGTGCTTTCCGTGGAGAACCTGCAGAGCGAGGAGTCCAGGTGAGCCCCCCACCCCGGGACCCCCACCCCCGGGACACCCCCACCCCCGGCCCCCCATCTCTGGGACCCCTCACCCCGGGACCCCCACATCCCAAGGACCCCCTCACGCCCTCGAGCCCCCTGCATCCTTGGGACACCCGCACCCCCCCACTCCCGGGCCCCCTGCGCCCCAGCCCCCCATCTCTGGGACCCCCTCACACCCCCGGGACCCACCCACACCCCCGAGCTCCCTGCATCCTCGGGCCCCCACGCCTCCCCACACCCCCGTGTCCCCGGCCCCCCATCTCTGGGGCCCCCTCACACCCGGGAACCCCCACATCCCAAGGACTCCCTCACGCCGCCGGAACCCCCTCATGCGCCCGGGACCCCCATCTCTGGGACTCCCCTCCCCCGGGACCCCGTCATGCCCCGGGACCCCCTCACACCCCCGGGACCCCCACATCCCCGGGACCCCCCACTCCCCCACCACACCCCCGGCCCCCTCATCTCTGGAGACCCCTCACCCCGGGAACCCCACATCCCAAGGACCCCTTACGCCCCCGGAACCCCCTCACGCGCCCGGGACCCCCATCTCTGGGACCCCCCACCCCCGGGACCCCCCGCCCCCGGGACCCCATCTCTGGGACCCCCACCCCCGGGACCCCCACGCCCCGGGACCCCCATCTCTGGGACCCCCACCCCGGGACCCCCACGCCCCCGGGACCCCATCTCTGGGACCCCCCACCCCGGGACCCCCACGCCCCCGGGACCCCATCTCTGGGACCCCCCACCCCGGGACCCCCTCACACCCCGGGACCCCCATCTCTGGGACTTCCCCCTCCCCGGGACCCCGTCACGCCCCGGGACCCCCTCACACCCCCGGGACCCCCCACGCCCCCGGGACCCCCATCTCTGGGACCCCCCACCCCGGGACCCCCACGCCCCGCTGACCCCCGCGCAGCCGGGCCACGCTGCTGGTGCGGCTGGGCTCGGCGGGGCAGGCGGAGCTGCGGTACCAGCCCGGGGACCACCTCGGCGTCTTCCCCGCCACCCGGCCCGAGCGGGTGCGGGGGCTGCTGGGGCGGGTGCAGGACCCCCCGCCCCCCGAGCAGCCCGTCCTGGTGGAGAGCCTGGAGGGGGAGCCCGGCGGTAGGAGCCCGGGGGACAGGGGGACGAGGGGATGAGGGGAGGGGCAGGGGCTGCGAAGAGGAAGGGGAAGGGGCAGGGGACGAGGGGCAGGGGCTGGAGAATGGGAAGGGGAGGGGGCTGCGGAAGGGGCAAGGGGTGGGGAAGGGAGCAAGGGGTGGGGAAGGGGTGGGGAAGGGGCTGGAGAATGTGAATGGGAAGGGGAAGGGGGGAAAGGGCAAGGGGTGGGGAAGGGGCTGCAGAATGGGAAGGGAAGGGGAAGGGGTGGGGAAGGGGCAAGGGGTGGGGAAGGGGTGGGGAAGGGGCTGGAGAATGTGAATGGGAAGGGGAAGGGGTGGGGAAGGGGCTGGGGGGAAGGGGAAGGGGTGGGGAAGGGGGCTGGAGAATGTGAATGGGAAGGGGAAGGGGCTGGGGAAGGGGCTGGAGAATGTGAATGGGAAGGGAAGGGGTGGGGAAAGGGCAACGGGTGGGGAAGGGGCTGGAGAATGTGAATGGGAAGGGGAAGGGGTGGGGAAGGGGCTGGAGAATGTGAATGGGAAGGGGAAGGGGGGAAAGGGCAAGGGTGGGGAAGGGGCTGCAGAATGTGAATGGGAAGGGAAGGGGTGGGGAAGGGAAGGTGTGGGGAAGGGCTGGAGAATGGGAATGGGAAGGGAAGGGGAAGGGGAAGGGGCTGGGGAAGGGGCTGGGGAAGGGGAAGGGGTGGGGAAGGGGCTGAGGAAGGGGAAGGGGTGGGGAGGGGGCTGGGGAAGGGGGAAGGGGTGGGGAAGGGGCTGGAGAATGGGAAGGGAAAGGGGCTGGGGAGGGGAAAGGGGCTGGGGAAAGGGTGGGGAAGGGAAGGGGCAGAGGCAGGGGCTGGAGAAAGGGAAAGGGCTGGGGCAGGGGCAGGCAGTGGGGCAGGGGCTGGAGAATGGGAAGGGGAAGGGGCTGGGGCAGGGGTGGGGAAGGGCATCGGCGTCCCCTGCCCATACCCTCCCCTCCCGCGCTCCCGCAGGCGGGTGCCCGCCCTGGGTGCCGCAGAGCCGCCTGCCCCCCTGCACCCTGGGCCAGGCCCTCACCTTCTTCCTGGACGTGGCGACCCCCCCGAGCCCCCGGCTCCTGCGGCTCCTGGCCACGCTGGCGCGGGAGCCGGCCCAGCGGCAGCGCCTGCAGCAGCTCAGCCAGGTGGGGGGGCGGGGGGCCCTGCCCGACCGGGGTGGGGGGTGCTGGGATGCTGGGATACTGGGTCACTCCAGGACTGGGGTACTGGGATACTGGGTCCCTGTCTGGCTGGGATACTGGGATGCTGGGATACTGGGTCACTCCTTTGCTGGGATACTGGGATACTGGGTCCCTTCATGACTGGGATGCTGGGATGCTGGGTCTCTTCATGGCTGGGATACTGGGATGCTGGGATAGTGGGTCCCTGTCTGGCTGGGATACTGGGATGCTGGGTCCCTCTATGGCTGGGATACTGGGATGCTGGGTCCCTTCATGACTGGGATACTGGGATGCTGGGATACTGGGTCCCTCCGTGGCTGGGATACTGGGATAGTGGGTCCCTGTCTGGCTGGGATACTGGGATGCTGGGTCCCTCCCTGGCTGGGATACTGGGATACTGGGATGCTGGGTCCCTCCCTGGCTGGGATACTGGGATGCTGGGTCCCTCTATGGCTGGGATACTGGGATACTGGGATGCTGGGTCTCTTCATGACTGGGATGCTGGGATACTGGGATGCTGGGTCCGTCCCTGGCTGGGATACTGGGATAGTGGATCCCTGTCTGGCTGGGATAATGGGATGCTGGGTCCGTCCCTGGATGGGATACTGGGTCCCTCTCCGGCTGGGATACTGGGATCCTGGGATGCTGGGTCCCTCCATGGCTGGGATGCTGGGATACTGGGATGCTGGGTCCCTTCATGGCTGGGATACTGGGATGCTGCATCCGTCCCTGGCTGGGATACTGGGATGCTGGGATACTGGGATGCTGGGTCCCTGTATGGCTGGGGTACTGGGATCCTGGGATGCTGGCCCGCTCCCTGGCTGGGATCCTGGGATCCTGGGATGCTGGCCCGCTCCCTGGCTGGGAGGCCGGCCACTGCCGGGCCAGGTGCCAGGCGCGGTGGCGGTGGCCCAGCGGGGTGCCTTGCAGGACGCCCGGCTGTACGAGGACTGGAAGTGGTTCCGGTGCCCCACGCTGCTGGAGGTGCTGGAGGAGTTCCCCTCGGTGGAGCTGCCGGCCTCCCTGCTGCTCACCCAGCTGCCGCTGCTCCAGCCGCGCTACTACTCCATCAGCTCCGCGCCCGGCCCCAGCCCCGGCGAGATCCACCTCACCGTGGCCGTCGTCACCTACCACAGCGAGAGTGAGCGGGGACGGGGACGGGGCGGGCGGTGGGGGCCGGTGGGTGCCCCTGGCAGGGGGCTGCTACCTTCTGCCCTGCCACCCGCACGGCAACGCCTGCGCCCAGCACCCCCATGTTACACGGCCCCGGGGCGTCCCCCTGGTCCCCAGGGCATCTCCAGGGTCCCCATGGCATCTCCAGGGTCCCCAGGGCGTCCCCAGGGTCCCCAGGGCGGCTCCAGGGCATCTCCAGGGTCCCCAGGGCAGCTCCAGGGTCCCCAGGGCACCCCAGGGTCCCCATGGCGTCCCCAGGGCGGCTCCAGGGCATCTCCAGGTCCCCAGGGCTTCTCCAGGGTCTCGCCCAGCCCAGCCCCATCACGCGGTGCCCGGGCGCTGCCGTTGGACGTGGTTGAGCCCCCAGGGATGTGGCCCCCCCCGTCCCCCGCCACCCCCCCCGTCCCACCCCCGGTCCCCCAGGGCCCCGTCCCCCAGCCCCGCCCGGGCACGGCGGTGTCCCCAGCCCCGCGGGGGCTGCCTGCCGCGGCCCCTCCAGCCGCTCGGGTCCCGCAGATGGGCAGGGCCCCCTGCACTACGGCGTCTGCTCCACGTGGCTGGCGCGGCTGCAGCCCGGGGACACGGTGCCGGCCTTCATCCGCGGGTAAGGGCCGGCCCCGCCGCCCCGGGACTGCATTTCCCGGCATGCCCTGCTGGAGCGCACCGCCCATGACCGCACCTCCCAGCATGCGTCATCGCCCCCCGCCCCGGGACTGCATTTCCCAGCATGCCTCAGTGCAACCCCAACGCCATTTCCCAGCATGCTCCCGCCCCGGGACTCCATTTCCCGGCATGCCCTGCACACCCCCCCCGACTCCAATTCCCCGCATGCCCCGCGCACCCCCCCCGGGACTCCATTTCCCGGCATGCCCTGCACACCCCCCCCGACTCCAATTCCCCGCATGCCCCGCGCACCCCCCCGGGACTCCATTTCCCGGCATGCCCCGCGGTCCCGCGGTCCCGGTCCCCCGCCGCCCGTGACCCGCTGCCCGCAGGGCCCCCTCGTTCCGGCTGCCGCCCGCCCCCGAGGCCCCCTGCGTCCTGGTGGGACCCGGCACCGGCGTCGCGCCCTTCCGCAGCTTCTGGCAGCAGCGGCTGCACCACCTGCGGAGCGGAGGTCGGGGCTGGGGACCGGGGACGGGGGAGCGGGGGCATGGGGATGTGGGGACAGGGGGACACGGGGCTGGGGACATGGGGACACGGCGGTGCAGGGCTGGGGACACGGGACAGGGGACGTGGGGATGTGGGGACAGGGGGACGGGGCTGGGGACACGGGACAGGGGGACACGGGGCTGGGGAGAGGGGTCGTGGGGACAGGGGGCATGGGGATGTGGGGACAGGGGGACACAGGGGTGCAGGGCTGGGGACATGGGGATGTGGGGACGCAGGGACAGGGGGCTGGGGACAGGGGGACACAAGGTCACGGTGGCACAGGGACGCGGGGCATGGCAACGCAGGGGTGTGGGGCACGGGGTGGGGCTGTGGGGAAGGGGACATGGGGACACAAGGGCAGGGTGGCGTGGGGACTGGGGTCACGGGGATGCGGGGGCATGGGGGCACAGGGATGGGGGTCACGGGGGTGCGTGGCACGGGGACACGGGGAGGGGGGGACATGGGGTCACAGGGATGGGGGGATGCGGGGACAGGGCAGCGCGGGGACACAAGGAGGTGGGGGGCCGCAGGACACGGGGGATGCGGCGTACGGGGACACGGCGCACGGGGACGCAGGGAGGTGGGGACGGAGGGACAGGCCCCGTCTGGCTGCTGCCCCCCCGCAGGCGGCCCCCTGGGCAGCATGGTGCTGGTGTTCGGCTGCCGCTCCTCCGCGCTGGACCACATCTACCGGCAGGAGATGCAGGAGGCGCAGGAGCGGGGGGCCCTCAGCCAGGTCCTCACCGCCTTCTCCCGCGAGCCGGGGACCCCCAAGGTGGGACGGGAAGGGGACAGGGACCGGGATGGAGATGAGGGACAGGAGGGGATGGGAACAGGGACTGGGATGGAGATGGGGGACAGGGACCGGGATGGAGATGAGGGACAGGAGGGGATGGGGACAGGGACCGGGATGGAGGTGGGGGCCAGGAGGGGATGGGGACAGGGACTGGGATGGAGATGGGGGACAGGGACCGGGATGGAGATGAGGGACAGGAGGGGATGGGGACAGGGACCGGGATGGAGGTGGGGGACAGGGACCGGGATGGGGACAGGGACCGGGATGGAGGTGGGGGCCAGGAGGGGATGGGGACAGGGACTGGGATGGAGATGGGGGCCAGGAGGGGATGGGGACAGGGACCGGGATGGAGGTGGGGGACAGGAGGGGATGGGGACAGGGACTGGGATGGAGATGAGGGACAGGAGGGGATGGGGACAGGGACCGGGATGGAGGTGGGGGACAGGAGGGGATGGGGACAGGGACCAGGATGGAGGTGGGGGACAGGAGGGGATGGGGACAGGGACCGGGATGGAGGTGGGGGACAGGAGGGGATGGGGACAGGGACCGGGATGGAGGTGGGGGACAGGAGGGGATGGGGACAGGGACCGGGATGGAGGTGGGGGACAGGGACCGGGATGGAGATGGGGGCCAGGAGGGGATGGGGACAGGGACTGGGATGGAGATGAGGGACAGGAGGGGATGGGGACAGGGACCAGGATGGAGGTGGGGGACAGGAGGGGATGGGGACGGGGACCGGGATGGAGGTGGGGGACAGGAGGGGAGGGGGACAGGGACCGGGATGGAGATGAAGGACAGGAGGGGATGGGGACAGGGACCGGGATGGAGGTGGGGGACAGGGACCGGGATGGAGATGGGGGACAGGAGGGGATGGGGACAGGGACCAGGATGGAGGTGGGGGACAGGGACCGGGATGGGGACAGGGACCGGGATGGGGACAGGGACCGGGATGGAGATGAAGGACAGGAGGGGATGGGGACAGGGACCGGGATGGAGGTGGGGGACAGGAGGGGATGGGGACAGGGACCGGGATGGAGATGGGGGACAGGAGGGGATGGGGACAGGGACCAGGATGGAGGTGGGGACCAGGATGGGATGGGGACAGGGACGGAGGTGGAACCAGGACGGGATGGGGACAAGAATGGAGACAGACTGAGACAAGGGTGGAGCTGGCGACAGGGGTGTGGTGAGGACAGGGATGGGGACAGGGTGGGGACAGAAGGACAGGGATGGAGGCAAGGGTGGGATGAGGACCCAGAGGAGGATGGGGACAGGGTACAAAGGGGCAGGGTGGGATGGGGACGGCGGGGCGGGGACCGGGGCTGCGTGCCGGGTGTCAGCGGCCGCCCCCGGCGTGGTGTCCCCAGACCTACGTGCAGGACGTGCTGCGGACGCAGCTGGCCGCGGAGGTGCACCGGGTGCTGTGCCAGAGCGGCGGGCACATGTACGTCTGCGGGGACGTGACGATGGCCACCGAGGTGCTGCAGACGGTGCAGCACATCCTGGTGCAGCAGGCCGGCATGACGCTGGGGCAGGCGGGGGACTTCATCAGCGAGCTGCGGGTAAGGGCCGGGGACGCGCGGCACGCCGGCGCCGCCACTGCGCCCGGCACGCCGCCCTGACGCCTGCTCCCCCAGGACAAGAACCGCTACCACGAGGACATCTTCGGCCTCACCTTCCGCACGCAGGAGGTGGCCTTCCGCATCCGCAGCCAGTCCTTCTCCATGCAGGAGCGCCGGCAGCCGGGCCCGGCCCCCTGAGCGCGCCGGGGCAGGAGGGGCCCCCGCGGCTGCTCCCCCCGCCCCGCTGCAGGCAGCGCCGCCTCCCCAGTAAAGGTTTAGTTTTGATAACCCCGGCCCGGCGCTTCGCCTCCCCGGGGCGGCATCGCCGGCACCGCGCGCGGCCGGGAGCGGTGGGGTGGGCACGGGTGGGCCGGGCTCCGCGGCACCTGTGGGGTGGGGGTCACCCGGCCCCACTCCGGCCACGGCGCAGCTGGAAACGGCGGGTGGGTGGGATGGGGGGACACAGCCACGGTCCCCGCGGCTCCGACCCGCGGGCGAGCGGCACCGCTCCGGCACCACCGTTGCCATCTGCCCACGTGCCCCAGCACCACCCCCCGAACCACCACGGCTCTGCCCGTGGCGATTCCCCCCCGCGCCCGCACAGCGTCCCCCCCTGCACAGCCCCGCACCCCACGGCACGGCCCCCCATCCCCGTCTCCGGGGCGCAGTCGCCGCTGGGCACAGCCCGTCTGTAAACCTTTATTTGCCGCGGCGGCTCGGCGCGGCCGGTGCCCGGGGCAGGGCACCGCGAGGGGCAGAGGCCCGGGCAGGCGTGGGCACGGCACCGGCCCCGGGAAGGAGCGGTGCGGGCGCCCCGTGCCCCCCCCATAAATATAGCACCTGGCGCGGCCGGCAGCACCCCCGGCCCCATGCCACAGCGGGGCCACCGGCAAGGCCACGCGCCCGAGCGGGGGGCCCACGCGGACAGGGCCAGCCGGACCACCCTGTGCCCTGGCCCCCGGGCCGCAGCCCGGTCCCAGCCAGCGCCTCCTGGCAGCTCTCCCGGCACCGTGCCCGGCAGCGCCGGGAGCTCTCGGCACGCCCAGGACCCTGCGGAGGAAAGGGGTCTGTCAGCAGCACCCCCGGCAGCAGGGATGCTGGCCAGACAGCCCCGGCGGGGGTCCAGCCCCATCGCCCCATCCCGCCCCAGCCCCGGTGGTCGCCAGCCCGCGCCCTCACCCACCGGAGCCGAGGCCGGCTAGCCCGTCATCTCCTCTTCCTCTTCGTCTTTCTCCTCCTCTTCCTCGGCCCAGCCACCCAGCGGCATCTCCCGGTGCTGAGCCTGCGAGGCCCTGGCAGCCGAGCCTGGGGCGCGGGGGGGCGGGGGGGGGTCAGAGCCGCCCCGGCCCCGCAGCCCCTGCCCGGGGTCCCGGCCCTCGGGACCCCCCCGGCTGCCCCATCGCTGGGCTTGGCCCGCAGGGGTCGGGGGCCAGCACGAGTCCCTGGTCGCCCGGGACCCCCCCAGGGTGCTCACCTGCGGTCACAGAGGGCGGCTTGGGTGCCCCCGCGGCCACCCACACCCCCACGGCCTGGGGCCCGGGGCCCTGCTGCTGCTGCTGGTGGAGCTGGAAGGGTGGGAGAGGAGGTCAGAGCCCCCGTCACGGTGGTCAGAGCCCCCCCGTCATGGCGGTCGGAGCCCCCCCATCATGGCGGTCAGAGCCCCCCCATCATGGCAAGCTGCCGCACCATGGGGCGGCAGGGTGGGGGGCTCCCAGCGCAGGACACTGCTCCCTGCTCCCGAAGAGGTGGCAGAAGGGGGGACATGGCTGCGGTGACGCCGGCCGCGGTGCCTCGCCCCCAACTCCCGGTCTGGCAGCAGCCGAGGGGTCCCCGGGCAAGCCCAGGGCGGGGGGGGGGGAGGGGTCACACACCGGAGCAGGGGGCGCAGGGGCCAGCCTGGCACGGGACCGGGGACGAAGGACCGGGGATCGGGGACCAGAGACCGGGGACAAGGGACTGGGGACCGGTGCCAGGGCCAGGCAAGACCCGCGGGCAGGGGCACGGCGGGGGACGTGCGGGCAGGGGGCCGGGGGCCGCGTGGCCGGGGCGGGGGGCCGCACCTCGTGCAGGTAGATGGCGTGGAGGCTCATCTCGGCCGAGGCCACCTCGGAGAGCAGCGCCGAGCGGCTCAGGCTGCGCAGCCGCGACTCGCTCAGGAGCAGGCTGCGGGCAGAGCCGGTGAGCACCCCGCCGGCACGCGGGGCCCTGCCACGACACCCCCTCCCCGCCGAGACGCCCCCTCCCCGCGCCCCCTCCATCGCACCCCCCCACCCGTCGGCAGGACCTCTCCTCGGGCAGCGGGCGGTCGCTGTGGCAGCCGGGGCTGTCGGCGGAGGGGCCGCGTGCCCGCCCGGGCAGGGGGGACGCCAGGGAGGCCAGGACGCTGGCGGCGGCGCTGGCGGTGCTGCAGGGCTGGGCGAAGCGCCGGTCCCGGGACACCAGCCCGCTGGCCGAGAGGATGGGCCGGGCCAGGACGCTGGCCAGCAAGCCGTCCGGCTGTGGAGACACGCGTCAGGGCGGCCCCGGGCCGGAGACCCCCGGACACCCGCGTCCCCCCCGGCCCCACCCCGCTCACCGCCGCCGCCGAGTCGTCGGAGAAGAGGGAAGCGCCCAGCGGCCCCTCGGCCAGGATGCGCCGGGCAGGCGGTGCGGCGGCCGCGTCCTGCTGCACCTTCTCCTTCAGGTGGCTGAGGAAGAGCTCGCTCGGCGGCGGCGGCTGCCAGCGCGGGTTGGTGATGGCGAAGTGCATCAGCGACAGCTCCGTCTTCCCGTTCTCTGCTTGCTGGTACACGGAGGCCTCCGTCTGCCCGGCCGACAGCCACTGCGGGGCGGGGGCGTGAGCGGGGCTGTGCCCGGGACCCCCCCACACACACACCCCCGGACCGGCCCCCCCCGGAACCACCCCCCCCCCCCCGCCCGCACCTGGGGATTGCCGTGGTTGCGGACGTCGAGCTGGGCGAAGGAGCAGATGTCACCCACCCCCACCACCTCCACCGTGAAGTTGCGGAAGAAGTCGACGATGTCCAGGGCGCGGGTGGGCAGGGCGAAGATGAGGATGAGGGGGGTGAGGATGGGGCTCAGCAGCTCCTCCAGGATGAAGACCTGCGGGCGGCGAGGGGCGTCAGGGGGCATGGGGGGGTCCCGCCGCCCGCCCGGCTCTGCCCGCGCTCACCGCCTTGTACTGGAAGAGCTGCGCCATCTCGCCGCGCGTCTCCGACCGGCTGGCGTTGCCCTGCCAGTGGTCGGGCATGTAGTGGACGTGGGCCAGGACGCGCTGCAGCAGCTGCTCCGGGCACCACACCGTGTGCTCGTCGGGGATGAAGGACCTGCGGGCGGGGGGGGCAGGCGTCCCACCTCCCGCTCGGCCACCCTGCCGCCCACCGTGCCCGCCGACGGCCCGGCCCGGCCCGGCCCGGCCCGGCGCACCCACCTGGCCAGGGTGACCACCAGCCCCAGCACCGTGATGGCGGTGAGGATGTGCTGCACCGTCAGCACGTCCTCGTCGTAGACGGTCAGGACGATGAGCACGGCCAGGATGGAGCCGGCGAAGAAGCCGACGTTCTTGGCCAGCACGGTGAGCAGCGGGCTGGTGAAGGAGTTCATGTACTTGGTGGCCGGCTTGTAGCCGCGGCTCAGCCGCGCCTGCAGCTCGTGGTTGAGCTCGTTGAAGTGGCGCAGGTAGTGGCGGCCGTAGAGGGACCAGCGGCGGGCGCCCAGGCTGCCCGGCTCCCGCTTGATCACCTCGGCATAGCTGAAGAAGGCGTAGAGGAGCTGCCAGACCAGCACGCAGGGGCAGAGCAGCAGGTTGGCCAGCCCCAGCAGCACCATGGCACGCGCCAGGCGCCGGGCCAGCTCCCGCCGGGCGCCCGCCCGCTTGCACTGCGGCCGCAGGCTCCACTTGTTCTGGAAGAGGGAGCCGGGGCCCCAGAAGAGGAGCAGCTCCAGGTTGTACTTGAGGCCCTGGGTGAGGAAGACGACGGGGCCCAGCAGCGGCAAGTGGAAGCGGACGGGCAGCAGCGACTTGTTGACCATGGCCACCGTGTAGTTCTTGAAGCGCAGGATGCGGTGGTAGATGTCCAGCTCCGTCAGCTCCCTCTTGTGCACGCACATCTGCTGCCGGCGCTGCAGCGAGATCAGCCGCGCCTGCACCTCCTGCCAGCTGTAGTTGCACAGCCCCTCCTGCACAAACGACACGCCAATCTATGCCGGCACGGCACGGCACGGCTCGGCTCGGCACGGCAACGGCACGGCCGGCCCCCGCCCCGCCGGCCCCCTCCCCGCGGCCCCGCTCACCGAGGGGATGTTGAGGGCTTTGATGTAGAAGGTGCGGATCTCCCAGTAGCTGAGCAGGCTGCAGAGCACCTTCACCAGCCGGTACAGCCAGAAGACGGCCGCCATCACCAGCAGGAAGATGATCCAGCCGCTGGCCCGGATCCTGGCAGGGGACGCGCGTCAGGCGGGGACCTGGCGGCGCCGGGACCCCCGCGCGGCCGTGCCGGCGGCTCCCGGCCCCCTCCTCACCTCTGGGCGCACTGCGGGGCGGGCAGGACGGCGTCGGGCAGCGTCACCTTGCTGCGGTCGGGGGCCGCCCCCCCGGCATGGCTGTGGTTGAGCGGCCGGTTGGCAAAGAGGACGTCGTACTCCACGCAGCACAGCAGGAAGGTGGTGAAGGTGACGACGAACAGGAACTGCCTGGGGGTGGCAGGGGATCAGCACGGCCCCTCGTACCGCGGCCGCCCGGCGTGGCTCGGCACGGAGCGGCGCGGCGTGGCACGGCACGGCGTCCCGCCGGCACTTACACCAGCTCGAAGAGGTCGGAGAGCATCATGCAGGCGAAGCCATTCTTTTGGTGGAAGTGGTAGATGTTGGGGGTGCGTTAAGGAGCGTGTGCCCGCGGTGCCGGACCCTCCCGTCCCCCCTCGGCACCGGGGTCCCCCCACCCCCCCCGCCGCGGCGCTGGCCGCGGGCAGGGCTGGGCAGCAGCCAGGCAGGGGCCCTGCAAGGATATCTTGGTGAAGAAATTATCCAGGTTCTTGATGTGGTGCCAGGAGTCTGGCGAGGAGAGAAAAACAGCGGGGGCTGAGCCGGGGCCGTGGCACAGCCCGCCCCGGCCCCCCGCGCCCCCCACCCCGGGGGGCACCCCCGCCCTGTGACCAGCCAGGGGGGGCTGTGGGGCGGCCGGTGCCCCCACCCCACACACGGCAGGGCTGGGCCTGCCCCCCCGCCTCCCGGTCGAGCCCCCCCAGCCCGTGCCCCACCGGGGCGGCCACGACCCCAGACCACCCGCCGTGACCCCCCAGGGCAGCACCTGCCCCCCTCAGCAGCCCGGACCTGCCCCCCGGCAGGGTCCGGACCCCCGCTACCTTGCAGCCCCTCGGTGACGTGCACCAGCAGCTCCTCCTCGCCGGGGGGTGAGTCCTCCTCGAAGTCCTCCAGTCGCCGGTACTCCCCCTGCCCCGCCATCGCCCGCCGCAGCGCCTGCCGGGGACGCCCGTCGGCACCCGCCGCCGCGGCCCAGGGACCCCCGCCCGGCACGGACCCTGGCAGCGGGGGTGCCCGGGGGGGACGGAGCCCCCTCCCAGCCCCATGGGCTGTGGGGCAGCCAGCGCGCAGCCGTGGGGCACGGGGATGCCGTGCCAAGCCGTGCCAAGCCGGGCTGAGCTGTCTGCCCCGCGGCCAGGAGCCGGAAATGCCGGCGAGGTCACGCAGCGCGGCCCGCGTGCCCCAAATTCGGGTGGCCTGAGCTGGCCTCCCGCACCGCAGCCGCGGCCACGGCCCCGGGCCCGGGCAGGGCCACGCCGCGCACGCCGCCCGTCCCGTCTCACCGGCCGGATCACCGCCAGCGCCCGGCCGTGCCCTCCCCGCGGGGCCAGAGCTCCCCGGGGAAGAGACCCCTGCCCAGCCCCGCAGAGACCCCTGCTTCGCCCCGTGTCCGCCCCTCGGGCCGTGCTGCGCTGCCCCCCCCAGTCCAACTGGAGTGGACCTCTGCCCCCACGGAGCTCCCTCCCCACAGACCCCCATCCCCATGGACCCCTGCCCCACGGAGCTCCCTCCCCACAGACCCCCATCCCCATGGACCCCTGCCCCCACGGAGCCCCCTCCCCACAGACCCCCATCCCCATGGACCCCTGCCCCCAAGGAGCCCCCTCCCCACAGACCCCCTCCCCATGGACCCCTGCCCCCACGGAGCCCCCTCCCCACAGACCCCCATCCCCATGGACCCCTGCCCCCACGGAGCCCCCTCCCCACAGACCCCCATCCCCATGGACCCCTGCCCCCACGGAGCCCCCTCCCCACAGACCCCCCTCCCCATGGACCCCCATCCCCACGGACCCCCATCCCCATGGAACCCCATCAGCATGGATCACCCTCCCCATGGACCCCCGTCCCCATGGAGCCCCCTCCCCATCCCCAAGGACACCCTCCCCATGGACACCCATCCCCACAGACCCCTGTCCCCACAGACCCCCACCCCACTGACCCCCATCCCCACGGAGCCATGGGGCAGCGAGCAGCCCAGGGCCAGGGCAGCAGCCGGGGCGCAGGACCGAGCTCCTGAGCCCCAGGGGCCTCTTAATGCCCGGGGACCCCCGGCCCCAGGGGAGAACAGGACCCCATCCCCTTGGGGACAGGGCCGGACCCCTGGGCCCCGGGGCAGTTTGGATCCCAAACCTGCAGAACAGGACCCCCAGCCCCTTGGGGCAACACAGGGCCCCGGTTCCCTTGGGGCAGTTTGGGACCCCCAACCCCTTGGGGCAGGATGGGACCCCCACCCGCCTGGAGAAGGGCAGTACCCCTGGCCCCTGGGGAAGGAGGGGACCCCTGGACCCTTGGGGCAGGATGGGACCCTCAGCCCCTCGGGGAAGCATGGGACCCCCACTGCCCTGGGGCAGGATGGGACCCCTGAACTCTCAGGGCAGGGCAGGACCCCCTTCCCCTCGTGACAGGACGGGACCCTCAGCCCCTTGGGGAAGGACAGGACCCCCACCACCCAGGGCAAGACAGGACCCCCCTCCCCTCAGGGCAGGACGGGACCCCCACCCCACCTGGGGCAGGATGGGACCCCCACCCCCTTGGGGCAGGACAGGACCCCCTCCCCTTAGCACAGGACGGGATCCCCCTCCCCTCAGGGCAGGATGGGACCCCCACCCGTGGGGCAGGGCAGGACCCCCCCCGCCGCCCCCTGCTGCCCTCCCCTTACCGCCGCCGGCCGGTGCCCCCACAGCCCCGCACGCCACCAGCGTCCCCTCCCGTGGCCAGTGCCAGTGCCCGGCCGGGCCAGCAGCCGCAGGTGATGCCGTCCGGCCCCACCCCGCCACGGCACTGCCGGGGCCTGACTCACGGCACCGGAGCCGGTGCGGCGAGGCCGTGGGCACGAGGGAGCCCCGGGCCCCGGCGCGGTGATTCAGCAGGAGAGACGCGGCCGCAGCCGGCAGAGACCCGGGCGCAGCTGGACGCACCGTCCCTGCGCTGACCCCCGTCCTTGTGCAACTCCCCATTGGGGACAGAGCCACCGTGTCCCCCGGGATCGGGTGTCCCCGGCCATCGCCCGCTGGTGACGCCGGCGCGGCCCTTCCCCCACGTGCCCCGCACCGGGCGGCCAAAAATACCCGCGGGGCTGGGGCACCCGAAAATAGCCTGGGCGGCGTAAACAGCCGGAGGGGCCGAGGGCCGGCGAGGGGACCCCCGTGCTGGGGCAGGGCAGCCCGGGACCCCCCCCCCGACACGCTGGTCCCCTGCACGCCCCAGGGAACCCGTGGGGACAGACCGGGCCCCCAGGGACACGCACCCTGGCAAGGGCCCCGGTGACCCCTGCGAGGGCCCGCGCGCCCCAGTGTCCCCACGGTGGCACGTGTGTCCGCACAGGGACCCCGCGACCCCGCAGGGACGCACGCACCTCGGTGAGGACGCAGGCACCCCGCCGGGGACACAGCGTGATGGCCCCGCGGTGACACGCACCCCGCAGCGACGCGCACCCCAGTGGCACCGTGGCGACACACGCCCCGCAGAGACACAGCCACCCCGTGGGGACGCTCCCGTGGGGACAGCCCCGCACACGGACAGACACGGGCACCTCGATGGCCCACGGAGTCACCTGGACGCCGTGGGCCCGTGCGCACCCCGCGGGGACACGGGCACCCCGATGACCCCGTGGGGACACATCTGCCCCGTGCGAGCACCGGCAGCCGGTGCCCCCGTGTCCCCCGGCCGGGCCGGGCGCGGGCGTGGGGGGTCCCACACGTGGGGGGTCCCGTGGGGGACCCCGGGAAGGAGCTGGGGGGGTGACCCTGCGCTGCGGGGGTCCGGGGCACCGCGACCGCTCGGGGCCGCGCTGGGGTGGCCGCTCCCGTGTCCCCGTCCCCGGTGCCCCCCGGTGCCCCCCGCCGTCCCCGTCCTGGCTCACCTCTTGGCTCGGCGCTGGCGCGGTCCCCGCGGGGCCGGTGTCCCCGCCGCCGGGCTCTCACCTGGCTCCGCACCGGGACCGGGACCGGGACCGGGACCGGGACCGGGTCCCGCCGCCGGGCATGGCCGCAGCGGCACCGACACCGACACCGGCACCGGGGAGGCGGGCGGGGGTCTCGGGGGGTCCCGCGCCGTGGGGAGCGGGGTCCGAGCGCGGGTGAGGCGGGCCCGGTGCGGGGCCCGGTGCGGAGGCCGGGGGGGCCGGGGGTGCGGGGTCCCGCGTCCCGAGCTCCCGGAGCGGGGCCCGGGCGGCAGCGAGGGCCCCGGGGTGCCGGAGCAGGCCGCGGGCACGGACGGGGCCGCGGGGCCCGGGGCGGGGGCGGGGCGGCGCGGCGCGGGGCCCTGGGGCCCGGTGCGGGGCCGGCGCGGGTCGGGGCCGGCGCAGGGCCCGGGCCGCGGTGCCGGGGCTCCGCCCGCCGCCGCCGGTGCCGCCCCTGCCCGCCCCGGTGCCGCCCCGCGGGGCGGCCGCGCTCGGCCGGGCTCGGCGGGCCGCCATGCTGCTGCTGCTGCGGGCGCTCGGCGCCCGGGCCGGGCTCCGCGCCGTCCCCGCCGCGCTGCGGCCGCCCCCCGCCCCGGGGCGCAGGTACCGGGGGTCCGGGCCGGGGCCCTGCGGGCGGGGGGCGAGCGGAGTCCCCGGGGGGGGGAGAGCCCAACTCCCGGGTCCCCTGGGGTGGGGGCAGCCCGGACCCTCCGGTCCCTGGGGGACGGGGGAGCCGGGGTCCTGGGTCCCTTGCGGGGGGGAGCCGGGGTCCTGGGTCCCTGGGTGGGGGAGTCGGGGTCCTGGGTCCCTTGGAGGGGGGGAGCCGGGGTCCTGGGTCCCTGGGTGGGGGAGTCGGGGTCCTGGGTCCCTTGGAGGGGGGAGCCGGGGTCCTGGGCCCCTTGGGGGGCGAGGGGGCGGCAGGGGGAGCCGGCGGTCCTGGGTCCCTGGGGAGGGAGTCGGGGGTCCTGGGTCTCTTGGAGGGGGGAGCCGGGGTCCTGGGTCCCTGGGTGGGGGAGCCGGGGCTCCTGGGTCCCTTGGGCAGGGGGGAGCCGGGGCTCCTGGGTCCCTTGCGGGGGGGGAGCCGGGGTCCTGGGCCCCTTGGGGGGCGAGGGGGCGGCGGGGGAGCCGGCGGTCCTGGGTCCCTGGGGAGGGGAGTCGGGGTCCTGGGTCCCTTGGGCAGGGGGGAGCCGGGGGTCCTGGGTCCCTTGCGGGGGGGAGCCGGGGTCCTGGGCCCCTTGGGGGCGGGGGGCGGCGGGGGAGCCGGGGCCCTGGGTCCCTGGAGGGGGAGCCCGGACTCTGGGGACCCCAGGGGCCAGGGGGTGGTGGGTGCCGGGGGTGCAGGGGTACTTGGGCACCTCAGGGCAGCAGGGCTGGGATCGGGGTGGGGCGGTGGGATCCCAAACGCTGGTATGGGGGGCTGGGGGACCGGGGAGAGAGCAGAGGGGGCTGGGTGCTGGCACGCAGCCGGGGGGAGTGCGGGAGCGGGGACACCGGGAGCGCCAGGAGGGGGACGGGGTGTCCCCTGCCCCGGGACAGCCCAGGGCGGCATGGGGAGGCTGGCCGTGCCTGGGGGGGGGGACAGCCCTCGCGGGTCCCCCCGTGTCCCCGGGGCTGGCCCCCGGCTCAGGCGCCCCGCGCCCACCCCTCTCCCCAGTTTCAGGTATGGGGGGGGGCGCCTGGGGCTGGCCGGCCCCCCTCGCCTGCCCCCCGGCCCCGCACCCCCAGCCCTGCGCTG
The DNA here is from genome assembly GCF_034638445.1 of Ciconia boyciana. Taxonomy (NCBI): domain Eukaryota; kingdom Metazoa; phylum Chordata; class Aves; order Ciconiiformes; family Ciconiidae; genus Ciconia; species Ciconia boyciana. The sequence goes on from NC_132935.1 coordinate 168,902,737, forward strand.
CCTGCTCCTGGCCGGCCCGGCCGCCGGCTGCGTGGCGCTCGGCTTGCTGGGCACGGCCGCGCGCTGCCAGGAGGCCGCCGTCCCCGCCGTCCCCGTCCCCCCCGAGCCTGCGCAGCCCCGGCCGGAGCCCGCCTTCGACTGGCCGGCGTTCTGGACCTTCCTGCGCCCCCAGCTCCTGGCCCTCTCGGCGGCCGTGGTGGTGAGCAGGGGCGGGTGGGCGGCTGCGGTCCCCCTCGTCCCCGCCGTCCCCGCGCCGCGGCGTGACGCCCGCCGTCCCCGCAGCTGGCGCTGGGCGCAGCCCTGCTCAACGTCCGCATCCCGGTGCTGCTGGGGCAGCTGGTGAACGTGGTGGCCCGCTGTGCCCGCGGCCACATCACCGGCTACCTGCGGGAGGCCCGGCGCCCGGCCCTGCGCCTGCTCGCCGTCTACTGCCTGCAGGTGGGCACCAGCACCCCGAGCCGGGCGGGGGGTCCCGGGGGGCTGCCCCCACCCCGCACCCCTCCTGAGCCCCTCTGCTCCGCAGGGGCTGCTGACCTTCGGGTACATCGCGCTGCTGGCGCGGGTCGGGGAGCAGGTGGCGGGCAGCATGCGCAAGGCGCTCTTCGTCTCCCTGCTCCGGTAAAACGCCCCGCGGGGCAGCGGGGGGTGTGGGGACGGGGTGTGGGGGTCCCCCAGCCCACCGCCGCTCCGCCTGGCAGGCAGGACGTGGCGTTCTTCGACGCCAACCGGACGGGGCAGCTGGTGAACCGGCTGACGGCCGACATCCAGGAGTTCAAGTCCTCCTTCAAGCTGGCCATCTCCCAGGTGAGGCCCGCGGCCGGCAGCACCGGACCCCCTCGGCCGCCCGCAGCACCCACCCCTGCCCGCCCCCCCAGGGCCTGCGCAGCGGCACCCAGACGGCGGGCTGCTTCGTCTCGCTCTACCTGCTCTCGCCCAAGCTGACCGGCCTCCTGCTCGTGGCCCTGCCCGTGCTGGTGGGCGCCGGGGCCCTCATCGGCACCGTCCTCCGCAGCCTCTCACGCCGGGCGCAGGAGCAGGTAACGCCACGCTCGCCCCCCCCCCCCGCCCAGACCTGCCACCCCCCGAGGGACCCCGCCGTCCCCCCGGGGCCGGAGCAGGGGCTGTCCCGCACCGGCCCCCCTCCCGTCCCTCTCCCCGCAGGTGGCCAAGGCCACCGGGGTGGCAGACGAGGTGCTGGGAAACATCCGGACCGTGCGCGCCTTCGCCATGGAGGACCGGCAGGCGGGGTAAGGGGGCGGCGGGGGCTCTCGCCCGGCGGGGGCGGCGGGGGGCTGGGGGGCATCAGCGCCGTCCCTGCCCGCAGGCTGTACCGCGCCGAGGTGGACCGCGCCGGCTGGCTGAACGAGCGGCTGGGGCTGGGCATCGCCGCCTTCCAGGGGCTCTCCAACCTGGCGCTCAACGGTGAGCGGGCGCCGCAGGGCAGGACCCGGTGGTGCCGCGGGGCAGGACCCCGCGGTGCCGGGGTGCCCCGGGTCCCACCTGCGCCCCACGCCCCGCAGGCATCGTCCTGGGGACCATCTTCGTGGGCGGCTCCCTGATGGCCGGCGACGAGCTCTCGCCGGGCGACCTCATGTCCTTCCTGGTGGCCTCGCAGACGGTGCAAAGGTCAGGGCAGGGCCTGGCGCGGCGCCTCCTCCGGCACCCCCGGCACCCCCGGCGTGCCGCAGCCTGCGCGGGGCGCGGCCCTGAGCTCGGTCTCTCCCCTCGTGCCCCGGCAGGTCCATGGCCAACATCTCCATCCTGCTCGGGCAGGTAGGTAGGGCGGGGGCTCCCGCCGGCCCCCCGGGGCCGGGGCCTGGGGGTCCGGGGGGGCCGGGGCGTGCTCCCGCCGCCGTCCCCGCAGGTGGTGCGAGGTCTGAGCGCCGGCGCCCGCGTCTTCGAGTTGCTGACGCTGGAGCCCAGCGTGGCGCTGCGGGGGGGGGGCTCCATCCCCAGCCACTCCCTGCTCGGCCGCATCTGCTTCCACCGCGTCTCCTTCAGGTGAGCTGCCCCAGGCCCCCCCCGATCCGCCCTCCCCCCCCCCAGCTCCCCGAGCCGCCCTGCAGGCCGGGGGCCGGCACCGTGCTGCCGCAGCCCCCCTGCTCCTCTCCCCGCAGCTACCCCACCCGCCCCGGCTACCCGGTTCTGCGGGACTTCAGCCTCACCCTGCCCCCCTGCAAGACGGTGGCCATCGTGGGACCGTCCGGAGGAGGTACCGGCCCAGCCGCTGGCCCCCCGGCCCCCCCAGCCCTCCCACACCCCCGGGGCAGGGACCCCATGGCCAGCGCTCCCTGGGGATGCCAGCTCAGCCCCTTGCCGGTCCCCGGGCTCATCCTCCTGTGCCCCAGTCCTCTGCCCAGTGAGCCCAGTGGGTGCCAGGGACTGGGAACCGGCCTCTGCGCCTCCTGCCCGCCCAGCGGCTCTCTGCGAGGCCGGGGCTCACAGCCGGGGCCGGGGGGGCACGGGGGTCTGCGGCCGGGCCGTGCCACAGGGCCGAGGGCTCCCCTCCGCAGGGAAGTCGACGGTGGCGGCGCTGCTGGAGCGGTTCTACGAGCCCACGCAGGGCACCATCACCTTGGACGGCCGCGACATCTCCTCCCTGGACCCCTCCTGGCTGCGCGGGCAGGTCATCGGCTTCATCAGCCAGGTTCGGGGCTGCCGTGGGGCGTGGGGCTGCCGTGGGGCGTGGGGCTGCCGTGGGGCGCTTCCCCCAGGCGCTGGATGGGAACCGCCTGGGCCCTCGCTGTCCCCAGGGGAGGGGAGGGAGGTGGCCCCGGCCGGGGCTCGGTGCTGAGGGGCCGGACGCTGCCCCAGGAGCCGGTGCTCTTCGGAACAACCATCATGGAGAACATCCGCTTCGGGAAGCCGGGAGCCTCCGACGCAGAGGTGTACGCCGCGGCCCAGCTCGCCAACGCTGACGGCTTCATCCGCAGCTTCCCCGAGGGCTACGACACCGTCGTGGGTATGCGCGGGGCTCCGGCCGGGCCGCGCACCACGGAGTGGAGCGTGGCGGGGGGGGGCCAAGCCCGGCGGCAGCGTGGGACGTGGTGGGGGTGGGAGGCGGCCGGTGCCCCTGAACTGGCCCGGCCGCCCCGTGGGACAGACGGACGAGCACGAGACCCTGGCTGCCGGTCACCGCTGGCGCCAGGCTGTGCCGGGAGGGAGCCGCGGCTGTGCCAGGCTCCCCGCAGGAAGGACGCGGTTCGGTGCCGGCGTTCCTGGGGGGGTTCCCCGGCTCCGGTGCGGGAGGCGGCGTGGGAGCGCGGCCGCGGCCCTCCGCTCCCGTCCTCGGGGCGCGGGTCTCTCCCCGTCCGGGGGTCGCTGGGGCTGGGGCGGCACCGGCACCCCTGCGGTCGTCCCCGCCAGGCGAGCGCGGCGCGGCGCTCTCGGGGGGTCAGAAGCAGCGCATCGCCATCGCCCGGGCGCTGCTGAAGGACCCCGCCGTCCTCATCCTGGACGAGGCCACGAGCGCGCTGGACGCCCAGTCGGAGAAGGCGGTGCAGGAGGCCCTGGACCGCGCGGCCTCGGGCCGCACGGTGCTGCTCATCGCCCACCGCCTCAGCACCATCCGGGGGGCCGACCTCATCGTGGTGCTGGCGCGGGGCCGGGTGGCCGAGGTGGGCAGCGCCGGGGGGGGGGCTGCGGGCAGGAGCGGGCGGGGGGCGGCAGCCACGAGGGTGACACCGTCTGTGCCACCCCCGCAGGCAGGGACCCACGAGGAGCTGCTGCGCCGGGGGGGCCTCTACGCCGAGCTCATCCGCCGGCAGACCCAGGACCGGACCTGAGCGTGGGGCAGGCCCGGGGGGGGGCTCCCGGGCTGCCCCCCCCCGCTGCTCCCCAATAAAGCGGGGCTGGAAGGCGGCTGCAGGGGCTCCGCTGCCTGGGGCGGTGCTGCGGGGGGGCCCGAGCCGGGACCGGACCGAGCGGGGGGACGGGGGACGGGGGGAGCGGGTCCGGTGCTCGGCGTACGGCCCCGCCGCGGAGGGGGGCGGAGCCGCGGAGGGTGACGTCTGGCTTGTGGGCGGGGCCGGCGGGGCTGACCCCGCCTCTCCCTGCCTGCGCATCCCCGGGACGGGCAGCTGCCTGCGGGACGGCTGGGGGGGGGGCTCTGGCTCTGCGGCCCACGGGGGTGGCAGTGTCCTGCGTGGAGGGGGGGGACCCCTGCGTCGCCCCCCCCGGCCTGGGGACCCCTGCGTTGCCCCCCAGGGTGGGAGGGACCCTCGTGTGACCCCCCCGAGATGGGGCGACCCCTGTGTCGCCTCCCGGGGTGGGAGGCGTCTGCGTCGCCCCTCGGGGTAGGGGGACCGCTGTGTGCCCCCCCCGGGGTGGGGGGACCCCTGCATCACCCCTGGGGTGGGGACCCCGCTGTGATCCCCCCCGGGGTGGGGGTCCTCTGCGTCATCCCCCGGGGTGGGGGGTCCCCTCTGTCGCCCCCCGGGGTGGGGGTCTCCTGGGGGCCCCCCCGGGGCGCCCCGGGGAAGGGGAGCGGGTGGCTCCGTGCCGGCCCTGCCGGGCCGGTCTCCATCTCGGTGTCATTCGCTGCGTGTCCCCTGTCCCGGGGCCCACCGCGGCGGGGCTGGGGGGGTCACGGCCCGAGGGGGGATCCCGCGGGGACCCCCGACCCTGCTGCCTGCCGAACACACCCCACCCCACCCCCCGGGGGTCTCTGCCCCCCCCCCGGGCCCCGGGCCGGGCCCGGCTCTGCGGCCGCCGGTGCGGGAGCCCAGCGCGGCCCCGGGGGGGGCCCTGTCCTGCAGCCCCCGCCCGGGCCGGGCCCCCCGCGCCGGGCCCGGCGGGAGCCGGGGGGCGGCAGGGAGGGGAGCGGGGCTGCGGCGGGGCCGCCCCCCGGCCCTGCCCGGCCCCTCGGCTCCGCGCCCCCCGCCCGTGCTCGCCGGGAGGCGGCGGGTGGAGCCGCGGAGGGGCGGGGGCGGGGGCGGCCGCAGACCGGCAGCGGCAGCGGCTGCGCCGCGGCGGCGGCAGCGGGAGCGGAGCGGGGCCGGGGCCGGGGCCGGGGCCGGGGCCGGGGCCGGGGCTGCGCTGGCCGGCGGCTCCGCGGCACCGGCCGGGCGGCACCGGCAGCGCGGGGGGCGAGCGGCCGGTCCTGCCCTGCCTGCCTGCCCTGCCCTGCCTGCCTGCCTTCCCTGCCCTGCCCTGCCTGCCCTCCCTGCCTGCCCTGCCTTCCCTGCCCGCCCTGCCTGCCCTGCCCTGCCTGCCCTCCCTGCCTGCCCTCTCTTCTCTGCCCAGCCCAGCCCTGCCTTGCCCTGCCCTCCCTGCCCTGCCCACCCTGCCCAGCCCTGCCTTCCGCTCCTGCCCACCCTGCCCTGCCCACCCTGCCTCTCCCTGCCTGCCCCCAGCACCCTGAGCCCGGCGCGGCGATGGGCCGGGGGCGGCCGGGGGGCTGAGGGCGGCGGGGAGCGCGGGGGCCCGGCGGCAGGATGAGGGCGGGCTCGGAGGGCAGCGGGGAGGGCGAGGGGCTCTCCAGCCTGCGGGCCTTCGCCCACAGCTCCTCGCTGCACGGCATCAGCCACGTCTTCGCCTACGGGGCCGTGTCGCTGCGCCGCGTGCTGTGGGGAGCCTTCTTCCTGGGCTCGCTGGGGCTGCTGCTGCTGGTCTGCGCCGAGCGCGTCGCCTACTTCCTCACCTACCCCCACGTCACCAAGCTGGACGAGGTGGCTGCCCACAACCTCACCTTCCCGGCCATCACCATCTGCAACCTCAACGAATTCCGCTTCTCCAAGATCACCCGCAACGACATGTACCACGTGGGCGAGCTGCTGGCGCTGCTCAACGACCGCTACGAGATCAGCAACCCACAGCTGGCCGAGCCCCACGTCCTGGCCGCCCTGCGCGACAAGGCCAACTTCAAGAACTTCAAGGCGAAGCCCTTCAGCATGGCCGAGTTCTACAACCGCACCGGCCACGACCTGGCCGACATGCTGCTGCAGTGCTCCTTCCGCGGCGCCAACTGCACCGCCCACAACTTCACCGTGGTGAGTGCCGGCCTCGGGGCACGTGCAGGCGCCCGGACGGAGGAGAGGGTGCCGCCAGGGATGGGGTGGTCGCGCACCCCCGGGGGCCGCGGGCAGCTGCGGGCGTCCCACCGGGGTCGGGCACCGGCGTGCCGGGGCTGCAGCGGCACCCGTGGGTGAGCCTCCTGTCCCGACCCGCAGCCGTCCCACCGGTGCATCCCACCGCCCGCAGCGTGTCAGCCCGTGCCCGCCAGCCCAGGTGCTGCAGCAGGCTGGGTGCCAGCCTGGGGTGCCCCCGCCCCACGCTCGCCGCGGGGGTGCCAGGCGGCTGGGAGTGGCGTCCCGGCTCGAGCCGTGCTGTGCCGGGGGCCCTGCGCCAGGCTGGGCGGCTCTGCCTGCATGCAGCCACTCGGGCACAGGATGCTCGTGGGTACGGGATGCTCGTGGGTGCGGGATGCTCACGGGTGCAGGGTGCTCGTGGGTACGGCCCATGGCCCCACTCCCCCCGCACCGGCCCCAGATGCCGCCCAGGCACCGGCAGCAGCAGCCGCTTCCCCCGGGCTGTGTTTGCACACAGGCTCCCACGCCCGCGCCTCCTCCACGCAGCCTGTCCCGGTGCGGGCAGGGGTACCCTGTGCCGGAGCCGTCCCCCTGCCGCCCGTGGGCACCCGGCCCCGGTGCTGCCCCCAGCACCCCCCACTGCGCCTGGGGCTGCGCCCGCTCTGCTCCCGGCCCGGGGAATGGCCGGTGCCCGTGTGCTCCCGCCACACCTGCCGTGCCCCGGCAGCGGGGCCGCACGGGGCCGAGCTGTGGCCCCCGGGCTGCGGGCTCAGCCCCGGGTGATGTGTGGGGTGCGGGCAGCTGCCGGAGCGTGGCAGGGGGGAGCAGGGCTGCCACGTCCCTGCGCAGGTGTGGGCTGCTGTGGGCAGCGGGGCAGCTGCGGGAGGAGGTGCCCTCCCTGCCCCACGCAGCCCCGGGTGGGCACAGGGACCCCCGGCAAACCTTGGCCGTGGGCAGCCTGCGCCGGGTCCTGCGAGACCGGCCGGGGGCAAGCGCCTGCCCGGGAGGGACGGGCAGGGGCGATGGCACGGGCAGAGCGGGCAGGGGCAGCGGCACGGGCAGGGCTGGTGGCATGGGGCAGGACGGGCAGGGCGACGGCACGGGCAGCGTGGGTGCGTTCTCGGTGCTGCGGCGGCGCCGGGGAAGCAGCGTGCTGTCAGAGCTGGGCCGCCCGTGCCCGCCGTGTGTGGCTCTGCTCAGTCCCCATCGCCGACGCTGTGGGCTCGGCCGCTCTATCACAACAGCAATTACCGTCAGCTTAAGACTCTTAGTGTGCGAAATTAATTTTCCTTGGGAGCCCGGTTGGACAGAATCCCTTCTGGCAGCTCCACGCCCCCTGTGCCCTTTGCCGGAGCAGCTCTGCCGGCGCCCCTGCGGCAGGGCCAGGTGGCGGCGGCGGCGGCAGCCCCCGGGGTGGAGGGCTGGCACCTGCAGCGGGAGGCTTGAGGGTCCCCAGGGCAGGACCCCAGGCGGCACGCGCCGCACGGCGGCGGCTCGCTGCGGCCTGGAAGCCGGTGCCTCTCCGGGGAGCGTGGCCGAGCCGCCGGGCCCCGGCGTGCCGCTGGCGTGCGGGACTGGTGCCTGCCGCGGGGGCGCGTGGGCGCCCGTCTCCGTTCCTGGGCTGAGGGTCTTGGGGGCGCGTGGCGTGCTCTGCTCTGCTCTGCCCTGCTGTGCTGGTCCCACTGCCCCCGGGCTCGTGGATGCCGCCGGGAGCGTCGGGCTCGGCCCACGTGTGCCGCACGACAGCCCCGCTGCCGCCTCGTCTCCGACGGGCGGCGAGAAACTTCTGCCCGGCCCGGGCAGCCGCAGCCCCCCGGCACACGCAGCCCCCCACGGGGCCGGCCCTGTCCCTGGGGTCCCCGGGGTCCCCGGGCACGTGGTGAGTGTCTAAAGCAAGGGCCACCCGCGATGGCTCTGTGCCCCCCCTGCCCCCCGTTGCCTCCCCCCGGGGCCGGCAGGGGTGGGGGGTGCTCGGGGCCAGCACGGCCCCGGCGTGCGGGGACGGGGGGTCCCTGGGGTGCGGGGCTGGGGCCGCCCCACGGTGGGTCACCCCCGCGTGGGGACCGGGGGGGCTGGCGGCGCCGGGGCCGTGTCCCGACCCCGGCCCCCCCCCCGTCCCCCGTCCCCCCAGCGCAGCCCTGTGCCGGGCAGCCGTTGCCATGGCAGCCGCCCCCCCCTTCCTCCTTGGGCAGCGTGTTGCCATGGCAACAGCTCCCCTCTTTGGGAGCAGCCCGTTGCCATAGCAGCGGGCCCCCCCCACCCCGGCGGGCAAGGCAGGGGGACACCATGGAGGGGGGGACGACGACACACACCCCATCACCCCATAGCGGGTGAGATCCCCCCAGATCACTGCCCCGCTCCGGCCCCCGGGTCAGTGACGGAGTGGGGGGCCGTGGCTGCAGCCCCCCCACCCCTCGCCCTGCGCCTGGGGCGGCCCCTCCGTGGGGCAGGGGGCCACGGGCCCCCCAGGGTCAGGGTCACGCTGGGGGCTCTGGGCAGGGTCTCTGTGCCGGGGGGCTCTGGGGGCCCTGGCTGTGGGTGCCGGTCCCCGGGGACTCTGGGGTCCCCGGCACAGGGCAGGCTCTTGGGTCCTGGTGGGGATGACGGCCAAGCCCTGGTCTCCATCACCGCCCTGTCTCGCGCCCTCCCTGCCCACGTGTCCCCACGCAGCCCCACATGTCCCCACACGGCCCCACGTGTCCCCCCGTGCTGAAACCCCATCCACCGGCAGAGCCGGGCAGGACGGGCCACCGTGGCCACCGAGCCGCTGGGGCCGGCCGTGGGGGCGCGGGGGGCGGCCGGCCCGGCGGCCTTCGCCCGCTCCTGCACGCTGCATGGGCTGGGCCGCGTCTTCGTGCCCGCGGCGCCGGTGCCACGCCGCCTGCTCTGGGCCGGCGCCTGCCTGGCCTCGCCGGGCACCTTCCTGCTGCAGGCCGGGGAGCGGGTCCGGCAGTACGCCGCGTGCCCCCGCGTCACCGTGCTGGACGAGGCGGGGAGCCGCGTCCTCGTCTTCCCCACCCTCACCCTCTGCAACTGCAACCGCGTCCGGCGCTCCCAGCTCACCCCCAACGACCCGTTCTGGCTGGCGGTGGGGCTGTGGACTTCCCCCGCTACCGGCGGGCGCCGGGGCGGCCCCCCGACCTGGACGGCTTCTTCCCCAGCAAGAGCTACGGCCTGGGCGCCTTCTACCAGCGCGTCGGGCACCCCGTCCACGAGACGCCGCTGCGCTGCCGCTTGCGCGGCCGGGACCGCGGCCCCGAGAACTTCACTGCCGTGAGTGCCAGCGCCACGGCCACGGCCACGGCTGGCTCTGCCCCGGCAGGACCCACAGCAGCCCCGGCCGCATCCCCGGCTGGCTCTGCCCTGGGCAGGGCTCGGGCAGGACCCCCAGGGCTGAGCAGGTTTTGGGGCCGTGGGGCGCACAGGGCTGTGGGGCGGCGGCGGGGTGCAGGCTGTGGGGTGATGGGGTGCGCAGGCTGTGGGGCGGCGGCGGGGTGCAGGCTGTGGGGCGATGGTGGGGCGGGGGCACGGCGCCTGCCCGCCCCGCTGTCCCCCGGCCCCAGGCACTCGGTGAAGCTCCCACCGTGCTGCCCCGGGGCGGCTCCTCTCGCCCACCCTGCACCCTCTCCCCACAGGAGAGCCGGACCCAGGGCCGTGGGAAGTGGCTGTGGGGCAGCGGGGGCGAGGGTGCCATGGGGGCGAGGGTGCCATGGGGGCTGTGCTCGCTACGAAGCGGCTGCGGAGCTCGGTGGGGGCTTTCTCCGTGCTGGGGGGGCTGCAGGAAGAGGTGGGTCAGCCCCAGGCAGGGGGGGGCCCTGGGCGCCTTCACAGGGGTCAGGGTCCGTCCCTCTGCCGCGGTGACCGCTGGGGCCCGGTGCTGCAGACGCGGGGCAGGACACAGGGCGGGGGTCCCGCAGGGCTGCGGGGACGCCTGGGCTGTCGGGACCCGGCACAGCCGAGACAACACCACGCTGGGGCAGGGACAGCAGCAGCCGCCCCATGGCCCCATCCGCAGCCCCACACTGGTCCCAAAGGGGAAGGGACGGATGCACCGGCCCCTTCCCCGTGCACGGACTGATGGGGCACTGGGATCCTGCACTGGGGCAGCGTGGGGTGCAGGGATCCTGCACTGGGTCCTGTGGGGTGCAGGGATCCTGCACTGGGTCCTGTGGGGTGCTGGGATCCTGCACTGCGGCCGCTGGGATCCTGCACTGGGTCCTGTGGGGTGCTGGGATCCTGCACTGGGGCAGTGTGGGGTGCAGGGATCCTGCACTGGGGCTGCTGGGATCCTGCACTGGGGCAGTGTGGGGTGCAGGGATCCTGCACTGGGTCCTGTGGGGCGCTGGGATCCTGCACTGGGGCAGCGTGGGGTGCTGGGATCCTGCACTGGGGCAGTGTGGGGTGCAGGGATCCTGCACTGGGGCTGCTGGGATCCTGCACTGGGTCCTGTGGGGTGCTGGGATCCTGCACTGGGGCAGTGTGGGGTGCAGGGATCCTGCACTGGGGCCGCTGGGATCCTGCACTGGGTCCTGTGGGGTGCTGGGATCCTGCACTGGGGCAGTGTGGGGTGCAGGGATCCTGCACTGGGTCCTGTGGGGCGCTGGGATCCTGCACTGGGGCAGCGTGGGGTGCTGGGATCCTGCACTGGGGCAGTGTGGGGTGCAGGGATCCTGCACTGGGGCTGCTGGGATCCTGCACTGGGTCCTGTGGGGTGCTGGGATCCTGCACTGGGGCAGTGTGGGGTGCAGGGATCCTGCACTGGGGCCGCTGGGATCCTGCACTGGGTCCTGTGGGGTGCTGGGATCCTGCACTGGGGCAGTGTGGGGTGCAGGGATCCTGCACTGGGTCCTGTGGGGTGCTGGGATCCTGCACTGGGGCAGTGTGGGGTGCAGGGATCCTGCACTGGGGCCGCTGGGATCCTGCACTGGGGCAGTGTGGGGCACTGGGTTCCTGCACTGGGGCCGAGCGGGGTCCCCGGGCGCTGCCCCCCAGCCCTGCTCGGTGGGTGCAGGGCAGGCGGGGGCCCCGCTCCTGTCCCCCAGCCCCCACGTGCCGACGTCCGGCGGGCGGCCCCGCGGCGGGCGCTGAGGGTCCTGCCCTGTCCCCGCAGATCTTCACCCGCCTCGGCAAGTGCTACACCTTCAACTCGGGGGGGCCGGGCCGGGAGGTGCTGACCACGCTGCAGGGCGGCGCGGGGAACGGCCTGGAGCTGATGCTCAACGTCCAGCAAGAGGAGTACCTGCCCGTCTGGGGGGACACGGGTGAGGGCCCCCCCACAGCCCTGCCCGCGGCGCGGCTGCCGCCCCACGCCCCCGACGCCCTCCCTGCCTTGCAGACGAGACCTCCTACGAGGCGGGGGTGAAGGTGCAGATCCACAGCCAGGAGGAGCCCCCCTTCATCGACCAGCTGGGCTTTGGCGTGGCACCCGGCTTCCAGACCTTCGTGTCCTGCCAGCAGCAGCGGGTATCCGGCCGCAGTGCCCGGGCGGCACGTGGACGGGGCCGCGGGGGCCGCGGGGACGCAGGGCCGTCCCGTGCCGAGCCGTTGCCACACGGCAGGTACCGCACCGCCGGTGCAGCGGCTCTGCCGCTGCGACGGCCGGGAGCACCGCGGCGTGGTGTGGGGCAGCCCCATGCCGGGACCACTCGGTCCCACCGCGGGCGCCGGCTCCCAGCAGCGACCCCCCAGCCTCCCGCCGAACAGACTGTTGGCAGGGGCGGCATCCAGCTCACGCAGCCAGACACCTAAATTTAGGTGTCTCGAGTGGGTGTCTCCATGTGTGCTGGCGCTCGCGGCGCAGGTGGCCGGGAGCACGGCGGCGGTGGGAGTGTGGCCCTCGGCACCCGTGGGCGCCCTGCCGGGCCCCGCCACGCCCTCGCCAAGCGCGCTCCCCGCGCCGGCCACGGCACGGCCTCGCGCTGCCCTGCTGGGTGCTGCCCGCCTCGGGGAGCGCGGGGGTCCACGCTGACCCCCTGTCACGTCTGGCTCCCGCCCGCTCCCAGCCGGTGCCGCGTGCCGGCCCTCGCCCGGCCCCTCCTCTCGCGCCGCTGCGCTGGCCGAGGGCGATGCCGGCCCCGACGCCCGTCCTTGTGCCCGGCGAGGACGGGCAGGGGTGGGAGCAGGGGTCTCCAGCGTGGCGTGACCCCCCAGCACCGGCTGCGTGGGGCGAGCTCCGCCCGAGGACAGGGCACCACGGTGCGCTGGGGGGTGAGCGGCACGGGCCGGGGACGCTGGGGACGCCGTGTTTTCCTTAGCCCGCGGCCGGCAGCTGGTGTACCTGCCCCCGCCCTGGGGGGACTGCAAGGCCACCCCCATCGAGTCCGACTTCTTCACCAACTACAGCATCACCGCCTGCCGCCTGGACTGCGAGACCCGCTACCTGGCTGAGAACTGCAACTGCCGCATGGTGCACATGCCGGGTGAGCTGGGGACGGGGACAGGGATGGGGGGCGGCTGCCACGGGGCCGGGGCGGCGGTGAGACCCTCCTGCCCCTGCGGCTGCTGCCTCCCCCCCGCAGGCAACGCCAACGTCTGCACCCCGGAGCAGTACAAGGAGTGCGCCGACCCCGCGCTGGGTACGTACCGGGGGCAGCTCCCCCGTCGCCCTGGCCCCGCTGCCTCTGGCATCCCCGGCCCAGTCCAGGGTCACGCCCCGGCGGCCGCCATCCCCGGACACCCCCAGACTCACCCCCGGGACCCCCAGCTTTGTCACTGTGAACATGGCGCTGGTGTCCCCGTGCCCTCATCTGGGGGGGGGGCTGTGTGTCACTGCTGTCCCTGCCTGCTCAGACCCCAGACGTGCGGGTCCGGGCTCCTCCCTCGTGCGCTGCCGGCAGCGACTGTGGCACACTCGTCCCGTGCCACCGGCACCTGCCACCGCCGGGCTGTGGCTGGGGCCCAGGCTCCGTCCTCGGAGCAGCCCAATCCCCAGCACGGGTGGGGGGTCACGGCCACGCGGTCCCCATGGTCCCCATCCCACCCACGCCCCCCCCCCAGACTTCCTGGTGAAGAAGGACAGCGAGTACTGCGCCTGCCGCACGCCCTGCGCCATGGTGCGCTACGGCAAAGAGCTCTCCATGGTGAAGATCCCCAGCAAGGCCTCCGCCAGGTACCTGGCCAAGAAGTTCAACAAGACGGAGCAGTACATCGCGTGAGTGCCGCCACCGCGCTGACCCACCGCCCCGCCAGCGCACGGCACGGCGTGACGGTGTGACATGGCACGGCACGGGCACACGGCATCCCCCGGCATATGTGAACTGGCACGGCACGGGACGGCACGGCAGTGACTCCCCTGTGCAAATCTGCCCCGGCACAGGGAAAACCACACAGCACGGCACAGCACGGCATGGCACAGCATGGCACAGTACGGCATGGCACGGCACGGCATGGCACAGTATGGCACGGCACGGCATGGCACAGTACATTCTTGTGCCACCCCAGCACAGGGCAGACCCCTCCGCCCCATCCCACCGGCACACTGCAGCGCGGCACAGCCCCCCCGGCCCCCCACGGCTGGGGGTGCCGCCTGACGGCTCATCCGTCCATCCCGGGCCCGTCTGTCCCCTCCCCAGGGACAACGTGCTGGTCCTGGACATCTTCTTTGAGGCCCTGAACTACGAGATGATCGAGCAGAAGAAGGCGTACGAGGTGGCGGGGCTGCTGGGTGAGTGCCCGGGGGGCCGGGGGGGGTCGGGGGGGGGGGGCAGCCCCCTCTAACGCCGCCCTCCTGCCCAGGTGACATCGGGGGGCAGATGGGGCTCTTCATCGGCGCCAGCCTCCTCACCATCCTGGAGATCTTCGACTACCTGTATGAGGTGAGCGCCCGGCCGGCCCCCCCGCCCCCCGCACTGCCCCACGGCCGGGGGTGCTCGGGGGCTGCGGCCGGGGGCTCTGACCCGTCTCCCCCAGGTGTTCCGGGACAAACTCCTCAGCTTCTACAAGGAGAAGAAGAGGACCCCTCGGAGCGACGGCAGCACCCTGGTAACCCCCCCCGCAGCCCCCCGCGGCTCAGCCCCCCCGGCGGCTGCACACTCCCCCCTCCCAGCACCCCCAGCCCCCCGGGCCGCGACCCGGCCGCCCCGTCCCCCCTCCCCTGGCACAGCCGGCAAGGGGGGGCCTCGCACCTCATCCCACCCATCTGCTGCTCGGCCTCATCCCGCCCCGGGACCGGCACCGTCTCCCGCTTGGACCCCGCGCGCTCATTCGCTCCTCTCTGTCCGCCCGTCCGCCCGTCCGCCCGTCCGTCCGCCCGGCGCCCCCGCCGCCTGCCAGGAGCATCCAGCAGTCCCGGGCAGCCCCGCTGTCCCGCTCCCTCCGGGGCCCAGGTAGAGATCCTGGGGGGACGCGGGGGGGGGGGCAGCGCCCACCGAGCCCCCGCCCCGGCGACGCTGGCACGGGGGTCGCGGGGGTCCCCGGCGGGGGCGCAGCGAGGGGCGAGGAGGCGGCGGCCAGGCGCCGCGCGGGGGGGGGCTGCGACCCCCGGGCAGGGACACCCCCCCCCCCTTCCCCTGCAGGCAGGCCACGGGGGCCCGCATCCCCCCCCTCCATCCCAGGCTTTTCGTGGCATCATCGCCGGAGCCGGTGCGGGGGGGCCGCTCCCCCGCCGGCCCCGCTCCCATCCTCATGCATCGCTCCCCGGCACCGCGGCCCCGGCCCCCCCTGCCCCGGCTCCCCCCCGACGCTGGGACAGGAGGCGGCCCCGCTCCCGGGGGGGCGGGGGGGGGGGGGGGAGTCGCTGCCCGGGGACGGGGGTCGGGGGCCCCGGGACAGCCTGGCTCCGCGGCGGGTGCGCGCTGGGCCCCCCCCGGGGCAGAGCTGGGAGCTGGGGCAGCCCGAGGGGCGCGGGGGTGGGGGCACAGCCCCCCGGCACGGCCAAGGACGGCGGCTGCAGCACGGCCGGGGCACGGGGAGCGGCCGCCCGGAGACCCCGGCCCCCCCCGACAGCCCCCCCTCGCTCCCCCAGAGCGCCCGTCGCCCCCTGCGCTGCCGCACGGACGGTGTCGGCCTCGCCCCGAACGTGCTACCTCGTCACCCGGCTCTAGGCGCCTTCGAGGAGTTCGCCTGCTGAGGGCCCGGCCCCGCGCCCCGGCCGGGCCGGGGGACACCGCGGGGAGGGGGGGCCGCCGGCAGCGGGCCCGGGCACCGCCGCCGCTCTGCCCCGCCGGCACCGGGGGGGGGGGCGGCCCGGGCGGCCGCGGGGCTGGCGCCGGGCCCGAGGCGCCCCGCTCTGGGCCCCCCCACCCCGGGGGGGGGGGCAGGCGGGCGGCAGGGGGCCGGGGGTGGCGGGCGCCTCCCCCCCCTGCCCCCCGGCCCCGCTCCCGCGTACCTGCATGCGCTGCTTGCGCCCGCGCCCCTCCCCGCTGCGCTGTCCGTGCAACGCCCGCTCGCTGCGGCCCCCCGCCCCATTAAAGACCCTGCCCCAGGCCGCGACTCCTGTGCTGCCGGGGGGCACGGGGGGGGGGGGGACGGGGCCAGGGGCCGTGCAGAGCGGGGCAGGCCCGCGCCGGTACGCGGGGCGCCGGTACGCGGCAGCAGGGGGGTCCCCGGTGCCCCGGGAAGGAGGAGGCGAGCGCCGGGGAGAGGGAAGCTCTTTATGGAGGTAACAAACACGCACGTTCACCCACGTACAGCAGCACGGTAGAAAAGAAACGGGGTACCCCCCCCCCACAGGAACTGGCGCCCGGGACCCCCTCCCCTGCCAGGGAAGGGGCCGGGGCGGAGTAGGGAGAGGAAGGGTGGGGGGGGTCCCACCCCACCGGGGTCCCCGCGCATGGTCCCGGAGGGTCCTGCCCCTCCACCCGCACCGTGGCCCCGGGAGCAGCCCCAGCCCCGCGGTGGGGTTGGGGGGGTCGGGGCGGAGGGGGCCGTGCCAGCACCCCGCAGCCGGGGCAGAACCAGAGCGGCGGCGTTGGGTTAAAAACCTAATAAATACGGGGGCTGGGGGGGGCCTGCGGTTCCGGGGTGCAGGCACCTCGCTCCTCACCTCGCGTTCCCCCCCCCCTCCGCTGCCCTGGGGGGCTGCCCCCTCACCCCCGCTGCCGGGAGCGTGCCAGGAGCCGGGGTGCTGCCCCCCAGCTCGGCACGGGGCCGGGCCAGCGCAGGGGGTCCCTAGGGAGGGCAGAAGTCTGTGAAGTAGGGGTGCTGGAGAGCCTCCTCCGCCGATATCCGCTGCACCGGGTTGCACTTCAGCAGGTTCTGGGTGTGGGAAAGGCGCGAGGTGAGGCCGAGGCGGGGCGAGCCATGGCCCCCCCCCCCCGCCCCACAGCCCCCCCAGACAGGCGTGGGGCTGCGAGGGGAGAGGGCACCCCGCAGCGCGGGCAGGAGGGACGGGCAGGGCGCTCACCTGCAGCAGGTCCCGGCCGGTCGCGTTCAGCTTGGGCACCACGTTGACCAGGGAGGTGGTGGCGGGGTACATGGGGTAGGGCTGGGGACAGACAGGTGAGCCCTGGCCGCCCGCCCCCCGCCCCGCTCCCCCCTGCCCGCGCCTCACCTTGTAGTCCGGCAGCTTGGCCATGGCCGGCCACTGCTCCTCCGTGGGGGTTCCCAGCAGCGTGGGGACGGCGGTGGTCAAGGGCCACCGCTGCAGCCAGCACGGGAGTCACCCGTCACCCAGTCCGCCCCCCCCCGCTCCGCCTAACCCGGGCAGAGCCCCCTCCCGCTCCCCTGCCCAGGACGGGGGGGGGGGGGGGGGGGCAGCCCCTCTCCCGCCGCAGCCCCTCGCACGGCGCTGCAAGGATATCGGAAAATCCTTTTCAGCTGGTCATCCACGTCGTTTCCTGGGAACAGGGGCCGCCCCGCGTTGGCCAGCTCTAGGGAAGAGAGGGGATGAGCCCCGCGGCCCACGGCCCCAGCCCCGGCAGCCGCAGCCCCCTGTGCCGGCAGCCCCCGGCGGCACTACCTGCGAAGATGCAGCCGGCTGACCACATGTCGATGGAGGTGGAGTAGAGCTTGGCGCCGAAGAGCACGTCTGGGGGCCGGTACCACAGCGTGACGACCTGCGCAGAGGGTCGGGGGAGATGCTCAGCTGGCCGGGGGACGGGACGGCCGAGCCCCTGTCCAGGAGAAGGCCTCCAGCGAAAGCGCAGGCCTCCCAGCTCACCTCTGCCGAGTAACAGCGCACGGGGATGCCGAAGGCCCGGGCCAGGCCAAAGTCGGCCAGTTTGAGTTCCCCGTTCTGCAGTGAAAGCACCGTGTCAGCGGGACTTCGCGGGGGACGCCCAGTCCTGCTGCCCGCCTCACGCCTCGGGGCCGGCGGCAGCCGCCGCTCCGGGCCCTTCGCCCTTTCCCATCGACCGGAAACACAAGGGAGAGACGGAGCCGCAAGCTGCGGACAGACAGCCGCCCGCTCCCTGGCGTAACCCCCCCTCCCGGCTCCGCCAGGGCACCTCACGCCGGCACGCGGCCCCCGGCCGTCGCCCGCTCCCCGGCCCTCACCCTGTTAATGAGCAGGTTCTGGGGTTTGAGGTCCCGGTGCAGGACGTTGCGGCTGTGGCAGAAGGCGAGGCCCTTCAGCAGCTGGTACATGAACGACTGCGGAAAAGAGCACGGGCCCGAGCGGGACGCATCAGCCCCTGGACGCCGCGGCCCGGTTCTCGTGACAGCCCACGATGCCGCAGCCGCCGATGCCGCAGCCGGGGCAGGGCGAGCACCGAGGGCTTCCAGGGTCCCCCCCAAACGCACCTTGACGATCTCCGGATCCAAGTCGCCGTTGCAGCTATCGAAGTACTTCTTCAGGTCCTGCGGAGAAGCCAGCGGGGCCACGTCAGGGAGAGGCAGGGCCGGGAGCGGCGACCCCGGCCCCGGCGCTCACCTGGTCGCAGAACTCGAAGACCAGGGTCAGCTTCTTGTCGCTGTGCAGGACGTCGTGGAGCCTGCGGGGGAAGGGGACCCTGAGGCCCGGCGCCGCCCGGCCGAGCCCGCGGACCGAGCCCGAGCCCGGGGCCGGGGCCGGGGCCGGGGCCGGGGCCGGGGCCCCCCCGAGGGCAGCCCCCCTTGCCTGACGATGTTCTTGTGCTTCAGCTCCTTGAGCAGGCAGATCTCCCGCAGCGCCGAGCTGGGCACGCCCTGCGAGAGACGGGCGCGCTCGGGGGGGCTCGGGGGGCGCGGGCCCGGCCCCGGCCCCGGCCCCCCCCCCCCTCACCTCGTCGTCATCGTCCAGCCGCACGCGCTTCAGCGCCACGATCTCGTGCGTCTCCCGGTTCTTGGCCTTGAACACGGTCCCGTAGGTGCCTGCGGGCAGCCGGGTCACTGCCGCACCGGACCCCCCCCCGGGCCCGCCCCCGCCCCGGCCCTCCCGCGCGGCCCCGACGCGGCCGCACCTTCCCCAATCTTCTCCAGCTTCTCGTATTTCTGCATCGCGCCGCGCTCCGCTCCGGCCCCGCCGCACCGGCCCCGGCCCGGGCCCCGGCCCCGGCCCCGGCGCCGCCGCCGCCGCCGCCACACCTCGCGGCAGCCCGCGCGCCGGACACGCCCCCCAGAGCCACACCTGCCGGCAGCCCCCGCACAAACCACGCCCACCAACGCCACACCTCCCGGCAGCCCCCGCGCTTGGCCACGCCCCCGGCACCCGCCACCACACCTCCCGGCACCGGCCACGCCCCCAGCCTCACCTTCCCGGCCCCCCCCCGCCTCCGCCCGCCGCGGGTCCGGGTTCGATCCCCGGGTCCCCCCGCCCCGCCCCGGGCCACCCCGGCACCGGGCCCGGCCGCGGCGGGGTCCCCTGCGGGGCCCGCGGGGGGGACGGCGACCGCGCCCGCCGGGGATGGTGCCGGGACCGCTGCGGACCCGCCCGGTGCCGCCCCGCCCCGCCCCGGCGCGCTCCCGCTGCCGCTCCCGCTCCGCCCCGCGGGGCCGCGCAGACCCGCCCGGCACGGCGGGACTCTCCGGTAAGCGGCGGGGCCGGGAGCGGGAGCGGGAGACGGAGCCGCGCTGGCGCCCGCCGGAGGCGGCGGGGCCGGGCCGGTCCCGGTGCTGCCCTCCCGGCCGGTCCCGCCCGTGCCCCGCCGGCGCCGTCCCCGTCCCCCGCTCCCTCCCCGCCATGCCCCGCACGCCGCTCCCGCCGCTTCCCTCCCCTCCTCCTCCCTCCGTCCCGTCCCGTCCCGACCCCACCCGACCCGACCCGTCGCGGGAGCCCCGGCCCAGGACCAGACCCCGCGGCGCTGCACCGGCCCGGCGGCTCCTCGCGGGGCACCGGGTCCCAGCCGGGCCGCGGCCCCGCTTCCCCCCGCTGCTGCCTCCGGGATCCCCCGGCTGGGCCCGGCCGTGGGATGGGGGAGCCCGGGGGTCACGGGCAGGGGCCGCAGGGCTCCGTGACGCCCAGCACGCGCTCCTGGGTCCCCCGGCTCCCTCGGCTGGGGAGGAAGCGGCACCCCCGCCTGCTGGCATCCCCCCCCCGGACCCCCCGGACCCCCCTCCCGCCAACCCGCACCCGGCTCCCGCGGCTCTGCCGGCCGGGGCATCGCGCCTCGGCCCCTTCCCGCCGCCCCGCTGCCTCCGCCGGCTGCACCGCCGGGGCCAGGGCCGTGCACGACGGTGTTCCTGCGTGGCCCTGGCAGCGTTCCCGTGCCGGACGCGGCTTTCGGGGCGGCGGTTGCCCCAGGACACCGTGGGAGCTGGGAGAGCTGGGATCGCACCGCTGCCGTGCTTCAGCCCTTGGCGTCTTTTTATTTTCCAGCGGGTACCGGAGCGACGCGAGGCAGCTCCATGCCCTTCCCTCCCGGCTCCTGAGCCTGACAGCGACCCTCGGCAGGTGAGAAACGCGGGGCCGGGGAGCGGCCCCGGTGTGTGCGGCCCTGTTGGCCAGCTGGCCGCAGCCATCCCGCACCCGCCGGCCCGTGGGGCGAGGGGCGGGAGGGCCGAGCGGAGGGAGCGTCCTGCGGCTCTGCCCCGTCCCGGTGCGTCCCTACGGGTGGCCCTGCCTCGTGGCGCAGAGCTGCTGCCGAGGGCTTCGCGCCCACCCAGCGTGCCGCTTGCCAGGAGCCACCATGTGCCGTGCCGGATGGCGAGCTGCGCTGTCCACTTGCGAAACGCTGCTAGGGGTTGAGCAACACCAGGCACGTGTCCAGCCCCGCTGCTCTCCCACTCACGTGCTGGCGTGGGCTCCCACGGCCCCGGAGCGGGGACTGCACTGCCCTGAGTTGGGTCCCCAGGGCAGGGGGGGCAGCAGGTCCCAGGGGACGCGGCGCCTATGGCTGCCCCTGAGCCGCTTGGTGCAGGCAGGGACGTGGGCAGAGCCGCTCCCCAGGGATGGACGGGGCTGCCACACGCCTCTGCTGCTGGAGGCACCCCCGGTCTCCGATGTGGTGTCGGGAGACGGGATCGCTCCGGGGGAGGAATTGTGTCGGGGGCTCGGTGGAGGTCCCCCGGCCCTCAGCGGCTCTGGGAACGGGCTGCAGGGTCCCGCCGGGGGATCAGCCCCGAGGCCGGTGGCGGCCGCCCAGCCCCGCTGACGTGCCCTTCGGGGTCGCTGCACCGCTTCAAGCGGCTGCCACGAGCGTGGGATTTGATCACCCCAACAACCCTCCCGGCACTGGCGCCTGCGCCTCCCCACGGGCAGCCCTTCCGCCCCGGCCCCCGCGGGGCATGGCCTCCTCCCGGGAGCCACGGGCAGGCCTGGCCCCGAGCCCGGGCAGGGGCTGCGCCGGGTGGGCTCTGCCCCGCGCCCCCTCGCTGCTCCCCAGCCCCCGGGTGCTGCCCCGCGCCGCGGTGGGAGGATTCCGGCCGCCTCCTGCCTTGCTGCCCGCTGCCCCCCTGCCTGTCCCTGGCAGGTGCGGGGTCCCACCCGGCCACGTGTGCCCTCCCGAGGGATGCTGCTGACAGTGTCTGTAGGTGAAGGCGTGCGGCGGGGCCGGCTCTCGGGGGTCCCCGCACCGGTGAGGGACGTCCCGCGGCCGTGCAGCCTCTCGCCGCCCTGCTTTGCTCTGCGCCGCCGCAGCGAGAGCAGCGAGAGTGTCACGGGGTGGGCTCGGGGGTCCCCGGGGCGGGCAGGGACGTTGCAGGGGACAGAGGGGATGGGGGACGCTCCTGCCGCCCCCGTCCCCTGCAACGCCCCAGGGACGGGACCGGGGGGGCAGTGGCCCAGCCCCGCGGCGGTGACCCCTTGCCCAGGGATCCCGGCCTGGCCTGCGGAAGGGAGGGGGCCGTGGGAGCCGCCGCCCGGCCGGTCCCCGTGCCCAGTTGCGGGGTGGGGGGCGGGGGGGTGGGGGGGTCTGGCCGCGGTCCTTGGCGCGGTCCCCGTAAGCGCAGCCCTGTCATTAGCGGGGCCCGGGCGGCCGCAGGGCCCGGGCCGCCTGCCTGAGGACGCCGCGCTGGGGCTTGCCAGGGGCGCCGAGGCCGGCGGGGGGGCTGGGGCCGTCACCAGCTCCCCCTCGCTCTCTGCCCCACGTCTGCCCGCCCCACAGCCCTCGCCCGGCGTGTCCCGGTGCCCGTCCCCTCGCAGGACCCCGAGCCCCGCGCCCGCGCAGGCGAAGCCCCCGGCGCCTGCTCTCGCCCGCGCTCCTGGGGCCGTGGGGCCACGTCCGTGTCGTGTGTGTCCCCCCCCCCGGGGTCCGTCCGTCCGTCCGTCCCCGTGTCCCCGCCGGGCCGGCTAGCTCCGCGGGGCACTCGCCCGCTCCCGGCTGCCGGTGCTCGCCGCTGGCTGCCCCGTGCCCGGCGGGAGCCGCGGCGCAGAGGTGGGGCTGCCCGAGGAGCCGTTCTGGGGCTTGGCACCGCCGCTCTGTTTGGATGCGGCGGCCCGGTGCGGGCTTGCCGAGACAAAGGCTCTTGCCGCTGCCGCTGCCGCTGCCGCTGCCCATTTTTTTTTTCTCCCGCGCCGGTGTCCAGCGGCCGCTGCCGCTCGGCAGCCCGCGGTGCGGCGGGGAGAGCGCGGCCGCCTGCTGCCCCGGCCCTGCTCCGGCCCGGCGGCGGGCAGGGGCTCGGCCCGCGGGGGCGGGAGCCGGAGGGGCCGCGCTGGCCGAGGGCCCGGCCGCGCCGAGGGCCCCGCTTGGCCTCCCGCGGGGGCAGGTCCCGGCCCCGGTCCCGGTCCCCGTCCCGGGGCGGGGGGCGGGGGGGGGTGGCCCGCCGGCGGGGCAGGCGCCCGGCAGCCTCCCCAGGAAGGCGGAGCGGGAGCGCGGCGGGAGCCGCAGCCTCGCCGGGCCGGCGGGCGATGGGGTGAGTGGGGCAGAGCCGCCCGCCCGCGCCGGGCCGGCGGGGCACAGGCAGCGGCACGGCCGGGCTCACGCCTCCCGGGGCTCCGGGCAGCCGCGGCGGGTGGGCGTGCGGCCCCCGGCCCTGCCGCGGGTGCCGGCGTTGGGGTGGGGTGCGGAGTGGGGGCTGCGCCCGGCCCCTGCCCGCGGCCGGGACCCCCCCCCCCCACCCCCCGGCCGCCGCCGGGGAGCAGGGGGCAGCGCCGGTGCACGTCCGGGGTGGCACCGGGGCGGCGGGCGCAGGGGGAGGCAGCCGCGCCCGCCCCTCCCCGGGGCTGGGCCGGGGGCAGCAGCGGGGGCCGCCGGCCGGGGCGCAGGAGCCTCCGGGGGTGCCGGTCCCTCCAGGGCCGGGCCGAGCGGGGGGGGCGGCGGGGGGGGGCGGGGGCACAGCGCCGGGCCGCGTCCGGCGGGGTCCGTGGGCAGCCCCGCTCCCCGCGGCCGTGCCCACCCCGCCTGCCGGTCCCTGGGCGCGGCGGTGGCGGTGGCACCGGCGTGGGCGTGGGCGCGGAACCGCGCAGCGCTGTGATTCATCTCCCGGATCCGGCGGTTTCGAGGTCGCGGGGCGGGGGTGCTGGGGGGGAGGATATTTTTGGTGGCGGCTTCTGAAGTTGCAGTGTCTAGAAAACCTCTGCCGGGGCGGGAGCCGTGCCGCGGGTGGCGTGGGCCCGGCCCTGCTCCGTCCCGCGGTGTCTGCTGCGGCGATGGGGGGGGTGCGGGCCCCCACGGGGGCGTCCGGGAGGCGCTGGGGGCGGCGGGGTCTCCCGGGGGTCTCCCGGCACAGCCAGGTGAGCTGGGCAGGAGGGAGCGGCGGAGCAGGAGCAGCCGGCCCTGTCCGTGCGGACCCCGCGGAGCCCCCCCCGGGGCTTCCCGGCTGCGGGGGGGGGCGGGGGGGAGGGAAGGGGGGGCTGCACCCCCTGTCCGTGAGCCCCCCGCCTTCGGCCGCCTGCGGCCCTTGGCGCGGCTGCCGCCCGGGACGCGAGGGGCTGCTGGGGGCTCTGGGTGGTCTCCTGCCCTCGAGCCCTCGGGGCTGGGCAGGGGAGCTGGCACACGCCGCTGGGCTCCCCCTCGGCGCTGCGCTCCGTTTCGGGGTGCGGGGAGCTGGGGATCGTGCCCTGCCCGTGCGGGTGGGAGGCCGGCGCACGGCCACCACGAGTGCCGGCGGCGCGTGCCAGAGCTGCCTGGCACTGCGGCGGAGCCGGGGCACCGTCAGGGTGCGGACGCAGCTCTGCCTCGGGGTGCTGCCCGCGGGGGACCGGGTGCTGGTGCGGGTGCTGGTGCCGGTGCCGGGGCGGCGCTGCCGGGGTTGCTCGTGGCTCCCACACCTGGGTCGTGAGCGCCCCGAGGAGCAGCGGGGCGAGCGTGGCCGTGCCAGATCACCCTCTCCCTCCCGCTGGCGTGCACCGGGCCGTGCCCGAGGAAGCGTCCCGGCAGGAGCCCGGGGTCCGGGCAGTCCCTGCCGTGGTGAGGGTCCGTGCAGGCAGCGGGCCTGCGTGGCACGCAGGGATGGGGCTCTGCTCCCCTCCGCAGCTGCGGCGCGGGCCTGGGGGGCCGGCTGTGGCCGAGGAGCCGCGGCGGGTGCTGGCCGTGGCTCCGCGTCTGGGCAGCATCTGCGGGCTATGCTCCCGATGGCGGCGGGCAGCGAGGGGAGCCCGTCCTGCCGGGCTGCGGGCAGCGAGTGTCACCCCACGGCAGCTGAGCGCCGTGGCCGTGCGCCTCTGGGTGCTCCAGGACCCCGCGCCGCAGCGGGACAGACTCTGGCGAGCCCCCGGCGCAGGGCAGGGTCTCCTGCGCTGGCGTCCCCAGCCCTGGTCGAGGAGCCGGTGCAGCATCGCAGCGGGTAGAGGTGGCAGCGGGAGAATGGGGGCACGGGCCTGGGGGGCACAGAGCTCCCCCGGGGCAGCCATCACCACCCCTGGGCTGGGCTGCGGGGCGGGGGGGTGGTGTGGCCGGGGCCCCTCGCTCCCCCCTTTTGCGGGGCCGGAGCGCGGCCTTGCCGTACGGGGCAGGCTGGGGAGCGCGGGGCACGTCCACCTGGCGTGATGGGCGCAGCCTGCCCGGCGCCAGGCTCACCCTGCCGCAATTTTGCCTGGAAATTGGGCACAAGGAGTTCCTGGGGGTGGCTGCCAGTGGGAAGACGGCGAGGGATGCGGTGTGTTCTCCATCCCTGCGGTGTCAGCCAGACGGTGCACGGGGGGGGTGGGGGCTGCAGATGTGGCTCTGGTTCGTGACCTGGGTCACGGCACGGCGGTCACTGTCAGCCTCGCCTGCCCACGGCTGTGGGCACAAGGGTGCACGGCACGTGCGAGCGTGTGCTGATCTCGCGTCGGGGACCCGCTCCCGGCACCGTTGCCGCTGCTGGCCCGTCCCCAGCCCGGGTGTCGCGGTGCGAGGAGGCACAAGCGCTGCCGGCGGCACGGGCACGGCGGAGCGGGCGGCCGGGCTCTGGCCGGCCCCTGCCGCCGCAGGGCCCCCCTTCTCCCCGTCCCGTCCCCCTTCGCAGGGTTTTGGGTCCGTGCTGCGGACGGGCCGCCCCGGCGCGGACAGGCGGCCCAGGATGTGGCCGCCCCGGCCGCGGGAGGGCTGGCGGCCGCGTTGCCTCACTTCCCGCCTTGCTCAACCCGCCACCGGGCCGGCCTCCCCTCCAGGCCCGCGCGGTGCCGGTGGGTGCTGGCGGCGGGGCCCGGGGCGGGAGAGGGGCCGGGGGCGCGAGGGCCCTGTGGGGCAGCCCCCACGGCGCGGGGCCGGGGCCAGGCCCTCTAATCACCTCAGCGGATCAGGCGGGCAGGCCGGGGCCGGTCCCAGGAATGCAACTCCGGCACCGGCGGGAGCCGCCGAGCCGGCTCGCGCACAGGCGCTGATCGGAGCCAGCCGGTAATTAGCGGCGCGGCGCGGCGTTGGCAGCCTGCGGCCCTATCTGCGGACCTGCCCTGCTTATCGGAGCGGCCTGTTCCCTCGCACAAGGGGCCATTGTGCTGCGCTGCCGGCCCGGGGAGGCCGCACGCGGGGCGCAGCGAGGCGCGGTGGGGCTGGCGCTGCCACGGGCGCTGCTGCCGCCCCGGCCCACCTGCCGGCCTGGCCCCGCGCGGCGCGGCCGGAGCACACGGCCGCGACCCTCCTGCCCCGTGGCTGGGCCCGGAGCGTGGCGAGGCGGCGGCACCGCCGCCGTGCCGATGCCTGGAGCCACGCGGGTGAGCGGCGCAGCGCAGAGCGCCGACGCCAGCAGGGCGGCGGTGGGGTCGGCGGACCCGTCCCCCCGCCGTGCCCCCGTGCCGGGGTGCAGCAGGTCCCTGGGAAGCAGGGCCGGCCACAGGGCAGGCGGGTGCCGACCCAGCGCGGTGCCCAGGGCAGCCGTGGGAGCTCCCGGCACGGGCTGGCTCGCGGGCTCCTCTCTGGAGGGCTGGCACGAGCTGCTGAGCCGTTCCTGGCCGGCCGCCTAGCCGTGCCTGCCGGGTGACTCAGCCGCCACCACGGAAAGCAGAAGTGTCGTGTCCCCCCCCCCCCGGGTGCCCGTCACCCTTTCCAGCAGGGTCAGGCCACAGGCTCCCAGGCGCCGCGTGTCCCCTGCGCGGCTGGGCCTGGCACCGCCAGCTCGCCCGCCCGCCCTCCACCGTCCTGCCGGGTCCCCGTGGTGGCACCGCCAAAGCCTGGGGCAAGGGGCCGGTGGGGCAGGGTGCCGGGAGCCCCCCCAGTTTCAGGCAAGGGGCAGGCAGCCGGCTGCCCGCAGGCGGTGCTGGGGCCGGCACCTGGCTCCCCCGCGCTGAGAGCCGGTGAGAGCGCGGCTCAGGGCCACTTCCCAGCTCAGCGTTCCCCGAGAACAATCCCAAGTGTGTTCCTGGGGCTCTAATCCCTGCGAGCTGCCAACGGGATTAAACCCAAAAAGCTGCTTAGGGCTGGGAGCGGCGAGTGCCTTCCTGCGCCGGAGCCCTGGCACCTGCCGGCCGTGGTGGCCCAGCGCCGCCTCCCCGGGATGGGTGGGATGGGGCCACCGTCCTGCGGGGAGCTCGGCCCAGGCGTGGCGCCGGCGGGACCCCCGTGGTGCAGCTGGGACGGGGCGAAGGCGCTGGCTGCGCCTGGCTGGTCGCTCGACGCCGCTGACCCTCCCCGTGGGCTCTGCCCCGTGCCCCGGAGCCCCCCGCTCCCGGCAGCCGCTCTCGCTGGCACCGAGGAGCCCCCGGCACCCCTCTTGCTGGTAGCGGTCCTTGGGGCTGGGGGGGACACAGCCGCAGGGGACCCCAGGCACACGGGGTGCTGGGTGCCCCGTGCCGGGAGGGGATCCCTCGGCACCACTCTCGAGTCACCCAGCAAAGGCAGTTTGGGGGTCCTGGCTCCATCGGGGGCGGGGGGGGGGGCGGGAACAGAGGCGCCGGCGCATTCCCCCCTCCCAGTTCCAGCCCTGCTGGGTCGGGCAGGTCCACTGGTGAGACTGGAGCTGTGCCGGATCGGCTCCCTGCTACCCCTGCCACAGCGAGGGGCTGCAGGCAGCCCCCCTCGGGCACGGCACTTACGGGGTGCACGGGTTGGGGGGGTCCCCATCCCGAGTAGCGGGGGGAGTTTCAGCTGCTGGCTGCGGCTTGGCGGGCGCCCCGGGAGAGCAGCGTGGCAGGCCGGCTAATCTGCGCTCGCTCGGCTGGAATGTGGATGTGCTGGCTCCGGCCCCGCATGGGGAGCGGGGATTAGGGAGCAGCCGGAGCTGGGTAGCGCCAAACCTAGGAGAAGGTACGATCCAGTGCCGCGGCCAGGCTCGAGGAGCCGCGGCCTCGGTGTCCGCCGAGGCCGCGGCTCCTCGAGCCTGACCGGGGCCACTGTGCTTGCAAGCCAGGTTGCCCGTGGGGGACGGCATGGCGGGAGGGGTGCCGGTGATGGTGACGAGGATGGTGACGGTGAGCCACCCATGTGAGACGCAGTCATCCGTCACCACCCTCCTTGGTCCCAGCCGTCACGTGGGGCCATCTCCCACGGCAATAAACCCGGCACACCGGTGCCGGAGGGGTCAGCCTGGTGCCCGGGGAGCTGCCGAGGGGCAAGTGTGTGGCGAAGATGGCCGGTGGGCAGGTGTGGGGGGCCGGGATGGGGGTGCTGGGGGGCTCACAGGGCTGAGGGGGGGGGGGTGGGGGGTCAGTCACCGGGTGTCTGTCTGGGGGGCAGTCACTGCTGGTGCCCCCCGGGGTCTGGCTCCCTGCCTGCGCACCGCAGGACTGGGTGCGTGCCCAGGGTCCTGCCGGAGAGGGGGGGGGGGCTGGGTCCCGTCCCGCTGCCCCGGCTCCGCTCCCCTCCCGGCGTTTGTCTTGGCCCCTGCTCTCCCGCTCCCACCGGCGGCCAAGACAAACCAGCCCGCAGCCAGCTCCGGGGCCAGCCCTGCCTGCGCCTCCCCCCGCCCCGGTCCCCGGGCAGCTGAGGAGGGGCAGCCCCCGACCCCCTGCCCGCGGCTCTGCCCCGGAGGCGGCGGTGGCACCCGGTGCCTGGGGGAAGGGGGCGGCCGGCAGCCGCGCGGCCCCTCAGGGCATCGCCGCTGCCCGTGGGAGCGCCGGCCGCGCACCTGAGCACCCCTCTCTGCCCCCAGGTTATGCTGCCCCGACACGGTCCCCTGAGCCCCCGTGAGAAGGAGAAGGGCTAAGCCGGCCATCCCGGGGCGCCGCGCCAGCGCCATGGCCCACTCCCAGGTGTCCTCCGAGATCCACCACATCGTCTCCTCCGCCTTCCAGAGCGTAAGTGCTGCGGCGGGCACGGCCCCACGGCTGCCGGGGGGGGACGGCGGGGCCGTACCCCCTGCCGCCGCCTGGCCGGGCGAGGGGTGCCACGGCACAGCCCTCCCGCCACGCTGCGCCGTGGGCTGGTGCCCCGTTGCGTGGCCGCGGGGCAGAGCTGCGCCCCGCAGCAGCCAGCCTGGGGCAGGCTGAGCCAGCCGCGCCGGGGCAGTGGGTGCCCTCGAGGCAGGTGCTGCCGGGGCGCGTCGGGCCGGGGCCGCCGGCTCTGCCGGTGCCGCTCGCCTGCCTCAGCTGTGCGCGGTGCCAGCGGTGCCAGTGCCGCACAGCTGCCGTGTGGGTTCGCGGGGCTGCCGGGGAGCAGTTAATGATTAACCCTTTGCATCGGGCCGCGCGACTGCCTGGTGCCGTTGGGCGAGCCGCCATCGCCGCGCACGTGACCGGGGATGGGACCTGCGGCCCCTTCCCTGTGTCTCCGCCACCCATGGATTTCCTCCTGGGCTCCCGGGTAAGCCGTGGCCTTGCCCGGGCTGCGGGGCTGACAGGTCCCTCGTCCCCCCCGGCACCCGGTCGGGGGCACCCGTCCCCACCTGTCCCAGGGCCGAAGCTGGGCCCGGGCGAGGCAGCATGGGACCCCCGTCCCGCGGGCGAGGGAGCAGGGGACCCCCGTCCCGCGGGCGAGGGAGCGTGCCGGGCGTGCAGGGACGCGGGGCATTGCCCTGGGACGGGGTGCCGGCTCGGGAGCAGCTCAGCCCCACTGACCCCCGGCACGGCCTCCCGGGCTGTGGCACGCACACGTGGGGACGCAGGCACTCGGTGACGCCGGGCCGGGGGTGGGGCGGGTTCAGTGAGGGGGTCCTGGGCGTCACCGCGGGCAGGGCCAGGGTGCGGTCACCGGGGGCCAGAGGAGCCGGGCCACGGGGGAGGCAGGGATGCGCGGCGTGGCTGCGGCGTGGGCAGCAGATGGGGAGTCCAAGGTCACTTTGGGGCTGGCGGGATCCTGGGGGCAGGGCACCGGGGTGCGGAGGGGTCTGGGCATGGAGGTTTGGGGGCTGGCAGGGGCCTGCCTTGCCAGGTGCCGTGGGAGCGGCCGGGGCGCTGCCGGGGCTGGAGGACGGGTTTGCGGGGTGCAGCGCTGCGGGCGCTGGGCTGTGGCGGGAGCATCTGGGAGGGCTGTGGGGTGTCGGAAGGGGGTCGCGGGCCGGCGGAGAGGACGTGGCAGGAGCCGGGGGGATGCGGGCAGAGGACGTGGCCTGATGCTGCCGTCGTCACGTGGGGGCCTCGATGCCGTGGGTGGTGGGCGTGATGGGACGGCACGGGTCTGCCTGCTCCCCGTCACCCCCGCTGCGGTACCCCACCCCGGGCAGGGCCTGGGGGCTTTGGGGTCACCGCGTGGTGGGGACGGGGGCCAGGGGACCACGGCTCTGCCCAAGGACACGACATCTGGACCGGGATGTGCCGGGCTGGGGGGTGCGGGGACGGGGGGGCTGTGGCATAGCCCTGGCCGGGCGCGTGCCATGGGGCACCGGCTCAGGGTGCCGGGCTGTCCCCAGGGAGGCTGGCAGCCCCCCCCGCCAGTGCCGGGGGGTGTCCTGGCGGGCAGGGCCCGGCACTCGCCACCCTGGCAGGGGAAGGTGCCCGGGGTGCCCCCCCGTCCCCCGTCGTCCCCCCCCCAGCGCCCTGCCACATCTGGGGGCCACCGTCCTCCCTGTCGCTCCCCTCCGGGTGCCCCCAACCCCACGTCCCCCCACCTGGGGGGGCTCTGGGGCCTGCCCCATCCCCGGGGGTTATGGGGGGGTGGCCGGGGCAGGGCAGGGACCGTCCCCCCAGCTGAGCGCTGCGGGCAGCTCTGGGGGCTGTGGCGGGGGGCCGGGGTGTCGGTAGCGGGGCCGGGGGGAGCAAAGTTCCTGCCTGGCCGGGGAGCACGTTACCGGGGAGAAGCCGTGTGTTACCGGGGGGTGGCGGCGCAGCCCGACCCGACCCGACCCGACCCGACCCGTGCAGCACGGGGGGGGGCAACGCGCACCGGGGCCGGGGTGCGGGGCCGCCGGCCGAGTCCCCCCGCTGCGTTCCCGGGGCCCGTGCGCCAGCGGAGGGGGGTCGGTGCGGGGGCCCTGCAGCCCGGCGGGGGCCGTGCGCTGCCGGGGGGGTCGGTGCCTTCCTGGGGGGAGGGGGTCCGCGCATTGCCGGGGGCTCGGTGCGTTGCCGGGGGCCGCGCGTTACCGGCGGCGGGGACCCGTGCGTTACCGGAGGAGATCGGTGCCTTGCCGGGGGCGGGGTCGGTGCATTGCCGGGGTCGGTGCATTGCCGGGGGTCGGTGCGGGGGCGGGGATCGGGGCGCTGCCGGCGGTCGGAGCATCCCGGGGGGCCGGAGCCCGGCCGGGGGGGGGGGGGGCCGGCGCGGCCCGATGCTGCGGGCGCAGCCCGTGCCCTCTGCGGGCCGCTGTCACCTTGAGGCGGGCGCGGGGCGGCTCCGTCAATATTTGGCGAGGCCGGGGAAGGAGCCGCCCCCCCGCCCCCGCCCCCGCCCCCGGCCCCGGCCCCGGCCCCGTCCCCGGCCGGGCCGGGCCGCGCCGCCCCGATAAAGCGCTGCGGGAGCTGCGGCGGGAGCGCGGCTCCGCCATGACTCAGGTAGGACCGGCCGGGCGGGACGCGCCCCCCGCACCCCCCACCCCCGCGCCCCCGCCCCGCCGCCCCGCATCCCGCACCCCCGCAGCCCCGCGCCCCGGCCCCGCACCCCTGTGCCCCCTGCACCCCCGCAGCCCCGCACCCCGCGCTCGCAGCCCCCTCGCCCCCCCCCCCCCCCAGCCCAGGAGCCCACCCCGCGCACCCCGGCTGGCACCCACCGCTGGGGCGCACCGGCAGCACCCGGCGGCGCGGGGACGGGGGCACGGCACCGGGGGCACGGCACCGGGGGCACGGCACCGGGGCACCGCGGGCGCAGGGCCGGGGGTACGTGGCGGGGGCACGGCACAGGGCACGGCGCTGGGGTGCGGGGGCCGGGCTGGCGGGGGAGCACGGCCCCGGGGTGGGGGGGCGCGGGCGGGGGGGGGCACGGCGCCGGGGATGCCGGGCCAGGGCTGCGCGGGGGAGCAGGGCGCTGGGGATACTGGGGGTACACGGGGGGAGCGCGGCACCAGGGCCCGGCGCTGGGGATGCCGGGTCGGGCTGCGCCGGGGACAGGGCGGCGGGGTGCCGGGCCACCCGCGGGGAGAGCGCGGCACTGGGGCGCAGCGCGGAGGCTGGGGGGCGCGGGGTGCGCTGGGCGCAAACGGCGCGGTGGGCGCCCAGCCCAGGGGCGCAGCCGGGGTGCACGGCCCACGGCGCGCCGGGGGGCACGTCCCTTGGGTGCAGGGCCTTTGGGGATCCCGGAGAGGCACCATCCATCCAGGGCGCCCACCGTGTGGGGCCGCGTGACCGGGGAGCGCTGGGAGCTGGCGGCAGTGCCGGCAGCGCCCAGCGCCCGCTCAGCCCCGCTGCCGGCCCGCAGCCCGAGCAGGAAGCGCTGGGCGCCAGCTCGCCCGCGTTCGGGGAGGAGGAGGAGGAGGAGGAGAAGGACCTGAACAAGGCGCTGGGCGTGGAGCGCTTCGAGGAGATCCTGTGCGATGCACACCCCCGCAACGCGGAGGAGGCCGGGCGCAGCTACGGCGAGGAGGACTTTGAGTGTGAGTGGGGCCCGGGGGGCAGCGGGCAGGCAAGCAGCGGGCAGGCAGCGGGCAGGCAGCGGGCAGGCAGCGGGCAGGTGGCAGGCAGGCAGGGCACCAACCCCTCCCTGTCCTCCGCAGACCACCGCCAGTCGTCCCACCACATCCACCACCCGCTCTCCACGCACCTGCCCCCCGACACCCGCCGCAAGAAGGGAGTGCCGAAAAAGGGCAAGAAGAAGCACCGCCGCACCTCGGTCCCTGGCGAGACCCCCACCATCGAGGAGGCCGAAGAGGATGAGGACGAGGCGTGCGACACGGAGACGGAGCGGTCAGCGGAGGAGCTCCTGCAGCCCGGCCTGCCCGAGGCGGTGCAGGTGAGGGCAGGGCTGGGTGCGGGCGGCCGTGCTGTGCCCCCCCCGCTCTGGGGGCTCTCGGGGCAGGTGGCTGGGCACGGCCGGGGCGCTGGGAGCTGGAGAGGAGCCGGAGCCGGTGGCACCTGTGGCCAAGGGACATGGCTCCACGGCAGCCGGTTCCTCCCATGCCCTGTCTCAGTTCTTCCTGCAGGAGGACGAGGTGACCGACCGCCGGGCAGAGGAGCCGGCGGCCCCCGCGGCGCTGCCCGGCTCCCCCCCGGAGCCCCGTGGGTCCGCGTCCCCCAGGGAAGCCCAGGCAGGCAGGTGAGCAGGGGCCGGGGCCGGGCAGCGCTGGGGCTCGCCCAGGGCTTGGACGGGGCTGGGGCGCTCGGGGGCAGGCAGCCCCTCCGGCTGCCCCACGGCTCTGAGCTCAGCTGCCTGCCTCGCAGCCCTGATGAGGAGGAGGGAGGTTCGGCGGAGGGAGCGGCCGCTGCCGAGGCTGGCTCCCCCGGTCGCCCCGTTCCCAAGTCGCAGCCGGGGCACCGGAGCTACAACCTGCACGAGCGGCGGCGCATCGGCAGCATGACGGGCGTGGAGCAGGCCCGGTACCAGAAGATGCCGACAGATGAGTCGGAGGCCCAGACGCTGGCCTCGGCCGACCTGGACTACATGAAAAGTGAGTGAGGGGCGCCCTGTGCCCCAGGGGCCGCGCTGGCAGCGCATCGGCACGGTAGGAGCCGGCAGTGCCGGGTCACCCCGCGGCTGCAGCAGAGCCAGGCTGGGCGCAGGCTCTGGCCCCGCTCCAGGCGCCGAGTACGGCCGCAGGGGAACCTCTCCCGGGGCACCGGGGACGGGCCAGGTCTGCGCCCACGTGGAGTGCAGCCAGGAGCCGGTGCCCGGGGCGGCTGGAGCTGGAGGCGGTGCTGCCGGCGGTGCCTCCCCTGGGTGCTCGCCAGCCCCCGGCGATTTGCAGCTTGGGGACTCCCAGGGCGGCGGGTGACGCTTCTGCCGCGGAGCTCCCCAGGGAGCGCTGCCTGCAGAGACCCCGCGTGCCGACGGGCACGCGCAGCCTTTGGCACGGGGGGTAATGGTGGCCCCGGTGCGAGGAGCCACTTCAGCTCCTGCTCGTCACCGCCAGCCCTGGCGCCAGAGGAGCAGCCAACGGGCAACCCCCCTGGTGCCGTAGCACTCGCCAGCACACAGACCTCGTCACCCCTCACCACGCTGAGTGCCGTCCGGCCGCACTCGCACACCGTGGGGCTGTGGTGGTCCTTGCCCGGCCCTGGCTCAGGCCCCTCTGCTCCGAGCTGCCCCGGGCGGGCTGCCAGCCCCCGGCTCCCCTGGGCTGCCTGGTGCCGGGGCTCGGGGGGCAGGGCTGTGAGCTCTGCAGGTTGCCCACCTGCCGCCATCGCTGTCCTCCCCGTCTCCGGCAGGTCACCGCTTCGAGGACGTGCCGGGGGTGCGCCGACACCTTGTCCGGAAGAGCGCCAAGGCGCAGGTGGTCCACATCAGCAAGGACCACAAGGAGCCCAGCACGCGGCCCCGCAAGCAGGACCGGCAGCCCCACGAGGTGCGGGGTCCCGGCGCCCAGGGGGGCGGGCAGGGCTGGGGGTCCCGGCGCAGCGGAGGAGCCGGGGCACGGCACGGGACTGGGAGAGCGGCTGGGCAGGCGCGTCTCGCTCGGGGCACTGCAGAGGGGGGCTGCCTGCGCACGGCCCCGTCGCCGTGGGGGGTCCCCCCGCCGTCTCGGTGCTGACCTGGCTGTGCGGGCAGGTGTTCGTGGAGCTGAACGAGCTGGTGGTGGACAAGAACCAGGAGCTGCAGTGGAAGGAGACGGCGCGCTGGATCAAGTTTGAGGAGGACGTGGAGGAGGAGACGGACCGCTGGGGCAAGCCGCACGTGGCCTCCCTGTCCTTCCGCAGCCTCCTGGAGCTGCGCAAGACCCTGTCCCACGGTAGGGAGGCGGGGCCGGCCCCACGGGTCCCGCACAGGGAGGGGTCCCCGGCCCTGCTCCCCTCAGCCCCCCCCTCCCTCGCCCAGGGGCTGTGCTCCTCGACCTGGACCAGAAGACGCTGCCGGGGGTGGCTCACCAGGTGGTGGAGCAGATGGTCATCACCGACCAGATCCGGGCCGAGGACCGCGCCAACGTGCTGCGGGCGCTGCTGCTCAAGCACAGGTGAGCGTGCTCCCCTCTGCTCCCCGCAGCCACGGGGACAGCGCTGTCCCCGGGGCCACCAGTGTGCAGTGTGACGGCAGGGATGGCTGTGCCAGGCTGCCGGCCGCTCTCCCGTCGGGCCACCACGGACAGCCCTGGCTTTGTCCCGCAGCCACCCGAGCGACGAGAAGGACTTCTTCCCCCGAAACATCTCGGCCGGCAGCCTGGGCTCCCTGCTCGTGCACCACCACAGCACCAATCACGTGGCCGAGGGCAGCGAGCCGGCTGTCACCGAGCCCCTCATCGCCGGCCATGCCGCGGAGCACGACACGCGGGTCGACGTGGAGCGGGAGGTGAGCCTGGCTCCCGCGGCCGCGCCGCACCGTCCCCAGCCCTCTGCCCGTGCCTTCCTCCCAGCCTGCTGCGGCTCCTCATCCTCGGGAGGAGCCCTGACCCCAGCCTTGCTGCGCGCTCTGTCCCCGCAGAGGGAGGTCCTCACCCCCACGCCCCCGGCCGGCATCACTCGCTCCAAGTCCAAGCACGAGCTGAAGCTGCTGGAGAAGATCCCGGACAACGCCGAGGCCACGGTGGTGCTTGTGGGTACGGAGAGGTGGCGGAGGGGTGGGGAGGGTTGAGGACTGCGTGCCAGGCTCCTGCAGCGACCTCCTGCACCCCATGGTGACCCAGCGAGCCCCACAGTGACCCCTGTGCCCCCTAGGCTGCGTGGAGTTCCTGGACCAGCCCACCATGGCCTTCGTGCGGCTGCAGGAGGCGGTGGAGCTGGACTCGGTGCTGGAGGTGCCCGTCCCCGTGCGGTTCCTCTTCGTGCTGCTGGGACCCAGCAGCACCCACATGGACTACCACGAGATCGGACGCTCCATCTCCACCCTCATGTCCGACAAGGTGAGCGCTGCGTCCCTGCCAGGGCCGTGCCCCCACGGCCGGGCTCGGGGCCCCGCGGTGCCTGCGGACGGGCGCTCTGACCCCGCTGTCGCCCTGCCAGCAATTCCACGAGGCCGCGTACCTGGCCGATGACCGCCACGACCTCCTCAATGCCATCAACGAGTTCCTGGACTGCAGCGTGGTGCTGCCGCCCTCCGAGGTGCAGGGTGAGGAGCTGCTGCGCAGCGTCGCCCACTTCCAGCGCGAGATGCTGAAGAAGAGGGAGGAGCAGGAGCGGCGGCTGCTGCTGGAGCCCAAGTCCCCCGAGGAGAAAGGTGCCGGCGGGGCCCGGGAGCGGGGCGGGATTGGGGCAGGGTCTGGGTGGGGGCACCCGTCTGGCAGGGTCTCACTGTCCGTCCATCTGTCTGTCCGCCGGGTGCAGCGCTGCTAAAGCTGAAGGTGGTGGAGGGCGAGGGCGAGGAGGAGGATGACCCTCTGCGGCGCACGGGCCGGCCCTTTGGGGGATTGATCCGGGACGTGCGGCGGCGGTACCCCAAGTACCTGAGCGACTTCAGGGATGCGCTGAACCCCCAGTGCATTGCGGCCGTCATCTTCATCTACTTCGCCGCGCTGTCACCGGCCATCACCTTTGGAGGGCTGCTGGGTGAGTGCCGGGGGCACGGCGCTGCCGGGGCGGGCTGGGCGAGTGCCGTGTGCTGCCCCGTGCGTGCGCTGCGGGAGGGAGCGGGTGGGAGCTGCCGTCGGCTGTGACGCCGGGGACGAAGGCCCCCGTCCCACCGGGTGTGCCTGAGCCTGTCCTGCCCGCAGGGGAGAAGACGCAGGACCTGATCGGGGTGTCTGAGCTGATCATCTCCACGTCGCTGCAGGGCGTGCTCTTCTGCCTGCTGGGTGCCCAGCCCCTGCTCATCATCGGCTTCTCGGGGCCCCTGCTCGTCTTTGAGGAGGCTTTCTTCACGGTGAGAGCAGGGCGAGCCTCCGTGGGCAGGAGCAGGGTGGGGGGACATTCCCGGGTGCTGTGGGGCAGACATCCCCCCTGGCCCCACTGCTCCTGCGAGGGCCCTCCCTGCCCCACTGCCCGGGGCTCTGCCCCACTGCCCGGGGCTCTGCCCCAGCCCTGCGGCCGTCCCTCCTGCTGACGCCTGCCTGTCCCTCTGCCTGTCTGTCTGTCTGTCCACGTGGCATCGGCAGTTCTGCACGTCCAACGAGCTGGAGTACCTGGTGGGGCGTGTCTGGATCGGCTTCTGGCTCATCCTCATCGTGCTGGTCATGGTGGCCTTCGAGGGCAGCTTCCTGGTGCGCTTCGTCTCCCGCTTCACCCAGGAGATCTTTGCCTTCCTCATCTCCCTCATCTTCATCTACGAGACCTTCTCCAAGCTGGCCAAGGTGAGCTGGCGGGGCTGGGGCTGGGGGGTCCGCGGGGCAGGACCGGCCTGAGCACCGTGCTGCCGCAGATCTTCCAGGAGCACCCCCTGCACGGCTGCCTGCGGGCGAACGGCACGGGCGCGGGCGCGGAGGCAGAGGCGTGGAGGAACACCAGCGCGGCCCTGGCCAACGGCACGGCCGGCCGCGCCGCAGCCAAGGTGACGGGGCAGCCCAACACGGCGCTGCTCTCGCTGGTGCTCATGGCCGGCACCTTCTTCATCGCCTTCTTCCTGCGCAAGTTCAAGAACAGCCGGTTCTTCCCCGGACGGGTGCGTGGGGCAGGCGGGACGGCGGCGTGGGCGCTGCGTGGGGCCCTGGGGTGAGCCCAGCTTTGGGGGGCAGGGCTGAGCTGGGGGGGGCCGGGCGGTGGGGCTGGGGCCGGGCTGACGCTGCTCTTCCCTCAGATCCGGCGGCTCATCGGGGACTTCGGGGTGCCCATTGCCATCCTGGTGATGGTGCTGGTGGACTACAGCATCCAGGACACCTACACGCAGGTCAGCACCCAAACAGCCCCCCTCGGGCAGGAGCCCCCCGCCCCGCCCCCTCCTGCAGGGCCCTGGCGCTGCCCGGGCCTGGTGCTGCTCGCTTGCCACCGTCCCGGCTGCAGGTCAGCTGCCCCCAGCGTGTGTGGCACTGTCTGTCCCCACCACGGCTGCCACGGCGCTTGGCCGCCTCCGGCTCCTGGCATCTCATCTTTCCTCTCCCGGCTTTGCCGGGAGCCCTTTGCGTCCAGTTGCGGCGGGTCCCGGGGCCTCCGTGGCTCGCCCCGCTCCCTGTGGCACCCCTCGCTCTGGAGGAGCCGTGCGCCGGGAGGCAGAGCCAGTACCCCCACCCCAGCGTTTCTCGCCTCCTCCCCGCAGAAGCTGAGTGTGCCCAGCGGGTTCTCGGTGACGGCCCAGGACAAGCGGGGCTGGGTGATCAACCCCCTGGGTGAGAAGAGCGACTTCCCTGTCTGGATGATGGTGGCCAGCGGCCTCCCCGCCATCCTCGTCTTCATTCTCATCTTCATGGAGACGCAGATCACCACGTGAGCGCAGCGGGGCAGGGCTGGGGGCCCAGCAGGGCCGTGCGGGGCATGAGCGGGGCACGAGTGGGGCAGGGTGTGCCACGCTGAGCTGTGCCAAGCTGTGCCACGCTGTGTCAAGCTGTGCTGTACTGTGCCGTGCAATGCTGAGCTGTGCCGTGCTGTGCCAAGCCGTGCCGTGTCATGCCGAGCTGTGCCAAGCTGTGCAGTGCCGTGCTGTGCCATGCGAAGCTTTGCAGTGCCGTGCCGTGCCAAGCCCTGTCGAGCCATGCCGACCGTCTGCCCTTGTGCCCAGGCTGATCATCAGCAAGAAGGAGCGGATGCTGCAGAAGGGCTCTGGGTTCCACCTTGACCTCCTGCTCATCGTGGCCATGGGTGGCTTCTTCGCGCTGTTCGGGCTGCCGTGGCTCGCCGCGGCCACGGTGCGCTCCGTCACGCACGCCAACGCCCTCACCGTCATGAGCAAGGCTGTGGCGCCTGGGGACAAGCCCAAGATCCAGGAGGTGAAGGAGCAGCGGGTCACTGGGCTGCTGGTGGCCGTGCTCGTTGGTAGGTCCAGCCCTGCCCGCTCTGGGTCCCCCGCCAGCCCTGCTCCGTCCTGCATGGCCATGGGGGGCTGGGCAGCCCTGGGGAGGTGTGGGGGTGCATGGGGAGGGGGGCTGGGCCCACAAGGGCTTGGGGTGCCCCAAGCCCTGGCCAAGCTGGCCTTGTCGTCCTGTCCCACATGGACACCAGTGACGCAGGACCCTCCCCAGGCACTGGGTGCCCGGGCAGGGAGGAGTGGGGCTGCGGGGCTGTTGTGAGCCCCGGCCCCAGCCGGGGCCCTGGGCACCCCCTCCCCAGGCACCATGGCTGACCCTGCTCTGGCCCAGGCCTGTCCATCGTTATCGGGGACCTGCTGCGGCAGATCCCGCTGGCCGTGCTCTTCGGGATCTTCCTCTACATGGGCGTCACCTCCCTCAACGGCATCCAGTTCTACGAGCGCCTGCAGCTGCTGTTGATGCCCCCCAAGCACCACCCCGACGTCACCTACGTCAAAAAGGTGGGGGGGGGGGGCCCTGGGGGGGTCCCGCGGGGGGATGGGACCCTCGTCCGTGGCGGCAGCCAGCCTAGGGCACCCTTGGGCTCAGGGCACCAGGGCGTCTGCGGGACGGACTCTGGCACGGCCTCGTTTAGGGGGCTCGGGGGGGACAGGGCGGTTCCTCGGGAGAGGCCGGACC
This sequence comes from Ciconia boyciana, assembly GCF_034638445.1. Taxonomy (NCBI): domain Eukaryota; kingdom Metazoa; phylum Chordata; class Aves; order Ciconiiformes; family Ciconiidae; genus Ciconia; species Ciconia boyciana. The sequence continues at coordinate 168,941,373 of NC_132935.1, forward strand.
CCGGCAGGGCTGTGGGGAGCCGTGCCCTGGGTGGGGGGTGCCGCTGGGGCAGGCCGTGCCTGCGGTGGGAGGGGGACGCAGGGGTCCAGCGCGCGTGTGCCCCCAGCACTGACGCCTGTCCCCGCGCAGGTGCGCACGCTGCGCATGCACCTCTTCACTGGGCTGCAGCTGGCGTGTCTGGCCGTGCTCTGGGCCGTCATGTCCACAGTGGCCTCCCTGGCCTTCCCCTTCATCCTCATCCTCACGGTGCCACTCCGCATGTGCCTGCTGAGCCGCATCTTCACCGACCGCGAGATGAAGTGTGTAAGTACCCGCTCCGTGTCCCTCGTCCCCGTGGGTGCTCGTGGCCGGGGGCCCTGATGGCTGGACCCATGCAGGTGGGCGGCGAGGGAGGGGGAGCCCCTCGCTGCCCGCTCAGCCACCATCTCCCCGCAGCTGGACGCGGACGAGGCCGAGCCCATCTTCGACGAGCGGGAAGGCGTGGACGAGTACAACGAAATGCCGATGCCGGTGTGACCACGTGCTAGCCAGCAAGCCGCCCGCGGCCACGGGGCCGGGGACGGCCAGGCCCCCGTGCTGCCGCCCTGCACGGGGACGGGGACAGCGGCTGCGCAGCCGTGCCCAGCCGGGGACGGGCACCCCGCGCTCCCCGTGCCTTCGGGGGGACACCTGCCAAAGAGACGCTGGCTCACAACCTCGCCCCGCCGGGGAACCCCCGCACCCCTCCCACGCAGTACAGGGCCGTGCCTTCGGTCCCCCTCGGGCATGTCCTGACCACGCCATGGGGCAAAGCCCCTCCCCCCCCCCCCGGTCGCCCCCCAGCAGAGCTGCAGGTCCTGGCCCTGCCCCAGCCCCTCCGCAGCCCCCAGCCAGGCCCTGGGCTCCCACCAGACAATCAGGCGTTTCCTAAATCCCACGGTGTTTTATTTAACAGAGTAATTTAAATGGCAATAAACAGCTTTATAACGAGCATGCCAGGCTGCGGGTGCCGAGGCGGCTGAGGCCGGAGGCGCTGGGGCGGGGTGAGCCCCGTGCACCCCTGCCCGTGCCGCGGCTGCGCGAGGGCAGGGCTGCAGGCAGCAGCACCCCGGGCACCGCGCGCTGCCAGGGCCGGGTGCTGGGCCGAGGGCACCCGCCCGTCCCCCCGCAGGGCGGAGAGCTGGGGGGCAGCGCCCTGGGCTGCCGGGGTGGGGGCGCGGGGGCCGCCTTGTGCCAGGCCCAGGCCGGGCAGGGGCTGTGGGCCGGCCGCTGCCTTGTACTAATAAACAGAACGGACTTTGCACACTTTTCACCAGTTTTATTGTAAAGTTAACCCCCACTTCCCAAGCACCCCCCTCCTCCCGGCTCGGGGAGCAGCCCCCTGTGCAAACAGCCGCAGCCCTGCCCGCCCCCTGCCCCGTGCGGGGTCTGCCGCGGCCCCCCCCCAGACCCTGCGGGACGCCGCGGGTGGGGGCCAGGCCCAGCCCTCCCTCCCGGCCACGGTGCTGAGGGCACAGGGACGCCCCCCCCGCCCCCAGTGCTGCTGGGAAGCCAGGCCGGGGCCCCCCGCAACCGCCCTTGCAGGCAGGGCTGGGGGCAACGGGGCCAGGGCAGGGGGGGCAGCGAGGGACCCCCCCACCCCCCAGCAGCATAGACCCAAATACTCCCCTACGCACCAGTCAAGTCACACCCCTTCCCCCGCTAACGGCAATAAATATCTCACACTACCCCAGCCCCACATCGAGGAGCAGGTGCCCACGGCCCAGCCCCGCGCCCCCCGGGACAGGGGGCTGCTCCATCTCCCACCCCCAGGGGAAAGGGGCTGGCAGCGCCCGCCGGCACCCACCCCGCTCTGCCCCCTCCCCACCCGGGGCCCAGGACTCGGGCATCCATCCCTCAGAAGCGCAGCTCCCTCAGCTTCTGCCGCAGGTAGTGCTTGGCCTCCTCGATGCCACTCACCTTCTCCAGCTCCGTGTAGGGCAGCTGAAAGGGGACGGGGAGAAACCGTCAGAGCCGCTCCACCACCCCCACCACCACCACCATCACCGCCGCCGCCACCGCCGCTGCCGCCCCCAGCCCGAGGCTGCCCGGGACAGCCATCCATGGCGGTGGGGCGAAGAACCAGGACTTGGGACACTGCCCGGGGCAGGGGGACGGTGCTGTTCCTTCAAGGGGAGGGAGGGTACAGGAGGAACGGACAAGCCCTCGGCACGCAGCACCCGCAAGCAGCCCCGTCCCCGATGCCCACGGCAGCCGGGCCGGGGCCAGCGCACACGAGGTGCGGACGCGGGGAGGACACGCGGGGCCAGGGGAGCTCGCAAGCCTCACCCCGACCTGGAACCCCCGTCGCCAGCCTGCAGAGAGGGATGAAGAGCAAAACCCAGCCTCCCTCCCCCCGTGCAGGGCGGGGGAGCCCGGGGGTCGTCGGCGAGGGGAGACAGGGCAAGGTGGGTTTTCGCGCGAGGGAGAGGAGGGGCCCGCTGCCGCAGCGAAGGACGGAGGCTGCTGCCTGCTGCAGAGGTGCGGCTGCACCCTCGGCCTCCCTCAGACAAGAACCAGCACCGGAGACCGAGGCGCAGCGGTGAGAGGTGGGGGAGGGCAGGGCAGGGCGCAGGGCCTTTGCTCAGCAGGCTGGAGAGGGGCAGAGCAGGGGAGACCGCCGACCCTGCGCTCCGGCTCCAAAACCCCTCGCGGGAGCGGGCAGCACCGGGAAGAGCCACGGCAGCCTCCCACCAGAAGAAAGGGCTGCAGGAGTGACCCCAGCCCAGATGCTGGTTTCTTCCCCAAGACGTCATTTTAACCACAGTCTGCTAAATAAAGGCGGCACTGGGGCTAACGGAAACGCCCCTCCCGTTGCCCAGGGGAGCTGGCACGGGGGGCCGAGGGGAGGGGAAAGCTGAACGGGACGTCAGTCTGTGGAGCCAGGAGCGCTCTCTGCCCTGAACAGCAAATACAACCCAGAGCTAAACGCATCGCCGAAGGGCCACGAGCCCTGGGCCACGCCGACCACGAGACAGACGCACGCCTGGGGCGGGAGCAGCGAGGGGCCCGGACCCTGTCCCTCCCCTCGGTACCAGCCACCCTCCGGGGCAACCCGGCAGGCACGTTTCTAAAAACGCCCGCTCACAGTTCAAGGCTCTCCGGCCCCAGGGCTTGTCACCCAGGGCTTGTCACCCTGTGGTGACAGCCCCTGCTCCAGCCCGCACGTGGGGCTGCGCGGACGCCCGCCCGTCCCCGCACTAGGCTGGGAGCACCAAAGGTTGGGGGAATCCAGCAAACCTGCGCTGCCGCCGCCGTGCGGGAGGGGGTCCGCAGGGACAAGAACAGGAGGCTCCAGCCACCGCCAGCGTTCCCCCCCCGTCGGCAGCAGGGCCTGGGGGCCAAAACTTGTTGGGGTGGCGGGAGGCTCTGCTGGTCCAACATCCCAGAAGGCACCACCAGCGCTCGTGGAGCAGGGCCAAGGGCGACCCTGACCCATGCTTCAGCCCTGTCTGGCAGCACAGGAGAGGGCTGAAGGCATTCGCTGGGGTAACGGGACCCGCGTGCGCGCCCCGACTGCAGTCCAGCCCTCGGTGCGTTTTGCTACTCAGGCACAAGAGGAGTCCTGTCCTGCCCCGTCCCTCCCCGGAATGAGGAAGCACAAGAAAAGCTCTCCTTCGGGCTTGGAGATCCTGCCAAGAGGCAGCAACACGGGGCTGGGGCTGGAGCTACGCGGGGGAGCTCTTGGCCGAGAACCTCACCGGCCCTTTCCAGCCCTCGGGGCTGAGCAGAGGAGCTCTGCGCCCGAGGAGAGGCAGCTCTAGCGACCTTGGTGCACCTCAGCCTGCCGAGAGACGGTGCCTGGGACACGGCAGGGGGAAAGCGTCCCTCTGTGGGGAAGCGACCGCTCGGCTCTGTGCCGTGTCTGGCCCTCCACCGTGCACAGGCTCCAGGAGACCCGAGCCCTGGCGGGGCTGCGTTTGTGAAGACGCCTGCCCAGAGCGGGGCTGGAGCCTGGCCTCTGGAGGAGCCTGCACAAAGCAGGCCTGCAGGAGAGCTGGGGGTCAGGAAGCACTCCGTGCACGGCAAGGCGGTGGTCTACTATACCAGAAGCATCCAAGGCTGCTTGGAGACACCGCTGCCATCCCTCAGGAGCTGCAGATCATGACACAGAGGAGTTTGCCTGCGAAGGAGGAAGCTTTTTCTCACCAGCTCATTGAGAAACAGGGCTAATAGTAGGCATCGCGAAGGGACAGGGTGGGAAAACTTGGCACAGATGACACAGACTCCGTGGTAAGGCTAGATCCCGACACGGGTGCTACATGGGGTCCAGGACCTGTTTGCAACCATCACAGATGAGCAAGCAGGGCGGGAAACACAGACAAACTGCCTGCTGCCCGCAGGACAGCGAACAGGCTGCAGACAGGCGCTGTTCTCCGACAGTCCCACGCAGGCCAGGGGTGAAGAAGGCTACTAACTGCCTGGGGAGAAGGAACCAAGTCCTCTGGCTGCGGTGGGTCTGAATCAAAGGTTTCTGGCAGTTCTGGTATGGAGCCACCTCCTTCCACTGCTTCCTGCTCCCTTCCTCACTGCCCAGCTCTGCGGGGTCTGCCTCCCCAGCGGGCCTGCCCTTCTCAAGCTACAGAGGGATCGAGAGCACAGAAAGCTCCTTCAACCGAACAGGCTGGAAGCGAGTAGTGCCAGAGCCAGGACAGGGGTTGAGGGAACACCAAATCCGGCCATTATTCAGGGCAGGATCCTGGGAAGGAGGAAGCGTGTCCTTACCTAGAAACTTCCGAGGGAAAAGAGCTGGCTGTCAGTAAAAGGTCAGACCACCAGGGAAAAGAACATCTACCTTGGAAAGGGCCGAGACCCAGATCATCCGTGGGCAGAGTAGAGGGTCTGAGGCAGGCGACCCTGCAACAGCACTCCCACCGCCTGCCAGAAGGGTGGAAGCAACACGCAGGTCCAGCCGGAGGACGGAGGCAAGGAAGGGCCCGGGTACAAGACCCGGCGACGTCCTTTGCAGTCACCGTGGGCCGCCCCCGCTCGCTGTGCCACGGAAGGAGCAGGCTTCCTTGGAAGGAAGCCCTGTTCAGAGGCACTGACAAATCCACACCTGCCGCTGCTACCAGATCAACGGCATCCGAGGAGGAGCAATGCCCTGGCACAGTCACACAGACATACCCAGACAGCTTAGCAGCGTGCCAGACGCGACAGGCAGTCCAGCACCGATCGAGCAGACACAGGGCAACGCAACAGCCAACAAGAGAAAGCCTTAAATTAAATACAAGGAGGGCTAAACTGCCAGGCTCAAAGAGCCGCGAACAGAGGCACCATGTCCAGCTGGACCCAGTCACTAGCAGCATACGCCAGGAGTCCGTGCGGGGGCCAACACCATTTAGCACCCTCATTAGTGACCTGGACGATGGGACCGAGCGCACCCCCGGCGAGGCTGCAGACAGTACAAAACGGGGAGGAGCGGCTGACGCACCAGATGGTTGCGCTGCCGTTCAGAAGCACCTAAACAGGCTGGAGAAACGGCCCGGTCCTGAGCCCAGGGAGGGAGGAATAACCCCGTGCACCAGGACAGGCTGGGGCCAACCAGCTGGAAAGCGGCTTTGCAGAAAAGGGACTAAGGGTTCTGACAGACGAGTTGAACACCGGCCAGCAGCGCTCGCTTGCAGCACAGGCGGCCAACAGCATCCCGGGCTGCATTAGGAAGAGCACCGCGAGCAGGCCGAGGGAGCCGATCCTTCTCTGCTACTCAGCACTGGCGAGACACGTCTGGAGCGTCCAGCGCTGGGCTCCCAGAACAAGACATGGACATACTGGAGCAGGTCCAGTGCAGGGTCACAAGGATGATACGCAAGAAGAGGCTGACAGAGCTGGAGAAGAAAAGGATTGGGGCATCTTATCTATATGCACAAATAGGCGATGGGAGGTTGTGAAGAAGACAGAGCCAAACTCTTAGCAGTACCCAGTGACAGAGCAGGAGGCAACGGGCACAAACCTAAAACACAGAAAATCCCATTTAGACTTAAGAAAAAGCCCCACCCACCAAAGATAAGGAAAACCACTTGTACTGGGAGGGTAAAGCAGCACCAGCCTTGAGCCTGGCTGGAACAGGTTACCCAGAAAGCAGCCTATCTCCGAGACACTCGGACCTCGACTGGACGTGGTACCGAGCAACCTGCTCTAGCTGAGCTGGGGTTGGACCGCACGATCCCCAGAAGCCCCGGCCAACCTCCACTACTCTGCGATTCCGCAGAGGTGTCAGAAGAACAGGAAATAAACCTCAAATGAGAAGAGCAAGAACAACCGCCGAGCTGCGAAGCAGCTTCAACTCAGGAAGAAGCTGAACTGCCTGGGGTTCTTCATCTTAAAGGGGTGGCCAAAGGGAAGCGACCTCTGGAACCACAAGCATAGAAGAAGGTAACCGCAGAGCTGCTCTTCGCTCCCTCACGGTACCAGACCCGGCAGCACCATGTCGGCTGACCAGACAGCAGGTTTAAAACAAACAGAGCTTGTTGCAGGTAGAACTGCCTGGAGCTTGTTGGCACCAGACACTGCAGGTGTGGAAGAAAGAACAGGCTCAAAGGGGAATAAAACGCTCACGGAGAAGAGGTCCATCGCAGTGAATAAACACAGCTGTCCAGACACGCTCGGGTGCGGGAGTCCTTGGACTATCCACGATCCACTTCTGACTCATTTTCTAACGATCTGCCACTGTCTGCTGCTGGAGAGGGACTAGAGGGGATGGGACCAGAGCGCCCGTTCCCACGCACCCGACGGGAGCTAACCACACTGGCAGCTGCACGACGATCAGGCACGCTGAGCGGAGGGGAAGAGCCCCTGCAGCCTCGGTCACGCCTAACCACGTGCTGCTGGACAGAACGCCTGATCCTGTGCGCGCTGGGAGCAGGAGCACGCTCTTGCTTGCCTGCACCCCTGCCCATTCTGCCTTGCTCCTCAGAGACCCCGTCGGGCTGCTGGTCAGCAGCCCCCGCCTCCCGCAGCAGCCCCGACCCGCACCAGGGGCACAGACCCGAGCGGTAACGGTTACTAGAGCTGGTTTGAGACGGGGCACGGACGCCCCAGCTGGGCCAAGCGCTGGGAGAGCACAGTCCCCGGCCACCACGGGTGTGCTGGGCACAGGGCAGGCGGGCAGGGGCAGCCCTCGGCTCTCGGACGCGGTGGCACAAAACTTGGAGCGGAGGCAGCTGTGCCAAGCGCCCTCCTCAGCCGAGGGCATCCCGGAGCCCAGACGTGAGCGAGAGCCTGTGGCACCGGCCTCGAGCCTGGCAGCGGGCGCTGGGGAGCCCTCCTCCCTGCGACAAAGCTGCTCGGCCCCACTGCTGCCTGGGGACGTGGCCAGCCCTGGGCAGCCCGTCCTGAGCTCCAGCACACGGGAGACCCAGGGTGCGCTGCACAGGAGAGCTGGTCCTGCTCCACTGCTCTGCAATTCAGGATCTCCAAGGAAATATCACAACTTGAGTCACAGGACTGCCAAAGCTATGCATAAACAAAGGACTTCTGAACTATGTATGCTGCAAATTATGAAATTAGGAGGAGCTTCGCGTTGGCACGCTGCGCCGTCAGCAGCAGGGGAGGTAAGAAGCTTTAAGAAACGGTTATGGGACTGCTTGGTAGACCTATGACTGTAATTCAGGTGACCTCTGAAGTGGAAAAGTAAACAGGGATCAGAAGCCTGCGTTTCTGAGTTGTTTTCCTCAAAAAGATCTATCCTCGAGCTAGAAATCACCTCTACAATAGTCTTGTGGAAGCTGCACACCTTAAAACAACATCTGAAGCTTCCAAAGAAATCTGAAGACAATTGTGAAGGCGGCGGTGAAGCCTCGAGGGCTTCTCCGTCCACAGCTCTCACCACAGACCAGCCAGAGGCTGCAACCGAAGAGGCCAGGGCTCTGAAACAGGCACCGCAGGGAGGTTCGCCTCGCCTCGCCTCCACCCACGGCGGCAAGAGGCATGCTGCAGAACCGACAGCCAGAATTACAGCACGGGGTATCAGGCCGAGCCATGGCCCCGCTTGATTTCCACTCCAAGGCCCCGCGGCCAACGCTGCCGCTGCCAACCCTGCCCAGCCCAGGCCGAGCAGCTTCCCCTTCTCCCCTCCCTGCACAGCGCGCGGGCCGGGTCTCGGCTCAGGCGGCAGACCGGCAGGGTGGGATTCCTGCAGGACCAGCGGACACAGACAGGAGGGGCCGTCCCCTCGCCCGTGCTTTCCACCAGGGCACCGGGGCTGGTATCGCCCGCCAGCTGCGTGGAAAAAACTCTTGGGGTGGGGTGGGCAAAGAGGAGCCGTGAGGATGAGTCACTGCTTCCTCTCACAAGCAGCAAGTGTGGAAGGACGGCTCCCGTCGGGCGTGTTTACAGTGGGGATGCCAGCTCTCCAGCCTGCAGCCTGGAGACCATCTCACTGCACGGCCACGGGCAGTTTCTGCTGGGAGGAGGAGGAGGGGAAGGGGAAGGGGCAGGGAGCAGCTCCCCGCTTACCTGAACCAGACAGTAGCCCAGCAGTCGCAAGTGCCTGTCCCTCATGGCTCGCGAGCCCACCAGTATGTCGGAGTTCTGGCAGTAATGCCATTTGTCATTGACCGACAGCACCACCCTGCAGAGGACAGAGCAGGGGAGGAGGGCGGCGTTACCCCACGCCACAGACGCTGCAGGCAGCACCCCGGCAGCAGCCTCGCCCCCGCCCGGTCCCCACAACAGCGGAGGACGAAGGGCAGCACCCCCCGCCCCCCCGCGCCCGGCCGGCGGCAGGGGCAGCCGTAGCCGGGCTGGGACGCGCGGCACCCCGGGGCGGCGGGGACAGGGGTCCCTGCAGCGCAGCCTGCGCCGCTGCCGGGCCCCTGACGGCGCGGGGCAGGAGGGGGCCGGGGCCGACTGCCGGGGGGCAGGAGCTGAAGCCAGCGCTGGCGCAGGCCCAGGGCAGCTGTCCCGCGGGAAGGGAGCGGGGACAGGGAGCGGCCCTGCTCGGTACCTCTGAATCTCCTCGGCTCCCTGCGGCCCCTCGCCTGGCCCTCGCTTGGGGCTGGGCCGGCACGGAGAGGGCGGAGGGCAGGCGTCCTCGCTGGGGGGTGGGCTCCTTTCCTCTGGTTCCTCCTGGGCCTGCTCCCCCTGGAAGCAGTTGTGATCGTGCCCAGGGCAGCCGGCGGTCGCCTCCTCCTCCTCCTCCAGAATCTTGCCGATGGGGAACTGGAAGAGGGTGGCTGCGGAGGTGCCCCTGGGCGAGCAGTCAGGGGTGCCAGCCGGCTGCGCGGAGAGGCACTCGGAAGGGCTGCTTAAGGTGGAGCTGCCCTGGCTCTCCAGGGAAGACTCTTTGCTCAGGCCGCAGTAATAGTCTGAGGGGGGCTGGTAGCAGGGGCCCCCCGGGGCAGGGCAAAGCGTGGGTAGGAACCGCCCGGCCAGGTTGCTCTCCCGGGAGCCCGGGGGGCTGCTTGGCGTCTCTGGAGCAAACGGGGCAAAGTCCTGCAAGTCCGAGGTGAGGGCCAGGACGCTTGAGCGCAAGGAAATGGCGGCAGGGGACGTTGTAGTGTGGGCAGAGGGAGCCTTGGAAGCCGCAGGGACACGGGAGAGAGGCAGCACAGTGCCCGAGCGGTTAATCCACAGCAGAAAGTCTGCAGAGAGAGAACACAGATCAGCACTGGGCCTCGAGACCCCCCCCTACTGATGGGACGTGGGCCTGGGGACCCCGCGTGCCCCAGGGTGGGAGACGCCGTGCCAGCCAGCCCAGCAGACGGGAGCGCAGAGGGGGTCCCCCGTTCCCCCGCTGCACTGGCCCAGCTGAGCCCTCCCGTGGCGGGGGCGGCTCAGGGAGCTTTGTCCTGAAGCGCCGGGGAAGGCAATGTCACAGGGAAGGTGGTGACAAAGCAGCCAAATCTAGTTCTGCCCTGAATAACCTCCCACCCTCGGGCCCCCCCGAGCACCCAGGCAGCCGCAGGGCTGCTGCTGCCCCAGAGCCCCCCAGTCCCCACTGCCAGTCCCCCTCCGCAGGGCCACGGCCCTGCCCCGAAGTGGGGTGCCCAGCCAGGCTACCTGTGCAGTATCCTGGGGGCAGCACCTCATCCTGCCGATAGCATTCTTCTCCCACCAGCTGCCGCAGGGCCTCGGCCACCAGCCCCTTGTAGCTGAGGGGAAAAAGAAGAGTCAGAGGACGCACCGGGGAGGACCCCCAGCCTGCCCCCTCGAGCACTGCCGACCCGCCTGCTCCCTCGGAGCACTTCTGCCCAGAGACATGGAGGCTCCTGGGAGCGAGAAATAAGGAAGGCTTTTGGCTTTGGGCTCTGCTGTTCCGGGTCAAGGAGGGGACACGCTTCAGCTCATTCAGCAGAAAAGCTCCTCCCGATATCCCTACACCAACAGCACATTCTTCTTCACCGAAAGGGTTGCCAAGCACTGGAACAGGCTGCCCAGGGAAGCGGTTGAGTCACCATCCCTGGGGGTATTTAAAAGCCGTGTAGACGTGGCGCCTAGGGATGTGGTTTAGTGGTGGGCTTGGCAGCGTTAGGTTTGCGGTTGGACTCGATCTTAAGGGTCTTTTCCAACCTAAATGATTCTGTGATTCTATATTGCTCCTCTACAGGCTTTGGAGCTCACGTACGGGCCTTTACCCCCGCACTGTCCTCGGCTGGGTCCTGCCAGACCAAGGTCACGGACCCCGCGTCCCAAGCGACACCGCCCTGCCCACCTGCAAGGGACAGGCAGCCGGGTGCCCAGCACACCGCGCTCCCAGCCACGCTCTCCCGCCCCGGGGCGGCCCTCCCCTCCCCCGCACGCCGCCTGTCCCCGCCACGGACCTGTACTTTCTGTTGGCCTCGTCGGCCGTCAGGGCATGCTCGAACATGAGGACGCGGTAGCGCGGGTCGAGGCGCGGGCCGCTGTAATCGCGGAACTCCAGCTCCACCGCCGCGTCCAGCAGCGAGAGGTAGCGGCGCACGATCAGCGCGTAGGGGCTGCCTGCGGGGAGAGGACGGCTGGCTGGGTGCCGCCTGGGAGCCCCTCCTCGCCCAGCCACGCTCCCGGGGGGGTGGGGGTGGGGCTGACGGCCAGCAAGGGGGTCCTGCACTCCCAGGGGACGCCTGTTCCGCCCAATGCTCTCAAAATCCACCTCCGCCCCAGCCCCGAGCTCTAACGGCTGGGTTCCCCCTGGAAAAGGCCCGACATACTCATAACATTGGTGATGAAGGCTGGGGAGAAGACTTGGTGCAGGACAGTCTGGGGGAAGTGGCTAAGCTGAAACATGGACATGAGGATGTTGACGGTCGCCAGGGGTGAGCTGCCGGCTTTCTGCTCCAGGATGGCCTCCAGCTTGGGGAAGAGCTCGCTGTGGTTGGACGGGCGGTAATTCATGCGGCTGAAGGGAAACACCAGCTTCTGGATCACCTGCAGGCAGGAGAGGGAGTCGGGCCAGGCCAGGCAGCGGGACGAAGGCCAGGCCAGGCCCAGGCCTGCCCAGAGCTGGGCAGAAACAGGCTCTCACAACCCGTAAGGATCAGGGCACGCCCCGGTCGGTCCCCAGCGAGATGCCCCAGCCTGATGGCAGAGAAGGGACGCGGTTTCCCCCAGCACCGGGGCAGCCCCAGAGCCAGCCCCAGGCGTTCCCCGCAGACCGGGGAGGACGCTCACCTTGCTGTCGAGCTGCTCCCCACGCTTCAGGAGAAAGTTCGCGATGGTATCGAGCAGCCGTGGCTCACGCAGCCGGTGCCGGGCCACGTACTTGGCAATGAGGGCCATGGTGTAGGGGGTAAGGTTCTCTGCCTTCCTGGGGAGCCACTCTGCACAGAGCAAACCACAGCGGGGTATCCGTCAGAGGGGCCTGGCTCTGTCCAAACTGCAGCTCTCCAGAAGCCACTACAGCCTGGGCAGGAAAGGCAGTGCAGGCAGGTGGGAGATACCAAGGCCTGGGCAGCAGAGCCATCTCTCCTGAAACCCAGAAGGCTTCCGAAAACCATCAAGTTATGGGGCTTGTGAGCGGCTGGGGCAGATTCCTGTCCCGTCCACCCAGGAGGCACAGCCGGAGCACAGCCGGAACACGCGCAGAATGGGGGCCCTTCTGTAGAAACCCCACCGAAACCAGCCTGCTCCCAGTCTTGCGGTAAGGTAGGCTCCCAGCCCCTGGAAGGGCTAGGCTGGGAAGCCAGTGACAGGGCGGCCGTAATGCAGAGCATCTCCTGCTCCAGCCTCCACCGCTGCAGGCCCTGGTGCTCAGCACGGCCCCAGCTGGCGCTGCCACAAACCCAGATGTCCTCCGGGGCCAAGAAAGGAGGCTCCAAGGCTGCCAAGTGCACGGACAGAGCCCAGCGCACCCTGCGCCGGGGAAGAAGCTCAAACAGTGGGCAAGGCTGGGACCCTGCCTGGGCAGACCCTGCCCTCACCTGCCATACTGCGGATGAATCGCTCTTGGCGGTTCTCGTAGAAGAGCTGAGAGCTGAAGATGGCCTCCAGGGCCTTGTTGTTCGCCTCCTGGGCGCACAGAGCCAACATCTCGTCCAAGAGGGCCAGCTCGTGCTCCCGCATGGCACTCACTTGCCCCAGCGTGTGCCGGACGAGGCGCAGGATCTTGCGGTTGTTGATCAGCTGCTGGTCGGAGGCCGGGTGTCCCTGCAGCGCCTGCGCCCGCAGCCGGTAGTAGGAGAGGAGCAGGAAGAGGGTCTGGGGGTGGCGTTCCTTCTCCAGGTGCCGCTCCAAACTGCTGAGGCAAGACTCGACCAGGGGGTGGGGGCTGGACGGGTGCAGCCTCATCACGCTGCTGAAGACCATGGAGACGTCCTTCTGGTTGAAGCGGCCCAGGCGGCTCCGGGATTCGTCCTCCAGCACTCGCACCAGCGGCGATTCCCCAGGCAGGCCTGCGACAGGGAAGGGATTAGGGGCGCCCAGACTCCGCCTCTCCTCTTCACTAGGCACAACCGTCCTCGTAAGCTCGGGCACAAGACTACAGCCGGAGGAGGACAGGTTTGCCGTGTCGGTGATCAAACCAGAGATGAGAAAAGAAAGAGGACCGGTTTAGCAAAGCCTGACCAGAACACCAGTGCATCTACACCACGGAAGAAGTCATCTGGAGCCGTTGGATTATTCCCACGCACTCCACCAAAATGGAAGTCCTTCGGTTCCTCCGCAAAAGCAAGGTCTGTTTCTGAAGTCTCAAACTTCTTAAAGATAAATAATACACCTCAAAAATGCCTTCAAAAGAAAGTTTTGGTTGGAAAACAAGTACGACACCATCACATTACCACAATAAAAACTGTCCGTGTACGACAGGAATTAAACCTTCCACGTTTCTAACCTTCTCCCCTTCTCTAGTTTAGCTTTACTCGTTCAAACCCAGCTCCTGGGGGAAATACTTTCCTTCAACTCTGGACGTATTATTCAACCGTGGAAAGACAAGGGGCCAGGCACACCGTGTGGGTACGAGAAAAGGCAAAGGCCATCCCTCGCGTGTCAGGAGAGATATTTTCAGGAAGTGCATGAAGCATTATGCACTGTATGAGGCCCTGGTAGCCCACTGGTCTCCTAAGCCAGCTGACAAGACTTCAGTTTTCAAAAGGGCTTTAAAGCAACTAAGGCAGCATGGGGTAAGTTGCTGCGTTTTGTCATTAATCAAAAATCAGTCAGAAGGCGGAAAGTGAAGAATTGGTCTGAGCAGTTGCTTTGTTCTTTAAAAAGACCTCAAAAAGGCAGGTTAGCATTTTTATTAATGAGCGGGTAAGCGTGGGGAGCAGGGAAGGGCGACTGACAGAGAACAAAGTGTGGGTCAAAACCAGAGCAGGCCGGGGGGAGCCCAGCAGAGCTCCCAGAACTCTGGGCCTGGCAGCCCAGAGTTCAGTGTCAACAAACACAAGGCGCCGTGAGACAGAGGGGGGAACAGCAGAAACTTCTTCCCCCCTCCCCTTCAGCGGGATCTAGAGTTACTGCATCAACCCGCGGCAGGGACCGGGTGTCTCCGTACGCGGCTCGGCCGAGGCCTCAGCCCAGCGTGCAGCTGCGGCGGAAAAAAAAAGCAAACGCGAGGGCAGGAACCGCGCGCGTGGGACAGAGGAGCGCAGGGCCGGCAGGACCCGCCGGGGCGGGGAGGGCAGGCACCTGCCGCCACAGGCAACCGCCAGACACGATCCCCTTCCTCGGGGAGAACCCGCGGGGCCCTCGGGGACCCCGGCCCAGCGAAGGGGGAGCCCCCCGGGCCATGGCCTCTGGAACCCAAACCGGCCTGAACCTTTTCTCCTGAATATTAAGCTCCCGCTGACAGAGGGCTCAGGGCTTGCAAAGGGTTTAGCCAAGATCTCGCGTCTCACTCTTCGATGCTCAGATGTTCGCTGATTTCAAGGACTGGAACAAAACTCAAGGAGCGGTTTATCCCGATCCTGCCAGGCAGTGCTGGCCACCGCTTCGGCTGCCCTTCGGGCCGACACGCCAGGTGCCGCAGCCGGCCCACCCCCCCCGGCGCAGTCAGTCTGCCTCACTCCCTTCCTGCTGCGTATCCCAAGCAGAGCCTCCTCCTTCAAAGGGCACAACTCCGTCTGGCACAAAGCCACCACCACGTGTAAATCCACACACAAACCCAGACACCAGCTCCTGTTCCGGTATGTCCTTCCTCCTTCCGTGGCAGCCGGACCAGCAAGCTCTCCTTTCACCTCACAAACCCAAGCACCGGCCTGTGTCCCACTGCCCTGCCCGCCTCCCCCCTCTGCTGTGGGCACCCCCATGCAGGCAGACGCCGGCAGCCCAGGACACTCACCCAGCGCGGCAGCGGCATACAGGCAGTTGACAATGCTGAAGTTATCGAACTTGGAGCAGCCGCTGATGATGGCCTGACAGAGAGTCTGAAACTCCGGCTGCTCCAGCATGTGGCCGGGCCCGCGGCTCTCCCCGTTCACCGCGGCCTGGCCCTGCTGCTGCTGCAAGAGCTGGCCCAGCTTGTGCAGGGCGATGGGGTAGTGGCTGGCGGACACCTTGCTGGGGTTCTGCGTGACCCACCGCAGCACTTCCCCCACGCTGCGCGAGCGCTCTATCAGACGCTTCATTGTGAAGAAGGTGTCATAACTCATCTTCTCGTGGATGAAGTTCCAGCTCTTCCTCTTGCCATGGCCTCGAGTCCTGTAGGCGTCCGGGGGAAAGGTGTGCAGCAGCCCATGGCCGTAGGGGTCCAGGGGCAGCAGCACAGCCCGCTGCTTAGCTTTGCCTGCACAGTAGCAGGCGGGATACATCCCGGCCCCGCTCCTGTCACCAGCAGCCAGGCCCTGCAGGACTCCGGGCCGCACGCTCTCTCGGGTCAGAGCACGGAGCCATGGCAGCAGGCGCAGCATGGTGAGGGCAGGGCGGCTCGAGAGGCTTCGGAGAACCGGGAGACCCTGGGGACGAGAGGGGGGGGGTGAGGGGGGCGGCGAGCTCGTGCCTCTGGGACGGCTGCAGCCAGCAAGGGACGCACGGAGCCCACGCTGGGACCCCCGCCCGCACGGCTCCGCCCCGGTCCGGGGGTACCTGGCCCACACAGCCCCCTGTTCTGAGGTCCCCCACCCACAGGGATCCCCCTGGTACTGGGGCCCACGCCCTGCCCAGGCCGCCCGGCCCAAGGTCCCCTGGCCCACACGAGCCCCGTTGTCCGGGATCCCCGGCCCGCACAGGCGTCCCCACCCTGTGGCCCACACAGCCCCCTCCCCTCTCCCGGGGCCCCCGGCTCGCAGATCCCCCTTGTCCCAGGAGCGCCGGCACACACAGATCCCCGCCCGGTGCCGGGACCGGCCCGATCTCCCCCTCCCCCGGTACCCGGACCGCACTGAGCGCTCCTCCCCGGTACCCGGACCCCGGGCCGCACTGAGCGCCTCTCCCCCAGTACCCGGACCCCCGGGCCGCACTGAGCGCTCCTCCCCCGGTACCCGGACCCCCGGGCCGCACTGAGCGCTCCTCCCCCGGTACCCGGACCCCCGGGCCGCACTGAGCGCCTCTCCCCCGGTACCCGGACCCCCGGGCCGCACTGAGCGCTCCTCCCCCGGTACCCGGACCCCCGGGTCCCACTGAGCGCCCCTCCCCGGTACCCGGACCCCCGGGCCGCACTGAGCGCCCCTCCCCCGGTACCCGGACTCCCGGGCCGCACTGAGCGCTCCTCCCCCGGTACCCGGAGCCCCGGGCCGGGCTGGGCCGCACCGGGACCGCGACACCCGGCCCACCCAGGCCCCCACCCCCGGGGGCCCCCATCCCCACCCCTCCGGCCCGGCCGAGCCCCGCGGTGCCCGGCCCGCGCCCCGCCCCTGGTCCCGCCCGGCTCCCGGCCCCGGCCCGGCCCTACATGGCGCTCGCGGCCGCGCTGGGACCCGCCGCCGCCCCGGCCGCTCAGCACCGCCCGGACACCGAGTCCGCCATCTTCCCGACAGCCCCCGCAGGGCCGAGGGACGCCGCGGCCCCGCCCCCCGCGCGGCCCACACTTCCTGGGGCGGAGCCGGGCGCGCGGGCTCAGACACGGCGCGTAGCGGCGCGAGTAAACAGCCGCCGCCCGCCCTCCAATGAGCGAGCGCCTCGCGAAGGGGCGGGGCGGCTCCGCCGGCGCAGGCGCGCTGCGGCCCTGCGGAACGCGTGGCCCGAGGCGCTGGCCCCGCCCCGCGCGCCGCCGCTGGGAGCGCGCCGCCGGGGAAGCCCCGCCCCCCCCGGTCCCCCCCGCCCCGGTTCCCCCCGCGGCGCAGCAGAGCCGGGAGGCCGCGGCCGTTCGCAGTTCGTCCTCTTTAATCGTCACAGAGCGGCGGGGAGCGCGGCCTCCCCCGCCGGCACCGGCACCCCGCGGGCGGCAGCCCCGGCCCCGGGGCAGCGGACGCCGTCCGGCGCAGGAGCGGGGCGCGGGCGGACGGTCCGTGCGGGGCCGGGGGCGCCGGGACCCCCGCCCCGGAGGTAGCGCAGCACTCGCTCCTGCGAACCCCGGCTCCGGCCGCCGCGCTGCCGGCCTCGAGCCCCGGGACGCGGCGCGGCAGGCTGCCCGCCTCCCGCCCGGCCGCCGGCTCCCTCCGACCCGCCGGGCCCTGCAGCCCCCAGGACGCAGTCCTCGGCCCAGACCCCCCCGGGTCCGGGCGCGGCAGCAGACTCCGCCCGGGACCGAGCTTGTTCCAGGCGCAGCGGCTCCTTCCGGGGCCTGGGGCCGTGCTATCTGCGGTACATGGTGAAGGCCATGAAGCTGAAGAGGAGGGTGAGGCCGGCCAGGAAGGTGGTCGCGGTGGCGGTGAAGACGTGGCGGTACTGCAGCTGGAAGTACCAGAGCACGGCCAGCATCAGCACGAAGAGCGGCAGCATGAGGCTGCCCACGTTGAGGGCGGCGTGCACGGGGTCGGCGGAGGCGTGGGGGCCGGCGGGCGCGGGGGCCGGGCTGTGCTGGGAGATGTGGCAGTGCAGGACGCTGTTGTGGGCGAGGTGCAGGGCGGCCAGGCTCTGGGCGTCATCGCGCAGCAGCTGGCCCTGGTAGATCAGCCGCACTTGCTGCTCCTGCCCGGGGAAATAGGCCCTGGGGCGGGCGACAAGGAGGGAAACATCACGCTCCCTCCAGGACGGCGTCCCCTCCGCCGCCCCCCAGGAGCGGGCTGCGAGCGCGCCCGCCCTGACCGGTACCCGCACCTCTAAGCCCGCGCTTCGCCGTCGGCCGCCCCCGGCGTTGCCAGAAGTGAAGGCGCCCGCCAGGACGGGCCGTACGACGGCCCCGCCAGGCACGGGCACGGGCAAGCGCGCCCGCGCCGGAGCAAGAGCGGCAGCTCCCAGCTGCTCCAGGGGGGGAAGGAGCCGCCGGCGGGGCTCGGGGCCGCCCCCAGCCGGGACGGCCCCGAGCGGTGCCGCGGGAGAACCGGCCTGCCCCGCCCCTCACCTCTTCAGGGCCCCGACGGTGTCGCCGGGGCGCACCCGGGCCAGGCGCTCCGTGTCGTTGAGGAACTTCAGCCGCAGCACCATGGTGGGCTCGGCGGGGCCGCCGTCCCCCTCACCGAGGGGACCCTGCGCGGGTGCGGGGCCGGCCCGGGACCGCAGCCCCGCCGCCAGCCCGCCCGCCCCATCGGGGGCCGCCCCGGCCGCCGCCGCCGCCGGGGCCGGGGCCTTGTGCTCGACGGGGGTCGGGGCAGCGCTCGGACCCTCCTCGGGCAGCGTCGCGGCGTCGCGGGGCGTCGCGGCGGGCTCGGGGGCGCGGGTGGAGGCCCAGGCCAGCCCCAGCACCACGGCGACCAGCAACAACGCGAAAAGCACGGTCACCTCATCGCCAACGCCCTCGATCAGCGCCATGGCGGCGACGGCACCGGCTACCGACCTGCGGGCATAGAGCGCGGCCGTCAGCCCGCCGGGCCACAGGCGACCGGAGCTGCGGCCGGCCCGGGCCCCTCACCTGCCGCCATCGCGCCGCTTCCGCCTCGGCGCATGGTACGCTGGGGGCTGTAGGCCTGTTCCGCGCATGCGCGGAAGCTCCCCGCGGGGCACGCTGGGAGCTGTGGTCCTGTTGTGCGCATGCGCCTATGTGCTCCCGCGCGGGCGCACGCCGGGAGCTGTAGTCCAGCTACCTGGCGCTGGGCGTGCCTCTGGCACGCCCAGCGCCAGGTAGCTGGACTACAGCTCCCGGCGTGCCCCGCGCCAGGCTGGGCCTGCGTCGTCGGGCTTCCTGGGCCAGGGCCCTTCCCTCATCCGCCATTATCGGTTTGAGAAATGATCGGCCCGCCTGGGCTCAGCCTGAGGAGACGTGTCCCTGCTCGTTGCAGGGGGGTTGGACTAGATGGCCTTGAGAGGTCCCTTCCCACCCAAACCATTCCATGATGATTCCATGAAACCCTCCAGGTGAAATTTCTCACGCAACTGAAGGAGCATGAAATAGTTGATTCTGCTTAAGAGCGAAAATATTTTTATCATTTAATCAATATCCTGTTCTTTGCTTTATATATAGAAAAGTGGTGAAGGGTCTGGAGCACAAGTCTGATGAGGAGCGGCTGAGGGAACTGGGGTTGTTCAGCCTGGAGAAAAGGAGGCTGAGGGGAGACCTTATCCCTCTCTACAGCTGCCTGAAAGGAGGTTGTAGCGAGGTGGGGGTCGGTCTCTTCTCCCAAGTAACAAGCCGTAGGACAAGAGGAAATGGCCTCAAGTTGCTCCAGGGGAGGTTAAGACTGGATATTGGGAACAATTTCTTCACTGAAAGGGTCATCAAGCACTGGAAGAGGCTGCCCAGGGAAGTGGTGGAGTCCCCATCCCTGGAGGCATTTAAAAGCTGTGTGGATGTGGCGCTTAGGGACATGGTGTAGTGGTGGGCTTGGCAGTGCTGGGTTAACAGTTGGACTTGATGATCTTAAAGGTCTTTTCCAACCTAAACGATTCTATGATTCTGTGATTCTAAAACAAGGTGTGCAATTGGTGAAGGACAGCAAATTCCGTAGGCAGAGCCTGTTGCTGGAAGAGCCGTGCTCTAGTGAAGACGAGGTCTCTGGCAGGGAGAAAGCGAGTTGTGCAGGGCAGAGATATCACGGGGAAATGGGAGAAGCTGCAGACTAAAACTGACTGAGTTCCAGTGATCCTTTGGGGGACTGTGATTCCCCAGATGCGTTTAAACCTACCCACAGGTTTCATGAAGAAGGAAAGCTTGAAAGATAGATGAAAAAATTAGTGTGCAGCACTTTTGTCTCCAACTTGGTTTTTATATTGAAAGACATTTAGAATAATTTATCCTAAAATCTCTCTTGGCTGATTAGTTTCTGGTATTAAACCTTAATGCTGGAGACTCAGCTTTTCTGTGTTCCTGAAAAGCATTCAGATAATTGTGAACATGGTCAAAAATGGTTTGATCAAAACTTCCATATTTTCAGGTGAAAAGGCTTGTACCATCAAAATGAGATAGTGGGGGGGAGACTTGTGGAAGGAAAAAACCTACAGCGCCCATAAAGGAACGAAGCTGAAAGGGAGACCTTTGGATGACAACGTCCCCTTTCCCCAGGGCATCGCCTCCAAGGTCCAGCACTTGGTGGCAGAAGACATCTCCTATAATAAAACCAGGAGGAATCTGCTAACGGCGGCAGTGCGCAAGCTGCGGCATCCTTCCTGCTGAGGTGGATCTGAGGGCGGCAGTGATTCCCGGGAGCTGGGTGGCTCCGAGGAATTCATTACTTTCCCTTCCAGGCTCCTGTGTCCAAACTGCCTCCAGGTCGGACGGACTGGCTGGTTCCTGGGGCTGCAGGTGCGCCGGGCCTCCTGGCTCCAGCCCCGCTGAAACCCCGGTTCAGGCTAGCGGCCGGGAGTCCCAGAATCGGGGCGTGGGGCCGGAGGTGATGATTCTCTCAGCTGCCTCCTTCAATCCTGATCCGCATTCTTCGTCACTGTTTTCAGCTTATCATTAGACTGCAGCAATGCAGATTGATGAGATGTGTGATAGGAGAGCTTAAGGCTCCAGGCAGTGTAATGGTAATATTAGCATTAGCAGGAGGCATTGCAAACAAAAAATTTATTTTCTGCGTACAGCTGTCTTGCAGAACTCAAGAGCAGAACTCGTCCTGCGATCACAGGGAGCAAAGTCTTTAATGACCTGCAAGTAGCACCGAGAGAGCTGAAAAGTGGGGCTGCCAAAGCAGAGCTCTCGCATGCACAGCAGAATTTAAAAATAGGCTGCTGCTGGCGTTCTGGCTTACCCATCGTTCCTGGAAGCCCGCGGGGAGGACAGCTCTCCAGCAGAGGAGAGACGCAGTCTCCTGACGTAACTTGCCTCGGCATCTACGCCGCAGAGCGGAAAGTTGCGGATTCAGTCCTTTTACACCAGAGCATCCCTGATCGTTGTCTGCATCTTTTCCAGCCCCAGGTCTGTGCTGGGTGCTGCCTCCTCTCTCCTCTCCTCTCCCCGGAGCAGCGAGGCGGCAGGGGCACTGGGCAGACACCCCCTCGCCCGTGGCGCTGCCATCCCGGTGGGACCGAGGAGCCCCTTTAGCTTAGTATCGTCAGCGCCTTCAGCGAAGCTCAGCGCGTGTGGGAGCGGAGACACGGGAGAGATGAACGCCTCTGCAGATGAAACTGCTCTTCAGAAGCTCCCACCAACAGCGAGAGGTGTCAGCCCCAGTCAAAGACGTGGAGATGTGTTGTGGGGAAAGCAGTTGGGCCAGAAAAAAGAGCTCGAGGGTGGGAGTGTGGGGAGTTGGGGGTGCTGAGCTGCAGCATCTCTAGGCAAGGATGAGCTCTGCGTTTACAAAGGACCGCAGAGAACCAGGTCATGAAACACCCCGTCCCCGTCACGAGCGAGGGGTCTGCGACAAGACCCCGAGAAGCCGCTCCTGCACACCGCAGCCCCATGGCACAGCACTGTCCCTTGTGGGGAAGGGCCAAGGAGGGTCCCCAGCGCCGCCTGCTGAGGGGCTGGAGGAGATGGGCTGCCACCGGCTGAGCCGGGGGTCCCGGCGGCAGAGGTGGGCGGCACCCACGGGTGCAGAGGCTGCTGGGGAGCAGGTTGTGCTGCTAGATCTGCCTGGGGCACACAGGCTGACGGGTGGGCAGGGAGGACCCCTTGCCCTGAGGTGCCGTGGGGGTGACGGCGCGCTGCTCCCTCCCACAGCGCTCAGCCACGAGCGTGGTGCAGGGGGCGGAGGTGAGAAGCTGGTGGAGAAGAGCTGCCCCTTCCCTGGGTCGCTGAGGCTGATGCAGAAAGTGCTGGGCAAAGCCTGGGTCCGCAGCGGGGGGGTGTCCCGTGGTGACTTGGGAGAAACAAGGGGTGAGGCTGGGGCTGGGTGGCTGCAGAGGGGACCTCGGTGCTGGCCAGAGGCTGTCCCAGAGGGAGGGAGAAAGCCAGGCATGGAGAGGGAGGATGGCCTGGGTATCACCACCCGGATTATAAAAACCATTCCCCGATTTTCTGTTCCCTGGTTTTTTTCAGAGCTGCTGCTCGCACCAGCCTCCACGCAGTAACTGGCACTCGGACAAAGCAGCACTGCAGACCTGCCCGGTCACTGTCGCTGCGGTCATCGAGTGGCCCTGGGCCTCCAACGGCCATGGAGCCAGTCTGTCCACAGTCACTGGTGACCACAGCTGGCAACTGGAGTCACTGCTCCAGTGACAGCGAAGGGGCAGAGGGCAGCTAGGACAGACATAAGGGAGGACAAGGATGGGGACGTGCACTTGCAGCAGGGAGAAGTAGGACCCACGCTACTCTGAGCTGAATAAATCACTAAAGAAAAGGCAAAGCTTTGAGGGCAGCAGAGCACCCGCTGAGAAAAACAAGAAAAAACACAGCGAAGAATCAAAGCTTATTATTAGCTGCTAGTAAATTATTTAAATAAGCTGCAGTTAGCAGAGGGTGATGACCACAGGTTCTTCTCTGGGACACAAAAGCCATGGATGCCAGAGCTCGCAGAGGCGTTTCTGACAAACCGTCTTGGGGACGCGCAGATTCACCGAACCCGAGCACGGCCGTTTTGACAAGCTCCCGGCGAGAGCAGCGGGTTCCTGAGGAGCCCGTCTCGCCTCCCCACCAGCACGGGGCTGGCAGAGCCGTCCCGCAGCTCCCACCTCCCGGCTGGCTCTCCGAGGGCGAAGAAGGAAACCCAGCTCCAGCCAGAGGCCACCTCCTTCCCGGGCTCTGCTCCCTGGCTGCCAGCCCCCCCGAGACTGGGTTTTGTGGCAGCTGAGCAATAGTAACCTTCCCCGCGGGAAGGAGAATCTGCCCGTCGGTCAGCTGTGCTGGCGATGGCACCTCTCGGTGGGTTTTGGTGGCCAGGCTCTGGATGACTGGCATAGCGGGTGATGCTTCGGGGCTTTGCTAACCCGACACCTGTAGGTTCTATAGGAGAAGGAACTGAGATTTTCTCGCTCCTTGGCTACGGGACACCAGCAGCACAAAACCAAGCGGGGATCTTTTCCTCTTGTGTAATAACCTTAAAATACCACCTGTGGTTCCTGTCCTGCAACCAGGGGGTGAGGGTGGACCCCTACCCAAGCGATGTCTAGAATCAGAGCCTGAGGCCAGATGTGCAACACAACACAAAGCATAAACAGAGTCTGAAGAGAAAAAGAGAATAACATACTGATTAAAAAATCTCATAGTTTTGGTAGTTCCGTTTAATACTTTAAAAAGTTAAGCCCTTTACTTAGAGATTCTGTGTCACAGGTTCTAGACAGACAGAGAGCTGGGAAGAGTTCACAGAGCAGGCTGCGTGTAGGGGTCACCCAGGAAGAGGCAACGAGTGTTGAGCAGGAGCTGTTGGAAAAAGGGACGTATGGAGAGGGAGAGCGATGCAGAGTGAGTCGAGCCCCGGTCACGATCTTGGGAAGAGTCCCTGGGACCTGGAAGGTGGGAAGAAATCACTTAAGCTCGATGCACGCGTCAGGGGGAGTAAAAGGAAGGATTTTAGCAACGATGATTCAGCTAAAGGCACGGGTGAAGGGTGCAGCTTTGGGTAGAGACCCGCTGGGGGTAAGGCAAAGCAAGTCGCCAAGACGGGCGAAGGGGTGCTGCCAAAATGGAAGAGGAGATCCCAGGGATGTAAGAGTGCTGGATGCAAGCATGCAAAAGCAGCAGCAGATTTAAAAAATACATACACTGTGTAGGAAGCAGATACAGGATTTATAACTTCCAGGATGTAGAAAATAAGCCATGTCTGAACAAAATAATTTGAGTGGTTATGACTGTTCAAATTTAATGCATTTTATCCAGTGGTTAATCACCCTCACCGATAAAATTTTGTGTCTAATTTTCAGTGTGGATTTGTCTGGCTTCAGCTTCCAGAGATTGAGTCTTTTTATATCTTTCCCGGCTCAATTAAAGAGCCATTTAATATTTCCCTATGAAAGTACTTCTACAGTGTAATCAAGTCACCCCTCAATCTTCTTTTGGATAAGCTGAACAGATTGTGCTCTTTAAATCTTCTGCTGTAAGGCACTCGCTCTAGCCCTCAAATCATTCTGCGTGGGTCTTTTCAGAATCTCTTTGATTTTTCAATATTCTTCTAAAATATTGTTAATGTAGAGCGATGCCCAGTTCTAGAGTGCTGCTGCTCCAGCGAGATACGGAGGCGAGATCACCCCCTCCCCTGCCCGGGGCTCCCCGTGCCCCTCGGGGGATCGGCCCGTTCCGCCCTGCGCCGGGCTGGGAGCTCGCCTCCGCCGGCCAGCCCCTGCGGCACGTCTGTGCCATTTGTCTGAATACGCGCGATGGAAACGGAAGATGGGCCAAAACCGCCCGCCGTTGCGTTGCCTGGGTCTCCGGCCAGGCTTGGGGTAGGGCAGGGCGACAGCACAGAGCCCGGCGGCATCTCCGGCACGGTGCCAGGGCGAGACACCGCGTCTCCACGGGCCAGGCCCCTGTGGGCGCTGGCCCCGCGCCTCGCGGTGCGGCGTTGTGCGCCAGCGCCGCTGCGTGAGCCGGGGCCTCCCTCTCCACTTTCTGCTGCTCTCTCTGAGCCCGTCCTGCCCACCGCGCTGCCTCTGCTCCCGTTACGGAGGCCGACGGGATGGGTGGGGGGAGAGCTGCTCGCAGGCTGCAGGGCATCACCCGGGCGGGCGGGCGGCAGGTCCTGGCACCCGGTGCTGCTCTGGGTGCCACACGTCTGGGGGGGTCAGCCCAGAGGCAGAAACCTGTCCCGTTCCCCTCTGGAGCGGGCCTGCCCACGGGAGCAGGGTGGTCTGTGGGGTCAGCAGGGGTGCAGCGACCCACCGCACCTCGGGCAGCCGGCACCCCAAAGGGTGCCGTGAGCCCTTGCTGCCGCTCTGCCCTCTCCCAGCGCTGGGGAATGTGCCGAAGAGCCCAGACCCGTGTGGGGCTGCACCGGTGATCTCCGTGGCAAGAGCCGCGCTCGCCTTACACGTCCAGTCTTCTGGGAAACGAGGCGCCTACCCCGTGGCTGTCCTGCTTGTCCCACGGCTGCCTGCTTTCCTTAAAGCCCTTTGGGAATCAAAACAGACTTCACTCTTCGGCCGTCTTACCCACGTGTAATCTCTCTGTTATCCCTCCGGGGCTCTCTGCAAGGTCAGGACTCCTCTGCATAACGGCCGTCCCGTCATCTCCGACTGGGTCGTATCTGTGCAGCCTGCAGTCGGTTTACTTGCCACAGCTCCTCGTTTGCTCCTTGCAGCTGCTGGACTTACAGGCCTGGATTTCCCGAGAACTCCCTCGAGCCCTTTATGGATGGCCTCACTCTCGGGACCCTCCACCTCCCAGGTATCCACCCGGTATCGAGGCAGCTGCGAGCAAAAGATCTCCGTAACTCAGGTCCTGCATCCTGGGGTCCCTGCGGCATGGTCAGCACCGTCCCCTCAGCTCTGCTCCTCTGATGTCCTCTGCAGCCACCGCCTTTCCAAACAGACCCTCCGCTGTGCCCCTGCAAAGAGGGGTCCCTGCAGGGTAACCCCCTCCAATTTCTTCCCAGTGAATACCGATGCAAAAACCAGATTTAGCTCTTCTGCGGCAGCCCCGTCCTCTCGGTTTACTTCTTGTGCCCAGGCATCCGTTGGCCCTGCAGGCGTCTGGAAGGTGTCCTGCTCCTGGTGCGTCTGAAGAAAGATTTATTGCTGGCTCTGATCTCTTCGTTAGTTGTTCCTCAGAGCGGTCTTGCTGCCTTGTTGTGTTTATGCATTTCATCTGCCAGGGTTTATGGTCCCCTCCATTTCCTCCTTTACTCACAGTTTCACCTTTCCAGGGATGCCTCAGTGTTTCTGCCTGCGTCCCCCACCCTGCTGCTGGCCTGTGCCAGCTCCCTCCCTCCTTGTCAGCCGTCCTTGCGTCCTTGCTGGGGCTCGCTGGCCCCGTGCCCCTGGGGCGGTACCTCCACAGTGCCGGGAAGCGTTTAATTCGCCTCGCCGCCATTTTTAGCTTCTTTTTAACAACCGCGCGCGCGCTTGCCCAGTTCACCTCCTGTGGACCGGCGGTCTCTAACCAAAGAGAGGGGTCACAGAGGGATCCTGGCCCCACGGGAGAGGATCCAGCTGTGGGGCACCAGTGGGACTGGGGCACTCTGCCCTGTGAGTGGCCGTGCACGGCGGGGTGTCCCCACGGCCCTCCCTGCGGAGGCAGGACCCCCGCCAAGGAGAAGACACGGGGGTGTTGCACACCTCGACGTGCAGC
Organism: Ciconia boyciana; assembly: GCF_034638445.1. Classification (NCBI taxonomy): domain Eukaryota; kingdom Metazoa; phylum Chordata; class Aves; order Ciconiiformes; family Ciconiidae; genus Ciconia; species Ciconia boyciana. The sequence continues at coordinate 168,967,381 of NC_132935.1, forward strand.
CAGACGCCTGCAGGAGCAGGACGCGTGCCGGCGGCTCACCGGATGCCCGCGGGTGTCTTGAAATGGCCGTCCGCTCAGAGGTGGGTCACGGTGAGAGACGCAGACAGCAAAGGGAAAGTAAACCACCGGCCACCGCTTCTCTAAAGAAGAGCCGAGCCTGCGTCTGCTCACCCGGGGAGCTGCCCGAGCGCAGGGAGCCGTCCCCAGCACAGCCGCCGGCCCCAGGCTCGGGGGGCCCCTTCGCCCCGCGCCCCTCCAGCCTCAGCTTCTCACCGGGTCGGGGCTTGTCCGCAGCACTCTGCAAATACTACTGCGGCCCCGGCAGGCCGGCGGCCGTCTCCCGTGCTTTAGTAAACCACCATCAGACCATTAGCACAGCAACGGTCACTGCTGTTTCTCACCTGTTGGGCCCCATGCAGGCCGCGGTGTGAAACAGCTGCGTGCACTGAACTGCGTGCTTTGCATTTGCAATTTGCCTGCTGCCTGACAGCCGTACTTTGCACAGATATGGATGGGATTGATATGTGCGGTTACCTCCTCGCTCCAGAGTAAGAGTAAAGAGCTGCAGCTATTCTGGGGAAAAGCTCTTGGCCTGATCCCCAGCCCGAGGAGGACACTTATTGTGACTGGAAGGTGACATCTTTTTATTAAACACCTCCCTCCCCACCAAGCGACCGCCGCTAACTGCCTGTTTTGTAGCAGGAGCCACAGCAGAGGAAAGTCCTGATGGGTTTGGGAAAAGGAGCCGCTAACCTTACGGGGCGTGCAAGGAGGACGGGGCAGCCTGAGCCCGCCCAGGGCTGTGGCCGTGGCGAGGGGACGAGGTTTCCTGCTCCCCCTTTGGTTCCCGGGAAGACGAGAGGTGTCTCCCCGCTGTGCCCTGCGCAAGCCAGCTCTCCCAGACGGAGACATCCCCGCGGAAGTGAAGCACCAGTTTTTAATAGCAAGTGCGATTAAGCACCTCGGGGTCCCAAGCGCACCACTTGAAGTCCAAGAGCCCACCGGGGACCCGCACCCTCTGCCCGTGGGGCCAGGACGCCCGTGTAAGCTCAGCCCCGGGCCGCGGCCCTCGCCGCTCTCTGTCGTGGGGTGCTGCTCTCCAGCCCCGCATCCTGGGTGGACCTGGGCGGACCTGGGCGTCCGCTGCCGGTGGCGTCTCTCCAGCCACAGCTCCTTTTGCTCCGGCTTGGACCCCCGGAAGGGCCCCGCACCGCTCCGTCCCCTCGCCCATCCCCTCCTGCCCGCTGGCGGGGGCCGTTACCCGCAGCGGGCGCGGGGCTGGAAAAGGGCTCTGCCGTGCCCGCTGGGCGGGGAGCCGATGACCGTCTTCTGCTTCATCCCCCAGGCTGCCGGGGCTGCCTCCCAGCACGCCAGATCTGGCAGCCTCCCTGCTGCCAGCCAGACTGGGAAGAGAGCAGCGAGTCCCCTGGGCCCATCCCTTCTGGACCGACGCTCGCTGGGAGCTCCGGGGCGGTGGGGACCCTCCCGCTGCCCCGCGCAGGCTGCCGCACCGACTGGTGTCCACGTAGGGCCCGTGGCCGTGGCCGCACGGGGCAGGCGGGCCGGCTCCTTCCCCGCGTGGGGAGCAGCCGTGTGGCAAGCCGGGTCCAGCGCTGGCCAAGCTGACGCCGACCCTTTCCTTCTGCCGGGGCGGTTTGCAGCCGGTTTGGGCCGCGGCCACCGAGGCGCCGGAGCGGCTGGTCCGGGGGTGGGAGCGGCGGGAGGAGGAGGAGGCATCGCTCCTCTTGGCAGCGGCGCCGATTTGCAACACTTGCAAACGGCAGCATCAGATGGAAGTGCTGCAGATGGAGAGCGTCTCTGAGCTTACAAAGTTGGGGTTCTGAGCATGAAATTCACCTTAAAAAATGGTTTCCATTTCCCCACGGCCGCTGTCCACAGAGAGCGTCCGTCTGACCATCCCTGAGTGCATTTTTATTGCAGAAAGCCCCGGGCTCGTCTCCCCCACAAGCTCTCGCCTTCCTCCCCCACTTCCCCTGTTCTGAAGTCATGCGATGCGGCCTCTCGGTACATTTAAGTTCTCTCATGATTTTTTTTCCTTATCTGTGATAAGTACCAGCTCCATCTGTTTGCCTGCAGTTAATGTGGGCTCCTCTCTCCCTGATCTTGTCTGCCTTTGCAGTAACTGTGATTTTCCAGCGCCGGCAGCGCTGTGGGAACCGGTGCCATAGCTGCCCTGACTGCACCGCGGCCCGGGGCAGTGGCGGGCGGCGGGGGGTCCCACTCCGCAGGGGCTGCCGGTGGCGGGGTCCCCTCGACGCCCGCGCAGGCGTGGGCCAGGGGATGCTCCCTCCCAGCAGCTGCCCGTGCCTCGTCCCGTCCCCGCGCCCCACGTCCTGCTGGGGACCCGCCGGGCGGTGGGAGGCGGCGGGGACGCCTGGGGCCCCCGGGGCTGGGGACGCTGGAGGCCCGAAGGGGAAGCGGCCGCGGAGCTGCCCTGCAGCAGCAGAGGTTTCCTGCTCGCTTCTGCGGCTCGTGGTGCCTCCGAGACGTCGGCTCGCGGTGGTCTGCGAACGCCTGCACAGGGGGCGAGCGGCCGGGGCTGCTGGGGGAGCGTCCCACGTCTCTGCCAGAAGAGGAGGAGGCCAGCCCAACCTCCTCTCCAGAAAATAGCTTCATAAATAACCAAGAAACTTTCTGTGAGCGTGTGGAAAGCAAGGCGGTGCGAGCAGCAGGTAACGTGGGGGCGGTCAACGCCCATTTCTCAGGAGAAAGCCACATCAAGCCACCCCAGCCGATTTCTTGGCCAGGCGAGGGGGTGAAGGAGGCATGAAGGACGTCCCGTCGCTTGCCGGGGATAAATCCCGACGCCATCTCAGCAGCCACCGGCGGGTGCTGGTGAGGGGGCTGTGCAGAGGGTGCAGGGAAGGGGCGGGTGCTCCCTCAAGGAGGGTGCCGGGCCTGGCCGCCAGCCTGGGTGCGTGCACCGAGGGAGCTGAGCCCGCCGCGTCGGCACAGAGCCCGGCCAGGTCCTGCTGTGCCTTTCCCGGGCGGCTCGGCTGGGGGCGAGGACACCCGTACCGGGACTGGCTGGGAAGGTGATGCCGCAGAGGGGGCTGCGAGCGCCTGGGATGTTGATACATTGGAAGGGTCCGAAACGGAGGCAATTTATAAATGTTTATGGAGAAACGTGTGGTGGGGCTTTACCGGAGCTCGGCAGGGGGATGAGCGGGGCCGAGTCAGAGCTGCCCGCAAGGCACCGATGGCGCGTTGGGGCTGAACCACAAACCCGCTGCGGGGCTGCGTAAGCGGGAGCCTCGTCAGGCAGAGTTCAGCGGTACGACGAAGGCTTCACCGGGAGCGTGGGACCCTGCGCGACGAGGGAGACCTGGAGAAGTGGGAGAGCGTCCGTACGAGATCAGCCAAACTGGTCAGAGGCCACGAGCTCCTGGTTCATGAGAAAAGCTCGAAAGCTTGGGCTTGTTTCAGCTGGGAAAGGAGACGACTGCGATGACTTTGCATGTGCTGAAGTACGGAGAAAACTGATGAAAAGAGGGAGGGAATAATTTAGAAATGAAAAGGAATCATCTGCTGAAGCTCCAGAAAGGGAACTCAAAGTTTGATAATTTTCTAAGAATAACTGAGCACCAGAATAGAGCAAAAGTTGTCAGATCTCCGTCACTGGTGGTTTGGAAGGGCAGGCTAAATATTCTCAGGAACCTGGTCAGATAACGGAGCCTGTGACAAGGGGATGAACGAAAACAGCCTTCTGCAGCCCTTTCAGCAGCGTTGCCTAGTTCCTTCTTCTTTTTCATTCTTTTACAGAAAGTAAAGCATTTTACTAGTTTATTCTAAAATTAATGTATGTATGCAAATCTGTTTATCTTGGCCACGGCGGGATAGAGAAGGTGGGAGACGAGCAGGGGTGAGTTCAGCTGAGCCACGGGCTGAGCTGTTGATGTTGTACAATTCCTGTGCGTTTCGTATGTGCTTTTTAGATCAGCCCCAGGCAAAGCTGCTCGGGGAGCTGTTATGGGGAACAGGTTGGTTTCACAAAAATGGGGTATTGCAGCCGTAACACTGGTCCTTGATGCTTTTCTTCTGCTAGAGGTCCTGGATAGAGGCCACTTGTCCTGACTGATGGGGAGCGTGCCCTTGACCTCGTCCTGGGATGCCACAGACGGTGGCGAAGCAGGAGGGAGAGGAGGGATCTGGTGAGCCGAGGACCGGCAGTGTCCCGGGCAGCGAGGAGCTGCTTGGCCTCAAGGAGGTGGTGAAACGTTGGAGGAGCGTGGAGCCAGGGCCTGGGTAGCACAGCCAGTGGCCTTTCTTGCACTGAAATGAGATTTCTAATTGTTGTTCAGACAAATCTGGCCTTCCAGAAAAGCTCCGTTTGGATTTATACGCATTGAGGATGTGCTGGTGGCAAACCTTCCTAAACCACTACTAAAAATACGTCTTGCTGCTTATTTGTGTTTGCGCCGTTTCCACAGCAGCCAGCAGTTCTTGTTATTCTTCTGAAAGGAGGAACCCTCAGATCCTGGTATTTTCTCCCCTGAATGTGCTTGTCTGCCATAATTGCCGCTTCTTGAACCTTTCTGACAAGCTACGCAGGCACAGATTTTTTCAGTCACGAGCTGAAAATCCTTTTCCAGCTCCGTGGTGCAGCTTTTCCCTTCTGTGCAGCCTCTCCATCCTTCAGAGCATCTCCACCAGAGCCGGAGGTGTTGTGTCGGTGCAGATCGCGCTGGTACCGTGGCTGGAAGAAAGATCCACCCTCTGCGCCTGTACCTCTTCAGTGCATCCTCCCTGAAACCCTCAGCGGTTGCACTGGCCCCTCTCGGGGCGGTTTTGCACCATCTTTGGTTACAGCGCGACCCCTGAATCCTTCTTGGACGTTTTACTTCCTAGAGCAAAGACCTTGTTTCTTTGGCTTGGGGTACAGTTTTTATTATCAGGGAGATGGTCATTTTTGACTATTTAAATATATGTTATTTGAGTGGGACCAGCTTCCCAGGTTAGCTAGGTCTCTTGTGTGTCTGCTCTATAGTTGCTGTTTATCCCCTCCTTTTTTGTGAAGTCCACTAATTTTATCAGCAGGGATTTCGTGATCACTCTCAGATGATGTCTTACCCGACAAGATTTAAAAGATGAACAGGAATCAGCTCTCACTTGTGTGCTAAGGGTAAAAACACACCCTGCAATAATGGAAACAGGAGCAGCAGGCAAGAGCACGGGGACCTGGACATGCCACGATAACGGGGCTCCCCCGGTTGCTGTCACCAGCGCCGGGGCTCCTGCTCCCGTGGGGACCGCTGTGCTCGGGTGTCCCGTGGCCGCAGTGCTCCGGCTCCCGCGTGGTGGACGGCCTGGGACACCGCTGCCTGTCCCCGCTCCCACGGGAGCCCCCGCTGCGCTACCCCATCCCGGCGAGGTCTGTCGCGGTGCCGGGGGATCCTGCATTGGGCAGGAGCCGCTCGCTGCCCCCCTCCCTCTCCAGCCCCACTCATCACATCTGTCTTCTGGCTCGGCCTTCGCTCGTGTTCTTCCCTGCTTGCGTCCTGTTTTAAAGGGATACTGAAATGTGCAGATCAGCCTGGGAGATCTGTCGTACGTACGACCCCATCAACAGCCTGACACCCTCAGCTTCGCTGTGCGCCTTGCACGGGATCCCCACAGTACGCCGCGGTTCGGGTGATGGCCTGTCACTCGGCGTGATTAAACACCGGTCCCTCAGTCCCTCCCCGTCGTCTGCGGAGGGGTTCCGCTCTTGCGTCCCCCCTGTGCCGGAGCACCGAGGTTTCATGCCAGCCCAAACCGCCGCCGTCCCCTCGGCACCGTGTCGGCCCGTGCCAGACGCTGCTCCAGGCTCGGGCGGGTGCCCTCTGCCCAGCAGGGCCACGGGCGCTCCCGACTCCCCTTCGCCTCCCACCACTGGGGGCTGGGGGCTCGGTGGCTGGCCCGCAGCATGGGGGGCCGGTGCCCCCCCGCCCTGAGCGGGGGCTGCAGCAGCCTGCCAAGGTGGGGTCGTTCCTGCCCCATGCTGAGCTCCCGCTGCAGGCCCCTTCTCAGCCTTTGCTGCCCTGGCTTGGTTTTGCATCACAAGCGTTGCCTGGCTCCTCCCTCGGGGCTGTCACGCTCGGAGTGAGGTTCACCCCATCGCCGTCCGCCCTGGCCGCACGGACTTGCCCTCCGCCAGCGGTGGAGGAGGCATCACCAGGGCAGTCATCTCCTCTGCGGGCACCCGAAGCTGGGTGAGATGAGTCCACTGCATCCTCCGCTCTGAATCCCTGCCTTCGCATCTTCCCACCTTGCTTTCTGGTGCCTCGGTCCTTGGCTCTGTCTTTGGCAGTCAAGGTCTCTTGGTTCAGGGTTATCTCTACCTGCAGATCTCTACCATGGGCACACTGGTTAGACTGGCTCTCCTGCGTTCGCTTTGCAGGCGAGGCTGTCCGCCCGGCAGTGGTCCTCCCTAGGAGTCCAGCAAATCCGTCTCTGCAGACAGCTCCTATTTGGGCCAGGGCTCATGTTCGGCTGCTGTGTCCTCGGCTGCTTTACTCAAAATAAGCAGAAAGCACCAAAAGAATGTTTGAAGTTTAACTAGTTTCCTAAGCTGCAGTCACGGCCTCAAAACAGCAATGGCACCTCTGCCTGGTGAAGAAGGACGGACGACACGGGCTCCCTGACGCACTGGCACTGCTCTGTGGCGCAGGGACAAGCGTCAACGGTCTTGGGGGGAACAGCATCTTCCCAGTCTGCTGCTCCTGCTGTCGGGGTGCAGGCAAACGTCCGCTGGGCAGCCTTCCCTGCACGCAGCCCCCCTCGTCGCCTGGCCTGGGGTCAGGGTGGGAAGCACATCCAGCGAGGCGGGAAGCCCATCCCTGACGTCGCGGAGGTCTTGCTCAGTCCTGGCTCCAGCTGCCGGCCCATGCCCCGGGCGAGATGGCAGGGCGCAGGCACGGCACCAAGGGTAACCTGGACTCTCACGAGGAAACCCTCTTGTCTTACGAGTTTGCGGTCCCTCTGCATGCTGGGACAAAGCTTTCGGCATCCGGGGTCTGTGGCACTGCTGGGGGAAACGCTTCAGCTACAGCAGACGATGTTTGAAGGAAGTTTGATTCTGCTGCTCAGTGATACCCCCCCCCGGCCACTGAGAGGCCATGGGGGCACAACTCCAATAACACTCCCCAGTCCGGCAGCCGCAGCCCGGCCCGGCCCATCTCCACCGTCCAGGGGAGCGCAGGGGCACGACAGCCCTGCCTGGCCCCCCGGGCTGTCCCAGGGAGCCGCAGCCCCGGCCGGGGGTGACACCCGTCGGGAGGGGACACCGGGAGCAGCTCTGAGACGGAGGGGGCCGTCTGCCTGGGGCGTGCTGTGGGGTGACACATCCCTGTTGGCTGTATGTTTATAACATGGGGGTTTTGTCAATCGCAATCACGAGTCACAGCTGTTCACGACAGGTCGCGACAGGCCAGTCCCTGCCAGGGCTCTCCCCCCACCTCTGGCCTGGGCTGAGTCCAGCCGCTTTCTATTCAGCTCGTTCCTTCGAGTGTAAATGCTCTTTTTGCCGGTCCCATCGCGTTCAGCGTTGTTGCAAGATGTTATAAATACAAGAGCTTAAACACTAACGACACAAAAAGTTTCTCGATGTCACGTGAGTCCGCTCTGAGCATAAGGACGTGGAAAACGGGGTGTAAGTATGAATGAAAACGGACGTACAGGTGGTATGCTGGTACCCGCCGTGTTAGCTGTTTCGGCACACCCGGCGCTCTTTGTGCTGCCCCAGCTGTGCCGGCCTCGGCACGGCTCACGGTCCCCGTGCTGCACATCCCTGGGATCTGGGGGCGAGCAGCGGGGAATAACAGTTCAGTCACAGCCGCGTAACACGACGCGAGCGGCGGCAGTGTGACCGGGTGACGTCCGTGGCCAGAAAGGTAACGTGGCTGTTCATGGCCTGCTGGAGAGGGCTCCGTCAGATAAAGGCGCAAGACGTAGGCATCCGTGCTGAAGATATCCCTGCTTCCTCTGAGGGTGCTGATAACATAAATTACAAGGTCTGGAAGGCGCGCGCTAATGAGCAGTTGCACAAGACCGGGATGTTGCTGTTGGCTGGATCAGGCCCGCGGAGGGGTGGAGGCACCTCCCCGGCACCGCTGTGCCGAGTGCCTGTGTCCGCGCACGTCCGCACCGCGGCGGTGACTGCAGACCTCCGCAGCTGCCCCTGCCGTGCTGGCGGAGCGGAGAGGTCTGCTCTTCCCCAGCTCTGCAGCAGACGCACCGGGGCTCCCCACGGCCCCGGGCTGACGGGGTGCTGTGAGCAGGGTCCGGGATTGCTCTCCTCATGGCACGGCCCTTCGCGGCCCTCGCGGCCCCCGCTGGCAGTTTGCCCCGTGTTGGATTAACGTGTGAAATGGGGGAACCTCTCCCGGTTTCATCGTCTTCCCCTGCTGGCCGGGACGCCGGCCCCTCACAGCCGGCCCTGGTCCAGCCGAGCTGCAGACCATGGGCAGCGCCCGCCTGTCCCGTGGGGACAGTCTCCCCTTTGGCTCCGGCAGTGAGCATGGCCTCACGGGTGTCTTGCAGCACCTCAAGATCTCAGGTTCTGTACGTGCCCTCAGGGGCCCTGCACGTCTCGCGCGGTCGGACCCCGCTGGTGGGACCGGCAGGGACACCACGTTCCCGCAGGGTACCACACCGTGCCGGCAGCTGAGGCCCCTCACTGGCGGTGTCGGTGTGACTGAAGAGAGACGACCAAGACCGTTCCCTCAACAGACGACTTCAGCCATGGTTACAGTGTCACTGGAAAACATTTTCCTCGGTTAGGTTGCAAGTTTGAGCATCAAACCGTACTCAGAGTGCTCAAACAGGTGCAGATGTTGGATTTCTGCCCGCAGGTTTTAGGAAAGCCTGAGGTCCCTCACCCTCAGAAAGTCGGCTGGCACCAAAACGTGCTGTACGGGCACCTCTGGGTGCTGCAGGGCTGGGTGTCCACGCAGCCGCCGTGCCAGAGGCGGGGGAGGCGAGGCTGCCTGCCATCCCCGGGTTTCCCTGCCGACAGCCTGCGGCTCAGGACGTTTTTGGTATTGGGCTGATGAAACGCTTCTTTTGATGAGGAAGTCCAGCGGTTTTGAGGCATCCTAAATTCCCTTTCCAAGAGAGCTTCTGCCTTGCTCAGTTTTCTCCCATTCTGGGTCTCCTCGTTTAACCCACAGCCAGCGCAAGGGACGGGGAAGTGCAACTCCATTTGCCCCGTGTTTCTCCCCAGCTCAGCACTTTTTCTGGGCAGACATCGAATGGTCTCTGGGCTTTGCTGTCTGCAAGTGCCACCAAGTGGGTGGTGCACGTCACGGTCCAGGCTTTCCCACTCGCTCCTTGGGTACCCGTCTCGTGAGAACTTGGCTGCAGAAGAGCTATCAGCATTTCTGAAAGAAGGAGCCATGCAAGACACAGGGAAGGGAAACTTGAGCTTTGCACCAGTCACTGGGAAGGGGCTGACACGTTTTAAACTACGTCTGAATTCCTCTCCCTGGCAACTCGGATTTAGCACGGCAGCGAGGCGTTGGGGGTCGGTGCTCCAGCAGACCGGCTGGCTTGCATCTCCTCACCTGGGAGGCACAGGGCGCAGGACAAGCAGAGCTGGGCCAGGCGTACCTGCCCCCCCGCCGCCAGGTCCCCAGCAGTGGGGCAGCCGTGCCCGTGGACACACATGAGAAGGTGGCACGTGCATGGTGAGGCTGTCCTACAACACGCTCCCGTGCTCAAAGGCCGGCGGTGTGACGGCTCGCCGGGTGCCGGGGGGTGCCCCTGTGGCTGGCAGCCCTCTGCGGGGACTTGTCCTTTCACATCCTGAACCCAGGTAAACTCTTCACATCCCAGCCGCCTGGGACAGTGCCCGGCGTCCCAACGCTTATGTCTGTGCCCTCTGTGCTGCCGTTGTCAAAGCCTTTGCACTTTGCAGGGGGTAAGGATTAGTGCTGAGCCAGAGCCCTCCTCTGGGGATTTCCAGTTTTTGCAAAAAACGCTTCCAGCCATCACCCGTCGCAGGGATCCCTGTCAGATGCTTGGCCGATGAAGCGTGTGCCACCCCCGCAGCCACCAAAAGTGACCGAGTGTGTCCCTGCCTCGGGTGCCTGACCTGCGTCCCGGCGCAGGGGCACCTGCCGGGTCCCCGGGAACCAAACCTCCGGAGCTGCTGCCCAGCAAAGTGGGGAGACTCTCCCCCCTCCACGGCAATAGCAGCCCTCTCCAAGTGCTGTGTCCCCACTGGGAGAACGATGTCCTCCTCTCCGCGCTCTGAACCTGCGGGATCCCTGAACTCCATCTCCTTCCTTGAGAGGGCCCCTGGCCTGCAGGAGTTCCTCCTTACAAGCTCACATTTTACTTATGCTGATTTTAATTCCACGGTCAGGAAAGCGCATTTACGCGTCTTTTACCCGAAGTGCTTTTCAGCCGGGATGGGGAACCGCTGGTCCTGCTGGCCCAGGCGTGCTCCAGCCAGCACCGACGGCAGGGCTTCCATGGCCTGAGGCACAAACTCCTGCCGCCTCTGCAGGTTTCCTTTCGGTGACTTCGGATAAAATCTGTCACCCCAGGACCAGCTGCCTGTGCCACGTACGCAGGAGAGGGTGTAAGGCAGTGCTTTGCTTTGCGGGACGCCTGGGGTAATGCAGAAGGCAATCTGCTGAAGGACTGCGAGGTTTTGAGCAGGAGGTTGGAGCAGAGTCCCCCAAGGCCCCGTCAGCGCCCGGACTCTGGTTGGGGTCTGTGGCATCCAGCCTGGTGACGGCTCCTCTGCTTACTTCTGTAGGGGAAGTGCAAGATTTCTTCCTGTCGTTAAAGAAAACAATGACAAAAAGCCGGGTCTCTCTTTTAGGTTGGTTAAAGTCCGCTTGTTGGAGATTTTGGATTTACACCTTCTTGAAGAAGGCCTTCAGTTTTTCCATCAGGTTGTAGGAAGGTTTCTGAAGCAGTCTGCTATTTTCAGCCATTGTAGGACCTTGTTCTTCGGTGGACCCTAAATTCGGCACTAACAGATCCCATGGAGCTACCTCTGAGGTGCTGCCTTCCCCACTGCCGCAGGAACCCGCCTTTGGGTGGCAGCCAGCGCTGTGGGACAGCAGGGGGATTCCGGCCCCACGGAGGATCCGCACAGGCGAAGTCGCTGTGTGAGCTCCCCCGAACGCGCGTTGGAGGCTCATTAGAGCTTCGTTAGAGGCAGTCGCTCGGATAATCCCCACTGCTGCAGTATCTGTAACTTGTTTCCTTAGGAACTCAGGACACAAAGCAACGCGCAATGAATGGAGCTAATAGGAAACAGAGAATTTCTCACGGTACATGAGAATTTAGGATAAGTGGAAAAAGATAAGGGAAGTGAGAGGCATCAGGAAGAAATCAGGGTCAGGTCCTGCCAAGGACAGCAGGGAGAAGATGTAAGAATGCGTTAGGAACAGGAGAGCTGTCAACGGCAGCGTGCCTGCCCGGCTCCGCACTGATGCTGTCAATGACGCTGTGAAACGGGAGAAGAGTTTGATGTTCCTCCTCTGCGCTGGCAGGCGGCAGGGTGATGGACTCATTTTCCACGCAGCGGATGACGTGCCCGCTGACGCCGCAGTTCCTCGGGGAAGCGGCGATGTCTGCGCAGGAGGAGCCGCTCGGGAGCCGCCGGATAACCGTGCTGATCCGCGCCGTTTCTTCTAGAGCGGCTGCCTCGCCGGCAGACGGGTGCTGCTGGGCACGTTAGCGGCTGCAAGGCCGGCTGCTTCCCCCCCAGCCCAGGGCAGCCCCCCGGCCCATTCGCGGGGCCGACGATGACGACGAGGTGCAGCGAACGGCTGAAGCTGTCGAGCGGTGGGGAAGAGGGGTGGCTGGATGAAGCACTGTAAATGCCTGGGCCGTTTTCTGTGTTATTCATGATTTGCAGTTTCCAGGAAGAGCTGGGGCCAGTTCAGGTGACAGAGCTGTGCCATCTGCATCAGCGCTGATTCACAGAATATTGCAGCAGGCTGGAAAACAGGGTGGCCAGCGGGAAAGTGGCCTAAGCCAGAGGGAGCGTGTGGGTGCAACAGTCACCAGCAGCCTGGGTCGGGAGCGGTGCGGCTGGCAGGGGCAGGGGCAGGGGCAGGGGCAGGGGCAGGGGCAGGGGCTGGGACAGGGGAAGGAGAAGGGGAAGGGGAAGGGGCTGGGGCAGGGGCAGGGGCAGGGGAAGGGGAAGGGGAAGGAGAAGGAGAAGGGGCAGGGGAAGGGGCTGGGGCAGGAGAAGGAGAAGGGGCAGGGGAAGGGGAAGGGGCAGGGGAAGGAGAAGGGGAAGGGAAGGAGAAGGGAAGGGAAGGGGCTGGGGCAGGAGAAGGAGAAGGGGCAGGGGAAGGGGAAGGGGCAGGGGAAGGAGAAGGGGAAGGAGAAGGGGAAGGGGAAGGGGCTGGGGCAGGGGCAAGGGAAGGGGAAGGGGCAGGGGAAGGGAAGGAGAAGGGGCAGGGGAAGGGGCTGAGGAAGGAGAAGGGGAAGGGGAAGGGGAAGGGGAAGGGAAGGAGAAGGGGAAGGGGAAGGGGAAGGGGAAGGGGAAGGGGAAGGGGCTGGGGCAGGGGCAAGGGAAGGGAAGGGGCAGGGGAAGGGGAAGGAGAAGGGGCAGGGGAAGGAGAAGGGGCAGGGGAAGGGGCTGGGGCAGGGGAAGGAGCTGGGGCAGGGGAAGGAGAAGGGGCAGGGGAAGGGGCAGGGGAAGGGGAAGTGGCAGGGGAAGGGGAAGGAGAAGGGGCAGGGGAAGGGGCAGGGGCAGGGAAAGGGAAAGGGGCAGGGGAAGGGTCCTGCTCGCTCCTGTGCGTTGAGCAACTGTGTGAACTCAAGCACAAGGGCAGAGCCGGGGGGACGCGTTCTGCTGCAGCGCGATGAGGGTCCCAGCGAGTCCCGAGCAGCCCCGGCAGCGCGGGGTCGGGGCCCTCGGCCAGGCTTTCCCTCGCACTTACTGCGGGGCACCCGGCGGCAGCCTTGGCTGTGGCCGGGTCACTTCCCATGGCACAACGGTGCCCCCGGTACTGAGCGCCAGGACGGGCAGAGGGCTTTGGTGCCCGGAACCCTTGGTGACTGCACTTGGGTTGATTCGTTTCCCTCTTTCAGTAAGTCCGTTTCCAATTTGTAATCAAGAACGCCCCATTTTGCTTTGCAGGAACTATTCCGTCTGCTTTCCTCTGGGAGCTCTCCTGCTGGGAGCGGTTGTCTCAAACAACCCTGTCTTCAGTTTTTGAAGACTGTGCTGAAAAGGTAAGTGCAGCTGTAAGATGCTTGGCTTTGGTAAGAGAATTGGCTTAATGACATGGGACATCTTGATTTAAAAGCTTAGCAGTGTACAATGCTAATAAAGAACTATTAAATTACTCTAAAAGGCTAACTAATGAATTCAAAATGTGTTCAGCAACAGGAATTTCTTTTTTTGGCCGAGTGTGGTCCTGGAAAGGTCCCTAAAAGACCTCTGCTGGTGCTGGTGGCATTCAGCATCTTACTCTGGTCTAAAAGCAGCAAGAAAACACGCATGTTGAAAATATGTGGATGACCTACAGTTAAAATCACAGACTGGGGATCACAAATGAGCAAGGAATCCCCCCACAGAGGCGTGTGCAAGGCGGAGGCGAAGGTGACGTAGGGACAGCAGAGAAACTGCGTTGCGGCATTCGGCAGAGGTGAGGCCAGCACTGGAAAATGGCATCCAGAGTTTTGCATTTTGAAAAGTTATTAAGACGTCTGAGAGGATCCAGAAAAGAAACGTGCAAATTATCTGAGGTTTGGAGAAAATGACTTTGATCTTTCTAAGCCTTACAATTGCATCAGAGCAGAGGCTGAGTGGTGGTTTGAAGACAATGCCCAAACACCTTTCTAGGGAGCGAAGGCGGCTGGGGTGTCAGCACCGGGGAGGAGGTGCAAAGCTGCTGGTAAACCGCTCTCAGAGATAACTTATCGACAGCACACCAGCAAAGGGCGGTGAGGGTCCCCCTCACGTGACGTCTCAGAAGAGTTGGGAAATTAGTTCTACTGGGTATTTTTTCTGGTAACAAGTGCAACATCCACAGGCAAGAAATTCCCAAAAGCAAGAGAAGGAAGAGCAATGTGGGATTACAGACAGCATCACTGCAGTGAAGGAGCCGGGTGGGCAGCGGGGGAAACGGATGCATGTGCTAATGAAGTCACTTGCAAAAAGAACAAATCTCAATTTTGGGATATATTCACGGGAGATTGAAGAATTTAAAATCAGTTAAAAATGTTTATTAGACTTAGATTACATTCATTTCATCCCCTGAGCTCGCTAGCTGATGTACCGAGGCCCGTTTCTAATACCAACCCTTACGGCTCTGTGACAAGAGCCGGTGGGGTATGGGCGGAGCAGGGGTTCGGGCAGAGCGCGAGGCAGGCAGGGTTTGGGGAGGGAGCATCGCTTTTCCTGGGCCAGCTGGTGCGGCTGGGAGAAGGCTGATGAGACTTCAGCCCCCCCTCTCTTTCCCGTGCTTTACTAAGGACGCGGCCGGGTGCATCACACGTACCAGAGCAGCACGTTTCTGTGGTGGGGTCCTGGTCTGTTCTCTGCCTCTGGGTGCCTGTAGGTCTCGGCCAGCCACCTCCAGGGAATGCCTGCTTTAGCCAGACTTCGTCTGTACTTAGTCAAAAAAGTTACGGTCTCACCACAGAGGTCACTGGGTGAGATCTTACAGCCGGTGAAGCCCAGAACGGGACCCGGCAGTGCCTCTCCCCAGCCCTTGAGCCGGTGCATCCCTTGAGTCGGTGCGTCCCGTAACTCCGTGGTGAAGGGGACGCCGGCGCTGGGTACGGGGCAGCTGTTGTTCGGGGAAAAGTGGCACCTGACTGGTGGTGTGCTCAGAGCCTGTGGGTGCTCTCTTCGACATTTAAATTTAACTGGGGAAATGATGGAGCAAAGCTGGAAGAAAATAAATTCGATGTGACACCGTGTCTTGGGCAGATGTTCTGATGACCTCAGCGACCTGGCTATCACAGAACAGCTCCCATCTCCACTGTGATGAGCAGAGGGAAACGTTGCCTGAAACCAGCCCATCACACGAGACATCCCCAAATTAGACTTCTGACGCCAGTCCTTTCAAGATGGATTTTTAAATCTGTCCCTTTTTCTTGGTCATCCAAGAAATTCTGCTTGGGGTTTGCATTTAAATTAATATTTTTTAGCCTAATCTTTCCTTTTCAGTGATTTCTCTTGACTTTCCTCTGTCCAAGGAAATTAAGCCTTTTGAAGCACTACATAAACATGGTATTGGCTGGGATTATCACCTATTTGTCCGGATTGATTGCAATCCCATTATGATCACTAATTGTAGGACACCCGCTCACGTCAATACCAGCACCCGTCCATTTCAGAGCATCAAGTCACAGGGTTGACTCAGGATCTTGACTTCAAAAGCCAAATGCAAACCGAGGGGCAGTGTGAGATCTACAGCCGTAATATCGATGGTGCTCTGCCCCAGATCTGCGGGCAGCAGTTTCAGGCTGAGCAGCTCCGCGTAGGCTTGAGGAGGCACCTGCTTCTTAGCTAGACCCCTTGGTGTCTGTGGGTTGCAGGATGAATGTGGCTGCTTAGGTTCATCTTTTCAGGTTTCATTTTTCATCCAGCTTTGGGTAATGTTCACTTTCAGTGCTCTGCTGGTGCGTAAAGATAAGGAGAAAAGCAGAAAGCAATGGTTTTTTTCATTTTTTTCTCTTGTTCCTTCTCCAAGAAAGAAAGGGAAAATATTGAAACATATACACGTGTGTGTATATATGTATGTACGTGTGTATATTTATTAAAAAAAAAGACTAATCCTGCTGCCTGGGCTCCACAGATCTTACAGAAATGTAGGAATCTCCCCGTGGACCTCTGGAAGTTCCCCAGGCTGCAACAGCTCATGCTTTCCAGGTGTTAACTTGATGAAAACCTAGCCGTTTGCCCAGGAGCCTTCATGGGGTGATGGTGCAGGACCCCACACATGTTTCAGAAACATCCAGGACCTGCAGCCTTCTACTGGCCCTCCCCTCTGAGGAGACAGGAGACCAAGCGAAAGGCCCCAAGACGGTTGTTTTGGACAGACAAATCATCGAAGTGGTTTTCTCATTCAGAGATGATGAAATAAATGTCCTTAACAGTAGAGGAACGGGGAGATACCCACAAGGCAACCTTGCCAGATTGCTCGCTCTTTCCATATGTAGGCAGACTGGAAAACCCTTGGCACATGATACCAGAGGAGCTTTCTGAAGAAACGAACCCAGCCGCTTTGGTGGCACTGGGCGTGAAGCCGTTTTTTATATGGCCAATACACCCAAGGAAACGTCTCAGACTGAAGCGTCAGTGGGAGAGGACACAGAAAACAGACTCGTTGCTCCAGGGCAGGGGCACCCATCCAGCACCTCCGGAGGGATTTGGACAGGGGACCCTTGGACTGCCCGGTGTCGTCTGCAGCCAACCGGTTCAGTTAGCTGCCGTGAACAAGAACAGAAAGACGCAAATAAAAAAACAGTCTTCAAAGACGGCTCTGGGCATGGCCCGGGCACTGCAGAGCAGGGTGTGCAACTTGTGTGCCCACTGCTTCCGCAGAAACTGTAGTAGAGAACAGATGCAGATGTGGCTACATCTGACGTGCTAGGGAAGAGCCAGCCCGGCTTTTGTAAAGCGAACTTCTGACTCACAAATCCATTCAGAGGTCTTGGAAAGCGTCAAGGAGCGTACAGGTGAGGTTGATCTAGGCGCTATAGCAGACGTGGATTTTCTAAAACCTTTCAACAAAACCCTCATAAAAGTTTTTTTCTAACCAACCCCTTCTCATGGTGTAGGCTGCAGGGACGCACTCTCGAGGAATCCTGGCAGGCCAAAAGAGGGAGACAAAGAGGGCAGGGATGCGCTTCTCCCACCCACACTCCCCCAGCACCCGGCTGCCAGCATCCCGGAGGATTCCTGAGCCCGGGGGGCGTTTCTGGTTAGAAACCCTCCAGAGATTCCTCCTCCTCCAACCCTTCCCAACATCACCTCTGAGAAGGGCGGTGGGTGGGAGCCAGCCCCCAGCTGCCCCAGCACGGCCCAGGCCCGGCTCTGCAGCCGCCCCCCGAGCCCCCCGGGCATCGGGGCATCGCCGCCCCACGGGGCTTTGGTCCCAGCGGGACTGAGGGAGAAATTCGTTGGGGTCTCGATTCCCTCAGCTGGCCCTTTTTCCGTTCTTTCTTCATCTTCCTAATTATACTGTCTCATTTAATCAGCCAGGGCTTATGATCCTGGTTTCTTGGTTTCCCCGCTTTTTGGAAGGTGCTCTCTCATTTCCATCCATCTCCCCGGCTCGGCCGGCTCTCAGGCTGCCCGCAGGCCGGGATGCACGTGCCCACGGTGCTGCCAGCGCGGGGCCTTTCCCGTCTCGTGGTCACCCCTCGCAGGCTGTTTTTAGGGGGGGGCGCAGCCGGGGGGGGCTTTATCGGCCCCTGCCCAACAGGAGCGACGGGGCTGGCAGCGTGACGGTCACGACTGCGGAGAGCCCGACCAGCGCGACCGCCTGCGGCTTCGTTAGATGGACCCACCAACCGCTCCTGCGTCCCGCCCGCGGCAGCCCCACGCTCCCCGAGCATCCCCCGCCACAGTCCCCGCTGTGCTGCCGCCGCCGCACCGGCCTTCCCCGAAGCAGCCTGTACGGCGCGTGTGAGCGAGGGGATGGCAGCGGGGCCCTGTGGGCAGGGGGTGACCGGAGAGGGGACCCCACCCCCGCGGTGGGGCAGCGGCTGGTGGTCAGCCAGGGACCCTGCGGGACCAGCCGCGTTTCGTAGCTTCACTAATGACCTCGGCACGAAAAGTGAAACGGTGGAATTACCTCCGAAATAGCCGGGAGGCGGGGCTGGCAACGGGGAGGTCCCGGGGCCAACCTGGGGGCATCGGCCCGGCGCCCCGCGGGGCCGCCGAGGGGCGCGGGGGGCGTGGGGAGGGAGGCGGCACGACTGCGACGGGCCGCGGGCGCTGCCGGGGGCGAGGGGCGGCGAGGGGCCGGGGAGCCGCGTCCGCCCCGGCCTGACGCGCCCCGGCCCCGAGGCGAGGGCTGGCAGGGCCGTCGCCGCCGCCCGCAGCGGGCCGGGCAGCGCGGGCCGGGGCGGCGTGGGCAGGCGGGGCGGGGAGCGGGCAGAGCCGGGGGCGGGGGCCGGGGCCGGGCGGGGGCCGTGCCGGGCCGCGCGTGGGGCGGGCGGGGCGGGGCGGGGCAGGGCAGGGCGCGGCCCCCGCCCCGGCCCGCGCCCCCGCCGGCGGCGCAGCCCCCCCGCCCCCGGCGCCCCGCCCCGCCCCGCCCCGGGGCCGGTCCCGCTCCCGGCCGGCGTGACGCGACGCGGGCGCGGGCGGGGCGGGGGCGGCGCGTGACGCGGGGCGCGCTGCCGGCGGCGCGGAGCGGAGCGGAGCGGGGCGGGGGCGGCAGAGCCCGCAGAGCGCGGCCATGCAGCGGCTGCCGGCGGCCCCGCGCCGCTGACCGCCGGCCCCGCCGCCGCCGCCGCCGCCATGAACTTCCAGGGCGGGCCCGGGCAGAGCCCGCAGCAGCAGAGCCTGGCGGCGCCGGGCGGGCCGGTGCCGGTACCGGTGCCCGGCCCCTCGGGCCCGCAGCCCGGTGGGCCGCCGCCGCCGCAGTTCGGGCTCTCCAACTCGGCGGCGATCCGGGCCGAGATCGGGCGCTTCGAGTCGGTGCACCCCAACATCTACGCCATCTACGACCTCATCGAGCGCGTGGAGGACCTGGCGCTGCAGAGCCAGATCCGCGAGCACGTCATCTCCATCGAGGGTAAGGCGGACGGGCCGACCCGGGGCGGGCCGAGCCGAGCCGAGCCGAACCGGGCCGAGCTGGCCCGCGCCGGGCCGCGCTGGTCCGCGCCAGGCCAAGCGGCGCCGCGCCGGCCCCGGCCGCGCCGCACCGAACCGGGCCGGGCCGGGCCGGGTCGGGCCGGGCCATCGCCGCTTCCCTTTGTCCCCGCCGGCCGCTGCACCTGCTCCCGGTGCCCGCCGGAGGCGGCGGCCTCGCCCGCTGCCTGCCCGCGGGGCCCGGCTGGAGCGCTGCCCGCTCCGCCCCGCGCCGCTCGCCGGGCCGGGGCCCGGCCGCGCTGCCCGGCGGGCCCCGCCACAGCGGCGGGAAGCGGCCGCCCCGGCAGCGCCGGCCCGCGGGGGTGGCCGGAGGCGCGGCGGGGCTGGGCCGCGGCCTGCGCCGAGGCGGGCCGGGGCCTGCGGGCGCGGCGCCCCCCGCTGCCCGGAGCCGTGCGGGCGGCGGCCCGGGGCCCGGCTGGGCTCCGTCCCGGGGGGCTGCGGGCGCCGGGCGGGGGTGGGGGGTGGGGGGCACTCCGCAGCCCCCCCCCCCCTGCCCCGGGGGTCCCGGCCCGGCGCCGCGGCCTGCAGCGCCGGTGGTCGCGGCCCGCAGCCGGCGCAGGGCTGGAGGACGCCGGCCTTCGTTCCTCCCGTCGGGGAGATGCAGCCCGGGGCGCCGAGCTCTGGGCGAGAGGGGATCTGCCCTTAGTCTCGGTGGGCAACAAAATGCAGGGGGCATGGGATGTGCCGAAGCCTGTTAAAACGAAGAATGCAGAAAACCGCAGTCTCGGCCCGAGGAACTCGCAAGGGAAGGGCTGAGAGGAGCCGAGTGAGGGGATGGACGAGAGGAAGGGGAAGGGTTCGCAGCTCTGCGCCGAGGCTGCTGTTAGGCTGGGGGGCGGCTCACGGCAGCCCAACCGAAAGGTCCCTCTGGCTGGCTGTGGTGAGCCTGAACCCTCAGATCTCTGCAGCAAGGCTTTGCGCTTTAGCAAAGAAAGCCTTGGGGCTGTGGGTGCCGTTTGGTCTCTGTAAGGAATCCTGATTCGGTTTGGGGGCTGGTTGCGTGTTGCTGTTTCCCTGCTGTGGTTTTTGTTGTCTCCGCTCGATTTTGGCAGCGTGCTCGGGTCGGTTCCCGTTGGCTCACGCCAGAAATGTCGCCGCAGGTGGCACGTGGGACCGGTTTTGGAGAGTGGTGGCCCCGCTGTAGTGGGTGCAGGCAGGGAGCAGCGCGGTACCGGCCTCCGCGGCAGGTGACGCTGCACGGGGGTGGCAGCCTGCGCCAGGCAGCTTCCCTGGAGCTTTTCTCAAGATGCCTGCATCCCGCTTCAGTCTTTGGGATGGCTTCCTTGGGAAGAAGGAAAGTAAGAGGGACTGTAACAAGAGCCTAAAAGATTGCACGGTCGAGGGAATGTAAATTCAAGAATTTGCTTCATCTGTCGTGTGGTGCAAGGACAAAGGACGCTCAGTGGGATCCCAACGGGGCAAATGTAAAACCAGTAAAAGGAGGGGGCTTTTTTTCCACTTCTGTGACTGCCCTGAGAGGTCTCCTGCCACAGAAAGCCATTGAATTAATGGAATTTAACGAGGTGAAGGGGGAAGGGATTTGTACTGGAGATCAGTGGGAGCGCACAGGGTTGGCACAGGCCATGGCAGTGCCTCAGGCCTGCGTGTCGGGGCTCCGGCCGGTCTCCGGCTGGGGCGGTCAGGATGGTCCTGGTGGGGAAGACCGTCTCACGTCCGTTCCCATGGGGTTCCTGCAGCTCTTCCTTGTTTGTGCCTCTGATCCCGGCTGCGGTGGAAGACCTGAGGGACTGGTGACTGTGATTATGTGGTCTGATCCTGCTTGTGATTCCCATGTTGTGGGACAGAGAAGCTACCAACTGAAATACTGCCGTACGAAACCTGGGTGTTACTCCCGAGTGGCTCACGGGGCCATCTCTGCAGGCAGAGCGTGGGTGGCCAGCCCTCACGGGCTCCCTGCGTCCCTGCCCCTCGCACCTCGTCTCCCTCCCAGCGGGGATGTAGAGCCGCTCCTGCCACTCCCCTGGGTGTTGGGGGGGTGTGTGTGTCTGTCTGTCCTCGCCCGCCGCTGCCCTCCTGCACCCTGTGAACATGTGCAGGCTGGTGGCGAGCACGTTGGCGTTTAGGTGCGTCTCTTAGCAACTTCACTCCTGGTGCGTGTCTTCTCCTGCTGCTCAAAGGAGGGTGTGAAAACAAAATTCTTTCACGCGCAGCTGCAAGCGGCCCGGGCTTCCCGAAGCTGGACGGCAGCTGTCTCGTTTCACCCAAAGATGAGGCGTGAAGAGCGACCAGCACGCTAGCAGGCGGCCGTGGCGTGGCTTGCTTGGCGTCACGCAGGGCTGTGTGACGGGGCTGGAGGCCAGGTGTCCTCGGGGGCATTGCCCGCTCCAACCACAGACCCGTCCTGTCTCTTCTGGTCCTTCCCCGCCTCCTCCCTCCGTTCTTTCCAGCTGTGGATTTGGCAGAGCAGGAATCCCGCAGGTTTCCTTATCTTGGCTGCATTCCCCACTTACCTGCCAGGCACTGGGTTAAATCGTAATCCTGGTGAAAAGTGTGCTGTGATGATGCAGTTACATGTGATACGTTACCAAGTATATGTGAGAGGCTGAATTAACAGTGGGGGTAATTAACCACTGGGAGAGTTTTGCTGGAGATGTTATCGTTTCTTCAAGTGGCTGAGTCTGGAAGGGAATATCCTTCTAAACTGCATGTTTTGGGCTTGATACAGAAATTGCTGGAAGAGGGGTTTTGTTTATTGGTTTGTTTACGTTCTTGATCTGAAGATCAGATTCTGTGACTGTAACGACTACTTCTGGTCCTAAAATCCGTTACGGAAGTGGCCAGTGAAATCCCAAATTCAGCTTCCTAACACCGAGTGCTGGACATTGTGAGACTAGCTCACATCCTCTTACCAGATTCTTTTTCTGCCAGCAATTCCTTCATTTTTAAAAGGGAAAAAGGCAGGGGCCAGTTCCTTTCTGCAGCGGTAGCGGTATGCCCGAGCTGTCCACCCTGCGGCTGGAGCCAGGGTTGCCGTTGCTTCCGTGCAGTGTTCCCCTTCGGAGCAGTGTCGGTGGGTAGGAGGGGGAGGCGTTGGGGGAAGGTGTGTTGTACAGAAACCTTGTGGTTTTGTGGCTCACGCTGCGTGCGGCATCGCCACCAAGGGGGGAGATAAAACGGGTGGTGGGTAGGCTGCTGCAGCCGGGAGCCCTGGTAGCCCTGCCGGGTCGGGGGAAGGAGCCTTTTCCCGAGGAGGAACGAGAAGAGTTTGGAGGCAACGACAGGGTGAAAACCACGTGGGGACGGAGCCTGCGGCCGCTCACCGGTCAGCTGCTCCTGGGCCCAAACGGAGGTGGTGTTCAGAGTGTCGCTGCAGGAAGACAGGGAAATCTGCCTTATTTTGGTCTCCTCCTTGTAGCTGGAGCCTCGTTTAGAGGCTGTGGCAGGAGAGAGGGCTGGTGGGCACCCAGGGCTGGGGAAGGCGGTGGGTTTGGCTGGTCGCCAGCGTCAGCTGAATCACAGGCAGGACCCGGTGGTTTTCAGTAGTTTCTAACTGCCAAATTTGGACAGATTTTCAGGGGGCTAGCAAAAAGCGTTTCCCTCATCCCAGCCTTGTTTTTTTGCCAAATTTCAGAGACTGCTGCAAGCTGCTGAGCTCTGTAAAAGATTTTATATGTGCGTAAAGCAAAATGATACGCAACTTTAGTTCTGAGGTCGGTGCAACCCCTGCTTGTCATAAATGTGACCTCTACCTATGTTACTCTGGAACAGACTGTAGACAGAATTATATTAATAGAATTTGTAATTAGAACAGTAATTACACAGCACTTAATTTCTTTCATAGAAGTGAATTTTCAGAAGTGACCAAAATGCAGGTTCCAGGTAGGGAGAGCAACGCTGACGGTGCAGAGAATTACCTGAGGGACGTACAGGATGGGGACTGCGAGTTGCATGGGGCAGCACGGAGCTGGCGTGGATCCACTGACGCACAGGAGAGAGCGAGCCAGGAAGATGGAGATGCGGGAGGAGGATCACGGTGAGGGGCTGAGAAGATGGGTACACAGAGGTCTTCGTGTGCGTAAAGTAACGAAGGCCAGGGGGGAGGAGGTGGAAGATAGATGAGGAGAAGTAGGTGAGATCCCTCAACAGAGCTTTTGTCAAACGACAGGAATTTTTTCCTGACATTAGCTATCGTGCACATCTCTTGCAGCCCACTTAAAGGCTCAGCTCTCATGAAAAGCTTGGAGAAAGTTGTCGGCCATCGTGAGAGGACTTGGTGGCCAGGTAGCAGGAGCAAGAACCTCTCTGTTGGAATGAGGGTAGTCAGAGTTTTACCCGGAGTGTGTGTTTTTTCCCTTCCACACACTTCTAAACTGTCCTTTCACACCCCTCCAACACACTTCTAAACTCGTTTTCGTTCCTTTCTGCATTTTTAAGAAGCAGGATTAGTTTGGAAAAGCTTTCCTCTACGTTTTTCAGCTGTTGCTTCTCTGGCAGAGGCACAGGATGAAAAAAGCCCTGGAGAACGATCTGCCGGTAGCAGACTGGCAGTTAACGGCGGCTCTGCATCTGGCTTTTCCTGCGCAGGAATTACCTTTGAACGTTGGCTTTGCCTTCCTCCAGGTCCCAGCTGTTTTGCTGGGTTTAAGACCAGAAGAGACTGTTGGGTCACTTGGTATGAACACTTTCATCCCAGGATTTTAGCCTTTTCCCAATCAGCTAAATACAAGGCATCTGGCTAAGGCATATCTTTGAGATACGGTTGCAGTCTAGGGCCTTGCAACCTTAGGAGTTTTTCTCCATTATTAGCCAGCTTGCTTTTAATAATAAGTGTAATTTTTTTCAATAGGCATCTCCAACATCCTGGATTTTTTTTTTTTGCATTTCTCTCTAAGAGTAACTAGTCCCTTGATACTGGGTATTTTTGTGTTTAAAACTGCTTGTACCAATTAATGAGGACACTTTTCTGTCTCTTTTTCTGATGAGTTAAACTGGCTGGACCTTGTCATTTTTTTTCAGTTCCAGCATAAGTTTTACAGCTCTATTCTGCATCCTCTTCCAAGGTCTTCTGAAACTGGTTCCTGATGCTCTGATTCACAAAGCATAAATCTGAGGCAGGAGTTGCCATTGATGCAGTATCTTCTTGAGGAAGATAAGAACGAAGCTCACTGGAGTCCTCCCACCATCCTGCCTCGGTCCTGGGGAGCCCCGTGCTGCCAGGCAGCGCTCAGGGTTCGCTGGCATGTCCTTGCTCAGCTGAATCAGCCTCAAGTAAATTACACCCTTTGGGAAGGAGAGTGTTCTGCTTAGCTAGCTTTTTCCTGCTAATTCCATGACCTCTGCAGAATTGCCCTGTTTATGTGTGCCTGTAAGTTCCCAAAGGCTTGGAAACCACAGGGAACGGTGGCAGGGTGCGGTGGGAGTAGCTGTGCTCCGTCTCCTCCAAGAGCAGCAAACTTCAGAGCCATCAGTGCCTCTCTGCTCCCGGGGCTGGAGCCAGGCATCCCGGGCGGCTGCATGTCTTCTGCCGTGCTGCCCCTTCTGCGGGCCGGGTCGGGGCAGGGCTCCTCTGTCACTGTAGTCTCAAGCTTTGCTGGAAATTAAGTGCAAAGGTGGTTAAAAGAACCCCAAAATGAGAGATCGGGCAAATGTTCTGATCACACGCTCTATTTTGTTTGGATGGGGGGTGCTGGGGTCTCAGGGCAAAGACTCCCAGGAGAGACTCCTGAGGGTACTTGGAAGTGCTTCTTGAGCCGCCTTACGTGCTGGCAAGGAAAAGCCCTGGGTCCTCTAACACAGCGCCTGTCCTTGCCTGGCAGAGGAGTCGGCAGGGCTGACGCTGCTCAGCGTCTCCCAGAGCCGAAGCCTGGCGTGAGTGGCACAAGCAGAAAGATCTGTGTGGGGAGAGTCCCGGACCAGGTCCTGGTGCGAGGGGAGACCTTGGCCCCGTGGGAGCGATGGGCAGAGCAGAAGCGCGGCTGGAGGAGGCCTGTAGCACACTTGGACAAATACATCCTGTTTTTATGAAGTTTTATATTGTGGCCCCAATCATCTGGAGCCACCTTTGCCAGATGCAGTTCTTACCTTGTAGAGCTTACAACTCAAGAACAAGGTCTTGTGGAAGAGTCAGAAAACCAGAAAAAGAAATTGCTTGATGCTGTGATTGACAGGAGTTGGGAGAGATGATGAAGCTGGAGCAGGGAGAGTGGAGGATGATCTTGATAGCTGAAGACTGAGTAGGATGAAGTTGCAGGTGCCGTGGTGAGGGAAGAGAAGGTTTCTGGCGCTGCGGGGGCAAGAACTCTGACATTGTGGCTAAAGAGGAAAAGATGGGGACGTGGAGGTATGCCTCAAGGAAAGAATGGGATTTGGATGTGGCCTCAGCCAGAGCATTGGAGATTTCTGTGGGTGCAGTTTCACAGTTACCTCAATCCAACACAAGTGTGGTTGCTGCTAGGAGGAACCATGGGGCTCTTCCCACCTGGCAGCTCCTTGCCTGCCCTCCCTTTTGCCAGCGCTGGTTGCTGCGTGGAGAGCTCCATCAGGGAACTGCTCTGTTAGAAACTGAGCTTTGCATTGGGGTTTGGTTGGATCAGTTTTCAGCTGCTCGCCAGGCTCACGGTGCGACCGCATGAATGCGAGCGTGGGCGCAGGTGAGGAGGTGGCAATGCGTAGTCAGGGCTGGGGGGGGAGGCAAAGTGGGCCTGTATTTTGCTGATTCTGAGCTTGTGCGAGACGGCTTACGAAATACCCTGACCGTGATGGCAGCACAAGTCAAATTCCTGGGGAGGAGTGTAGGACCCAGCCCCTGTTTAAGGGATGCTTTCTCTGAGTGTTTTGCCAGACATCGGCAGGTCTTCCTGCGCTCGGTGTGGTTTCTGTGTGGTGTTTAGTCCTTGATGGCTCTCTTCCCTTGGCTTGTTCAGTCTTCCTTGACCCAGCATAAACTCGTAGCTCTCATGATTTCTCCCAGCAGGGAGTTTCACAGTTTGGTTGCGCCGAGTCTTTTGCTTGTTTAGGGACAGTTCTGCACCGGACTGGTGCTCCAGGCAGCGACGTCCCGCTGACCGGCAGCTGCCTGGGCCTCTGTCGGAATAGGGACGGCTGTGGCAACCCTGTCCCTGGGAGCTGCCTCTGCGTCCGGTGCAGGGCAAGACCTCGGTTTGTGGCCGGGACTGTTGCTTGTGCTTTCCTTCTGTGCTTGGGCTGGAGTGGCTGGGGCTTTGCCTGGTGAGGACCCAGTAGGAGAAATTCGAGTGTGGTTAGTTTTTGGCAATTGGTCTGTGAATAGTCAGTCTTGCCGTCTGCTTTCAGGAGGTTTCCTAGAGCTCCTGACGGAGCGTGTCCGCTTTCCGTGCAGAGGTCTTCAAGTCTTGGGCAGCGCTGGGCTCTTGCCTCCTCTGGAGTTTCACCAAGATGAGGATTAAAGGCATGTGTGCATCCAGGCTGGCTGTTCAAAGCTGGTGATAGCACTTTTGGTTAATTTGGGTGGCCAAGCTAGGTTTAAATTATGTCTGGTCTGGACCTTAAACTGTGTTTCCAGATGGGCTGGCTGACGTGAAATGGGTCCCACCTTCTCTCCTCATCAGAAGTAGACCCTGGGGAAGAGGGGGTGTTCCTGTGCCCCTGGGCAATGGGGTGGCAGCCCTTGAGCTACAGTCCCAGTCACGCTCTTAGCTGGCAGTGAATGCAAGAGGGGTGTGGGCGATGGCCATGAGTTCCAAAGAAGCCGCAAGGGTCTGAAGGGCTGCTGCAAAAGCCTGACTACTAGAAACTGAGGGATACAAGAGCTGCCCCAGCAACGTGCCTATGATCAGAGCTTTCAACCTTGACGAGCACCTCGGTAATACCATCATGCTTCTGTTGCATCCCTCGCTGGGCAGGAGTCCTTTTCCCTTCGTGATCCCACCTTCCTACTTAGGCATCTGATTTTTTTTTTTTTTTTAATCCTCCTCCAGGACTTTCTGCGAGTCAGAGCCTTCTGTATAGCAGCTGCATGGTGTGAACAAACCCCGTCCTTTTTATTTCTGCCTACAGTGGCCTGTATGAAAAAGGCAACTGTGGTCTTCTTTCCTTCTGCCTCCTCCTGCAATGCTCTGGGCATCACTAGCAGCACTGAAGCTGGAGTGTGCCTATTCAGGTGGAATTTGTGAAGTATTGTAATGAGAGCAAGGAGCCTTCTGAGGCAGGAAGGCTAAAAATCAAGATAGTTTTAGCCTGCTTCCCTATTGAAAGGAGGTTCGTATGATTAAGACCTCTTTCTGTGTCTGCTTGCCTCTCCTGCCCCAGTAACTTTCAGACCTGCTGTCCACTTTCAGCAAAACCTGGCAAACCCGTGCTGTTTCTGAATTCCCACAAATCCCAAGAAAATAGATACCTAGACAGAGCAGAGTGACCCAGCTCGTGCCACACAGAGCGAAAGGGGCGTTTGCATCTGTCCTCGGTGGCTCGCTGCCGTGGGGCTGCATCTTGGCACTGGAACCTCTGGCTTGCGTGAGTCACTCTGGAAGCTCTTGCCCGGGGTTATGTGTGAGATGCTGTTCTTTCCATGTGATCTGCGTGGTGATGAAATCCACTCAGTCATCGAGAGCACTGTGCCTCAGTTACAGCTAACTGGTTGCTGTCTGCTGCGTCCGAAATCCTGGTCTTGTCGTGCTGATGCTGTAGTCCTGGAGGGTTGGGAGCCACTGGCTTCGGGTTCGTCATCTCAGGTCTCAACTTGCTGCCATGGATAACGTGGGCTGTCGGCCCCTGACACTTGCTCCCTGTAGCGTGTTTGTTGCTCACTTGCCTCCTGCTGTTGTTTTTTGGACAGCTTTTGATATTTAGCCCAGCAGTGACTCCTGTGCTTAATGAAAAGGGTTTTGACCTTCAGATCAGCCTCTAGCGAGCGCATGTCCCTTCCCCAGTCTCCGGGTGAATGCATGGAGGTGAACGGAGCGCAAATTGGTGAAGGAAGCAGTGCTGCTGGCCGGTGGGCGGGTGGCCGAGGCTGGTGCTGTCCCTGGCAGGTGATGGGTGCTGCAGGGTCGAAAGCACTGTGGCACTTCTGTTTGGGAACGGTGAGCTGTGAGTCTGCTTCTTCTGTTACCGTTTGTTTCATTGCAGTCACACCTTGGAGCCTTCTCTGATCAGGTTCCTCCTGCAGAAGATGCTGTGAAAACACAGGACAAAGAGAGCCCTGCCGCAGAGGTCTTGTAGTTTATTTAAAAATGAGAGGCAGATGCTGATAAGCAAGTGGGGAGCGCACAGGGACAGCGGGACAGCATGGGCTGCATCGCTGACATGGCCTTAACATGGCAGTCATCTAACCTGTGTTGTTTTTGATGTTTCTGGTGAGTACAGAGGCACAGGAGAGCTTTAAGGGGTGATTTGAGAGAGGATAATAAAGCGGATTTCAGGTTGTTTACAGAGAGCTCTTTTCAAACATGAAGTACAAATGGGAGAAAATAGAGAGGTGTTTGCTTGAAACTTAGCAGCTGGGAAGTGGAGATTGCTGTCACAGTTTGGGAGGGAGAAGAGTCAGCTCTTCAGCAGCGAGGGGAGGATAGTTGTTAACGTATGAGTAGTTTGGGAGGGTGAAGACAAGCAGCTTGCAGTTGACGTGACAGAAGAGGAGGACCCGGAGGGGGGATTCAAAGGGAGGGTTGGCCTGCTTAAGAAAGAGAGGTTAGGAAAATAATTTTAGCAGCAGCATTCTGACTGAATATGGATGAGGCACGATTTTATGCGTTATAGACAATTTTTGGGGGAAAGGTGCAAGAGTGATTGATATAGAGTGGAAGCCTGGGGCCTTTGACTGTGTGGCCAGTCAAAGATAAAGGCTGTATTTCAGGGACTGTAACTTGTGTAGATCTGTAGGGGTTTAGGGACAACCAGGATATGGAGAGGAGAGTTAGGTCCATGAACTCTGTTCCCTGTCTGAATTGTGTCCTTAACTCACAGACAGGATCTAAGTGATGTCCCCAGGCATTGAGCAGCAAGGGCTTGGAGGAAGAGGGGACAAAGCTGGGATTAGTAACAGCTCTCTTTAATCATGTTGAGCTTGGGCTTGTGGGTACACACTTGAAATGCTGGAGGGGAAAATAAGCTGAGACTTCATTTTGGACAGGAGACAGTCCAGGAATAGAAAGGCAGAACTATGAATCATCAACATAGAGCTGAGAGATGGTATTAAATTAAAACATAAGGCTAGCTAGAAGCAGCATGAAGGGAGAAAAGAAGGTGCTATGGGCAGAGCCATGTCAAACACCTGAAAAACATAGCAAAACTGAAGGTGGCGGATGAGGACGATCTTTTTGAGGCTGGTGAAAGAAGCAGTAGAGAACTAGCAGGAGAACAAAGAGAGTAAGAGAATTGCTGGGACCAACGAGGACAAGGTGTCATGGCCGGTTAGGTTCCTGAAGGAGTAGCTGGCAGGGTCCAGAAGAGCCCAGAATCTGCACATGAGGCAGGAACAACCTTGTGCAATC
Source organism: Ciconia boyciana (assembly GCF_034638445.1). NCBI lineage: Eukaryota > Metazoa > Chordata > Aves > Ciconiiformes > Ciconiidae > Ciconia > Ciconia boyciana. Next base: position 168,996,622 of record NC_132935.1, read on the forward strand.
CCCCAGTGAGATGCGAAAGGGCAATGGGAGATCATTTACCCACCTTCCTGTGTAGGGTCAAGATGTCTGTCCTTGCTGAGAAATGTTTGTCTAACCAGTTTTTAAAAGACTGTCAGTGACAGTACATCTGAAGCCTTCCCAGGAGACTGGAGAGAGATTGGAGAGAGATGGATTTGATGGATGGACTGTTAGGTGGGTAAGGAATTGACTGGATGGCCACATCCAAAGAGTTACAGTCAACAGCTCAATGTCCAAATGGAAACCACTAATGAGTGGTGTCCCTCCAGGGTCCGTACTGGGACCGGTACTGTTCAATATCTTTATTAACGACATAGATAGTGGGGATGGAGTGCACCCTCAGCATGTTTGCAGATGGCATCAAGCCAAGTGGTGCGGTTGATAGGCTAGAGGGAAGGGATGCCATCCAGAGGGACCCTGACAGGCTGGAGGAGTGGGCCTATGTGAACCTCATGAAGTTCAACAAGGTCCTGCACCTGGGTCAGGGCAATCACCAGTACCAGTACAGGCTGCGGGATGGATGGATTGAGAGCAGCTCTGCAGAGAACGACTTGGGGATATTGGTAGATGAAAAATTAGGTATGAGTCAGCAATGTGCACTTGCAGCCCAGAAAGCCAGTCGTATCCTGGGCTGCATCAAAAGAAGTGTGGCCAGCAGGTCAAGAGAGGGGATTCTTCCTCTCTACTCTGCTCTCGTGAGACCCCCCCGGGGCACTGCGTCCAGCCGTGGGGTCCACAGTGCAAGAAGGACATGGACCTGTTGGAGCAGCTCCAGAGGAGGCCACGAAAATGGTCAGAGGGCTGGAACACCTCTCCTATGAAAAGAAGATGAGAGAGTTGGGGTTGTTCAGCCTGGAGAAGAGAAGGCTCCAGGGAGACCTTATTGCGGCCTTTCAGTACTTAAAGGGGGCTTATGAGAAAGACGGGGACAGACTTTTTACCAAGGCCTGTAGTGACAGGACAAGGGGCAACGCTTTTAAACTGAAAGACGGTAGGTTTAGATTGGACATAAGGAAGAAATGTTGGTGAGACACTGGCACAGGTTGCCCAGAGAAGCTGCAGATGCCTCATCCCTGGAAGTGTTCAAGGCCAGGTTGGACGGGGCTGTGAGCAGCCTGAGCTAGTGGAAGGTGTCCCTGCCCGTGGCAGGGGGGTTGGACTGGGTGACCTTTGAAGGTCCCTACCAACCCAAACCATTCTAGGGTTCTGTGAAATCTCTTCCAGTGTTTAACTGTCCTTTTCCTTAGGAAGTTTAACCTGAATCTTTTTTTGTTCCCAATTTCAGCCACTTACGGAGGACAAAGGGAACAGATTGTTCCCTTCCTTTTTGCAGCAGCCTCTTTCCATACTTGAAAACTGTAGAAGAATCCTCTTCTTTAGGCTTAATAACTTCAGGTCTTTGTCTGTGACATTTTCTGGTCCTCTGTTCATCTTCATGCTCCTCTGGACTCTCTCCCCTTGGTCACATCCCCCTTGAAAGGTGGTACCCAAGGCTGGATGCAGCACTCAGCCAGTGCTGGGGGAAAAGCACAAAGCAGGACTTCTGCAAGCCTGTCTCTGTTCATATGGTTCAACACAGTGGTTGCCTTTTCTCAGAAATACGGTGTTGCTGACTCCTGTTGGTTTGTGATCCACTTTGACCCCCAGATCCTTTTCTGAAGAGTCGCTAACTGTTCTGCAGCTCCCTGTGTTCTTGGGCAAATGATTAACGCTGTGTAAGTGTAGGCCCTGACAACTGCCCCTTTGGAATTTAATCCTTTTTAGACAATTTCTCCAATTTGACAAAGCCATTTAGGATTCTAATCCTTGCAGTCACTCTCAGTTTCATGCCACCTGCAATTTTAATAAGCATACTTTCTTCCGGTTGTTTCAAAATCTGGTTGATTCATAAGAATATTGAACAGAGCTGAACCTAGGAGAAACCTTGCCCAATCCAAGTTGATACTCATTTCAATTTGTGTGGTTATCTTTCATAAATATTCTCACAATAGTTATCAAATCAGTGTTGTTCTGAGCCTATAGTAGGTTTATCCTTCCTTAAATTAATTTTGAAAATACCGTGTGAAACAGTCAGAAACATAATGCATGATGCTTAACATCTGCTTCTCTGCTGTGCTGGAGGTCTGTTACCCCATTGCAGAAGGAACTGATGTTGGTTAGACACCGTTTGTTCCTAATAAATCCATACGTACTAATGCTTGCCTTGTCTTCCAGGGACTTACAGGTTGTTGCTGTTGCTGCTTTTTTTAATGTTTCAAATCAGAGTGATCTGTGAGTTCTTAGCTTCTCTATTTGTGCATTTTTAAAGGTGGGTGCTACTCTTGCCTTCTTCAGTGCGGTTGCCTTCCATCAGCCGAAAGCTCTCAGGGCTTGAGCTCTCCCCAGCTTGCTCCAGACAATTAAGCATTCCAGGGTCAAGTTAATCAAAATCTGACATTGCATTTTTTTACTGAAAACTTAGGTATATTCTTTGGCCATTACTTTTTGTGCTAGGCACCTCTTTGCTGTTTATAGTGAAGACTTATGCAAAAAGGCATAAAACACTCAGTGTAATTTCTCAATTGCTTTTTCTATCCGCTAACAGACCAGTCTTTTTCATGTTGTTACATTGATTACTGATGTACATGAGAATTGCTTCTTGTCTTTGCTCTTTGTTGCTAGTCACCTCTTACTCTTTGCGTAGCTGTTTGCAGTTCAGTCTGTGGTGCTGATGCCACCCTTTTGTATTTATCCTTATTAATCTGACCTAATTTCCACTTTCCACATGCATGCCTTCCTGTGCCTGAGACCAATAAGGAGCTCATGTGAGTTAGCCAAATTGGTCTCCTACCACGCTTGTTATTCCTTTGCACCGGTATAATTTCTGTTTGTGCCATTAGCACCATTGCTTTGAGGACCTGCCAGCTTTCTGTAATCTCTCTTTTTTTTTTTTTTCCTTGTGGATTTGCCTCCGGTAAGATCTTGCGTATGGAGTTTAGTAACGTCTGCCTTGGTGGAGTTTCTTGTTTATAGTTTGCTGTCCTTCCTCCGATACATCATAAGAACTTGTGGACAGTCTTTTTTCTGCTCTGCCTCCTCCTGACAGCTTTCTTCAGAGGATTCGGTGAAGGATGCTTTGGTAGACTGTAAGATGTGGAAATTAAGTTGGAGAGAGTCTAAGATAAAATTGGAGGACAAAATGGCGTGTGGCCTGGTGCAAGTAAGAAATGGGTGTGGGAGAATCTGCCCAACCCCTTCTGCTTGGGAGCCCAGGCTTGAAAGGGGGTTGTTGGAGAGAGGATTGTGCAACGTGGCTGCGATGAGACGTTCAGTGAGCTTGTGATGGAAGGGCACGAGGAAATCGTGATGGTGAGAGGCGAGGGCTGAGCAGGTGAGAGGGGTGAGACTAAAGTGTGTTCTTCTTGTGAGGAGAAAATGCCTAAAAGTATGTTGAGCTCAGTCAGCTGGGTTTTGTTTTTTAAACACAGAATTTGATACTGGAATGTCTGTTAATTATTTTGCTGTGTATTGTGAACTAATAAAATTTGTGTTATTACCCCACTATTTAGCTTAATAAATTGTTTGGCAGAAGCATTTCCCAGACAAACGTGTAGGTCAGACTGAAAAACATCAAGAGGTGGAGAATGGCAGAACCGTCCCTGTTGGAGGGGACCTTGGAAGGTCTCTAGCGCAACGTCCTGCTCAACGCGAGGCCAGCATTGCCATCTGAGCAGCTTGCGAAGGGCTTTGTCCAGCTGAAAAGGTCTTGAAAACCTCCAGGGATGGGGGTTCCACACTCTCCCTGGGCAACACATTGCAACGGTGCCCGATCCACCATTTCCTTCAGATGGTTGTTCCAGTTGTTAATTCCTCTAGCTACTAATAGTTAGCATTTAATTTCTAATTTGCATTAATCTGGTTTAAAGCTTCATTTTTTTTTACTTTTTTCTTTAGATTGGACTAAATAAAACTTTGTTACCTGAACATTATTCCCTGAAAAGTTTACTTTTACTTTATAATCAATTATCTCTTGATGTTCTTTTTGGAAAGTTAATCACATAATGCTCGTTAAATGTCTCTTTGTGAGTTCATTGATTGTGGCCTTCAAAGAATTTTTATGGCTCTTCATTACCCAGTGTTCTTAAAATAAAAAAAATCAGACTGTAGGCAACATGCTGTTATTTGACTCAACCACAGTTACATTTACTGTAAATCCATCACCTTTCTCTATTGACTGTTCTTTTTAAGTATCTGAGGATCATTTAGCTCTTTTGCTTCAGCGGTGCATTGAGGACTAATGATGAACTGCTCATCTTCTCGGACCTTTGAACCTTTCCCAGGATTTGAGCCCCCTTCCTATGGGGATGGCTGGTAACCCTTGGTCAAAACACCTTCCTACGGGGATGGCTGGTAATCCTTGGTGACAACACCTTGCACTGGGCAGTACAAAAAGGTGCGTTAGCTGAATGGACTCAACTTGCAAAGTGATTCAGATCACTCAGTCACATCCTAGTCCTAGATTCTCCAAGTTACAGTATCACCAGGTGTTTTTCAACCGTGATCTTACTTTTACTTGCATTATTGCATTGCATAGGGAAAGCATTGAATAGCATCAGGTCTGGTACGGGTTCGTTCATACCATCAGAGAAGTGTTGTTTGGATCTCTGGAAGTCTTCAGTCCAGCCTGCTCAAAGTCAGACTCTCACCAACACTAGATCGAGTTGGCTGTGGCTTTCTCTGGCTCAGTCTAGAAAACTCTTCAGAAAGGAAATTATATCATGTCTCTGCAGGTGCTCTTCCCTTAGTGGGGAAGTTTTTTCTAATACTCGCTCTCTGTGGTCCAAAGCCATGGCACGTGGCTCTTGTCCCTTGTTGCACTGTCTGCTGTTGCTGAGAAGGGTTCAGCTACATCTTTCACGTAGCTGAAGCTGAAGGCCACTCTTAGATTGCCCCTTTGCCTCCTCTTTGCCAGATTGAGGAGGCAAGTGTCCTCAGTGTCACCCTCTCCTCAGTGTCACCATGTAGATCAAGCCCCTCGCTGCTTGGTAGCCATCTGTTGGACCCTCACCAGTTTTTCAACATCCCTCTTGAACTGGGGAGCCCCAAACTGGTGCAGCCTCACCAGTGTTGAGTAGAGAGACATGATAGACTCCCTCAGTCTGGTGACTGTGCTTCTCCTGACATGACCTGGGATGCAGTCTGCCTTCCTTGCTGTGAACACATGCTGTTGGCTCGTACTCAACCTGGCGCGTGCCTTGACCCTAGGCTCTTCTCCGGCCGGCTGCTCTCAGCCAGCAGCTTCCCAGCCAGCAGCTTCCCAGCCAGCACTGCCGCATGGGAGTCCTTCTGCCCCAAACACAGCCGTCTGCATGCCTCCATACGGAGCTTCATGAGGTTTCCCATCACCCAGTCCAAGTTTATCATGGTACTTGAGCATTGGAGCTGTTGTTCGGCACGTCCACCTGCCCCTCCTGGGTTAGCGTTATTTGCAGATTGCTGGGGGTGCGCTCTGTCGTTTACGTGGGTGGTCCATGAAGGTATGGCATGATATTGGCCCAGTATTGACCCACGGGCTACTCTGCTCCATACTGGCTGGCAGCTGGTTATTCAGCCATTGATTGCTGCCCTCAGCCTGGTGCTGCAGGCGGTTTCTGCCCATCCTCACTCTGGTTGTCCAGCCCGTGTTTCCTCAGCCCAGCCATTTCGTGAGGCAGTCGGGTTGATCGTGGATGATCTGCCATGGTAGATCCATACCGACGGTTCCCGGTTGCCCGCTGGTGTTGGGAATGGCCTCCAAAAGCACGTGCTCCATGGTCCTTGCGGGGGCTGGGGCGGAGCTGGCTGCCCTGGCGTTTCTGACATTTGCCACCTTGTGTGTCTTGGGGACGGGCATAGCAAGAGCATTTTCCCAGTTGTCTGGAGCTTCCCCTCATCACTAGGATGGCTCCAAAGCGTCACTAGATATCCTCCTAGCTGTTAGCGTGAAGTCTCTCTGGCTGTTTTCTGAGACTAGTCATTTAGCCAGTTCTTATTGCATTTATCATTAATGACTTTGCAAAGTGTTAATTTATAATAGGAATATTGTATGGTAATAAGTCACATCTTCATGAAAATATAGACAGAATTGTCTTTATCAGCAACACTTTAAACACCTGGAAGAGTGAAATCAGATCTATAACTTGAATTTCTGTTTTAAAAAAAATTGGTTCCATTTAATCCTTCCCCTTACTTTGTAGGGGATTGATGTCAAGCCAGATAGCTGATGGTTACTTGGGGGAGTCTGTGGTTTCTTTTCTGGATACGGAGGTAACTTCACTCTGTTTCAGTCATTCCTGAGTATCTCTGTTATTTCAATATTTATTTATATTGAATTTATTTATATTAAATTTATATTTATTTCAATATTTATTTCAATATTTATTAAAAATTAGTGTAAGCCGGAAAGTGATCCTTTCTGTGAACTCGCTCTTCCTAACACCATTACATTCAAGCTGTTTGTGCCTTTTGATTTAAAATGATATTGTTTTAATGACTTTTTTAAACAATTTTTTTTGCTACTGGTTTAGAATTATGCATTTGTCTTTGTGTTTACTCTTTACGAGTATTTCAGTCTGCTCCTTTAATGACATGGGTGTGAGGACTGACGGACTGCTTCTGCTCTCTGGTATCTGCTGCAGTGATGTTTTGCTGTGCCTGTCCTGCAGGAGCTGTGTGGAGGTACCGTCTTTGCAAAGCTGCTTCCTGTTGTACTTAGCATTGTTGGAAAACTTTTTTTCCTGAAGTCTTCAGCTTCCTATACCAATTTTTGATACTTCCTGTGTTCAAGATCTTATTGACATCTGTTTCCTCCTCTTTTTTGCAATTTCTTACCCTTTGTTGGGTATTTTGGACGTTACTAGCCTCTAAGCTAGTTCAGGTCTTTTAGCCAAATTGTCGTCTTTATTGCTTTATTGCTTTATTACTTTATTACTTTATTACAATACTTTATAGAGTATTGGCTTTTTGGCTATCTGATAAATTATCATGAAAATGTAAAAAACCTGAACAACAACAACAAAAGCCCCAAACAAATGAAACACCAAATAAAGCCACGCACCCCTTCCGACCAGGAGTGCCAAACCCTATTTTCTCAGTGTAAAATTTTCCCACGAGTACTTTAATTATCCAACACAACCAGAAACGAGCAGGCGCTCGCTTGCTGCAGGAGGTGCACGTGCTGCTGCCGAGCTGTTGCCGGTGGAGGTTGCCGCAGTGTGAGCAGGGACCCCTGAGCGTCCGTGGGTTCCCAGCTCGGGGAAGGTGGCTCTCCACGGAGAGCGCTCTGCTCAAGGGCTGCCCGGCCTCGCGCTGGAAGGCAGCCCTCCTTCTTTGGTTGGAGTCCCGCTGTCGGGCACGTTGCCCGGACAGAGGTGCCTGCAGAGCCGAGGAGCAGCTCCCGCCTGTCCTGGTCGGTGGGGTGGTCTGGAAAGGACCCCAGCCAGGCTCTGGCTTTGGCAGCCCGTGTGAAGGTCCAGCGGGCTCAGAGTTTGCAGCTGTGAACCGCGCTGGAGCTGGAACTGCGGGCTGTGGGCTTCGTTTCCAATGGCCCCTTGGTCCTGGGCAATGCCCGGCAGCCTTTAGAAAGCTGATTGCGTCTGCTGCTGCCTTCTGTTCTGTGGGTTGAACGGGAAGAAGCTGCTCGTGTGCCCACAGCCCTGGCCCCACCGCCGGTGATGGGGTGTAGGAAGGGGTCGTCGCCATCCCCCTTCCTCCTTCACGTGGTTTGGCTGGGGCCATGTCAGCGAGTGAAGCCCCTACCACTGCACCCCGCTTTCCTTCTCGAGCGGTGGGTCGCGCTGCTCCTCTCCCCGTTGTCTTGGGCTGTCTGTATGCCTGGGGCCATCCTGCTCCCGGCAGCACCGGGTCCGCCGGGCTTCTCGGCAGCGCTGACCCCAGCCCCGCGTCCCCTCCTCTCCTTGAGCTAATTCTGCCGGTCCCAAACCACAGAGGCGGGTGCTGGATTTAGGTGGCACACTAAAGTAAATGCACAGTTAATGAGATTTTGGGTTACTTCATTGCTGAAGTAGGCGCGCGGTTTCCTCCAGCCGAAGAGGGTGGCAGCGGTCAGAGGGACCGGGCGGGTGAGGTCCCCTCGGTCCCCCTGCCCCGAGGGGCGCGGCCCCGTGCCCCAGCGCTGCCAGCCGCCCTGGGCTGGGGAAGGTGCCGTGGACAGGCCACGCTCCCGGCACAGCCCGGCCGTCGGGCTGCCCCGTGCCCGGGGCGGGGGGTGTTGGAGGCCGAGGAGCGGGTGGGCGGCGGGCAGGCGCGTGGGGCACGGGGTGGGTGGCTGTGGCGCTGGGAGCCAGCGGGGAGGCGGCTGTGGGGGTCAGGCTGAGGGCTCGTCTCAGCCGCGGCTTCACTCCTGGGGATGGGGGCAGCTGATGGGCACCGCAGCAGGGACACTGGCACAGGGATGCTGGCACGTGCCTGGGAACGGGCACCGTTCCCCTGGTCAGCGGTCCCTGAAGCACCGCCGGCAGCCGGGAGACCTCCTGCCCACGTCACTGCCGGGTTGGCACTCTGCCCGGCGTCGGGGCCCTCGGGGAACCGCTGGCAGCAGAACGGCACAGCGCGGTGCGGCGGGGAGGAAACCTGCACCTGGAGCTGCTGCGGCAGCATCTGCCGGCCAGCCGGCATCCATCCATCCATCCATCCATCTGTCCATCCACCCGTCCCGCAGCGCTGTGTCCGAGGGTGAGTCAGCCCGTCTCCACGCTGGGTGACTCAGCCGGCAGACTCCCACGTGCTGCGCTGCCTGCGCCTGACTCACTGCCGCTGCCAGGCAGGGGAACCGCGGCAGCACCCGCCGCCCGCTCCCCTCCGCCCGCTCCCCTCCGCCAGCCCGGGGGCTGTCAGCCCTGGCCAGACGGGGGGAGAGGGGGCGGGAGAAGGGGACGGGCAGGCTGCAGGCAGGGGAGCGACGTGGAGGAGAGGAGAGGGTGGAGAGAGGAGCTGTACACAGGCAGCCTGACGGCTTGGCTGCTGAACCCTTGGGGTGGGGAAGAGCCAGCGTGCGCACGGGGGGCAGCCCCAGGGGTGGATTTGATCTTGCCAAGTGTCCTGACAGCATGTCTCCTCCGCATCAGCACCCCGGTCCCACGTGTGGTGGCTTTATGGAGAAGCAGGCTGGGCCTCCCGTACGACATGATGAGCACGGGTGACTGCAGGGTTCAGGGTGCTCCAGGGCTCTGTGTGGGGAGCAGCAGGCATGAACCAGAGGTCAGAGAGGCTCTTCCCTGCCTGTACTTGCCCTTACAGGTAGTCTGGGGCTGGCAGGCGTGTGTAACTGTACCCTGGGGAGATCTCTCCAGAGGCTGAAGGGGGGTCTGGCCTAAAGCACTCCCAGCTTTCATGGTAGATCAGCTGTAGACGTAGTTTTCAGCCACGCTTGTGTGTCTTGATAGGGAGCTTTGCCAACATGAGGGTGGAGATGACTCCACGTGAGCTCTCGCTGGAGCAGGGCGGGCTTGCCGTGTCCCACAGATTCTGCTGTACAAGATGACTTCCCTCCATCTTCTCCAATTCTGAGCTCTCTGTCTCAGAGCAGGGTTAGAATTTCTGTGGGTGAGAAGTTGCTCTCCTAGAGATTGGGACATTGCTGCCCTGACCCGGCAGGGAGGGCTTAAGGAGTGTGGTTATAATCACGGCAGGAATTTGGCTCACGGCCAGGTTTCCAGTGCCTTCCAAGCATGGGCAAGGCAGCGGATACCATGTGCTATGGCAAATTTCCTCACCATTAGCATCTGTTACCCACTGTCTGCCCGTTCGTCCTTGTGGTGGCACGTAGTCAGAGCTGGACTGAGCAATTTTGGTCCTTGGACTAGGGCGTAATGGCCAAGAGGAGGGAGGCTTGTTGTGCAAGACTCCCTGGACCCGTTAGCTAATGGTCATGCTGACCACAACAATGCCAAGGCATCGGAGCACCAAGAGGAGATTTTTGTGCAGTGGCCCCTTGAAGTGGACCCCTGGCTAGGCAGAAGACAGAGAGGCAGCTCTTCTCCTCTCTCATGGGAGATGCCTCTCTGTTTCCCGAGTGCTTCCTGGGTGCAGGTAGCTCCCCTGATCTAGCTCAACAGCCTTGGTGATGCTACCAGTATCATAGCTTACATGGTTGTGTTTTGCAAAGCCAGGATACTTGTTTCAGAAGGCTTGCGATGCTGCCTGGGTCCTTCTCAGCTTTGTTTTCAAGAAAGGCTTGTGGCTGCCAGATGGAATGACGACAGTAGGGTTGGACAGGGTAACCCTCTGCTAGCGATAGTAATTAGCACCTTGGCTCCGCACCGCTCTTTCTTCAGGTTGACCATAACAATTGTAGTGCTTTGCTGTGTCAGGCGAAAGAGGAGGCATTAGGTTCTTCTTGTGCCGGCTGATACTCATATTAGTGCCTGAAGCCATCCAGTAACTCGCTGAATGACTCACAAGTACAGAAAGCCTTTTCCTACTGCTGAAGCATCAGGGAGGCCTTGGTCAGCAGGATTGCTGTACGTCGTCCAAAATCAGTTGCCGATGTACAAGCAAGCACTGGATTCAACCGCCATCAGTCAGGAAGTTCCATCTCCTAATGTACTGATGCAGGATAGGCTCCCTGGAAACCTAATTGACCGGTAAGTGAAGCCAGAGTAGATACTGATGGGACGGTCCTGCCCTTGGTGGAGCTGCCTGAGCGTGGCCGGATGCGGTGGCAGGGCTGGCGAGCGGCTCAGCCGTGCTGCCAGCGCACAGCCGTCGTCAGGGCTGCAGCGGGGCGGTGGTGTGGGGAAGTGCTGTCTCCTCTCCTGGCGCGGGAGACGGGAGTGCTGACAGGTTCAACGGTTAAATACCTGATGTTGGTAATTGTCTTTAAACTGAAGTCTCTAATTCTGCTGTTTCCATGGAAATAGAGCGATCTTGTGATTAAGACGTAAGGCTGGGGTGGCGAGCGCTCCGGTCCTTTGGAGCCGCAGGCCCTTGCTTCGTTCCCACAACTGCTGCTCCGAGGTACGGTGTGTCTGTCTGCCTGGACCGCGAGGGGAGATGCAAACCTGCCCTTACGCAGAAATATGGATACCTGCTTTCAGAAAGGTGGTCCAGAAAACCCTGCGTAGTCCCCTAGGCTCCTGACAGAAACATCGAATCGTGGAATGGTTTGGGTGGGAAGGGACCTTTCAAGGTCATCTAGTCCAACCCCCCTGCAATGAGCAGGGACAGCTTCAACTCAGAGCCCCGTCCAACCCGACCTTGGATGTTTCCAGGGACGGGGCATCTCCCACCTCTCTGGGCAACCTGCGCCAGTGTTCTTCACTTCAGGTGCCTCAAGGGACGACGCTGCTCATGCCATCAGCATGACGTCTTGCTGACAGCTGAGCAGGTGGTCATCGAAGGGAGCTGTGAGATCCAGAAGTTGGGGGAGCCATCTAACTCAGCGCTAGGTGGCTGTGATGGAGGTGACACCACCTGAGTCAGTTCCCCCAGGCTCCTCTGTAGTCAATCTCGGGCTGAAGTAGGAGTGCAAAGTAGGTTGGATGACTTGTGCACCAAAAGTGCTTATTTTTCTCCATTGACTGTAGGAGAGCTGAGGGTGACTAGATCAGATGTAGATACCTAAAACACAGATGGCTTTGAGTTCAGCTTGAAAAGAGGAGGAGGAAAAGATGTGATGGGACCCACTTTTTTTATGATAGCCTCCTGAGCAGGGTGTTAGTGGAGATGGGGTACTCTGGGACTGGTGGGGTTCAGCAGAGCAGCTCCCTGCAGAGTTGCCCCATGGAAACCAGCATCTCCAGAGCAGATCCATTCCCAAGTGGCCTGGAGAGCTGGCACCTTCAGCCCATCTCTCCCCAGTCCTCCGGCTGCCTTGCCTTGCCAAGTGCTCTGGCCTGGGCATTTCTCCTGTTTCCGTGTCTAAGGTAATGCTTTGGGCTGATGTGGAGTGAAATCTCGCAGCCACCATGGTCAGCTATGGGTGGAGGTGGATTCAGTCCCATGAAACACGGATCACAGAAAGTCTGCTGGTCTGTTTGCTTTCTTGAGAGAGCTTTACTGCTGGGCTTGCAGATTAAGCCATAGGATCTTGCTGACTTTGGAAAACCATGCCGTGGTGGAAGGTCAGAAGGGAAGAAGAGGAGTCCGTTCCTTCCCGGGACTTGCTCCTTTGTCTTTTGGGCACCAAGATGTCACACAAATGTAAGAAGGGCAACTTCTGTGTAAACTCTCTCGTGTAAAGTCTCAGTTCCTTAATTAATTTGTACGTATTTCTGCCTTTACCGGCTTTCCTGGAAGCCACAGCAGTTTTAAAGCTGGCACAATATTTTATGCATCATACAATGTAAGAAAGTTACTAAACAAATACCTCGCTAACTTCCAACTCATCCCAGGCATTACCTGAAAACGATAGATCATTTATAGTCCAGTAGAAGACGCATTTAGTTTGGCCGCGTTTAGATGGTGCAACATCCCAATCGTTGTGTTAGCATGGGAGAAACCCTCTGCGGCACCCTGCTAGGCAGGCATTTAGCGTGAGCTGGCGCTTACCTCGCGAACGTGGAAGGGAGGGCCAACGTTTTTATGGCTTTGGCAAGACCATCACCAGGTACTATATGTGATCTTGAGGTCTGTAATTTTTTTAATGTTTAAAAATCTGAATAATTACAAAAAGAGCTATAAAATCATTTAAAGCCTGGGGAAAATGGCTAATAGTATAGTACGGGGCTTGAAAGCAACCAGGTCAATTTAGAAGCTGAAGACAGAATGTGACCCACTGGGCAGAGCCCTGCTCTACACAGGTTCAGCTTTAAAGTACTCATTTTTGTCAGCGTATCTAACCATTGGAATAACTTTCCTAGAGATGCAGTAAATACTTGCAAGGCCTCAAATCAAAGCCTGGTGTTTCTTTGCAGGTAAAAGTCTGCGCTAGCTCAGGTATAAGAGGTGATTTTGATGCTGAATTTATTGAGTGGGTTTTTCTAACCTGTGCTGTGCAGCAAGCGTAACTAAATGGCACAGGGATGATCTCTGCTGTCTTTGTAATCTGTTATCAGTGACAAAATATACAGGATTCAATAGGAGTCCTCGATCTCAGCTGAAAAGCCTGACTGCATATCTAATACAACTGCTTGCATTCAAATAAACAAGCAACGGTGATAAAATTATAAATCAAGCACTCAAAAACTGAGAAGTGCTAAAGTCAAAAGTGCCGTTGTATTTCTTTGTATTTTGAAATTCTTTTTCTAGGCTGTCAGCAAGGAGGCCATCTAGCAGATCAAGATAGAAACTGTTCTGCTGCAGCCTGTATCTTGGTGTAGCCCAACCTGAAGTTTAGGCTGTTGTGCATCTTCAGCTTGAGTTGTCGACGTGTGGAAGCCAAAGGCTGAGTTGCCTCCCTGGTGTGTCGGTTCCTTCTGTGTTAGTTTGAGTTGAGAGCAAGGGGTCTCTTCTGCATCCAGCAGCATACACTGAGAAGTGTGAACAGCAGCTCTCAAAGGAGTTGTTTCCCGCCCAGGTTTGGATGCACATTGACAGACAGCAAAAGTCATCTCCTTGAACGAAGGATGACCCTGAGCCAGCCACGTGGTTCCAGCTCTGAACTGTGGAGGTCGATTAGCTCTTCAAATAACTCAGTAAAAGCTGGAAAAATGTACAGCTTTGGCAAAGCTGCCTTATTTTTCCCTAACCTCATTTTTGGAAATGTCTGAATTGCTTTTGCTGAAACTTCTAAAAATACCAGCCTAATGCAGAGAGCAAGCATGGAAAATTTCAGCTTGAATAGTTAGTTCGGCAAAGTTTTGAGGCCCTGATTCTCAGCTGCCGCAGTGATGATTTGACGGCCTAAACCACAGATGCTGCCAGCAACTCTGCTTGCACACGCAGAGGCCCACGGGGGAGAGGTGAGGCGAGTCCGCTCTTTGTGCTGTCGCGAAAGCGGCTCTGTGGGCTCTTCAGCCCATCACCCTGGCCTCTGCTACCGCCCAGCCTGTGCCCGGGGGCCAGGACACACAAACAGGGCTGCGGGGCGTTCGTTCTCCCAGCATGGAGCCATTTGTTGGTCATGAATTTCCCGAGCCCAAAGCAGCGTCTGCATGCTTCTGTAGCCCTGGACGGAGCTTTCGTCCTTGAATGTCCCTAATCATCTTCTGAGTGCGCGTTAGCTCGGCATCCACCGCATCCTTTGACAGGCATCGTACAGCTTAGCGATGTTTTTTGTGAAGAGATCTCTTTCTGTTTTGAATCTGCCTCCTGATTAATTGGATTTGATGTCCCCTAGTTTGTGTTTGGAAGAAACAGTGAACAAAGTGTTCCCTGGTGGCCTCCCCCTTTCTTCTCCTGACATGGAAGACTTCCTTCCCCCTCTGCCATCTTCCTTTTCAGGCTCCTTGTACAGAAGCTGTTCCGATCTTTTGATCATCTCCTTCTCGGTACCTTTTCTAGTTCCCTTCCATCTTTTTTTGAGATCTGGGTCAGAAGTGCCGGGGAGGGTGAGGAACGGCACTCAAGCGGTGCACAGCCTTCAAGCGCAGGGGGTGCCATGGATCGGGGCGAGAGTGTCGTGATGTTCCCTGTTTTGTGCTTCATCCTTTTCCTAGTAATTGCTAGTACTCTGTTTGCTCGTTGATTGCTGCTGAGCAGCGAACTGATGTTTTCATAGAGTTATTTAGAATAACCCCAAGATTTCATTTGAGTGGTAACGGAAGCTGGAGCTCATTATTGTATATGTAAAATGAGAATTACTTTTCTCCAAGCGTGCCACTTTACATTGATCATCTACTATTGTGTCACCCAGTTACTCAGGGTTTTAAGGTCCTTTCACAATGCTTTGTCTTTGTTTCTGCTATCCTGACTAACGCTTTGGAGCTGATCTGACTTTGTTGTTGTTGTTCTTTTTGTGCTTGCCTGCAAACACTGCTCTTGCTCCAGCAGTTTCCTCCTCCTGCAGCTCTGGTGCTGCCACAGCCTGAGCTGCAGCAGAACGAGGATGTGCTGCCTGCCGAGAGACTCGCTCTGTCCGTCCGGCTGAGCAAAGGTTTCTCTGTGAACCAGAGTCTTTTGTCTGAGCCTGATTTAATTTATTCTTTCTCCAAAGTTCCTTTCAACCAGCTGGCTGTTCCTCTGCGCATCGAGGCCTGGGCCGGTTTCCTGTTTGCTGCCCTTCCGGCGGCGCAGCGGGCTGTGCCGTGGGACCTGCAGCTGGCTCCCGCTGCGGGCTGGACCCCGACCCTGGGAGGTGCCGCTGCCGCTGTGGTTCCTTTCCAGCCGCTTTTATGTTCCCTCTCCAAGAGCTGTGCAGCCGCCTCCTTTCAGTGCCGATTTCTCCCAAGGAGGAAAGCCGTGGTCCTGGGGAGCGTGCCGTGGTCCTGGGGAGCGTGCCGTGGTCTCCGGCGCCGCCCTTCCCCAACGCGAGTGGCACAGCGAGGTTTCGGTGGCAGAGGCACAGGGAGAATTGAGCAGTGCTGGCACACGGCTCCCTGCAGAAAATCCCTCCCGCTTTAAGGACTTCCCAGCCTGCACCAGAGCCTGCGGTGCAGCTCACTGGCTCAGGGAGGATTTGTGGTTTGGCCAGGGAGACCTTGGATGTCAAAGATGTTTAAAGATGGAGCAAATGTTGCAGTAGTGTGTGTGTTTGCTCTGACGACTTCAGTACAGGGGAAAGGGGGTTACGAGCGTCAGGCTCCAAACCCGCCTTCCTAAGTGCTTCAGTACCGGGAGCTCCCGAATTTTGCAGTAAGCTCTCCAGGCAGCAGAGAGCCGGTGTGCACACTCAGACATCGCCCGCAGCGCTGGAAAGCTGGAAGGTAGCTGTGGGCAGATGCAGACGGTAGAGGGGACTGAGCTTCTGAAGCATGGCTCACCGTGGCCCTTGAGCGGCCCAGCGATATTTAATGTGATGCCAACTCTTCCCAGATGCTTGTGTTAGTCTGACTGCGTGCTCAAAGAAGGCTCAGTCCGCCTCAAGGACCCCAGTAGGTGATGGGGGGCTGCTGTCAGCTCCCCCAGAGACCAGCTCTTCTCCGGGCTGAGCAAGCCCTGTTCCCTCAGCTTCTCCTCCGGGGCGAGCACCCAGCCCTGGGCATCCTCGTTCCCTTCACGAAACCTCCCCACGTGCTGTGCAGAAGCGTTTTGTTCGTGGGGCGGTGGCTGCACTCGCGCCCTGGTAGTGCTCTCCCTCCAGCCTCGATGGCTCAGTGCTGTTCACTCCCACCTCGTCCCCAGCACAGCACAGAAACAGACCACATCAAAAGAGATATAAAGAGATCAGGTGGGGGTGTGAACTGCCATTGCGTCTGCTTGGTGCTCGTGCCAGACAATATTCTGGTGCTCTGATCATACCGTGATTTTAGATGGGAGCAGCATCTCACAGTGAATGCCGAAGTTGTCAGGTCTGGTGTCGTGGCGTTACCAGTGGTACCAGTCTGGTGCCAGCCTTGGGCAGCCCTGGGGGAGGTTCCCAGCAGTGTTTCCCGCTACACCTCCACCAAAGCGATCCCTCGGGAGCCATCCCAGCCCCTTCCTCGGTACCGGGTCATCTGCAGATGGGGGAAGGAGGGCAGGACGTTCCCCTTCCCCTTACAGCTCCCAGAAAGGCTGAGTAGTGATGTGATGCTCTTTCTGGTGATGGTGCTTGTGTGACACTCAGCTGTTACTGTTTGTTTTAGAAGGGCTGATGTCACAAAGCCGAAAAAAAAATTATGAGCCAAAGTATTTAGGAGAGAGAGCACAAATAGAAAATGCAAGGAATAATTACGCATTTCTAAAGAATGTCTTGTTTGTGCCCAAAACGCCTGAGCCCCACAATTAATGAAGAAGGCTGCACTATTTCAAAATTCAGCCTGGCGTACAGAAGAGCTGGCACATCTGAACAATAAGACTGTCATATAGTTAGTTGTTAACAAAGAAAAGGTTGATATTACTGAACATAAGCCAAGACTGAAGTGAGCAAACTGAAGGAATAGGACACAAGCAGCAGCCTATATCCAGCTTGGTTAGTGGCAATAAGGAATTGCGAGGTTTATTAGGAAGAGGGATTTTTTTTAACTATGGAGTTGGCCCATGGCTGGATAAAATGAACTGGTTGCCAGTAGCCGTGCGGTAGAAGCGTTTCTGTCCTATGCTTGGGGAGATTAAATACTTTCCCTCGAGTGGTTGCTCAGTGTTGAACAGCAGCTACCAAAATCAGGTATTTTAAGATTCCCAGCTTTGGGTAGCTTGCACCCGGGAGCCCTGAGGGAGCTGGCTGCGGAGCTGACTGATCACTGGCCTCTTGGTGGCTCCCGAACGAGAGGATGACTGAGGCTGGAGCAGGCTAACGCTGTGCCAGCCTTTAGCAGGATAAATGGGATGACTCAGGTTATTTATGGTACAGTTAGCCTGATATCGATCCCTGGGCAAGCAGCGGAGTGGCTCACATAATCTGAATGAATGAAGAAGTAAAGGAGGGGAAATGAGCGCCAAGTAACGTAGTTTGATGGGATCTATTTTCTGTAACGCTGATAACAACTCCTGAGCAGAGTGATTAGGTAGCGGTGTTATGATTAAATAATATGTTTAGACTTCTTTCTGATACTTGGTTTAGGACAGAGTGGCCTTCTGCTGAAGAAACTAGAAGAGTCTATGGTCAACATGGAACGTGTAAAATGGATTAAGGATTAGGACCTCAATACATAGCTGTAAATAAAAATTGTATTGGAGCAGCTAGGTTTGTGGTGGGTTTTGTGGGATCCGTTCTTCACCTTATAATAGAATCATAGAATACCAGGTTGGAAGGGACCTCAAGGATCATCTGGTCCAACCTTTCTTGGCAAAAGCACGGTCTAGACAAGGTGGCCCAGCACCCCGACCAGCCAAATAGCATTTAGCGTTTGTATCCATTACTGGAAAAAAAATAATGAAGACTCGTGATTGAATTAATAAAGGTTATGTGAAGTGACAAAACCAGGAGGAATGCAAGCACCGAGGTGGGTGAGTCTCTGATGGAGGAGAGTGAGGGACTGTGTCCAGAGAGCCAGTGACTGGGAAGGCTTGAGGAACTATACTCTTTTATCAGTGGAAAATGAGTTTCCAATGCAGTGCTGAGGACAGAAGGGGTAGTGTGGATTCTGTGTGTGTGTGTGGTTATCTGTAGGGAACGTGGTGGGAGAGAAGGAGGTTTGGCACCGGGCTGATCCCCGCTGGGACGGTGCCTGGTTCTGCTGTGTCTATACCAGAAGAAAAGCACTGGGAAACGAGGGAGGGTTCAGAAAGACTTGTGAATTAATGGCCAGGCTGTGGGATGTACCCATAGAAGGGGACTTGAGTAGCCCTGCTGTATCGTAGGGAGTGTTGAGAGGTTATTGGATGAGACTTACAAATAGCTTTAAGGGAGCAGGATTTTGGTAGCGGTCCCTTCGTTTTGCAGACAAAAGGGTGATTAGAAGCTGAAAAGCTGAAGCTGAAAGATGCCATTGGTAAATAAGACACGTGTTTTGAAGAGGTAAGGGCAGTAATTTGGGGGTGGGGGGGCCATACGAAGGTCATCTCTTCTCTCCAGTCCCCGGAGTGGGGCAGTGGGAGGTGTGTGAGCAGAGGACGTCCCGCGTGCCGCTTGTGGCACGGGTGCCAGGGGCGTTTCAGGTGGCAGGGCACCAGCAGCACGGGGTGCATGGACGAAGAGGGATCTCAAATGGGATTTTCTGAATAAGTCATCAGGATTTGGCTGGGACGGCTGGCAGGTCCTGTGGTCTCGGGGCAGGCGCTGGTGTGGAGAAGGGGATTCGGGCACAGGGGTCTCTCAGAAGACGTGTGTATCAGCGGGAGCTTGAGCGACTGGCTCCAGGGAGAGCGTAAATGAATGCTCCTTTCCGTGTGGTTTGCAGGATGGCGGTCCGTGACGGAGCTGCTGTTCCCGCTCCTTCGCCGAGCCGTGGGGCGATGCTGGCACGGCTGGAGGGAGACGTCAGGGAGCATCTGTGCCGCTGGGCTGTGCGAGGGGCTGCGCGGGGCGGCAGAGCTGGCCAGGGCAGGCGCTCGTGGGGTTCGGTCTTTCCGGAACAGCCCGGTGCTGCGGTGGGGGCAGCGGCTGTCTGCTGCCTGCCCCGGCTCCAGGGTGCTCGGAAGGAGATGATGCCGACCCCTCTCTGCTGCTGCCCCTCCACTGGGCTGCAGGCAGGATCTTCGCTGTGCTCGAGCAGCAGTTACATTGCAGCTGCAGCACCGGGTTTGCGCAGCCCTGCGCTGCTGGGAGGGGAGGGCGGGAGGTGTCCTCCTCCCTCTCTGCCTGCCCTCGCTGGTGGAGCACCACGGTTCTCAGCCAAGGAGGAGCAACCCTTGAACTGCGGTGTGAGGGAGGGACGGATGGATGGACGGACGCCCTGCTGTCCTGCACCAGCACACAGCCTGTCAGTCACCAGCTGCTCTGCAGTGAATGAGGGAAACCTCCTCACGTGCGTCTGTGTGCTGGGGGACAGGCTGGTGATGGCTCTTCTTATGAAGGTCTTCTTGCTGGCCCGAAGTATGGTTTGGTACGGCTGGTTGTCCCGGTGCCCCCCCGGCTCCCCCCGGCAGCTCAGCTCTGGAGACGTCTGCCTTGTCCTCCCAGCCGAAGAGCAGCCGGTTTCGGGGTGGTGGGAGGCGCCCGAAGCCGTCGCCTCCTGCCCCGACCGCACAGGAAGTTCATACCAGTGCCGGCGCGGTTGAAGTCTTCCTCTGTGCGTCTCTGCGGTCAGGCGGTGGGGACTCGTCAGGCCCCACTGGGACTTGGCGTTGGCGGGGAGACGCTGAGCGGCGAGGGTCAGCACGGCAGAGGGGTGTGGGACGGGGCAGAGCGACACGGGGGTTGCTCCCTCCTGGGGGGCCGTTGGGTGGGATGTGGCACACGCTCCCTTTCGGGAGGATGAGCCGTCCGCAGGCTGAGGGGTCTGTGGCTGCAGCAGGAGCCTCTGGGGGACTGTGAGAACGTGAGAAGGCAGGTGGGGGGCCAGCACCTTCTGATGTGTGTGGCTTGCTTTATGTTCCTTTTTTTTCTTTTTTTTTTCCCCCCCTGTGGCTGATGGTTTGGTCTTTGTGCAGAGGCCTCGGGGAGAGACCCAAAACGCCTGTGTTTGACAGAGCTCTTCTCGCCTGGGTGCTGGTGCGTGCGACGGCGCGCATGGCTGGCGACAGACGGCGCGGTGAGGCTGCCTGGGGGGTCTGCCTTGCCGCAGCGTCCTGCCCGCCGCGCACGCGGCCCGACCCCCCGCGCTGCGGAGCCTCTCCTGCCGCGGGAGCACGGGGTGCGAGGCCCCGCGCGGGGCAGGGGCCGTGCTGCTGCAGAGCAGGGGCGCAGGCAGTGGAATACAGGCACTTGGGTGGAATTTGTCCGGGACAGCCTCGCGCGCTGGGGCTGGTGGGGCTGGTGTGTGTACGGGGGAGCGAAGCAAGAGCACGCTAGCCTGGGGGCTCCGGCAGTATGGCTGTTTTTCCTGGGTCGCGGTCCCCATCGGATGACCAGCATACAAATCGGAAGCTTAGCTGGCAGCGGCTGTACCACGGCACCACAGTTCTGTAGGTTGAGCTCTCTGGATTATGTGGAATGGGTTGGTACCGTTAGATAAAACTTTGGTTTTATACATGAAAAGAAAAGTCCTATGAAATGGCTCACAAGAAAACTGCACTAAAACCAAACAAACATTATTTTGGTTCTGAAAGCCAACCTTGTGAAAATTTACATTTGCCTTTACATCCTAATTTGGGCTCTTTTGCATATGAGTTTTGATGCAGCCTTTAATTATCTGCTTGTATATTTTCCACAAAGCATTGCCTTACTCAGGATGAAAACGCACACACGCAGGCCTTAGGTAACGTCGTGTGGGCAGTGGCAGGGCCGGCACTGCTGGCTCTCGTGCTTCCCCTTGAATCTGAATTATCTTCCGATGCACTTGCTTAAGCTGCACCGGAAACGAGCTGGTGTGAAGGGAGCTCACCTCTGTGGGCTGGAGGGCTCTTGGTACCCCCGTTTGGTCTTTGAGGGAGGAGTTTCTTCCGGGCATTCCTCTTCACCGCTTTTGTCTCCTGGGATGTGGGACTCGACCACCCGAGTAAGCCCCTTCTCCCCCTCTGGGGAGCCTGCGGTAGCCCCTCTTTCGTCCGCTGGCGATGGCATCCGGCTCCCGAGCGCTCTGTCAGCGTGAGGATACGGAGCTCCTCTCTTGCTCCTGCGTTACAGCCTGCGGGTGATTGACTATCACGAGCTCAGAATAAAACCATGGATGGCCCCGCTCAGCCCATCTGGGACCGCATCTGCAGCGTCCCCTCCCGCCAGCCCCCGCAGCCCCGGCTGGCCCCACGGCGGTGATCGGCAGCTTGGTGCTGTGCCGCGCGGGGGTGGGAAGGGGCTCTGGGGCCGGTGGGAAGGGCTGTGCCCCTTTCCTCGCCTCCTGGCTGTCTGCTTTCGGGCTGCTAGATCATCCTGTAGTGCTGGACACGTTCCGTTTGGGCGACACAGCAGCCCCTTAGGACGAGGGTGGGTTTGCAGATGGGCTGGTGAGCAGGCGGGCGAGCGTTGAGTAATATTCCTTGTGCCCCAGCCCTCTTCTTGGTCTCTGGCGATTTCCACCCTCGGCGGCCCCGTCGGTGGGTGGGGGTCCCAGCAGCTGGTGGCACTGCTCTGCTGGGTAGGTCGGGTTCCTCGTGGGGCTGGCCCCGGCTGGGGCAGCTCAGCCCAGCCCTGCTGAGCCCGCCTCTCCCCCTGCCCGTCACGGTGGGCACTGCCGGGGTCCCGGCAGGAGACCCTTCCTGCTGAGATGGGGGGCAGCTTCTCGCTCCCTCTCTCTGACAGCAGGGACAGTTTTCAGGACTCTGCGGGAGGGTCGGCAGCTGGGGCAGGGTCAAGGGAAAGCTGTCTGTTATGGGAGGCTCGCCGCATCTCGCCCCGGCGCCTGACGGTTGCTGACGGTGAGCCGGGTCTCTCAGCCCTTGGTCTGCAGTGCTGCGGGATGTCACGGGGTGAGCACGCCTGCTCAAAGCTGGTCGTGCTTGCAGCTCTCCCAGTCATCATGGGAGCTTCTTGGCCATCAGGTCGGGGCAGAGAAGAGAGCAAAGCGCCGGGCTGGGAGGCTGCTCATCCTCCAGAGCCGCTTGCTGTCCGTTCCAGGGCTGCACCGTGCCGCTCCTCAGCAGCCTCTGCCCCTCTGGCACGTCCCCTCCATCCCTGCTGATGCCCCAGGGAAATGCAGGAAGGCCCCAGGCAGTGTCCCGGTGCTCGGTGGGTCTCTGAAGCGTGGCTTGTAGCTTTAGGGTGAGACTCATGCTGGACGCTTTCTTGCTTTGCGCTCACTGGTGGTGTTTTTCCTGTATTTGTTTAGTTGGCTGGAAAGAGAGCTGCTTTAGGGCTGGAAACCGTTGAGCAGTGAGGGAAATGCGTGAAAGGCTGGGCTAGTTGCCCCTGCAGAAGGCAGCTTAATTAACGAGCTAGAATTTGGCCAGAAAGCAGGGTTATTCTTCCCATTCTTAGAGCAATGGCGCAGGATCTAGAACAGTTTGAGTCATTACCATTCATTCCTGAGACCCCAGGAGTTGATTTGCAAAATAATTGTTAGCTCTTGAGTGCTGTCAGTGTCTGCTCACAAACTGACGTTATAAACATTTTAGTTAAAAACACTGATCATGATTACAGTAAAAGTGGGATTAAAAAATAAAGTGTAGCTAAATAAGTGCTTAGTCCCGTGTTTATCACCTGCTCTCGCTGCCAGCCACCAAACAGCAGCAGGGTGCCGGGTGCTGGCTGACGTCCTTTGAAAAGCCGCCATGGTCTCACTGTTACAAGGCTCGTAGGGTGCTGCTGTTGGGGTCCGAGTCTCGCCGGGCTCCGCTGGAACAGGGCACCCGGCCCGTGTCCGTGGGAGGGCCCAGCTGCTGCGGAGCCGGGGCTTCCCCAGCCCTTCCTCGGGCGGTCGCCAGATTTCGGCACCCCGGCCTCACTCGGGTGCAGGGGGGGGCCCTGCCGAGAAACCACCGCTCGGCTTCTGGATTTCAGGTCTCCCCGACTTCTCTATCTTCGGTGACAGATGAGTGCAACACTGGGAGATGCGTGTGGGTGGAGCGGTCTCAGGGTGCCTGGGACCCCCGTCTGCTGGAGGGGGCCCTGGGCCGGGGGGGTGCAGGTGGTCCCCCAGCCAGGCGCCAGCACAGCAGCAGCGCGGGAGCTCCTCGGCTGGCCGGGCCGCAGGGACAGCTCTGCTGGTGCAGCGGCCAGCAGCGCTGGAGCCCATCTTCCTTGTCCGACGGGCGCTGCTCTCCTGCAGCCTCCGGTCCCGCAGCCCCGCTCGGGCGAGGATCGATGGGCTTCCCAGCCTCCTCTCCTCTGCTCCATGCAGTCCGCGGCCCTGGTCACCCGGTGGTCTCCGTCTCCCTGGGTACGTTCCTGCTGTATCCCTCTCTCTGGTCTGTCTCTCCTGGAAAGCCCAGATCCAGCTTCTGCTGCCGCGAGGGCGGGATGATCCCCAGGGCCAGAGGGATCCGAGGAACTCATTATCTGGAAGCGGCTGGGTCTGAGGCTCCCAGGCTTACGGAGAAAGTGCACTTAGAGCTCCAGGCTAATAAACTGCAATGGGAATTTTGGCTGATTTGGTATTATTTTCCCTTGAAGTTGTGCTGCACTGTTCACTCTGAAGTCATAGCCCAGGTTGGTTTATGCCGTGGCATTTCTTGGAGCAAAGTCTTACAAGGGAGTACATCTACATTGGCGCGTCCATCAAAACGGCAAGTGCAGCCTTATGCTGCATAGGGAGAATATGTGACCTGAAAACAGCAGTGTCCTTGCCTAAGGCATGCTGAGATTTCCTCCAGGAGGCTTTGTACGATGCCTGTTGTGGGGAAGAGGACTTTGATGGAAACAGGAGCAGAAAGGGGTTACGAGGGTGGTCAGAGGAGCCAGGGGTCTGTTTGAGGAAGGTTGTGCTGACTCAGACCAAAGTTTGGTTTAGCCCAGTATCCTCTTAGAAGATGGCTGAAAGCAAATGCCTCAGGAATCGGATGAAACCAAGAGGAACATACAGTAATATTTCCCTGGTTGACCCAGCATCCACTGGCGTGTGGCTGAGGGACTCCTGTGCCAGCGGTAGTGTCTTCACATGTGATAGTGCTGGTTAGATTTTCTTCTGTGATCTCGTTTAATTGCTTTTGAACTGGGTGAACTTTGAGTATCCGCAGCCTCCTGTGGCAAGGAGTCCGCAGCCTGACAGCCCAGCATGGCAAGAAGTGCCTTCCCTTGTTCTGCAACTCGCCAGTCTAATTTGACTTTCCCCAGCTCTTCTGTTGGAAGATGCTGTTTGTTACTTACCTGTGCAGTGCTCTGGAGATCAGATCATAGACTGGGAGTCCCACCCGCCTCGGCTGCCTCCTCCTTAGGCTGACAGATCCTTCTCTGTTCATTTCATGGAAGCTCTTTGTGTCCCTTCTGAGTCGGGGACCAGAACACAGCATTCAGGGTGGGGATAAAGCATGGATTTTATACAGTGTCGTACGATGCTCTCTGTCTCATTCCCTGTTCTTCCTCCTCCATCCTGTTTCACGTGTCTGACCATGCCGAGCTGCCCGTCACAGCCGAGGGCTCCGTGCCTGGGCAGCAATAGCCAGCCCAGCACCCACCTTTTGCTTGTGAAGCCAGGGTCCTCATCTCGATGGCTGTCCTTGAATCCCAGCGCCGCTCCTCAGCCCGGCTGCTCATCCCGGGAGGCTGGGCGGCTCTGTCCCGCGGCTGCCCAGGACTGATGTCCTCGGCAGCGTAGTGCTCCCTGCCGAAGCTGTCGCCCCCCCACTCGCCCCTGGCCCAGACCAGGCGCGGGGGTCTGGAGGGGCACAGCTCCCAGCACCGGCTTCTCAGCTCTGCCTTGGTGACCTCCTTCACAGAATCACAGAATCATCTAGGTTGGAAAAGACCTTTAAGATCATCGAGTCCAACCGTTAACCCAGCGCTGCCAAGCCCACCAGTAAACCACGTCCCTAAGCACCACATCTACACGGCTTTTAAATACCTCCAGGTATGGGGACTCCACCACTTCCCTGGGCAGCCTGTTCCAATGCTGGACAACCCTTTTGGTGAAGAAATATTTCCTAATAACTTGAGGCCATTTCCTCTCGTCGTATGGCTTATTACCTGGGAGAAGAGACCGACCCCACCTCTCTACAGCCTCCTTTCAGGCAGTTGTAGAGAGCGATGAGGTCTCCCCTCAGCCTCCTTTTCTCCAGGCTGAACAACCCCAGGTCCCTCAGCCGCTCCCCATCAGCCTTGTGCTCCAGACCCTTCCCCAGCTCCGTTGCCCTTCTCTGGACACGCTCCAGCCCCTCAATGTCTCTCTCGGAGTGAGGGGCCCAACACTGAACACAGCATTCGAGGTGCGGCCTCACCAGTGCCGAGTACAGGGGCACGATCACTGCCCTGCTCCTGCTGGCCACATTATTTCTGATACAAGCCAGGATGCCATTGGCTTTCTTGGCCACCTGGGCACACTGCTGGCTCATGTTCAGCCGGCCGCCGATGAATACCCCCAGATCCTTCTCCACTGGGCAGCTTTCCAGCCACTCTTCCTCAAGCTGTAGCGTTGCATGGGGTTGTTGTGGCCCAAGTGCAGGACCTTGCACTGGGCCTTGTTGAACCTCATACAATTGACCTTGGCCCATCGATCCAGCCTGTCCAGGTCCCTCTGCAGAGCCTTCCTACCCTCCAGCAGATCAACACTCCTGCCCAGCTTGGTGTCATCTGCAAACTTACTGAGGGCGCACTCGATCCCTTCTTCCAAATCATTGATAAAGATATTAAACAGAACTGGACACTGAGACGGTGGCCTTCCGGTGGTCCTTTTCCCCTTTTAACCAGCTGTTTATCCACCCAAGGGCTCCCCTTCTCCTTCCAGAGACACTTGAGAGCGTTTGGTGGAGGGACCTGGTCAGGCTGTCGCTGGATGTCCACAGTGCAGCTGGACCAGCTGCATCTCCTGAGTTCAGATGGTTTTATTCATCTTGCAAAAGGAAGTGATGTCTTTCTGTGAGGTGTGACTGCTGCTGGCAAAATCCATGCTGATTCTTTTCCAGGACATTGCATCTATCTATGTTTCTGCTTGCCCTGTTCTTCATTGTTTTCACTGATTTTCCCATTACGGATGTTCGCTGGCTGGATCAGGGTTCCTGGGATTCCTGCCGACCTGCTGCACGACACTGGTGTTGCATTTGCCACCTCCCTTGTCCTGGACGTGGAGGCAGTTTTGGGTCACAGCCTGCACACTGCAGTGAAGAGTTCAGCTTTTTTCTCAAATATAAGCAACCAGAGGTACTGGAAGTTCAGCGTTGGCAGGCCCATGCCCTGAAAGCGCTTGGTCTATTTAATCTGTAGATGAAAACTTCACAGTTGTCCCACTAATATCCACCTTTTTCATGTTAACTATTTTTTTCCCTTTTCACTTTATGAAATGCTTTGTTGAAGTTCACATTCTGCAAATGCTCTATAGTTTTCTGTCAGCGGAGGGTGATGACCGCATGGCTCGGTGGATGTTTGGACGGCCACCTAAAGTTAAGTTGGGTAATGGACAGTCAGGTAATGAAAATAAAACTGAACTCGACTGTTAGCGTGGATGGGTCATCAAAGGGAGCTGCCCCGTGCCACTGTGAGCGAGCCGCGTGTCTGCGGGGAGGGCGGTGGCTGGAGATGCTGTCCCACCTGCGGAGACCTGTGCAGGAATTCCCTCTCCGGGCTCCCGGTGCCAGAGCCTGGGACCCTTGTACCTGGGCGGTAGCAGGAGCAGGAGGAGACATCTAACCCTTGTCCAGCCTGCAGCAGGGGCTCTGGCTCGGCACCCGCTGCAGGCTGCCGCTGCATTGCGGGCTGGAGGCCGGCTCTGGCTTGCTCCGAGGTCCTTGTTGCACCAGCTGAAGATGTGAGGGGGTTTAATGAAATGCATAGTCTCACCGATACCATTTTGTTGTGAACGTTAGTTTCAGATGCTAGGTGACATCTACGTTTTTTAACATCCTAAGAGTTATATTTCCTTTTCTAAAACAATTGCTTATGAGAGTTTAAGCTAAAACGTGGGGTCTGTGGCCTGTTTCGCAGTGAGGAAGCTGGTTTGGCTTTTGTAGAGAACTTTGTTTCTGGCTAGAGTGCTGTAATTACCCTGCACCAGGTGTGACACAGAAGGTTTTGCTAATGCTGCTCTCACCACTGACTCTTGTTGTTTGTGGCAAAACAATCTCTGCCTTTGTGTGCTGATGTTATTAGTCACTGAGCTGTTCCTCGGGAGGATGACGAGGTAGAAGCACTAGGTAAAATGGTATTTGAAGGCATTTGTTGGGGTGCTTAGTTCCATGTGAGCATCTCACGTTGTTATCAGTCTCTGTGGCTTTTTAGCTTGTTTTTTGAAAATAATGCCTTTACCTCCTCTCTTGTTCTTGAGGAGGTGCCTGGAGGGAACAGGGAAGAAGGACGGGACCTTTTCATGGCTTCTTACAGTGTAATTGTTCTGCATGTTTTCCAGGGAGGACCGGTCTCGGTTAGCTTTGGGAAGCTCTGTTGGGAACATCCCGTTTGGAGTTCTGGGCTTCTCTCCTTTATAGAGCTGAATGCCTTTCCAGTCTTACCTTCTGCTGGAGTCTGCTCTTCCCGTAATTCCTGTGCGTTCCGTTAGTGGTGTCTGAGCGATGCCGCGTGCAACAGAACGAGAAGGACCTGAGGACGGGTGCTCTGTCCGGGCAGTGCAGACCTGGCTTGGGGGAGCCAGGCTCCATCCTCTGCCAGGGCCGGGGCTTTTCATATGGGTGCAGGAATGTCCCTTATCCGCTGGGCATGCGAACGTGACAACGGCGCAGTCACCTGTAAAAGGCAGCTCAGCTGGAGCGAGAAGTGGGGCAGAGAGGCCGTACTTGTGCATTGCTGTGCTGCATCGTGGCCATGCGGCCTTCGAGCCTCGGCCCGTGTCCGTCCTGGGTGGGATGAGCGCTGCCCAGCCTCAGAGGCGCAGGGCAAGGGTGGCAGGGCGTTTCGAGGGCAGTGACGGGGTCCGCAGAGACATTGCACAGACTTCCTTCGGCGTCAGTGTTCCGCACAGCTGGCTTCCCCCAGTTGTGGGGCAGGACTGTTTCAGTTCTGAGGTTCTCTGTACCCGCGAAGGGTTTTGTTTCCTCCCCGCTGCACGCAGCGCTTTGTGTGGGTGTCCTGATGCCCCAGCCCGGCTGGCGAGGCCAGGGAGCACTGCCCCGAGCCGGCCGCTTGATGGGCAAGAGGGGCTGCTCCCCCGTGCAGCTCCGTCTTTGGGAGACTTCTTGGCTTCGATCCTCTGAGCAAACTCCCTAGCCTCTCTGTGAGGGCTGGCCTTGAGCTGGGGAGGTCTGGAGGTCTCCTCTGCCCTGCTGATCCGCTGGGGACCTGGCTCTGCGGCTGTCCTTCGCAGGCTGCTGCAGGATCTCTGCCCTTCTGTCGAGGCGGGGGGGATTTTTCAGCCCGTTCCATCTCCCGGCCAGGAGGCTGTGTTCTCCTCCCAGCCTCTGGATTTATTTACCTGTCCTCTTATTTCTCTCCTATTTCTGCACTGTCCGTCTCTTAGTTTCACCCCTTTGGTATTTTTCTTTTCATTTCTCCTTTCCTCCGCTGCTTTTGGAATAAGCTAGAGGATTTTCAGTGTTGTAAATGATGATTATGGGAGGGATTTTAAAGCCAGGGCAAGGGCTGGGCTTGAGGACCTGAAGGGTCCTCATTTAGTCCTCTTCCCAAATTTCCACACGGGTTTTTGTCTTTGGATTTCAAAATACTGAGGAGATTTCACAATGTCTGGCCTAATCACGTTGAGTCTGCTCATACCTGCAGCCATTGCTCGAGCATCTCCTGCGAGGCTGGTGAGGAGCATGGAAGGGCTGCGTAAATACAGCCTGGGAACAGGCTGGTGCCTCCGCTGGCGTTACGGCGAGTCTGCCCCGTGGCTTGGAGCGGAGGTACCAGACTGACTGCAGCTAAGCAGGGGCTGAGATTTAGTCAGGACACTGGTATTAACATCCCTGCTTGCAGAAGCGCCCGGGGGGTGGTTTAATGAGCAGAAGCGATCGCTGCCTTGATCTTCTATTACACCCGGGAGATAACATCTCAAAGCCTTATCTTCCAGGGCTTCCCTGTGGCATTGGGGTCTGGACCGGCTTAGGAAGCGCTGTCTCTGCATCTGTCTTGCAGTGTGTCGGCACGGGGTCTGCAGCCCGGCTGCCCTCGCGGGGTCCGCAGCACGGCTGCCCTTGTGGGGTCCGCAGCATGGCTGTCCTTGCAGGGCCTACAGCACGGCTGCCCTCACGGGGTCCACAGCACGGCTGCCCTTATGGGGTCCGCAGCATGGCTGCCCTTATGGGGTCCACAGCACAGCTGCCCTTATGGGGTCCGCAGCACGGCTCCCCTTGCAGGGTCTACAGCACGGCTGCCCTTATGGGGTCCGCAGCACGGCTGCCCTTATGGGGTCCACAGCATGGCTGCCCTTATGGGGTCCACAGCACAGCTGCCCTTATGGGGTCCCCAGCACGGCTCCCCTTGCAGGGTCTACAGCACGGCTGCCCTTATGGGGTCCGCAGCATGGCTGTCCTCGCGGGGTCCGCAGCACGGCTGCCCTGGTCAGAGGGCTGGCGGCGATTTGGTGCTCAGCTTCTCTTCATGGGCGAGATGGTGGCTGTGCCCTGCGTGCGTGACGCTGCGGGGACGGGGTGGTGCGGGGTGGTTTGGGTGACGTGGGCATGACCTCATGGCGTGTAGGAAGGAGGTGGTTTGCTTCAGCGCTGTGAATCCCAGGGGGGAGAAAGTGGTAATTTCCTCATCAGCAGTGCGAGGTTTGCAGGCAGGACCCGAGCTGGGGGTGTGCAGATCGTGTGGGAGGAGGGAGAGAGCTGATGCTGGAGTCAAGCTCTTGTGTGCCTTTTCTGTTTACTTCCTGGCTTTTGTTAACTGTTTGCTGGCTGGGCCTGTGCCTCCTCTCTGCATGGACGCTGTAGGTAACAGCCTGCTCTGAGTGAGCTCTCCCTTCGAGGGACCGTGGAAGGTCGGGCCTGTGGGTGTCAGACCACGGCTCCGGGGCTGCGAAGGGGGCAAGGGCAGGGGGAAGGGGCACAGGCAGGGCGCAGGAGCTCCGCCTGGCAGGCAGGGCAGCGAGGGGCTCTGCCGGAGCTCGGACCCAGAGCAGCATCTCATTTCTGCAGCCTGAGACCCTGGGGATTTGCAGGGGGCTGCTGAGCTGGTGGCTGTTTTGTGGGCAGAGAGGGAGGAGGTATTGTCTCTTGTGAACGGGTTGGCTGGGGTGACCAGAAAGGGTTATCACAGCGGAGCTGGTGTGATTCGCAGTCTCCGGCTGTGCTGGATGCTCCAGCCCCACGGCTGTGCCCAGAGCCTGGCTGTGGCTGAACTCGGCTGTGAACAGAGTCCCCTCCGCCCAGGGTCGGGGGAAACGGCTCCGTCTCCTTCGCCCTCCTCCTGGTGGGGCAGGGGACGGCTCTGTCCCTGCCCTGTGGGGCCAGCCCGCAGGGCCTTGCCCCGTGTCGCCTCCCCGAGTGACGGCTGCGGCGCACTGCCTGCTGTGACGCGCTGGCAGCCGGGCGCTGCGTGCGGCAGCGCGGGCTGTGACGTGGGGCTGCGGGGGCTGCGGCGCTGCGCACCCCACGGCCGGGCTGCAGAGGCTGCGCCCCCGGACGCTCCCCGTTTGGGCAGAGCCTCATCAGTATTCCTGGTGCGCGGCTGAGCCGGCTGGAGCTGGTCTGCAGAGCCTGGCAGCTCTGGCGCAGTCCTGGCACGGCGCTCGGGGTCCTGCAGCCATGGACAGGCTCGGCTGCTGTTCTGTGGCACCGCACGGAGCCCTCCCGCTCCGCAGCTCCGGCCTCGTGCTGTTTGCACGGGTCGGGCTGGAGAGCGTGTGCTGGGGGTCCTGGGCATCCCGCAGGCCCAAGTGCGGTGTTGTCGCCGCGCCCTGTCCTCTCTGTCCCCTGGCAGTGCTGCCCGGGCAGTGGTACTAGGGTCTCCTGCCCACGATCCCAGTGCCGGCACAGTCTGCGTGGGGCTGCCGGCCTCGGGCACTCTGTGGCCCCGCTGGCACGTAGGTCCCAGAGCTGGCTGAGGTCTCTTCTGTCCGCCGGGTCTGCTGCTGGCATCTGCCTGTTGCCAGGGCGCTGAAAACTTACGGCTCCATCCGTGCCGGGAGCCTCAGCCCGCCATCCCCAACTGCCGAGGCGTTCTTAGATGCCGCAGTGCTGGTCCCTCGTCCATGCTGGATGTGTGGCTTGCTGCAGTGGGTCTCCCAGACTTGGTTCCCTCTGCAGAGCAACAGCACCTTCGAACCCAGGTGGGATGGTGGATGCAGCTGTCCCATCCTGCAGGCTGAATGGCCCCTTGCCACAAAACCTTTGTGTCTGCAGACAGCTGGAGCAGAAATACCAATGCCAGTTAGGTCTGGAGGAGCGGAGCATTTGACCAGTCGGGATTCAGACTTCTTTTCTGTTTCAGGGCTCCACCCTGAACTTCACACTGGGGACGAGCCAGCAGTGGAAAGTTCCCTGATTTTCGGACTGTCTTCCAGTGCAGCTGTTGTTTAGCCTCTCATGGCTTTTTGTTAATTTAAGCCAGATGTTCATTGCCATAATATTTGTAACATGAATGTGACTCATAAAAGTACTGGTAAGAGACTAACTTGCTTCTGTCCCCAGGCACCTGCCCCGGGTCGGGATTGCAAAAGCACGATGTCCCTGTTACATCCCAGCTCTTGGAGCTCGTCTGTGTCCCGAGACCCCTGTGGCACAGGGAACTCCAGCAGCAGCCCCTTCCCACCAGGCGGGTGAATTCGGACGGTGTAACCTCCAATTGCATTAGATATGCACACAGCGCCAGTCAAACCCAGTATAATCATGGAGTAAACTGCCTAAGAAGAGACAGTTGAAGGTGTGTGGGCCATATTTCCATGGTGGCTGTCTCTAAACACTGGTGGCTTCTGGTTTCCTGGTCTCATTCTCAGAACAATTCCTCCATTGGTCGCTGTTTCAGCCGCAGAAGCTGAAGAGGCAGCCAGAGCCCACGTGCTGTTGAGACCTGGTGGGGTTTGAGCCCTTCCTTGGGTGCAAGCGCCCTCCCTGCAGCCCTCTGCCACCAGAAGTTGTAGCTGAGGCTCCGTTTTATTCTACTTTATTTTAGATGTCTTTTGTTCTTTCTGTAGGAATAATGCCAAGGGGATCATATCAGTGTATATAGCATATGGAAACCTTTGCCTCTTAACAGGCTAATTAGGTTAAAATATCATTAGGTTGTAGTGTAGTAAAGACCACTATCTTCTTGGGATGCAGCAGTATGGATGTTGTATGTATATTTCTTTTCAGTGCTGCTGGAGGCCTCGGCTGAATAGTGTGCCTAGGTTCTGGCATTGCATTTTAAAAAAGGTGGTAGACAAACTGTAGAGAATTGAAGGGAGTGCATTAAAAACACAAATAGCTTTAAAAATACGATCCTCGGTGGGACAGCGAAGGAGATGGTGTCAGTTGAGGGGAACTCTCTGTGTTTCTCAGTATGTTTAAGGTTGCAGGGAAGAATGCAGTCTGTTATCCTTCACAGCCGATAAGGGTATGGCAGAAGTAATTGGCTTGATATGCAGGCAAGGGGATTTGGACAAGATCGTGGGAGGAGGAAGAATGGGAGCAGGGAGGATGGAGCAGTACTGCAGTGGGCTTAGGGAGGTCGTTAGGCTGGGTCAGACAGACGCCTGTCGGGGTGATCCATGCATGTCTGGTCCCGCCTTGGCAGGGGAGTGTGTGGTACATCATCTCTTGGAGTCCTTTCCAGCAGATATTTCTGTGATTCAGTGATACCTTAAAGCCCAGAACTTGCCAGAATACTTTAAAAAGATGAGATTCATATAGAAGGTGTACCATCTGGCATTGTTACAGTAGAATTGAAATCCCGGATTTTGGGAGGGGATGGCCCCGCTTCATTGCAGGAACAACTTCCAAACCCTGGGAGCGAGGAGCTGTGCATAGCGCAGTTGGGAAGGACCTTGCGAGGTTACTGGTCTGTTTCCCTGCCCAAAGACTGGTTACCTGTGTCTGAATTACTCCTGACAGGCGTCTGTGCGATCGGTTCTGACATCTCCAGTGATGGAGACGCCGCGGTCTCTGCAGCCAGCCTCGTCTGGTGTTCAGCACTCTTTGGAAGACGTTCCCTCATAATTGCTTTCTGCAGAATCCCTCGCTCCTCGCTGCAGTGCGGCTGCTCCTGGGAGACAGGACAGCAGATGATGTGGATGAGGGTCAGATCCAGTCTGGCAGCTCGCGTGTTCCTGTGACCTTGGCACAGATGGCAGAACTGTAGCTTTGGCGGATTGTCAGGCGCCTTCTGCTCGGTTTCAGACATCAGTGCCTGTTGGCTTGGGAGGGAGGGGAGCTGGATGCATCCCATCTTCTGCCCAAGAAGCACTGACATGGTGTGGGCAGGGGCATCTTTTAGCTGATCCTCAGTCTAGGTAGCTGCTCCGTGTGTTCAGCACCATGTAGCTGGGAGGGTGTACTGCTGAATTAGAGATTTTGCTGTCTGAAAGGTGTGAAAAAGTCGAGGGAAGAGAAGGACCTCCAGCTAAGGGAGGAGGCTGCTGGGCGACAGCTCTGCTTATGCAGCGTGGTGATGGTGGTCTGTGTTATTAGCAGGGGCTGAGGTGGAAGGGGAGGCGGATGGTGGAACCTGTGGACTTAGGAGAGGATGGAGAAGGGAGAGGAAGAGGCTTGGCTGAGGTGTTGGCTGTGCCATGCGGGGGGAAGGCTGAACCTGGTGGTCATTCATGGCGAGGCGGGATTTAGCTGTGTCCCAGGGCTGCGGGCGATGACCAAGGCTAAACGCATCCATGGAGAACTGGAGAGGAGATGGGGTGTTCAAGAAAATCATGAGGGCATGCTGTGAAGGAGGATGAGAGATTGAAGAGAGGGCAGAGTCCAAAAAGCCGATGGGATTTTGGAAGAGTCGAGGCAGTGGAGTCAAAGGACTCCCTGGATAAGGAGGGGGAAAAGGAGGTGCTGATATTAAGATATTCCCTGGAGAGGCTTTGAGAGGCAGGAGAAGACCTAGGCTGGTTTAGCAGACAGCTATCAGAAAGGTAAAAGTAATTTTAAGGGGGAGTCAAGCATCTTTTTTTTTTCCCCCAGAGGGAGAGCACATCATGCTTGCACTGAGAAGGAAGAAAGCCAGGGAGAGGGAAAGCGCGTTAGGAAAAAGAGAGGAGGAGGAGGGTCCTGGGGCGATGCTGGAGGCGGACTGCGCTGCAGGCAGCAAAGGTGGGGGGATGCTAGGGAAGAGGTGGAGGAGGCACTGCATTGGGCGACTCTGGAAGAAATGGCCTGGAAGAAGGGCCAGAGCTTAACGATGGTGTGTTTGATCAAGGGGAAACAGTTTGCTCTGGAACAAGACGGGGGCGAGGCTCTGGCTGAGGTGGTTATGCTCATCCTGCTGCCCTGGGCCCCTCACCGCTCTCCGCAGTCACCTGCGGGTCAGGAGGGCTTCGGGGTGTTTGTTGGTGCTGAGGCTTTTCAAGAGTTTCTGAGCGCAGTGCTGCTCGTTAGCACCGTCGTCTGTGCTGCAGGAGGAGCCCCGTGGCAGCTGCTGCCGGTGTTTGCTGGCGAGGCACGGACTGAGGAAGGGCGGCGGGCGGCGAGAGGCTGGTGAGGCAGCGGCGGGGCAGCAGCTGGGTCTCCGGGGCGCGGGGCCGTGGTGGAGGGAGGACGCGGCAGGGTGGGGGTCTGGGCCACCGGAGCGCGAGGGCCCTGCGGGGGGGCGCACGGAGCGCGGCACGCTCCTGCAGAGCGCGGGGTCAGCTCCTGCGCGTCCCGCGGAGGCCTGCGGGAGGGACGTGCGGTGGGACCGCGGCCCCGGGCGGCGCAGCTCGGCGGCGAGCGGGGCCGAGCGGGGGCCGGGCACGGGCGAGCCGCCGCAGCGATGGGGCGGCCGGCGGAGGGGCTGGGGGCGGCCGCCGGCGGCCTCGGGACGGAGCTGCCCGGTGCCCGCGAGGGCCGGGACGGGGGCGCTGGCCCCGGGGCCGGGGGTGGCCCCGGTGCCGGCCCGGCCGGGCCCCGCGGGGCTCCCGGCGGCAGCGCGAGCGGGAGCGCTGCGCCCCCTGGCGGGAACTGCCGGCCCCGCGCCGCGACGAGGGGCCGCGGCCCCGGTCCCGGTCCCGGTCCCGGTCCCGGTCCCGGTCCCGGCCCCGGCCGGGCGGTGCGGGCGGTCCTGCCTGGCGCTCCGTGCTGCCCTGGCGGGGCCCGGGCCGGGCCGGGCCGGGCCGGGCGGGGCGGGGCGGCGAGCGCCCCGGCGTGGCGAGTGCGGGCCGGGCGGGCAGCGCCGCCGCTCCCCGGGTGCAGGTTGCTGCTGCCGGCACCGAGGGCGGCCGGGCGGTGACAGGGGGAGGTGTGAGCGCTGCCCCGGGACGGCTCCGCCGCCTCTGCCCGCGGCCGCCGCGCGGGGCCGGGGCCGGGCGAAGGGCAGCGCCTGCCCGCCCGGGGCTCGGTGCCCGGGGCGTCGGGGGCGGGCGGCGCCCCTGGGAGGGCGCGGCCGCGCGGGGCGGCCCCAGCCCCGGCCCCGGCCCCGGCCCCGGCCCCATTCCCGTTCCGGGGCGGGCCCAGCCCCGCGCTGGCGGCGCGCCGGAGCGCGGCCCGGGCATGCCGGCGCGGCGTGGGAGCCGGCAGGCAGCGGGCGGCGTGCGGGGTCCCGCTGCGCCGCCTCCCCGGGGCCGGCCGCCCGCGCCGGCAGCGGCCCAGAGCGGCGGGCGGCCCGGGGCCATGGGGCAGCCCCGCAGCTGACGATGGCGGAGGGCTGGCGCTGGAGCGAGGCGGGCCGGGGCCCCCCGCGGCCGAGCCCCCGCCGCGCCGTCAGCGTCTGCGAGTCCCTGGACCTGCAGGGCGTCCCCGCCGTCCAGGCCGCCCTCAAGGCCGCCCAGCAGCAGAGGCGGCGGCCCAAGAGCTTCTGCGCGGCGGGGAACGGGCTGGCGGCCGGGGCCCTGCTCCCGCCGCCGCCCCCCGCCAGGGCCCGCGGCAGCCTGCTGGACTTCTTCAGGCTGCGCTCGCCCCGCAAGCAGGGGCCCGAGGGCGAGGGCGAGGGCGCGGCGTCTCTGCTCGCCGGGGCCGATGGGGCGCAGCGCCCGCGCCCCAGCAGCATGACTTTCCTGCCCTCGGCCCGGCAGCCGCACCCTGCCGAGAGCCCCGGCTTCCTCCGGGGGGGCTCCCTGTGGGGCAGCCGCCGCTGGAACCTCTTTGGGGGCAGCGGCCGGAGCAGCCCCAGCCCCAGGAAGAACTTCAGCTCCCTGCGCAAAAGCTTCAGCTTCCGCCTGCGCCGGGGCCACGAGCTGCGGCGCTCGGAGTCAGGGGGGCTCCTGCGCCCCGCGCGTCTCCGCACCAAGAGCGAGGGGGACGCCAGCTCCCTGCACACCTGCCCCAGCAAGCGGGACCTGCTCTACCCGGAGCTGGCCAGGGTCGGGGGCAGGCTGCACGCCGACCCCAGGCAGGCGGGGGGACTCTGGAGACTCCTCACGAGCCGCTTCCGAAGGCGAGAGCGTGGCAGCACCGGCAGCGTGTGCCCCAAGGACCCCCACGGTGGTGCCGAGCCCGTCCTCCTGGGCAGCGGTCCGCTGCGAGCGCTGGGTAAGTGAGTGCAGGAGGGGTGCTCGCCTGGCGAGAGCCCCCCTGCGCCCACGGGCTCTGTGGGGATGGGTGGCCGTGGCCCGTCCCAACCGACGTCCTGGGCTGGGCATGGACCCGATCGCGTCCCGGTGCTCTGCAGGGTTTGCGCTTAGGAAAGCTCGGCTGTAGCAAGGTAGCAGGAGCGTTCATGGGGCTGTTTCGCACTTCAGCACCCGGTGGCCGTGGGCACCACCATCGTTGTCGGGTACTGAAGGAGCCACAGCATGGCTAGCTGGGAGGAGATGCTCTGGGGTTCCGGGTTCCCTTGCCGGCCAGACACCTGGGAGCTGCGCGCGTGTGTCCCACGTCCTTCTTGCCCCAGTGGTGTCCCAGCAAGGGCAGGGAGAGCTGAACCTCGTGCAGCGGCCTTGGGGGAGCCCAAACTCTGTGGGAGGCGCAGAGGGGTCCTGTTAGTGGGCTCCCAAGCAAGTGCTGAAGTATTTGGGAGATTGCCAGAGCAGAGATGCAGAGCAGCGCGAGGGGGTTGGGGAGCACAGAAACGTGCCTGCACCTCTCTCCCGTAAGCAGCTACCTGGTGCCAGGCTCTGTCTGGGCAATGCTCTGCCAGGGTCTTCCCTGGAGCCGAGCGGAGGCCGTGTGTTTGGGAGCGGTGGTGGCATCCCGAGTGACGTGGCAGAGGGACAGAGGGCAGGACAGGCCGGGGAGGAGGGACAGGCCTCCCGTGGGGACTGGGCACGCAGTGGGGACTGGCAGCTGAAGCAGCTGTTAGGTGCTCGACTAGCTGGTGTTTGGCCTCGCGGCCATGGCCTGTTGTCCCGTGCCACGGCTGCCCAGGTGTGTGTGGACCTCTGCGGGGCCGCACTGCCTGTGCGTCTGTGCCCCCTCCTGTCCCCTGGCCCCGCAGCGTGCCCGGCCCTGCAGAAGCGAATGTGCGGGTGAGCCCTGCCGCCTGGCAGGGGCTGCGAGGCGAGAACAGCATCCACAGGCTTTTTAAGGCATTGAACGCTGGCCTGCACGCACAGAGCTGGGGGCTGGGCTGGGCTGGGACCTGCCGCTCTCAGGGAGGCAGGGCAGCCGCTTTCAGGCGCCTGCGAGCCTCTCGGGGTTTCCATCGCTCTGCTCCGGAGTCCAGGCGCCGTGGAGGCAGTTCCCTGGCTTGGCTCACGTGCCAGAGGGACGGACTGGGGCTGGCGAGGAATCCGCACACTCCCAAGGCAGCGGCTGCCCAGAGCTGCTTTGCGCCCAGGACGCTTTCCAGGAGGGCTGAGCTCCAGCGACCAGCGCAGGAGCGGTACTGCTGGCAGCCTGAGCTTTGCTGCCACGCAGGTGCTGCGCTGGGAGCTCAAGGGGCTCGTTCCTGCCAGTCCCCCCTGTCCCTGGGGCTCGCCGTGTTCCAGGGGAAGGCCCTGGAGGCTCCGGGTGGGTGGCCGAGGCCGCCTTTGCGCGCTGCGAGACAAAGGGACGGGATGCTGCTGCCGCGCTGCCCTGTGGCGCGCTCCTTCCGGGGGGCTGTGCCCCTGGCAGGGGTGCCCGGGGCCAGGTGCCGGGTGCTGGCTGGGTGGCGGGAGGTTCCCAGGCGAGGGGAGGCTGCACTCATGGCTGGGGAATGTGGGTGTATCCAGGCAGGGAGGGCCCGGCCCTGCCCGTGCAGTGGGGGGCCTGTTCCTGCTTGCCGGCTGCTTCCAGCAGGAGCTGCGCCAGCAGCAGCCGGCCCGGTGGCTGCGTTCCCAGGGGAGCAGCTGAGGTTGAGCGCTTGTGTTGGTGTCCTCGCCCCTCACCTGGCTGCTCTGCTGGGACAGGTACGGGCTCTCTTTGGGTCCATCTGCTGGAGAGCCTTCTGAGGCTTTGCTGGGAAGCGCCGGGCAGGGCTGGGAGCCCTCTCTAGCAGGGACCAGCCAGCTAATGCGAGACCGCTGCTTGTCAGCGTGGTTAGCATTTGCCACTGTGGCTCATACTGGAGGCACAAGCTCGAGGATGACCTTTCCAGACTGCCTCTGGGACTGTGGCTCATTGCGGCAGAGCGAGCCGTGCTTGCTGGAGCTGCAAAGTTCACGCTTTGGTTTGGTTTTTGCTTAGAGCCCCATTTTTGCCATTATCTGCTTGGTACCCAGTACAGGCAGTACAGGCCTCTGTACCCACTTGAGCTATGTCCTCCTGGGGTCAACCAGATGTGAAGAAGCAGCAGTGAAGTCTGCAGACCAAAGCTGCTGTTGCTTGTCCTGTCTTATGTCCTGTCTCCACTCAGCGTGCTGGGCTGTGGGCTCTGGCTCACTCCGGTGGGAGCTGTGAGCCTCTAAGCCAGGACACCGTAGACTGGACGTGCACAACCTTCGTACTGCTCCAACGTGGACTTGCTGGATGCGGCAGCTCAGGAGATCTCTGCCCTCTTCCTCTTTCAGACTTGCAGGCCAATAGTGTTTCTAACACCCTCTCAACATTTCAAAAACTTTGATGCTTTATGCTAGTGCTGCCCACCTTAGCCCTAGGAAAGCTGCTGATACAGTCCCAACACGCCCTCCTGAGGGGGTGCAGCTGCAGTTGCGGTTATCAGCTCTTTGGAAAAGCTGGATATATGAGTCTAGGCAGAGATCCAAGCCAACACTGCTACCCTGTTTCTAGTTACCTGGAGTATTTTGTTTATAGCAAGCTGGGATACCCATCCAGCGCTGCACTCTGCCATGTAGGCGTACCCAAGGGCCAAAAAGCCTGGCCCACCGGCGAGTCAGGAGGATGGTCTCAGTGCGGCTGCCCAGCCCTGCTGAGACCTCCTTTGGACTGTGTGGGAATGTTACCCACACATTCGCTCCCTGCTGATGGAGTTGTTCAGCCTGGACCAAGTGCCTGGGTGATCAGGGGAATGCAGTTTCTTACCCAAAAAAGACTTCAAGAGCTGGTCTTTGTGTAGGAGGATGAAGGCTGACAGGGGGTGTGATTTTCTGTTAATGCACCAAGGGAGGGCAAGAGCCCTTGGAGCTAGAGAGCAAAGTCAACACAGAGTCCGGCCAGCTTGGACTGACCGCAAATAATCGTGGCCAGCGGTTCAGAGGAACGTTTCCAGGTATCGGGGTATCGACTAGCGCAGTTCTGAAGAAGCCCTCTGATCGGCACAGGCTTGGAAAAACTGCACGGGTTTGGGGTTGGAGTTTTCCCTGTGCAGGGAGGGATCAAGTGATGGGTGCAGCATCTCCGACAGTGGGATCTGGACTCCACAGCTCAGGAAGTGTTTCTCACAATCGTGTTCCTCTCTCCCAGAAAGATGCCCTGCTTCTTAAGGTGCTTTAAGGTTTAAGGTAACTCCCTTTTAACCTCTTTGGTGTTTGGCCATGCAGAGGACTAACATGTAGGGCATGTGTGAGAGAAGACTACTGGGAGAAGAGAGGGGTGTTTTTACATTAATAAGGTGAAGTTTGCGTAGTGAATTGAGTAGGTAGTGATATGTATCATCTCTTGTTGGCACCTGCCTGAGCTTAGCTGGGAGTGTTGGTGAGGAGCAGAGATGGCATGATGGGTTTAGAGGCCGTGCCTGGGATGCTGAATCCAGTCTGGTGTCCACACCTCAGAAAAACATAAGAAGTCTGGAAGGTATCAAGGAAGGAGTTGTTGGGACACCGATCTGAAAGGCCTAATTCTCAGGATGAGATCAGAGGAGATGTGTGCAGTAGGTGCAGGGGTGTTCTGATTACAGTCTACAGGCATCCATAGGAAGAGGAAACTTCAAAAAACAGTGCCTTTTAAATCTTAACCTGCCTTTGCTTGTGGGGTTAAACGGGTAGAGCTGAGGTCAGGCAAATTTGGAACAGGTTTTTACTGGTGAGGTAGGTCCTCACAGAGCACTTGTGTTGGGGAAGCGGTGGGTTATCTGTCTCTCCATGCCACTAGCTCTGCTGCGTTGTCCCTTTCAGCAGACCCTTTCTAGCTGTCAGAGCAGAGAGAGTTTGGTACGGTTCTTTGGTCTGCGTGTATTTGGATGTGGACTGCAAAGTAGCAGGTGCCAAGAGGCTTAAAACGTATGGCTCTTCTGAAGTCCGTGCGCTGCACAGCATACGTGTTGTGACGGCACCAGCTGCTGCCGCATGCGGTATCGCCCAGGAGCAAGGGCAGCAGTTCGTAATCACACCCTTTTTTCGCAGAGATATGCAAGATCCTCTCCTTTCACTGCTGCAAAGTATTTAAAGCTCTGGTGAGATAATCCTTGGTAAGATCATGTCCTACGCAGGGATCTGCGTTGGCTAAGCTCTCTGACGGGAACGCTAGCCTTGTCCGTGTTGGTCCTTGACCTGGAGAAATCTCTCTACCTGCCAGCATTGCCAGGGTTGAGTCTTTATCAAGCCTGGCCTGGAAAAGGTGGCTCTGCCCAGGCACGTCGCACTCTGCTGCCCTTTTATCTGCGTGTGCGGGCAGGTGGGTACTTTGGAACGTGGTTTGTGTGGGCACTGCTGTGTTTGCTCAGCCTCTGACCTGGTTTCAAGGCTGGTTTTAGTATCCAGGGTTTCAGCGTCCAAGTTAGTTCCACAGCGGCTTGGATAACGAGTTGGTTAATTATTAGTTGCTGTGTGCGGAGACCAAATGTGTCTGGCACTAGTGCTTCTGAAGCACAAGGTAGATGAACCTGCTACGCTCCATCCTACGAAGGGAGCAGCCTGGGTGAGGAGTCAGTTTTGCCCAGCCAGCCCCTTCCTCCTCCCAGCTTTGCAGCAGCAAGTGGATGCAAGCAGCAGCGGGTCCGTAGGACATTTGGCTGCGCTAAGGCTCTTGGTGAGCAAGTGGTGCCGTGAGTCCACTGTCTCTGCTTTTGAGGTCAGATGCGCCTGGGGAAGGTATTCAGCCGCAGCGCTGACAGTCTGGTCTCTTCTGTATTATTAAATAACAAAGAGAAGAGGGAGGAAGAGTGACTGGGTGTGTTTTAATGCGAAATACCAAATGATACAGCTAGGCCAGCGTTGAAGCTAATCCAGGAAATCGCTACTCCCCG
Source organism: Ciconia boyciana (assembly GCF_034638445.1). Classification (NCBI taxonomy): domain Eukaryota; kingdom Metazoa; phylum Chordata; class Aves; order Ciconiiformes; family Ciconiidae; genus Ciconia; species Ciconia boyciana. The sequence goes on from NC_132935.1 coordinate 169,038,212, forward strand.
GTGCCTGCATGAAGCCTGGTGACAAGGAAGATGACAGTTCCTTAAGGTGTCACCCCAGCCGGAGGCAATCTCTGCTGAACAAGCTCGTACCAAGGCTCTGGCACTGCGTGGAAGGTGCTAATGCTGACCTGCCTGCCTGGATTTCGGTTAGTGCGTTGGATCGGGTCAGGTCACTGGTGGCTTGCTGTGAGCTTCCACGTGCTTGGCTCTTTCTCCCTAGGAGAAGATGGGCATCTCCTGCCTCTTCCAGTGGGGAACGATGCCCGAGTGGCTGGTGTCACCCCCTGCACCTCCCGCTGCTCGGCGCAGCCGGCTGGGCAGCAGAAGCACTGCGGGTGGAGAGGGTCTGGCAGCCCCAGAGAGGAACGGTGTCGTCGGAGGGGGGACTCCCACACCCAAATCAACATCCTGCAGCTATGGACTTGGACCTTCCCTACGCTGATTTGGGTGTGTAACAGCCGCACAGATGCACAGAGCGTATAATATCGTACTAATAGAATACTGATGAAGTGCAGGAAATCTCCATATGCTGCATTTTAGTAGCAAACGATCAACACTTAGGATGGACAAAGCTGCATCAGCGAGATGTGTCAGCGTTTTTCGACAGCCAGGTACTTGGCCTATGGCTGTTTTGGGTGATTGAGAAACTGCTCTTGAGGTGCCTTTCTGACAGCTCCGTGGGTGTCATCCGCGCCTGCCCACACACGGCTGCTGCGCTCGCTTCTGCGAGAAGCTGCTGGTAGAGGAGGAAAGCAAGTGCAAGAAAATGGGGGGGGGGGCTCTGTGCTGCGGAATTATCTGAAAACCAAGCGATGGAGCTGTCCCTGCGGGTGCGGATGCAGACGGCTGCAGCACGCAGGGGCTTCGGGTGACGTGAGAGCTGACCGACAAGGTGTCTTTGGGTCTGCAAATGGGCGCATCAGGACTAGGCATGGGTCACACAGATGTCAGCATGGCTTGCACGGGTTGTGCGCGTCCCCTTGCGTGACGAGAGAAGGGTGATCGGCGTGCCCTGGGAGCCGGGGCTGAGGGGCAGTTACAGTGACAGATTTGAAAGACTCAGTTGTGGCATGGACCCCAGCCTGACGTGTGAAAGTGGGTTGTGCTCCAGATCCTCAAGCCTTCCTGGATTAGCTGATGGTCTTGACGGTCTCGAGTACCTTGTTTAGGTGGTAGGTGGGAATGGTGTAAGTCAAGGCTGTGTGTTTAGTAACAGCGATGCTTCAGGTGCTGCAGGGACTGCCACATCTTCTGGACCCTGCTCTTTGGGGCGCTCGGGGCAGGAGGAGATGTGTGCTGCAGGCTGCTGGTTGATGCAGCTGAAGGCATTTGTTTTTCCTCCTTTTGACAACCAGAGCCAGGCTTCTCCCCATGGTCTGCAGGGAGTGCTAGAAGTGTATATGTGGGAATGCTGCTTTATTAACCGAGTAACGTGGGGAAGCTGACATTAACGCCTCCTGGTTTTGAGGATTTTCAGCTTTCGGGCACCGTTTAAGAAAGCCCCCAAGCTCTCTGCAGGAAGCTCACCTGAAGCCAAAGTGGAAGACTGGCCAGTGGGTGCCAGCAGTCAGGCACGCAGGGGAGCTTGGTCCAAGTGCTCTCCCTGAGTAGCCGCCGTTCTTCTGTGCAAGACTGACTCGCTGTGGAGCAAGCTGGGTGTTTTGGGAAGTGGCGTTGGAGGGCATGCTGCAGGACACCGTGATGCTCCTTCTACGCTCTTGCAGAAGCTGGGAAGCTTCCCAGGCGTGCCGCAAGGTGCGGGCAGAGGACGCGTGCCTGCCCCAGTGTGCGGACACATGCGGCCTCCTTGCCTCACTTCTCTGCTTTGCCCAGGCACTGCCTTGCTTCGTCCCTGAACACCTCAGGCAGCTCCACCCATTCAGCTAGTGGGGAAGGGCAGAGCGAGTGGGTCGGTGCAAGGAGCGGTGCTCCGTACGGGCAGTTTAAAGTCAGGGCGGGATGTCTTCCTCAACGAGAGGTGCTTTTGTTCACATGGGAGTTCGTTAGCGGAAGGGTCTGCGTGTACGGGTACGGCCTGGGGTGGCAGGTGGACACGAGGCTCTTCCGAGCCTCACACCTGCGTTCTTGGCTCTGGAGGGGGCCACAGAGGGAACTGGCCCCTCCAAGATCTGTGTCTCAGTAACTTTTCCAGGCGATCGCAAAGGAATCCCATGGCTGTCTTCAGTTCAAGGCCACTTCCACCTTAGTCTCTGTTCCTTTGGTCACGTAGTCTGTAAGCACTTGCTTTTACCCTCCTGGGTACTGGAATAAGCGTGGGTTCATCTGTACCTCTGTGAGCACTTAACACTGGGGGTATATCAGCCCCAAAACGCTGCAGGTAGAGTGCCTTGTCGTTACAGCAGGCTCTCCCGCAGTGAAGCAGCTGGGCGGTCTGGCAGGGTCAGTCGCTGGAGCCGCATGGGACCTCCCGGTACATCCGTCTGCCTTCCTCCTGTGGCGGGTGAGATGCTTTACCCAGCGATATGTGCAGTGGACGTGTCCTCTTCCGCTAAACAGGAGGTGGTGGAGGAGGACAGCAGAGAGGGTGGAAAGTGCACAACAGCTTCTGCACGAGGAGCGATCCGACAGCTGGGACTCCGCAGTGGGGAAAAGAGAGGTTGCAGTGAAAGACGGGGCGGTGGTGGTCAGGCTGGCTAGGGATGTTAGCTCACCGCCTCTGGGGCAGGGGCTGGGGACATCCCATGAAGTCGAGCCTAAAACACAAGGAAGTGGGTTTCCAAGGAATGGGTATTTATACTGCTGAAACTCCTTGCTAAAGAACGATGTGGAAGTGAAATTTCATATGGTTTTAAAAGGAGACAGAACAATTACTCAAAGGAGAGTTTTTTGAGGTTTACTAAATAGACGAACCACAGGAGATCCCTGAGCTGAAGAAGTCAGCAGCCACAAAGACGTGTGGGGTCAGTATCACGTACTCTCGCCACGTTCCTACTCTTCTGGGGTTCCCATGTGCCAGCTGGCGCTGGAGATGGCGCGCTGGGCTGGGCAGACCCTCGGTCCGAATCCAGATAGCTGTTCTTGGGTAACGGTGTTGGGCAACCTCCTGCCTCTCCCTCCTGCCTTGAGCAGAAGCTGCTGCTGGGGCGAAGCAGCCCCCGCTGCCCCTGGGGAGGGGAAGCGGCCCCTCTGCAGGGGCAGAACACCCGGCTCCCGGTGGTGGCAGAGCAGAGATCTGGTGCCGAGCAGCCTCTCTGTCCAGCTGCAGTCACGAGTGGATTTCCCAGCAGTAGTGGTGCGAGCTGCAGGTGACTGCCCACCTCCAGGTGCTAGGCAGTGCCCGCCACAAGCCCTGCCCTGCGCTTGGGTGAGCCCTGCTCCCTGCCCCGGAGGAGGGACAGTCCCGTCCCCTGCCCGCAACCAAGGAGCGGCCGTGGTCTGGGGGCAGTGAGCTGGACTGGACGGGAAGGGTCTCACCCCGCTTAGCCCGGTGTTGAAGCCAGACTGCAGCGTGCGAGCTCCTGGGTGGGGGCCGCTGCAAGCTGGGGCACGGCGCAGCTTAGAGAGGTCCGGTGCGGGTGAGTCGGTGGGCGCCGGACGCGTCCCTGCTGCTGCGCGGGGCAGGCATGAGCGGTGACAGTGGGCGCGTCGCTGCTGGTGTTTCCATCCCGCTCCGTCATGCCAGCGGGGCTGTCACTCGGGCGTGGGGATCCGCAGCGGCAGGAGCTCTGGCTGCACCGTGCCGAGAGGTGCCAGCGTCCTGGCACGCGCTGCTGAGCAGAGGCGGCGCGGGTGCAGCCGGTGTGCTGGGCTGCTCTGGGACCCGTGTGCTGACAGTGCCGTGCGCAGGCTGGGCCGTGCCGGGCCGATCACCGGGGCCGGCTGGTGGCCTGGGCTAAAATTCAGGCTTGGCACACGCTGGGAGCTGACTGGCAGGCAGATGTGCACGGGTTGTGTGTTGGTGTTTTGGGTTAAGCATGCTAATGACAGTTAATAATTCCATGTGTCGCATGGCTGAAGGTAGTTAAATTGGCATGGTGTCACAGTTATTTATTTGTGTTAAGATTTACTCAGAGGCTTTCACGGCAAGTCAAAAATCAAACTGTTGCTAACGAACTCCTGAACCTTGGTTAAAAAACAAAGATCTGTTAGAATAATTAGCAAAGGAGGCAACTCGCAAAAATCTGGATGGTTTCTCTATCCTGAGCATCCAAGAAGAGAAGAGAATAGCCTGCCCTCTCTGGGCCTCTCTGCCTCTCTTTTCTTTCTTAAGGCCAAGTTGGCGAGTGCATTTGACTTGTGCTCCACTCAGAACCCCTCCAAAAACCTGCTCCGTTTTTGCCAGTTTTTTGTAGTTCAAGAACAAGGTATATCTAGAGAAACAGTGCAAGTATGCTGCTTCCTCTAATCCGGGGGGAGGGAATGCCAGTACAGGAGAAAGTACCGATGGGGCTTTAACCATCGCAGTTAACCGACAAAGGGACTAAGCAGAGCAGAAATTGTAGGTGGAGGTGACAGCTTTTTTTAGACCAAGTAATGCAGTTGGAAATACAGGTGTGCAGTTAACTTTCTGAAAGGTCTCAAGAACTCAGCATTTTCCTCCTAACTTATTAGGTGTTTTAATAAAGATTTTACCTCTGCCTAAAAAAAGAAAGGATAGGTGAAAGACAGAGACCGTGAAGAAATGATTCCTCTTAAGAACCTTCATGATGGTTATAAATAACCTTGTGTTACTGCATCAGACTTGTGTTTTATTTGTCTGTAGCTTCTGAAGAAGAAGTGTTAGTAGATTAGTGTATGAATGGTAAACTCCAGGTATGAGCACCGTATTCTTAGGTTTTTTTGACACGATGGAAAAACACGCTGTGGCCTGCGGGTGCTGGTGGCTGCACAAGTGCCATGTTAAAGGCACAGCGGCGGATCATCTTTTTTGCCCCTCGTGCGCGCCGAGCAGCGGTGGACCAGCGCGCGGACGTGCAGGCACAAAGGGCAGGGCCCCCTGTGAGCCCTCCGGCTGCGGGCAGCAGGCGCAGACTCTTCCCCACGCAGCTTTGGGCTGCGCATCTCCCACCAGTTGCCCGGGTGGGGTAGGGAGAGATGAGACCAGGCATTAGCCTGGAGATAGAGAGGGGGTTGCAGCCGCTGTGTGTCCAACCCTCCCTTGGCAGTTACGAGGGCGGGAGCATAAACTGGAGTGAAGGTCTCGTCGACGGGCTTCTGGCAGGGCTGAAGAGCCTGGCGTTGCCCTCTGATCCTGCCCGCGTCTGGCGGCGTCTCCTGCAGCGCCCTGGTTTCAGCCTGCGGTGCTTGGCACGGCCCCCGGTGAAACACCTACTCGGCAGAGACCTGCAGCCGCCAGCTTGCCCAGCCGGTTCGGGCAGTGCCAGTGCAGACGCTGAGAGCCGGGACGCGTGCCCGAGTGCGGTGGTGGGGTCGGGGCTGCCAGGAGCAGGCGGGGAAGGGCAGCTCGCAGCTCCTGCGCCAGCGGAGCGGGTCTAGAGCCATCTTCCCCTTTGGCCTGGCATCCCGCTGCGGCCTCAGGTGACGTCTGAGCAGCAGTAGCGCCCGGGCCGTCGTGCTTAATAGCTGCCTGTGGTTGGGTCTCGCGGATTCGCCTCTTCCCTTTTTGAACCCGTCTGAGATTTCCATTTCTGCAATAGTCTGTGGCAGCGAATTCAGCAAGTTTATTACAGGTTCTTGAAGAAGCAGTGCTCCCACGGGTTTCCGGTCTCCAAAAATCCTTTATTATTTTTACACTATTAACATACAGCAAGTGCTGCTCTTTTGTTTCGGCCCCCAACCCCGTAGCCATCTGGCTTTGGGTGGAGGACGTACTTCCTCGTCCAAGGCAAATGGAGCACTCTGGTTTTGTTAGGAGTGGCTACTGGCTACTTCAGGTATTCAAGGTGTTTTCCAGGCTCTTGCTCCTCCTCCAGTGAGTCTGATTTTATTTGGGAAGTCTGTTGTTTGACCAGCTCCTGGAGATTGTTTGGCTGTAAATGAAGTGTTTGTGATTTCTGTGGCAGAAGAGAGGGCGTTTCCTGCACCGCTCAAAGCCGTGCCTGATTGTTACAACCTTCTTAAGCCTATTACAATGTTCTGCAAATTACATAACATACACATAATTAATTGTGTTCACCTTCAATCACGAACATAGATTATAGCGTGCCGTCAGCTCTTTATCTGCACTGCGTGCCACACGCTGGTATCGAAGCCTGAGCGCAGTGCTCAGGGCACTGCTTTCGCCATTACGTGCCCTCGGTTCTGGGTCCTTTACAGCATGTGCCCCCCGAAAAGGTGTCTAGTCTCTGGTGCTTCCCTCGTCCCATGTGCCTCGAGGAAGGGGATGCTGTAGGGCTTTTTGTGCTCCCGCAGGGCAGGAGGGAGGGTCCCCAGCCTGCGGTGCGTGGGCTCTGCGCTGCCTTCCTGCCCTCAGCTCAGCCGCTCCTTCCCATCCGAAGCTCTGGCTGCAGAGCCTCCGGGCATGGGCGGTGTCGGGACCTCATGCAGCTTCGTGTCTCTAGACGAGGTGGAAGGGAGGGAAGAGCCATAAATCTCCTGCCTGGAGGGAGCAGGGAGAGCGTGGCCGGATCCTTGTTAGGATCTCGAGGGAGACCACGGTGACCTGACGATTTCTCCTCTCTGTTCTGCAGATTCGTTTGTGAACAGCCAGGAATGGACCCTGAGTCGCTCGGTACCTGAGCTGAAGGTGGTGAGTACTCACAGCTCGTGCCTCGGATACCCGTGGTTCTCTGATGCTTCTCCAAATCCACGAGAAAAACCTGTGTTTTAATGTGGCTGAATGGAAATGCATAGAGGCTTCAGCCTTGCAGAGGGGAGAGAGGAGCTGGGCCTGCTGCTGTGCTGGGGGAAGGCAAGAGCTTCTCGGTGGCTCACGCTTGTAAGGGAGAGTGTGTTGGTCTGGGAGGGCGCTTGGATGTGAAGGTCGAAAGGCGTTATTTGAGCACCTCACCCTTCCTGCTGGCCATAGCAGAGTCGTGATTCCCAACCAGGTACTGGTGCACGGGCTAGACCTTCTGGTGTAGTAGAAGCAGGGGCAGACCCTGAGCAGCGGTACAGGCATGCATCCACAGTCGTCACCCTCAGAGCAGCCGTCCAAGCATGAGAGTTACCCGCATGGGAGGTTTCACCTCCCTGTTTGAGCCTCGTTGACTTCAGCCCTGCGCTGGTGCTTCCCTGGCCTCTACTGGCCACCTCCCGGACGTGACTGCCCCGTGGTGTCCCTGCTGTGGGGGGATGCTGGTGGGATGAGGCCGTCGCCTCTGGTGCTTTGTTCTGCCAGACAGAGGGGGCGAAGCTCCTCCAGTTTGTCAATGCAGGGCGGGTTTCCCAGGGCATGCCGTTACCAGGTTTCATCACCTCCTTTTGGGACACGGTCTCGGGCAGGGGGGCTGCCTCTGCCCCGGCACAGCCTCCTTCACGTGGGACAGGGTCATGAGGGAGGGGGCCTGGTCTTGGGGTGCAGCACCTCTGAGACAGGAGACGTTTCCCATGGCCTGCCATCGCTGATGGCTGCATGCCAGCTTGCCAGGGCCATCCGTGAGCCAGCGCAGGTCAGCGGTGCAGAAAGACACAGAGGGTGTTCTGCTCGAGTCAAGCTGGCTGGCGAGCACGAGGGGCAGCCGTCGTGCCTGGGGCGAGGGACGAAGCGGGACCTCCTTGCTGGTGGCGATGAGCTCGTGGGCTGGTTCAGGCGTTCACAGAAAGGCACCCTCGGCAGCTGTGCTGCGAGCACTGGGGTAGCGCTGGAAGGGACGTCAGGGCGGGCAAGACGTCGCAGGCGCTTCCCAGTGCCTGTCTCGGGGACCTCGGCAATCTGTTCCACCGCTCGCTCTTCTCGCGCTCTCGGTGGCAGCCCTCTTAACTCCTTTTGAAGACTGTTGGCATGGCTCCGTTCAGCCCCTTCAAGATTAATTTTTTTCGATCTTAATCTGAGAAACAAGAAGCCTTTTTGCAAAACAAACCAGCACCATGCTGCCACATTTTTCTTATCTGCAGTCAAGTAAAAATTAAAACAAACTTTGAATACTTATTTGTTAGTTTGGCTAGTAAAATGTGTGTCTATTCAAAAATATTCTTGCAGCTATTCTGTGTATTGCCTTCTGACATTTTAACATTCTGCAGGCTGCAAAACAGTGCTGCAAGCTAAACAAACCTAAAGCTTTTAGTTCTTCCTCAATTAACACAATCCTTTTCCCCTGTTTTCCATGACCTCCAGGGATCTCTGTTGCTCTGGGGTGTCATCCAGCCGACGCAGCTCTTCCTAAAAGCCTGGAGGCCTTTCAGAGTCCTGGTTCGGTCCCGGCCTTGCAGGGCTGGAGCCCTTTCCGTCGTGTCTCTGGGGTTAGGCTGCAGCAGCCGACTGTGGCGGGGGACACTGTGCTTGGGTGGGCAGACCTCTGGGTGGAGGGGTGGTCGTCCGGGATTATTTCTTTCTGCGGCTGCGAAGGGAAGGACGTCGCGTAGTGGCAGATCTGCTCCTGCCTGGGTCTGGGATGGCGGTCAGCCAGTGGCGACGAGGAAAGCCAGGCAGGTCCTGAGCTTTTGGGCGGGTGTCTAAGGGCCCGTTCCGCACCGTGCTGCTCCGGCCCTGGCTGCGCCGTGGGTGCGCCAGCGCTACGATGCCTCTCTTCCTCGGTTCCCGTCTTGCCCCCCCAGCGGTGCGGCCGTCCACGTCCGTCGCAGCGCCCAGCTCTTCTCCCCAGGTCTGCGCAGACAGATTGGTCTTTGAGCGAGTGTCCTGAGTTACCACCAGGTTACGGTGGTATGGAAGGGGTCCCTACACGGCACCCATCCTGGAGTCCGTATGGGAATCGCTAAATGTCTGAGACTTGGCAAGAAACGGTCCCGGGCTTTGCTGCCTTCCCGTTTTCAAGCAGCTCCCGCCTCAGCCTCACCAGCCCTGTCCTCAGAGGCACGCTCGACCCAGGGAGGTGCTCTGGGTGGAGCAAGGTCTTGCCTGCGCAGCTGGCACGAGGCTTGGAGCGATCTCAGCAGTGCTGCAGAAGCGGCTCCCATGGCAGAGCCACCTCATCCTCGGTCCTGCCTCTGTGATGCTTCACCAAGTGCACCACGTGCCCCCGTGAAAAATGTGTCTGAAAACAAAAGACATCCTAGTGCAGGGCAAACGCAGGGTCTTTTGATACGTGGCAGAGCACACCATTTATGATGGAAGAGGCTTGCACGAAGCACCCGCTCTGTCTCTGATCTGCCGGTCCTTGTCCCCAGGGGAGGCCTACACTGAGCCTGTGAACCAGGATTCATAATTCTGTGAGTATGGAAAACCACAGGCTCATCGGAGTCTTCTGTTTCATGGCACATAAAGTGTTGACTGCAGCCCAGATCCCTCCTTCTGTAGGAATGAACTGTTTCCTTTACCTCTCCTGCAGGAGGTAAGGATCTTACCGCTTTCTTCCCTGCTCACGTTCCCATTTGCACCACAAGTGCTCAGTGCGCTTCTCTAAGGTTTTTTAATAGCTCGATGTATTTAAGTTATGCTCAGCAGTTTTTCCCACCTCAGTTTTATCCTGAAGCTTCCTCCATCTGCTGCAGGCTGAGAGGAGTCTGTGTCTGAGAGAAGGCAGCGATTCCTGCAAATCTTGCCTTCCCTGTGGCAAAGGCACAAATGGTGCCTGTTGGCGGGGACTCGTCCCCCAGACCTGATACTGGGCAACATCAGCCCTTCGCTGGCCAGCACAGAGGCAGGCTGCATTCCCTTGTTCTCCCAATGTGTCTCGATACAGAGGTTTCCATGGTGCCTACACACCACATTTTACTTCGGTTTGCTGCCTCTGAGGGGTTCTGTTCCTCAAGACTGTCAGTTCTGTGAGCTTGTTTATACCACCAGCTGAGGATAAGACAAAGCAGAAGTGTATTTCAGCAAGGCGTAGGTCAGGATTGTGGTTATAAGCAAGCAAAGTGCAAATGCAGCCTCCATCCAAGTTGGAGAGAGCTAAATATTGTCGGGGTGTTTAACCTCTGATGTTGCATGGATCCCTAGCAGCCAGGCGGCCTCGGGGAGCCGCTCTGTTTTGCAAAGGTTTCCCCAGGGACTGGAGCTGCGGTTAGCTTGGGCACAGAGCTGAGCCCCCAGGCTGCCCGCTCTGCGTGGTGGTCTCCACAGTTTGTTCTCTATCTCCACCTCTTTATATCCCAGACCGCTCACGCTGCCATTGAAGTGCAGCAGCGGCAGGGAGGGCTCGGCCGGAGGAAGGGGTGTTACCTTCGTTCATAACATGGGCTACGGCGTGCGTGTAGCCCTTCCATCTCCGCAGACCGCTTGGCTCCAGAAGCACGTGTGTGTTACCCGTGAGGTTTGCAGTCTGGTACGTGTTCTCATCTGTCTAAATGCCCTGTGTACGATCTGTAATTACTGTTGCGGGTGACAGACCTGGCAGCGATGCGTTCAGCCCGGGCATGCCCGTGGGAGCGTGTTGATCTGCACTTCCTAGTCCCGGGCTCCTGGCAGCCCGGTCCTGCCACTCGCTGGCTCCATGCAGTGCGGGAGAGGCACCAGCAAACAGAGGGTTTCCTGCGCTCCTGTATCGTGGTCCGCCACCGGCTGAGCGCCCACCGCTGCGGGGCCGGCGCATCTTCACCTCTTGCTAGGAGCATGTGGGTAGCCCGGCGCAGGACCTGGTGCAGCGGGAGCTTTCGAGCACCTGGCTGAAAGCTGGAGAACCTGCCTGGTGGTGACTCACTCATCAAGCTCATCCCTTTGCCTGGAAAAGGTCGGCCTTAAACTTCTCTTTGGTGGCAGAGGCAGCTTCGATGTTCCCGGCCGCTCCTCTCTCCTCACCCCCTGCTTCTTTCGGCGCTGGTGGGGCTGTGTGCAGCTGTACTGCAGGCCTGCTCTGGCAACTGAGTGGCTTTGAAAATAGCACTGCAAATGAGTGCCAGGCCGGATGGCCTGTTCTTGATTCCTTTTGCTCTGCAGTCGTGCAGACCGTGTCAGTGGTGCAGTCAGGGGCATAATGCAGGATGGACGCAGGGGGCAGGCATGGGGTGCGGCGGGCACGGTCCCTGCAGGCGGGTGGCATGGAGTGGAGCACTGTGCTACTGCAGCTAGGCCGCTCCTGGCAGCACGGTATGCCTGCCCTGTGCTGCAGCCTGCCGCCGGAGTGTCACCGCAGGTTGTGTCTGCAAGACCTGCCTACGGTCCCTGAGTACCGAGACGGGGAGTAGATCTTGGCAAGCAGGGAAGAGCCAGTGGCCAGAGCTGAAATTGTCGTGGCCCACGCTTGCACATCATGAGGAGGTGTTACCAGAGCATGTTGTTGGGCTCTGGAGGCCCTGCCCTGACAGTGCGGCTCTCGGTCCTGTCCCCTGGTGCGGGCGGGCTGCGCTGGGGATGCCCGGGGCCAGCTGACCCCTTCCCTGGCCCTGGGAGTGCAGGAGTGGGCGCAGCCCGAGGCAGTGGGCCAAGCGGGGAGAGCCGCCCCTGTCCCCAGCGCATGGGACTCGGGTCTCTCACATCACATGGCGACGTGTCCCCTGCCGTGCCGGGTCTGGGCTGAGCACGCAGCAGGTTTTGTTCCTGGCGCTCGGGCTCAGGCGGGCTGTGGGTGGGGCGAGGGCACGGTGCGCGGCACCTGCTTGGGAAGGAGCTGGTCCCCGCTCAGCTGCACGGGCTCTTCCCTGAGTTGGCCGGCAGTGCCATGTCCGTGTTTCCAGGAGTCGGGGCTTGCTGGAGCCCGGCAGGAGGGTTCTCCTGTGACAGCAAACAAGTGCAGAGCTCTGACACCACCGTGCCTTGTGCCAGTTTCCGATACCCAGGCAACACGTGGAGACAAGTGACGGGACTTGGGATTTTGATTTTGTCTTTCCTACATGTAAGGGTATGTGCTGTTTTCACAAACGCTATTAGCTTTTCAGTGCTGAGTGCCTGCTTGACATTTTCACTGTAAAGATACTGTACTTCTGCTGGGGACTTCCTGTGCAGAAATACCCTCACCAGCTCTGTGCAGCACCTCCGTGGAGACTCTGGTATTTCCAGCAAATGCGGACACTCTGCACGTGCCCAGTGAATCTCGTGGTCTGGTCCAGTGGTGGGTTTAGGAAGGGTGCAAGGTCAGCGGTGCACTGCCAGACGCTTTAGTGTCACTGTGCATTTGCTGTGAAGCAGCTGCAGACACACAGGGGATGTTGGATTTTCCAGAAACACAGCAGCCCTGTTGCGAGGTCTGCACGGGGATGTCTCTGGTGGCTTCTGTCTGGCAGATGTACCAGACATCTTAAATCCCAGTGAAACAGCAAGTCCCCACAATCCATGCTAACTAATCTTGGGGACAGAGAAGGAGGATGCCTACAAAAGCATTTGGGTGGATGGTATGCTGGGCAACAACAACAAAAAGTTGGTGGGACAAAGCGTGAACCTTCAGTAGTGGAGAAACCCCCAGGCTCCGGGTTTTGCGGGCAGTACAGGCAGGTGCTCCAAATGGCGATGGCGGTGTGTCGCACACCCAGCCCAAGGACGTCTTCATGGGAGTGCTGGGAGGGAGGTTTAGACAGGTGTAGGGGGCCCTAAAGCAGGAGTCGGTTATGTACAAGAAGATCTGTGGTAAGGTCAGACTATCCAAAGCCAAAGGTAGGTTAGGTGCTTTTTGGGAAGCTGTGTGGAAGAGGAGTGAGAGCTCGCTTTGCCCAGATACGGTGAGCTGTGGTCCCGGCTCGGCCAGGACGGCTTCCTGGGCTCTGCACAGTGAACAGCTGGTAGGAGCTTGCCCGCCTTCTTCACCAACCAGCGTTTTGAGGTGCACAGGCCTGTGTAAGAAGTGAGCTAGGAACGGCTCTTCTGGCTCCTGGCCGAGAGCACCTCTCCACAGGCCTGGGGCATCAGGAGGAGGTAGAAGAGCGTGAGCGAAGGGTGCCTCTGCATCGCCCCGGCGTTTCGACTCCAGCTCCATCAGAGCAATGCTGCAGCTGAGGCTAGAGGAGCACAAGGTGGGATGCTCAGTAGCGCAAGAGCCCGCTCCATGAGCTGCGTTGTCCCTGTGGATGTGGGGAATAGCTGTGGGATATAAGATGACCAGTCAGAACTAGGTTTTTTGCAAGGATGGCAGAAGATGCCCCTTTACTGCAGGACTGCCCTCCCATCAGCAGGCAAGCACACCTGCAAGCCCTTAGGCACTGGAGGTTTTTTAAATCGTTGGGAAAATGCTGACATTAGGAAAAACTGGGTTGTCTGGCTGACCCATCCTGGGACAGCTGCGTTCATTTTGTAGCAAATTCGTAGGGTGATCCAGGCTGACAGACCCCTAGCCCAGTGTGTTTCAACCCAGTTAAAAACTAGTGCTAGGTATCTTTATTTTTCAACTCGGTTAAAAATTGGTGCTGGGTGTCTTTCTGCGCAGGCAGCACAGCCAGCTCCGCTGGGAAAGGTGCGCTCTGCTACAGCAGCATCACTGCTGCAGCGAGGAGCCAGCGCTGTTCCCGGCTGCTGGTGTTGGAAGCAGCAGCCGTACCAAACGCGTGCCAGTCTCTGCTCTCCTCCTCCTTCTGGCGGGTGCTGTCAAGAGCTGTAATGCCCCAAAGTTTGGGATGTGTGGGCTGGGAGATGAGGTTTTTTTTTCCTTCAGAGTTCCCTGTGGCTTGGGAGGGCAAGCGTCCCCCGAGGAGCAGGAGGGCTGTGAGAAGAGCTAACACGGTACTGACAGGGCTGCGCCTGTCTGGGGGAGGACGAGGGTCCTCACCACCCTCCGTCTGGGTGGCTGCGCCCCAGTACCTGCTGCTCTCTGCCTGACTGAGACCAGTTAATGCCCCCAGGCTTCTCACCGAGTACCAGCGGGGTTGTGCCATCCCATCACCACGTGCCCGTCATCAGCACGCGCCCGGTTACTGGTGGTTTCGCCTCGCAGGGGTGGCCTCGTGTAGAGGGAGGCGTGCTGGGTGCGTAGGCAGCGGGTGACGTGCGCCTCTGTTTCAGGGCATCGTGGGGAACCTGTCCAGCGGCAAGTCAGCCCTCGTGCACCGCTACCTGACTGGCACCTACGTGCAGGAGGAGTCTCCCGAGGGTAAGGTCTGGTTTCCTGGGTGCCTGGGGGGTGGTCTGGGTCCTCGCTCCTCTCCCCGGCTCTAAAGGTGACCCTCGTCTCTGCACCTCATCTGCCGCTGCCACAGGACTCTGCAGCCTCCCCTGGCCTTCGTTAGGGGTTTCCCTCTGCTTGCTCCCCCCCTCACTTGACCTGCTGCTTTGCTCTCTTCCCAAGGTGGCCGATTTAAGAAGGAGATCGTAGTGGATGGTCAGAGTTACTTGCTGCTGATTCGAGATGAAGGGGGCCCCCCCGAACTCCAGGTAGGAGACCTGTACCTTCTGTGGTCCCTTCCCACCCCGTCCTGCCGGAGGGCTCGGAGGGCTCCTGGGGAGGGACCTACCCGGGCTGCCTCTCGGGATCCCGGTCGGGGGAGAGCACAAGGACTGCAAGGCCTGAGGAGGGGCTACCCCTTTGGTGACAGTTGATCCCAGGGCCTCCCCCTGGTGCCGGGGAGCTTGCGCGCAGGGCCTGGAGCGTGCGCTGGGCTGAGCACGGCCGCAGCACCCCACGCGCCAGCCGTGTGGCCGCCCTTGCTGGCGGCTCTGGGCGCGGGGCTCGGGGACGCTTGTCTGGGCTGTAACAGTTGGTGTGTCTCCCTCAGTTTGCTGCCTGGGTCGATGCTGTGGTGTTTGTCTTCAGCCTGGAGGACGAGATCAGCTTCCAGACAGTCTACAACTACTACCTGCGGCTCTGCAGCTACCGGAACACAGCGGAGGTGCCGATGGTGCTGGTGGGCACGCAGGGTGAGAGCATGGCGGCCGGGTTTCCTCCCCACATCCTCCCTGCCTCGGTCAGGAGCACTGGTGACATGTCTACACTGGCAAGAGAGCACGGGGTGCTAGCCCCGAGAGTGTGTTGGGAGATCGCAGTCTGTAAGCCGTACGCCGGACAGAGTTACTCTGAGGCCCCCAGTCTGGGGCCCTGGAGGAGCTGAGTAATTCCTTCGCAGAACATCTCAGCTTTCCTGCCGAGAGCTGCCTTACTTCATGGAGCCACTTTCCTCTTGGAAATGCCCAAACCTGCTGGCGTTGCCTGCCTTCCTCGGTTCTGCCTGCAGCAGCTGGGCCCCGGCAGGAGTCAGGGGCTGGGTGTGGGAGGGTTTTCTGCTGGTGCATTGCCCTTCGTCCTCTGGGACGAGCTGCCACAGGGAAGGTTTGGGGGGATGGCAGCTTGCTTTTAGCACGCTGAGAAGAGGCCTGAGCTGTGGAGCATCATCTCCCCTGAGGTGCTGCCAGCGCATGTGGATGTGGGGTAGAGCAGCAGCAGCCCAGAACTGCCCTGCGCCCCCTCTCCCCCCCAGGGCTGGAGACTGGAGCCAGCTGGGACTGGGACCGAGGCCGAGGCCGTGAGGGAGCTGTCACGAAACCGCAGCTGAGGCTGCCGGTGGAGACAGGAGACGCAGTGCCTGGAGCCCCAGCTGGGCACCCCGGACACGCCTGGGCAAGGAGCTGCCGATGGAGAGGGGCTGCTGGGAGAGAGGGCAGCCCTTGACCGGGGCTCCTGCCTTGCGCAGCGTGCGCTGGGGGCAGTCCGGCCGCCGAAAGGCTTGCTGTGGGTGCCCAGAGGCAGGGAGGGGCAGCACAGAGGGCATTGCTGCAGGGATCTGAGCTCTGCTCTTGCGAAACGAGTGTCCTTACTGCCTGTAGATGGTAAAGCACAAGCAGGAGGGAGCCTGGGGCTGCAGAAGTTGTCTGGATGTAAGGGTGACAGCAGAGAGCAGGAGCAGGGGACAGAGGATGCGAGGGAAGAAGGTCTTGGCGGGAGCCAGTTTCTGAGCAGTGCGACCCGTTCCGGCGAAGAAGAAGCTCTGAGGCTGGAAAGACAGGCGGTGACAGCGGGAGGGGACTTGCAGGGGTGCCTGCTCTGGACCCCAGATTAAGCGCAGAACAAAGTTGTTAAACTTTTGATATTTAAAGACTATGTAATTAATGTTATGACTGAGTGATCTTGGTTCAGGACTGGGCTGGGGTCGCAGGCGTATGCTGTGGAGGCTCAGTAATGGGGAAGAGTGATATGGCGGAGGGGTTGGTGATTATTGCTGTCCCACACCTAGAGCCAGGTGAGGCCACAGCCTTGGTACAGTCACTCAGCAACTCACTGGAGAGTTCGAGGGGGACTTCTTTACAATGCCAGTCCCAGTACTCCTTTGACTCCTCCTGCGAGGGTTCATTCAACTGCCTGAAAGGAGGTTGTAGCGAGGTGGGGGTCGGTCTCTTCTCCCGAGCAACAAGCAATAGGACAAGAGGAAATGGCCTCAAGTTGTGCCAAGGGAGGGTTAGATTGGGTATTAGGAACAATTTATTCACCGAAAGGGTTGTCAAGCACTGGAACAGGCTGCCCAGGAAAGTGGTGGAGGCCCCATCCCTGGAGGTATTTAAAAGCTGTGTGGATGTGGCGCTTAGGGACATGATTTAGTGGTGGAGTTGGCAGTGCTGGGTTAACGGTTGGACTTGATGATCTTAAAGGTCTTTTCCAACCTAAACGATCCTATGATTCTATGATTTACAGCCCCTGCTTGTCCCTGGCATGTCTTCAAGGAATCGGATGCCTCTTGGGAAGGTAGTTTTTCCAAAACGTGCGAGCACTTAGCAGCCATCTGGGATACAAATTAAGCCTATTTTTTAGTGCTGTCCGCCAAGGCCTCAACTGTGAGCACATCCTAGCAGATCTGTCTTTCTCAATTAACTGAGGATGATTTCTCCCTTTTGATTCTTTAATCTGTAGGATATGGCCGTGAGACCTAAAATGATCGAGACTGGCAAATCCATTTTACTCTGCAACTGAGGCGGACTTGCAGATGAGTGCACTTGCTCGCTAACAGCAGCCATGACCAGTGACACGTTGACAGATGGCAATGTTACTCATTTCTAACGCTTGTAAACTGTGCATCCTCATGCAGATGAGGCTGTAGTTGGACCCAAGGTCAGGCTGTTTACACCTTTGCCCCTAGCGCTGTCTGCTGTCACTGAGTGTCCTGTTGTCTTCAACAGCTGCACTGTTCACGACATGGTTGTGTGAAATTGTGGTGGTGTGTCCTGTTCCTAACATCCAGGCTGCCTTGCCTTGCCAGGCACACCTCCCACTGGTTTCTGCCCTCTGTCTTCAGAAACGTCAGTGGCTGGATGGTTAGGAGAGTTGAATAAGGTTCATTTAAAAAATGGTTCATTTAAAAAGGTTCATTTAACAAATCAATTTTTCTACAAACGTGGGTCTGGAATCTAAGGCATTTTTAGGACGGGGGTGTACTATGAAGGTGGGTATCCCAGTGTGTGAAGGGAGGGAGGGAGGTCAGGAGTGTGCCCTGGGACCTGTGGATAGATGGGACACGGGCGCTTGCTTTTTAACCTCCTCTCCCTTTGGTTTCCAGATGCCATCAGCGCCACGAACCCCCGGGTCATTGACGATTCTCGGGCACGGAAGCTTTCCAATGATTTGAAGCGCTGCACGTACTATGAGACCTGTGCCACCTACGGACTGAACGTGGAGAGAGTCTTCCAGGATGGTAACTGCAGCTGGTAGAGGGTGTCTGGGCGAGACAGGGCAGCAATGCTGTCCCTGAGAGGGGGCTTACACTACCTAAACCACCGGCTCTCGGTTAGAACGGTGTGCTGCCGTGAGGCCAAGGGAGTTGGGCACACCTTCGTGTGCAGTGCTGTTGCTTTACACACGCAGACCGGGTCCAAGGAGTAGGACAGGCTGTGTGTGTGGAAGGATTCCTCTGTGTGTGGCATGTAGGTGAACTGCATGTGGATGTGCACGAGGGACCGCGGAGCAGGGCCGGGCAGCACCCTTCTCCTGCCTTCCTTGCAGGGGCTGTCCTCTGGGTAGCCGCTTGTTCCAGAGAGCAGAGCGGCTGCAGGGGACGGTTGCATCCCTGTGGTGGGCCTGTGCAGCACAGCAGTCTGCGTGAGCCTGCAGAGGACTTGTGCAGCTTCAGAGAGGGTTTTGATTGCCTTTCGTGGAGGAGAGGAGGAAGCACAGCAGAACCTTTGGGTGTTAGAGATAAGGGAACAGCAACTGAACGGCCAGATGGGGCAGCTGTTCCTCATGGCAACAGTGTGTGGAAGCGTATTTCTGCTTAGACTTGGAGAGGAGTCTGCGTGACAGGGGAAGAGGAGGTGGCAGGTGTGTAGGTGGAAGGTGTGTAGGTGTGTGTCTGTGTGTAGGTGGAAGAGGGAGCCTACACCATGTCCTAGGAGTTTGCAGTCTGCTTAAATGAACCAAGACCTTGCCCTACAATGGGACTGCGTATTGCCCTGTCCCCTTTCTCTGCTTTTGTCTTCTGGAGTGCATCTGTGTTCAATGTGTGAGGACGGGTCTGTGCAGAGCTGAGTGGCTGGGCAGGGCAGAGTTGCTTTTGGAAGAGAGGAGAGCTGTGCTGTTAGTGTTGGCAAGTGGAACAGGCGCATGGAAGAAAGTTTGGAAATAATAGTGCAGCAGGACTGACTGAAGGCAAAAATCCAGCTTGGTTCATTGCAGCACAGCAAGATAGTCTGAGGGCAAGGCACAGGACTGAGCCTGTCATCAGCTTCAAGTGCCTCCTTCATCCTCCGAGTTGGAGCTGGTGATCCTCCTTCCCCTACATAAGTCTGTGACCCTCCAGTAATCTCCTGTTGTGGGGCTGAGGATCATAGTCACCATGCTGCTTTTCTTATGCAGAAGCATGTAGAGATGTTCCCCTCTCCTGCTGCTGGTCCACCTCTGAGACGGTCTGAGAAGTCAGCCCAGAGAGCATCCTCTCAAACTGTCCCACCTGGCCCCTGGCAGGGAACCCCTCGGCATCCAGCAGCCTCTGCATTGCTGGGGAAACTGAGGCAACCCTGTCGGGCAGGTTGCTTGTAAGTGTCCCCTTCTTCCTCCTCCTCATGAGTAATGGAGGAATGGTGGGAAGGAACGGCTGGGAATAGTTGAGGATAGTCAACACTGCAGCAGACCTGGAAGGGGAGGATCTGCTAAACCCACTCAGCGGTTTGCAGGGCAAGTCTGAAGAGAGCAACAGCAGGTGGGCTGTGCGTGCAGCTGATCCTGGCTTCCGGAAAGCATTTGGCACTGTGTGTCACCAAATTTGTTCAGCTTACTCCTTCAAAGTGGTTCGGTGGTGTCCCTTCTCTGAAGGACAGTACAGTGAGGAATAGCAGCCAGTGGGTTTGGGAAGGGGCTGGGGAAGGCACTGCAGGAGTAGGTGCTGCTGTTTGTTAGGCTGCTTCTCATCCTTTTTTATCTCAAGATGGAATGAATTGTGCTCTGGGTTTATTTTTTCTCTTTCTTGACCCTGGGAGCATAGACAACACAACTTTAAGCAGTGCGATGCACGAGATGAAAGCTGTCATGTGAGACCGGGACTCAGCTTCTAGCGCCAGCGCTGCTTAGCAAGCTTGGTGGTAGACCTTGAGCTGCTGCTTGAAGGCTCAGGAGTGAGTGCCTGCAAAGTGCTGTGCTTCATCTTTTGTCTGGGTTTATTCACGGCCTGTACATGTGGTCAGGATGGAGGCAAGGGAGAAGGTTTGTCCACGTGAGGAGCAGTGAGGCTGAGGAAATCCAGAAGACCCCCAGGACTGTGGTAATCGGAGACTGTTCATACAAAACTGATGTCAGTGTGGGCAAATGCTGATGCTGTATGGAACAAGGAGCAAGGGCTGCCCTGCCGGGAGGGCTGATGCTGTCCCTGGGCGAGTAAGCAGGGGAGCACCGAGTGGAAGCCCAGACAGGTTCTTGCCTTTGTACAGGGCAGCAGGAGGACCGTTGCTGGAGTGTTGTCAAACTCGGGTGTCAGCGCTTTGAAAGGACACAGAGAAACTGAGAAGATTTAAAAAAAAAAAAGCTACAAAAATTAATCAAAGGCTGGAAAAAATACCTGATAGCGAGACACTAGAAGATATTATCTATTGAATAAATCAAAAAGAAGACTGAGAGGTGACTTGATTACAATATAAGAGTATCTACATACCTGTCTACACGGGGAGAAAATCACAGATACTAAGACTCTGCATGCTAGCAGAGGGTTAATGCTAGAAGCCAAAGCCAGTCAAATTCAAATTTTAAAGAATCCTTACTTTTTTGTTAATAGCCCTCTTTTCATTACCTGTTGGAAAAAATGCATAGGGAAGTGCTGTGTTCTGCATCTCTTGTACTTTCTCCAAATCCAGACTAAGTCCCTTTGTGGAAGAGACTCGCTGCATACCCAGATGACTGGTGCAGCGTAGGCTGGGTGAAGTTTAATGGCTGGCAGTGTGCAAAGGTCAGCCTCGAAAACGGAGAGATCCTTCTGGCCTTTGAGTCTGTGTATGCAGGAGCTGCCTGCGTTGCTGCGGTTCCCTGTGCCGTGCCGTTTCCTGCAGTAGGCTGCCTCTGTGTGCCACGTGGTGCCGCATGCCTGCCGGTGCATTTTTGCCAGTATCGATGCCCTTGCCGAGTGTGCTACTCAGAGCTCTGGAGAAAGCAGTGGGATAACTGGGAGTTTCAAATGGAGCAGAGGGACCCACCATCTCATAGGAGATCTGGAGTAAATCTCAGGTACTCAGTACTCCCACCTGCCTGCTCGACAGCAGGACCACAGACGCTCCTGAGCACAGCGGTGGGGAGGGAAAGAACGGGGCAGGAGGCGCTGGCGAGGAGCTAAGGAGAGCTGAGCCCAACACGTCGGTCCCAGGTGTCATTGGCATCTGAGAACTACTCAGGAACTTCCAGGATACAGTTTCAGATGAAGCTGAGTTGACGGGATGAGGCGTTTTCAGAGTGGGTAAGCGGCTTTTCCTAACGAGCGCTGGTGGGTCCTGATGCATCTGGCTGGGGACCTGGCGGAGTGCTGGCAGTCGTGAATTGTGTGAGGAGCTTGCCCTGCGTGGTGATACCAGCCAGACCTCATCTTTATGGTTTCTCCAACACAAGTTGCTCAGCCCAGATTGTGGTAGACCTGCGCCATGCAGGCAGGGGAAGATGTCGATTTTCCACAGCAGAAACAGGAAGACTTCTCTAAGCGGTGGTCTTTACTTTCACTGCGAAGGTTTGCTTGCTTGTGCATGCTGTGCAGAGTGTATGCTGCACCTCTGTTCCCAGACAGCCCTTCCATGCCACTGTCCTGTCTAACAGCAAGCAATCACTGACGGGTTTGGACAGCGAGTTAATGTTGTGCTGGTCTAGCATGACAGCTTGACAGAGTGACCATCCTACCTCTCGGTATTCAGTTGAAGGCTGAGGCTAGCACTCTTCCTTCCCAGGCTGCTGGCTCTGCAAATGCCCCAGGGTCTGCACGTGGTGCTGCTGAGCATGGGGGAAGCTCCAAGAAGGAGAACCTCGGATCTCCACATTCACCGACTGTTCAGAGGTTCTCCAAGAATTGGGTGGCTCCAGCTGTTGTGGTGCCCTCCCTCCTGCTCAGGCAGGTGCAGCAGAGACCCTTCCTCCATGCCTAGAGCAGTTCCTGGGTATTTGGTCTGAAGCTAAGTTTGTGGTTGTGTTGTGCGGGAACCTAGACCACGTACTTTACAGTGTGTGCCACTGTAATTGTGTTGAATCTTTTGGAGCGGTGAAGGCTTTGTCCAGGCAGTCAGGCTTCTGGAGGTCACTGTGAAAAGGATGCATGGCATGCAGAAAAGGGGTGACTTTCTCCTTGCTGGTTTCTCATGTGTGATCTGGCAAAAGTCCCCCTGGAAACTGTTTGCTGTGCGGGAACTGCACTTCTCTCATCACTTCCAAGTGGCTTCCAGCACCAGATGTCACAGTTGCTGCTTCTGTGAAAAGATGGGACAGTCTGCCTGTGGCTTCAGATATCGCGAGGAGATGACCCTGGCACAAGCAGGAAGAGTGACTCAGGCTGGGCTGTGTGCTGCAGTGCCCAGTGCCCAGCAGACACCAGCTGCAGTTTCAGAACTTCGCCAAGGGTGAGCCTGCCTGAGGGGTGGGTCGGTGTGGCCCCCTCACAGCAGAGCTCCTGGTGAGGTGGGAGGCTGGTGCTGACCGTGCCTTCTGACTTCTTGCCTCTGGAGAGGTACAGTTAAAGAGCTTTCTTCTCAAAATTGCCTGCACAGAGCTCCTGTATGCAGAAATCTCCTAGAGTTTAGAGGATGCCAGGACAATAGCAAGAAGCCATGGGTATGGGGGTGCCTCAGCTCTTGGGCTTCATTTTCAGAACATTTCTGTAACAAGCAAAGGTTAGAGAGCAAATTGTTGAGAGCCCCTTGGCAGTGATTATCTCAGCGTTGTTCCTGAAGAGGAAGAGTGACCCAGGCCCAATCCTGGAAGGGCACAGGAGGGACAGCAGTGTGCTGCCCAGTGCTGTGGGTTGCTTCTCTAGCTTCACCTCCGCGCGCCTCTCCTCCCACTGGCCCTGAGCATCAGAGAGAACAGGACGCCGTGCAAGGCAACCTTCTCTGTGGCCCACCAGAACCTGCTGCTGACATGCTGGCGGCATTGCTGCTCCTCTCCATCATTCCTTCTCAGCCGCAGGGCTGCAGACTTGGGCTTCAGCTTGAAAGCCCAAGGGTGGTTCTGGCTCTCCTGCCTAGGGGCTTGTTTGGGTTTCTGCATCCTGAGTGGGACAGCTGGGCAGCGGGTGTCCCTCCTTCTGCTCGGGTGTGAGCTGGTCTGTTCCTGGCCGTCGGGGTGATTTACAGCATCACCATGTCTTCCAGGGCAGTGAGTGATGCTTCTGAGGAATGCTTTGGCAGGAGAATTCCAACGGAGAGGCCGAGAGTTTGTGCACAGAGCGGTGTGCAAGGCCCTGCAACTCCATAAGGTGCCACCCCACGCCGAGGTGTTTTCCTTAGGGTCCTTGGCGCGTCACCAAGGACCTTCACATGCACCTCCTCTCTGTCCAGGTACTCCTTCCAGAGCTGACCATTCCTGTCGGTGTCTGTAGAGGGATTTCTCCAGAACGTCTAGGACAGAATGCTGGGGTATGCTTTAAAACACCGTGTGATGCTCAAGTGCTAATACGCACAGGAGCACCGTATGTGACATTTGGCAAACAAATGCCAAGCAATGTATCTGGACAGAGGTTCCGTGGCCAGGGCAGGGCTCACTGGTTATGCATCACAGAGCTGCCTGTAGCCACCAAAGAAATTGTGATAAGCAAATGATCCCAGATGCTGGCTTAGAGAATGACAGAAATTATCCTTGAAAAAGCCTGGCTGATGTTCAAGAAGTGGAGGAATCTCTGCCTGGCAAGCAGAAACGCGAAGGCCGCTTCAAGATGCCTCAGTTAAGGGTTGGTGAGATTTTATCACCACCAGTGTGGTCTTGCTGGCCTGATGATTAATTCCTTTGTTACCACTAATGTGTGAGTGACAAGGCAGAGCCTTTGCCAGGCTTTTTGCCCAGGACAGCAATTGCTGACGAGTTTTTCTGAATCTTTTCTGGCCTCCTCTTTTTTTCCCACTGGTGGTCTTCTCAACCTCCCTGTTTCAAGAGGCCATTCTCACCTTGTCTCTTCCTCTAAAATTGGACCTGCTCGTATTCTGGGTGTTGAGAAACCTCCTGCCTTGAATCTGCTTTCTCCAGTGAAGCTCTGGGAAGCTGTCCTGAATGGCATAAAGTCCTCTGCCCTGGAAGGTGAAAAAGCTTTCCCTGTGGCCATGCAGGACTTCCCTTCTCCTGCCATGTCCGATCTGGTTTGGACTCCGCTCTGCGTAAGGTTTCTGGAACTGTCTGACTTCTGCTGTGGGTGCTCAGATGTCGTTGTTGTGCAAAGTGGCTTTCTGCCTGTTGTGGCATCCCTGAAAACGCTTCCCTTAGGAATTTTGCGTCCATGCGTCCTGTCATGGGAATTTTGCTTTGTGCTGATGCACTCGCCCTCTGAGTCTGTGGGGATGTGGCTGGTCCCGTTGGGGAAGGCCGTCAGCTGCTGTACACGGGCGCTGCTCTCCTGAAGTCAGCGCTTCCACGGAACTGGAACCGGGGAAGCTGTCTGGTCTGGGGTCTGGCCGGGTAGTTTTCATTATCACTTTAGCAGCACAAAGAATGAGCCCTGCAGGCTTGCGTGGTAGAACAGGTCTTACCTGCCCTATTCTCTGCTGAGAATTTCCGAATTCTTCCTTCCCTAACCGCTCCTCTGAGGTGGGTGTTTGAATTTCCCATGTCTCAGACCTGCCCAATTTCCACGTCTCCTCCCAGGCTGTCTTCTCCATGGAGACAGCCAAACACCATGCGGTGTGTCAGCCGGGCTGTGTTTTGACCTGCCTAGGTTAAAGCCGTTGTGTACCAGACCCTGTGGGGTCCTGAGGGTTCAGCAGAGGACGTGTCCCATCCCTGTAGCATTGCCAGTCCCCTGGACTGCCTTTCCCAGGCAGCCAACACACAATGTGCCTGGCCAGTGTTTGAAGGAGAGGTGGTTTATGCAGTGAACAGTGGATGAAGCTGGCCAGAGGAGAGGATGGAGGGGAGGAGAGCAGGAAAAACAGCAGGCTAGTATGGTCTGTTTGGTGGGTGTAGGAGGGGCTCCTGCTATTTATGGGACTAAAATTTAGCTTGGGACTCTGAACAGGCTCCCAGCTTTATCAGACGAGCAGGTAGCAGCGGTGGCCCAACAGGCCTTTGTCTGTCTCTGTACGGGACATGACACTGCAGCTGTGAGGTGGCAGGATTTTGCAGTTGCTGTCAGCATCTGACTTTTCCAAACGGACTCAGTCACAGCACATTTGTAGTGCGGCATCTTCTATCTTACTGGTAAGAGAATGTGACAGCTCCTTTATTGTGAGGGTGCACAATATGAGGCATGCTGGGTTGGACGTGTGATGATCCCAATGCCTTCAGTCATGTTCATCTGAAAGGTTCCTCCTTCTGTGATGGTGGGAGTACCCCGCCAGTGTGCAACAGAAAACGAGGAATGGCGATGTGTTCTGAATTCCCCAAGAGCCCAGCTTGTTTGCTGTCATGCTCTTTGGTCGACATGTTTATTTGCAGAAAAGGCAGGAGATTGGGAAGGTTGAAATGCAATTTTGGACTGTTGGCACCAGGCAGTGAGGTCACAGGAACCGGGAAAGTTGTTCCTCATGTTAGTTTTTTGAACACCTGGAGACCATGAGGGTCACAAGGGCCCAGGTTGATGGAGGTGGTGTTTCCCAGGCTATTCAGTTTGGTAACTGTCTCCTGTAGCTGCTGTGAGGGGGTGACCAAGACGTGACTCTGCCTGCCCACGGATTCTTCTGCAGCAGCCCAGGGCTCTGAGTGGCTCCTTGGTGTCCACGTCAAGTCACTGTTCTATGTGAGACCCAAGAGAGCGGGTGGCCTTCGGGGACTCAACATGACCAGCATGGGAAGCGTGCCCTGCTGCCTGCTGGAACAGCTACGGGCAAACGCTGTCCCTTGCAGCTGGGTTGTGTGGCAGCGGCAGGCAATGGGGATTGCGAGGTTGGGTGTTCTGCGGAAATCCTCCCTATTAATACAGGGTGGTGCAGTTTGAGCCCCAGATGTTGGCATCAGTCAGATGAAGGGTTTGGGTCTCACTGAAGCCCTCCAGAAATCCGTGGGTGGAGAAAGTTGCTTTCTGGACTCTGACCCTGTCCCTTTCTCCCTTCTTCTAGTGGCTCAGAAGGTGGTGGCTCTACGGAAGAAACAGCAGCTTTCCATCGGTCCCTGCAAGTCCCTGCCCAATTCACCCAGCCATTCGTCTGTCTCTGCGGCCTCCATTCCTTCTGTTCACATCAACCAGGTGGGAAACGGGAACAGGGAAAGCCAGGGACCCCACATGCTTCTCCACATCCCCTCAGGTCACTCGCTACACAGTGCATTTAGCCTAGCTTTGGAGTAGCTTTTGCCCTGGAGTAGCTTTTGGAAAGAGCAGAGTGGTTGTCACCCTGGAGCTTCTGTCCGTAGCCCACAACAGCTTGATGCTTGCCCTGAGGTCAAGCTTTGTGTCTAAACCGTTGGGTCTGGCTCATGGTCTCCAAAGATTGTGGTGTGCTTCTACAGACTCTGGCGGCGGAGCCGTGGGCAGTCTGCAGGGAAGCTCCTGGGTAGAGCAGAAGGAGGTCTGTGAAAGGGGCCTCAGTCTGGCTGCCCTGGCCGGGCAGGCAAGCCTGGGTGGACGCAGCTGCCCACGGTCCTGCTCCCCCTGGAAGTGGGAAGCTGATGGTCTTCCATGCATATACAGGTGGGCTTCTTCGGGGATGTATTTGTGGAAGGTCGAATTCAGTGGTGAAATGAAGGAGTAGCACAGAGGAGGAGGAGGTTCTCCTCCCCTCTGCCAGAGGAAGGGCTCTGTGCTGTTCTTCTGGCACAACATTAGCTTGGCAGGGACTGCCGAGGTCTCCGTGCCGGGAGGATGATGAAGCCGGCGGTGCTTGTTCTGTGACTCTGGAGAAGCAGAACTGACGCAGGAGGCACAGGTCAGAAACCAAAGCAGGCTGCCACGGTGAGCGGCTGGTGAAGGGGAGACCCTTTGGGCAGCCGCCTAATTGCATTAGGGCTTTGCTGCAGTTTCCAGCACCCCACAAATGCTGAGCTGGCTCTCTGACGAGGCAGGTGAGATACTGGGATACTCTGCTGCTCCTCAGGGGCAGTCAAGCCAGCAGATTCCAGCTCTGAAGCACCTGGCATATGAAATTACAGGATCTGTAGCAAGGACTTCAGGAAATCTGTCTGTCTGGTGCGGTGCTGTCAGACTGAGGAACAAGTGTAGCAGCTGGGTTCATGAAAGAGGGGAGACGGCGTAGCTGGAGCAGCTGTGAGCCCCTCAGCTGCCTCAGCAGTGAGCAGTGCGTGAAACAGTTTTTGAGGAAAAGGGTAGCTAAGGAGTCAGAGGAGCATGTAAAACTGAAGAAAATGTAAAGCAAGTTTAGCAAAACAAATTCTGCCAGACTGATGCTTTTTTTTATAAGGGGATTGGCTTTGAACCTGAGCGTGTATCTGAGCCTCGCGGCCCGGGGAAGGCTTCTGGTACACCACCACAGGGGGGACTGTTCCTGGACAAACTTGAGGACTGTCTGCAGCCACTGGTTGGACTCTTACATGATTTTTAAATACCCACGTGAAGTTTATACCTGACTGTATAGGCTTCTAAAGCTGGGCTACGAGTAGGTGTGTCCAGATTTTTGCAGAGACCTGTGTCAGCTGCCTGGTGCTCCAGGTCACCCGGACACCAGCAAGTTCAGATGAAGTCTCTGTGTGCAAGTGAAGAGGCTAAGCCCTGCTGACAGGTAGAGCTCCCTGATGAAGCTGCGTAGCTTTCTGATCAGAGCTTGTTTGTGTCCAGCGAGCTTGGGATGCAAGCAGAGCTGCTTGCAAAACGGACACAGCCATACCATGCCCTGCAGTATGTCTGGATATGGGTGCTTTTTGAGAAGTTTAAGAGGAGGCATCCAAGGTGGAGAGCAAAGTCCAGGGAAAATGCAGATTTGAGTGTATCTGGTAATTTGAGGATGTTGTTAGCAGACAGATTGTAAACAGTCAAAGACCGGTTGGGAAGGAGAGGCAGTCTGTACTGAAAGGGAGAGCGGGGTGGAAGATGGCCAAGGGCAGCGCTTCTCAGGGAGGAGCTGAACACTTGTTTAATATTTTCTTCAGTGTCCAAAGTATGAGAAAAGGGTCCTAACGAATACATACTAATGGCACTCGCTGTGCCAAGCAACGTGTTTGTAGTGAAGATAAAAACGTGTTCCCTGTGGGAGGGGTGTGGGGATACCAGACTCCTCGGTCTGATTCCAGTCACTCATGTAGGTATGCATTGAAACTGGTGTAGGAACAGGAGAAAGTGAGTGGGAGGGAAAAGAGACCCTGACACAAGAGGAAGTTAAGCACTTGGCTTGTTTAGTTTAGGAAAGTGAAGGCTGAAATGGACCAACCCTGACCTCTAAAATACACAGCTGTGAAAGGAAAGAACTTTTTAAGAAAGTTAAATAAAAGTTAAATAAAAGCTGTGAACTTTTTAAGAAAAGAAGGTGCTAGAACAAAAGGGGTGGATTTAAGACTGGCCATGGGGAGGCAACCTTTGGGCATCGGAAGAGGTTTCTAACTGCGTGTCATGAGCTTTGTTAGAGGTTTTTGCTCAGAAACCTCCCTACTTTCCTTTCCTTCTGCAGAGTACTTTTCAGCCCAGTTTGCAGACAACGTCTGCGTAGAGGTGAACGCTGGCTCCTTGGCTCTGAGGCAGGACCTTTACTCTCAGTACCTTGCTGTGCTTCTGGGGCTTTGCTGAAGGGACCGAGGTAGTTCTGGTGGGAAACGAGAGCTGTTAAAGGGAAGTAATGCAGCATGCGGCTAACAGGAAATTGCAGCTAACTGTGAGGCCTTTCGAAACAAGGAATGTTGATTGATTGCCTGGGTTGTAGCAGTGTCAGCAATAATGATAGGCCATGTCCTTCTGGAGCTACCTCCCTCTGTCCTCCTTCCCCCGTACATGCTCTGTGCCTGTCTAACACTGTGTCCCTCCTGCGCTCAGCAAACCTGCACGCCACAGTGAGGATGAAAGTGGATTTCTGTTCCCTGGGTCTTCTGTGGCTCAACCACAAACCCTTTCGGTTCCCAGTGACCTGCTGCAGTAATCTTTGCCGTTGTGTGTACACATCTCTCTTCCATGACAGAAAGCACTTCTCCTAAAATAGAGTATGAAGTAACGGAACTGGTGAATGATCGTAAAATGCTGTGAAGTATTTCCCCGTTCTTACTTGGGCTCAGGAATGAGGTTCTGGAACTGCTTCCCACTGTCCTCAGAGAAAATCCAACTGGCTTTGGGAAACACAGATTCACTGATTCCTGATGTTTCTAACAGGGACCTGAGCAGAGAAGCCCACATACTCTGGTGCATACGGGCTTGCTGCCCGTGCAGGAGGACACACATCCAATAGTGAGCACAGTGACCAGGCAGTTATTGCAGCGGGGATGCAAAAGAGCCCAGAATCGCTGCTCGGGAGTGCACTGTGATGGTGGTGACACACCAAAGGGTATGGTCTCCAGCACGAGCTGGAGCAGCTGTCCCTGCCACAGGAGAGAGCTGGGTGCAGACAGCTCCAGAGTCCTGCTGGGCGCTGCTCTCCAGGTCTGGGCTGCAGAAGTGCCGGAGCCTCTCGTGGGGCTCGGCGATGGTGGCCTCGCTCCTGGGAGGTGTCCTCTGCTCCTGGCACTGAGATACCCTGTGGGGCAGCTCTGGGAGGAGGTGGACAGACTGTACACTGTCAGGAAGGATGAACAAGAGAGTGACAAGGTCTTTGCAAGTGCCTTGTTCTGTGTTTTCCTACCTGAGGGTATAGGGCTCTCGCCAAGGTTTCTTACTTGCCTTTGCAAGTAAGAGAGCAGAAACTGGCACAGGGAAAAGGATCTCAACGAAGGGTTTGGGAACACAGGATTTAACATGGAGATGAGATGGAAAGAAGCCAGACAAAGAATACAGTTAGGAGCTTTTGTTTTCCTTGTACTGCAGCTAGGTATTGGTGTATGTAGGCAAGAGACACTGGGACAGAAGGATCTCTTCTTCTCAGTGTCACTTGTGGGAACAGCGAGACTGGCATTTGCATCTTGAGCGCTTGGCCAGGAGGAGCCCCTAGGAGCCCGTACACTGCTCTGTCCTTGCAGGGCCTGGTTTTGGGTGTTGAGGTGTTGCCTGCAGCTGCTGGCCGTGTGTGGTGGCAGCGTTGCTCTGTCCCTTCCACGCAGTTATGGCATCTCGGGCAGCGTTTCGTTCCCCTTAGCTGGCTGCCTTTCTGAGGACCGTTAGCAACAGCATTCCCTTTCCCCTGGATTGTCCCTCTTCCCTTCTGCCAGTAGCTCTGGTTGAGGTCTGCTCCCCTTCATAGCTTTGTGCCCAGAGAGGTGGTGGTGCTGCCTGAGATGAGAAGGATGTTCTGCTCGGTGCCTGGTCTCCTGGCCCGTGCGGGCAGGGACAGCTCCATCTTCTGGAGCTGTCAGTGAAGAAGGCACTTGTCTTCTGGAAAAGGGAACAAGTGGTCCCCACGAAGGGTTGCTTATGGCAGGCAGGAGCTGGGGTCCAGCCCTGTCTCTCATCCTAGTTCTGGGGACATCTTTTCTGGAAGTAGTTTGATGCTGCTAGTTGAGCCAAACTAACTTTTTTGGAAATGGCCATTGCTTCTCCTGACAATCTGGCCAGTCCATTGCAATTACTGGTAGAGGAGACACCCCAGAGGACCCTGGTGATTTTGTCACCCATCTGTCTGGAGGACTTTCTTATCCTGGTGTGAGGTGGTGGCTGGTTTCCAAACCTTTGTGCTTGTGCCAGGTTCCGAGATTGGCAGGGCTCTGTGACAGCGGTGCTGTGTGAGCTGTTTTGGTGTCCTTGCACGGTGGATGATCCTCTTTATGAAACAGTTCTTGAACCAGCCAAAGGCCCCGGTTTCATTTCTGTCTTTGGGAATTTTGGGGTTTTTTGCTTTTATTCCACAGCAGTGCCTGGTGCCTCAGAGGATGCTGCTCCCATCAAGGCAGAGAGGAAGGGAGCTGTAGTCACAGGTCAGCTGTGATCAGGGTTTTCCACCAGCACTCACGAGTGTGCCCGACATGCTTGTCAGGTCTGTGACCCCGAGTACCGTGTTCAGCATCTCCCTGGTCCTCTGGTGTGGCAGGAGCCAGGGCCAGCCCTGTGAGTCCTGCATTCTCCCTTGGGGACACCAGGTCTGTCCCTTGGGCATTCCCAGCGGCTTGTGGGATGCAGATCTGCACCCGTTTGAACAGACACTTCGGATCCCTCGGGCCCTGCAGCTCCCAAGGAAAGCTCTTGCTTGCCTGCTGGTTCGGGCTCTCCTCTCCTGTGTCCTGCCCGCACCCATCACTGGGCGAGCAGGTTAGATGGGTTTGGGAGCCCTCTTCCTCGGCTTGGCCTTGACTTCCACCCTGCTCCCTTCTGGCAGCTGCCTGTCCCTTGCCTGCAGGGTGTGGGTGGGAGCTTCTTGGGCCAGTGGATGCTTGCAGTACTCGCAGAGTTGTTCCACCTGATTTCCTTACTGTTGCTACCCCTTTCTCCATCTTTCTTCAGGGACTCAGAGAGGCCTTTAGGAGTACCCCAGGCTGTGGGATGAGTCACCGTTGCCTGTTTGCTGTGGGATGGAAGTTTGTCTTTCTGCCAGGGAACTCGTTCCCAGCAGCTGGCAGGAGGTAACAGAGGCACCCCATGCTGAGCTTTGCAGGCTGGTGGAGTGAGCTGCGTAGTCCCCCGGGCCTTGGGAGCCGCTGCCAGGCCCTGCCGCGCTGCCTGGGTGCCCGGCCGTGCCCAGCCCTGCTGAGCTGCCCTCCTGGCACGGGGCAGCCCAGTGTCACGGCTTCACTCTGATGGCCTCGGTCTGCGGTCCTGCACGGGCTCTTCAGTGACACCAGGAAGTGCATTTACCGAGACTTTAGTAAGAGCAGATGAAAGGACTGGAAACTTCAAGCTTACAAGTGAAACAAAACACAAATGGCAGCTCACCTGTGCTCAGTAACAAGCGCTTCCCTGCCTGTCGCAGCACGTTTCAGCAGAGTTCAGTCAGCGCGTGTGTCTCGGCAGCTGAAGCAGCGGGCGTTTGCGTTTCCTCGTGGAAGCCTGTGTCCCGTAGCCCGCTCAGCTCGCGATGCCCTCCGTTTCATGGTCTGTACTCTCCTCTGGCTTCTTCCCTGTTCCTGTGCAGACACTGAGTCGGTGGCTGCTGTTCGTTTGCACTCTTCCGTTTAGAGCCCTTCCCAAATTTTACTCCTTGTTCTGCCTCATGCCTTTTTATGCCGAGAGTTACTACATCTTAACTTGAGCTGAGTTCTTCCCTGCTCGGGCACCCTATGGCACTATCAATATTATTTGAAGTTCATGATATCCGCCCATTACACACTAACAGGAAGGATTTGTCCCACATGTGTTTTACTAAGTTTTCAGCTTCCGCTGTGCTCTTAGATTTCAGTAGCAACCACACATGGTTGTTCAGGTGGATCACCAAAATAGCTGCCAGGAGCAAAAATTAGGTATTTGCCCAGACCTGTCATCTTGTCAGGGTTCTCCCACATCCCTGCGATTTGTTCTGGGTCCCTGGATCCCTACTGAAGTCTTGGAGCAGTCTGCTTCAGCTGAGTGGTGTGGTGGCTCAGGATTGCCTGTGTAGCTGGAGGCTGCGCTGCTGCCTGCCTTTGGGGGAATTTCTCCTCTGCCCCCAAACTCGTGGGATGGTACCAGCCCTCACATGAGCCTTTGTAGCTTGGTGCTAGACACCCTTCAGCCCCAGTACCTTTCCTGAGGTTTGGGTGTCTGTGGGACATCAGCAGGCTCAAATGCTTGTGTCCTTTGTCACTCAAGAAAGACAGTAACCTTGACTTGTCTCGAACAGTAGGCAAACTTACAGGCTAAGGAAAATTATTCTGGCCAGGCAAAAATTACAAACGAGGTTACAGGGAGTATGTAAAATATAAACCACAGTTTAGCAAGATTTCTTCCTAGGAGCTTTAGCGTCCATCACCTAACATCCGTAGGGTTTGTCCCAGCTGCTATGGCAGGAGCTCAAACTCTACAGCCTCTTCTGAACTGAATCCTTCCCTCAGTCATAGCTTCATAAATGTGCTGACAAGGTTACTGAAATATCCACAGCTTAGCCAGGAGAGTACCTCAGAGTGGTTTCTGGACTCCTGGCAGCCTTGCCTGGCTCACCCTCCTGGGTAGCAGGTTCTCTGTGTTGCAGCATCGGCCATCTCATTCCTCACACTTTTAATCTTTTTATTTTTTTGACATGGTTCACACATTATGCATCAATTAAATCCTGATTGTGTGGGCATTGTTATGCCTGATCCTAAACTTGAGCTGTCTCAGCAAACTCTCTTCAACTTGGTAGCCCTAGCTTTCTGCATCTGTGTCTTCATCACAGCATATGCAGAGCACTTCTTTATGCAGTGTCGAATCCATGGTTTGCAGGAGCTGTCTCTGTTAATGGTTCAGAAGGCACTGGCAGGGTGGCATGTTGCTTTGCTTCTCCATGTTCCTGGTGGTCCCCCCTCCCCTGAGACATGACAGCAGAACTCCCTTGTTCAGCCCAGGGTTTGTCAGCTGGACAGCCTCTGGAAAAGCTCCCTGGCGACGTTCGCTTCTCCGGACGGAGTGCCTGGCCTCTTTTACACGCAAAGAAGTACAAGCAGACCAGGTTCCTGCTCGTTCTGCGTTTCAGGGTGCCAGAAGCTTTCCTGTCTCTGGACAGGCTTGGGACAGTCCAAGTCCCGTACTTGCAGGGAGGCCACCTGCTCACAGCAAGGCTTTCCTGAGAGCCCCGGAGCAGCCACGTGGCCCCCAGCTCCTCGGTTTGGTGATGGCCTTCAAGGACATTTTGTCAGGGCAGTGTGCCTCCCCACAGGCTTCACCTCCCTGTTGTGGAAGGTGTTTTGCTCTGACTTGGCAGCAGACACCATGCTGCAGGCAGGCTGTTGTGGAGCTGCTCCGGAGCCTGGGGTGGCCCTGGCAAGTAGGGGCACTGTCACTGCCTAGAAGCAACTGTCAGCTCCCTGAATGCGGCTGTGAAGGAGGTCCCTCCGGAGCAGGATTTCCCTGCAGCACACCTAGCTGCCCTCAGTCAGAAGTCCCTTGCTCTGCCTCAGAGAGGAAGAAGTTGGGCTGATTCTTGGATGGCTCTTTCCTCTCTTAAAAGAAGTTCTCTTTTGCGTGTCTTCTCCCTTCTCTCTCATCAGAGGTGAGACAGTCCATAGCTTGAGTGAAAGTTGCACCCTTTCTAGGAGACTGGGGTATGGGTCGCAGTTGCTGCTCTGCCTGCACAGCCTCTTTTCATGCTTCTAACATTTCTTAACTGCTTGTCTCAGAATAAGGCTCAGATCCCGCCAGGCACGGCCTGTGCACACGGGTGTTTTCTCACTGAGCACCTCTGGCAGATCCTCATCCCGCACGTGCTTGCACGTTCTGCTCTAAGCGGTCGGTGGGAGTGGAGGAAGTCCCAGGGCCGTTGGATGCCGCTGGTCTGTGAGCACCCCCTGCAAGGGGTGCCGGAGCTCTCCTAGCCTTCTAGGGGAAGCTGCTTCAATGTATTTTTGAAATGCTGTTCAAGGATCAGCAGAACTGCCAGAGAGAGCTCAGGCTGCCACATGCCTTGTCGTAGTAAGACGTCCTGGGCTGCAGATCTGAAGTCCTTTTGTGCAGGTGTTGCTCCTTGGGACCTCTTGTAAGCTCATTTCCACGTTGTTGCCCGCAGAGCTTGCATGAGCAGAATGGGAGTAAGCAGCCACTTGTCTGAAAGAAAAGCGTCACTGAGGTGGTTGCACAAACTGCACAGTTAGATCTTCCCCTCTTCCTGAAGTTGAGCGAGCTGTTAGTGAAGATGCAGCACGTTGTCCCACATGTTCCCAGACACGGACCACTGCAGCCAAGGCCACGGTGGCCCACAGGCACAAGAGGTGTGTGCCACCCTTGGGGTCTGCTTGGGTAAACCTCAAACTAGTGGCAGAGATGCATTTTACGTAGAGCATGAGCTTGGCTTGTGGCACCTCGTGCTTCAGGACAGTGGAAGGGTGGGGGCTTGAGTCATAGGGACACACATCCCCGTCGGTATCGTAGCTGTCGTCCTGAGACAGGGAAGGGACCAAGTGGGACTTGGAGCCAGGCAGGCTCTGGGCTGTTTCACAGCTTCATGTCCGATGGCCTCTGTGGAGAGGAGGGTTCTCACCAGCAGACTGTCTGAGGGATAGCTGCACCAGTCCTGTGTTTTGGAGAGGGAGCATGCTGAAGTATCCCCAGCCATGCCCCTCTGAGAAGAGACCGAGCTGCTGCTATTCAGGGCTGCGTGGTTCATTGCTGCCTCCGAGCCTTCGCCCCGGACCTTTGTCTGGAAGGGCTTCCCTGGGCCGACAGCCAGCAGTCAGGTGTCTCCGTCCATTTGCTGCTCTTCACTGTTAATTTGAGAATTTTAACATTTTACCAGTGGAAAAACTAAAGCGGAAAGAAGGGAAACGGCTTTCCCAAGATCCCCCGTTGGGCAGGAGCAGTGCATGGCATAGGATGTCTCCCCTGTCCCAGTCCCGTGCTGCACTTCCTTACCCCCGGTGCGCGAGGCTGCGTGGGTGGAAGGTTTCCGCAGCCGTGCCCCCGGGCAGCTGCCTGTCTCTGTCTGACTGTCCCATCTCGTTCTGCCCTAGGCCACCAATGGTGGAGGAGCCTTCAGTGACTACTCCTCCTCTGTGCCCTCCACACCTAGCATCAGCCAGCGGGAGCTGCGGATTGAGACCATTGCTGCCTCCAACACACCCACCCCCATCCGCAAGCAGTCGAAGCGGCGCTCCAACATATTCACGGTAAGTGACACTGGGGTCAGAGGAGCTTTGGGATGAGTTTTCTGAGGGTCAGGCAAGGAGAGGGGAAGGCAGCGGATCCGCAGCAGTCTCACCCCACAGGCTTTTGTGCACTAGTCTCTAGGTGAACCTCGCTGTGCTGGCCAGGGAGGGACGGGTGGCAGGGGACGCAGAGCGGGTGTGGGGGGGTCTCCCCGCAGGAGTGTGCGTGTGCAGCAGGGAGGGAGGGAGCCTTCTGCGTGTGTAGGGACCGTGGTGCTGAGCGCTGCTTCTGGTGGGTGTGTGTGTGCATGGGGGAGTGCCTGAGAGCAAGCCATTCCTTGCACACGTAGGAGTGTGCACGGGGTACGCTTGCGTGTGTGTGTGTAGTGTGCGTGCATGTGTGTGAGCAGAGCTCCCTGATCTTTACTGGGGAGGGCTGCACTTTGTGCGTGCACAGCACCAGTGACCTCTGCTGTTCCTCTCCTTGGGGCCCTGTCCCCCGAGCGTGGCATGAAGCCCCTGGTGACTGGGCCTCCTGTTGGGTGCCAGCTGTGCTGTGCCAGGCGGTGCTGAGCAGAGCCCAGTGCGTGGCACTGGGCCCCACTCGCTCCAGTACCCAAACCCCGCGTCTGTGTGACTTGAGCAGTGCACCTGGGAACTGCTGTGGGGCCTGGAGGCAGGGGAGGCATTAGGGAGCCAGCAAAGCCGTGGGCCCCAGGTGGTGCAGGGTGCGTTTGCAGCTATTATCTCTGCTGGTGGAATTGCAGCCTGCCTCTCAGTACGCTCTCACACCATGCACACGCCCGTCCACGCAGCGTGCACACAGTCCTGCCCACACACTTACCCTCGCTGTTAGTGCAGCCCACGAGTTTCCCCTTGCTGTTAGCGCACACATACTCCTAGTCCCCATGTCTAGCATAGATAGCCTCTGTTCCCCGTGTAAATGTGCTCCTCTCCCCCTGGTGCCCCTGTAAATGTGCTGGGCTCAGGCCTCTCTCCTCCTCCCCATCTAAATGTGCTTTCCAGCCACCATTGCTCAGTACACCTGTGTCTGCTGTCTGTGGAACTGGCCACCACAAAGTCCTTGTACGTGTTGCACCATGTTACCCTGTGTGAAGAGCCGCCATTGCTCTGAACCCAGACCACATAGATTCACAGCGTCCCACACCCCGTCCCTCTCACTGCGCTATTGGCATCCCAGATTCCCCTGGCTCCTCATGCTGGGAGTGTACGCATCTCCCCCAGCTTCTGACATCCTGGAAGCATCTGCTTTGGTGTCCTGAATGCTCCGTGCGCTCCCCACCGTTTGCATCTCATACGCCTCCCAGTTCTCTGTATGCTCATGTTCTCAGCCCCTCCCCAGCGCACGTGCTCGCCCCCGCTCCCTGTGCTGCCTGGCAGGTAGGCTGTCCCCCGCCAGCCTTCTCCCAGCACACACCGCCCTTTGCAGTGGATCCACTGCTCCTGACGCATGGTTGTTTCCTTACTAGCCCTCCCCTCCTCTGTGTGCTCACGCCTCCCTGAAGATGCCCTGTAGGTCTTCTGTTGTCCATGGTCATGCTTACTGTTGCACTTCAGTGCTGATGGATGCTTCTCCTCCCTCCCCGCCGTTTCTCTTGCTCATGCTTGCTGCTGTGCACCAGTGCACGCGGGCGCTCATGCACTGCCACCCATCCTTCTGCTCACGTGCGTGCCGACGGGTTCTGGACTCGCCGTCAGCTCATGTTCACGCTCTCTCGCTCCTCCTGGAGCCCCATGCTCAGCTCACTTTGTGTGGGCACACGCTCATGGGGGGAGGAGGAGGGCGGCTTGCTGTGGGGCTTACGCTTATTTGCTGTGGACGTCATCATCCGTCTAGGGCTCTCACTTGCTCGCTCATTCTGGGCTCAAGCTTGCTTACTCTCGCTGTGGGGCTCACCTGTGCTCATCCAGGCTCGTGCTCACTCGCCGTGGTGCTGGGGCTCACGCTCACTTGCTTGCTCTTGTGCTGGTGCACATACGTGGCTCACATTGAAGTCTTCACCCCATTTGGTTGTGGCAGCAGCAGCAGCTCCCGACACCTCCTCCTGCAGTGGAACAGGGCCAGGAAGAGTAGGGAAGGGAAGGCTGTTTTTCTGCCGCGAGCTTTTCCCAGGCGGGCAGCGTAGGTGTAGCCAGCAGCCCCTGTCCTCGTGGGGTCCCCCAGGTGGGCACGGGCCTCTCCAAGGTCCGGCGCTGGGCAGGGCTGTGCTCCGGTCAGCTCTGGGAGCAGCTGCAGCCCCAGTCCCAAGCTGTGCCTGGCTCCTTCGTGTCCAGCCCTCCTCCTCCTCCTCCTCTCCTCCTCCTCCTCCTCTCCTCCTCCTCCTCTCCTGCTCTCGCTCCCCTCCTGCTCCCCACGCCGGATCGCACCCCGCCGCCGCAGAGGCGGGGGTCTGCGTGCCAGGGACCACCAGGTGGAGACAGACTCTGCCCAAGAGGCGCCCACCCCGTCCCCGCTAGCTGGAGCCCAAACCCCGACTGCTGCTGCCGCCGGCGCCTTGCTCCGTGGCCTGTCTGTCTGCCTGTCCGCTGGCACCCATCGCTGACAGACTCGTGTCCGTGTTCTGAGTATAACTTGCCAAACTCTTTATTCTTTCGATATTTGCAGATATGTGCCACTGTTTCCAACTTTTCATCAACAAAAAGGCCTTTCCAACTCCTTCCAAATTAGAAGATCCAGGTGGTTACACACGGCACCTCTGTACAAATTCTCTCACTTTTCATTGCCTCTCCAGGGCCGGATAAGGGATGGGCACTGGGATTGATCTAAGATTAGAGGCTCGCCCGCCCTCCAGCCAGCATGGGTCCCCCCCTCGGAGACACGCAGGAGCCTTTTAAATCCCCCCAATGTAAAGTCTAGGAAGCGCTGAGACGGCCTGCGCCTGCACTTTAAGCTGGGACATTTCTGGGCCTGCTGGATGCTGTCTAGGCACTTTCCATGCTCGGGGATGCCAGGCGGACGACCCTCATGGGATGGGAAGACCTGCAGACCCACCGGGACCAGGCGACAGCAGCGAGTGGAGCTGGATGGGCCAAAAGACGCTTTGCTGCTGCCTGCAGGAGCTGCTGTTAGCGCCTGCCGCTAGCACTCAGCTCCTTCCTCCCTACTGCACCTCCTGCAGCCTGCATGGACTCCTGCTCCTCCTCCTCTTCCTCCTCGCAGCAGAGCAGCCATCTATGTCTCTTTAGTTTTCTTCTCTTTCAATCTCTTTGTTTTGTTCTGGGCCCAAAAGCAAGTGAATCGGTGTCCCAGGCGCGTGGGGCTCGTGTCCCTTTCTGATCCAAAGCACATGGGGCGCTCCCGGACTGAGGGGTTGTGTAGGACGCTCCAGAGAGACGCTGCCGCTGCCCTTCTGCCATTGTTGTGATTCTGAATGTATTGATTGTGCTCCATGCCGTGTATGACTTGATATTTTCCTCTGTCCTAAGCACTTTGAATGAGTTCTGCTCAACAGACTGTATATTTCATATTGTATTTATTGGAGTTTGCTCTCACCGCAGCCACCCTCGGGGGCTGGCAGGTTTTGCTCTCAACTCTCTAGACGTGTGATAGATATTTATTGTCCATGCTCTTTTGTAAGGGGCTGGTATCTCTGCCCGGTGACCTGTGCTACTTTGTATGGTGCAAGTGTGTTAACAGAATAAATCTGTTGGATTAGTAGAGGTGTGAGTTCCTTCACTGCCTTAGCCTCTCCTGCTTCCATCCATGCTCCACCTGCATCCCATGCCATTTCTGTCTGTCGCCATGTCCTGTGTGCCCCCGCGGGAGGGGGGTCAGAGGTAGCCCCGTTCTGCTAGGAGGACAGCTCTGCTTGCAGTTGTGGGGGGAGAGGACAGCTTGCCAGGGGACAGGCGGTGGGGAGGCTGGGTCTGGAGTGTCCCTAGAGGGGACGGGCGAGATGCTGGCTGCTCCATGCGCTGGGAGACCTGGCCTGGGGGAGAGTGGTCTGGTCTGGTCCGGTCCGGCAGCCCACTGGGGATGGTGGGGCCGTGCGTTTCTGTCTCCTGTGCCGCTGTCTCTAACGGACCTGTGTCTCTTCTCTTCCAGTCTCGGAAGGGCGCGGACCCGGAGCGGGAGAAGAAGGTGCCGGAGTGTAAAGCGGACAGTATCGGCAGCGGGCGGGCCATTCCTATGAAGCAGGTTCGATCCTCCTCCCTCCACCCCCATGCGAGAGCAGGCTCCCTGGGGCGGTGCCACGAGGCTTTTCGGCGTGGACCGGGGTGCCCTCGCTCGTGGACCGGGGTGCCCTCGCTCGGCGCGAGGCAGGGGAGAGCGCGGAGGAGCGGGGCGCCCCTCGGCCTGGCCCACCCGGCGCCGCGGGGGGCTGTGCGCCTGCCTGGGCCCGAGGGGCGCGGTGCCGGGGGTGCCGGTGGGCCCCGCGCCCTGGGCGGGTGCTGGGCGCGGAGCGGGGGCTGCTCCGGCCGGCTGGCGGAGCGGTTCCAGCAGAGGGCATCCGTGCCCCGCGCCCGCTCCCCGGACCCCAGCTGCAGCCCCCGCTGCAGCGCTCCGCTCCGCTCCTCTCCTCTCCTGCACCGCTCCGCTCCTGCTCCTGCTCCGCGCCGGCCCAGCTGCCCTCCGGCAGGACAGGGAGACTCTCCTCATCGTGGGCAACGGCAAAAAGCAGCGAGCGCGGTGCCCGCGCCGTGAGCCGTCGTGAAGCAGAGGGAGGCAGCTGCTTGCCCCCGCGGCAGCGCGTTCAGCTCCTGCTCCTGGCTTCCTGGGAAGCTCCAGCTGCCTGAAACCGACCCTGAGCGTTGCCTGCCCCCGTGTCCATGGGCTGGAAAGCAGCGACGGGTAATGTCTGGGTGCTCCAGCAGCACCCAAGCAAAGCAAGTGGTGTGGATTGGCCAGATGGTGTTTCCACCAGGGTTTCCTTGCACTACCGGCAAGGCTCATCTGTACACTGCTTTGCAGCACCTGGCTGTGCCTCTGCCTTGCACCCTGTGCCCCCTGTTGTGGATCCATTTTTCTTCCCACGGCCCCAGCTGGCCTCTCTCTGCCCCGTCTGCCTACACACTGCCAGAGCGGAGTTGCTGTGCACGTGGGGCCAGTTACCTCTCTGCGTCGCAGGAGCATTGGTCAGTAGGGTGGGAGGGCAGAGTCTGCGTCCTGACCAGGTACTGTCTCCCTGGTACCGTTTCGTGCCGAGTATTCACTGGGGAAAGAGATTCCTGGGAAGGACTCAGTGAGGCCAGGCTGACTGAGGAATGGGGTGGTGGGTTGAAAGAGAGAGACCCTGCTGCTGCTGGGGCTCCCAAAGCTTCCTGCCCTTTTCCAGTCCGTGTGGTAATACTGTGAAAGGTTTGCGAAGGACTGTTGTCAGTGCCACTGGGACAGTGCTGGGAGCAGCGGTACCGATGCAGGGGAGCAGCTCTGGAAGGAGGACTGCAGCAGGGAGGGCAGCGTGCCGAAGGTCGGCTCTGGGGCCAGAGGGGAGCAGTGGCAGGGGAAGCAATGCCGGGCGCCAGGGCAGGGGCTGCGGGGCCTCGCACGTGGGGGCTCTGCTTCCAGAGTGCCAAAGGTTTGCACAGCCCCAGCAGGAAGGGGCATATCAGCTGCATGCCACCTCATGCTCCTTCTCTCTCTGCGGCGCACGTCCTTTTTTTAATCTCTTGGCTGGAGCAGGGATCAAGGCTCCTTTAACTGTTTCTTCCGCCACTTCTGCTGCTGGGGTGCTTGTCCCGCTGTCCACACTGCTCCCCTTATTTCCAGGCAGAGCTGGCTGCCTCTGCACACACGCCAGTAGGGACCGTGTGCTGGAGACGATGGGCATACCTGCTCCAGCACCACGTAGCACTGACCTAGTGGCTGGGAGGTGCACAGTCCAAGCCCTGCCTCCTGCCATGTGTGCTGCCTTTTGGCTGCCAGTCAGCATGGTGGGTAGTTGGTTTGCGGTGGCAGCGCCTGTGCGCTCTGATTTTGAGTCAGCCCAGCGTGTCGGGCAGGGGAAGCAGTGGGCAGTTGTTCTGCGGGGAGGCTGAGCGCAGAGCAACTGGAGCCTTGAGCTAGACCTGACTTGGCTCCCCAAAACTGTGCTGCTGACTGCAGGAGGTCTGGTCGTGGGAGCATTGCATGGCCTTTGGTTTCTGGAGCTTTGGGTTGCTTTCTTCCAGGATTTCCCTTCACTCAGCAGGGCAAGATGCTTTCTTTGCCTGTCTCTGTGTCTCTTGTGTGTTGCTAACTGGGCCTGGCCTTGTCCAGTCTGCTGGAGATTGCAGTGTTTTAGTGTAATTATTAAGTCGTTCCTTGCTGTACGCAGAGCAGTGCTGTTACCATGTCGAACAGGTGGAGAACCGAGACAGACAAAGGCCTAGGTCTTCAAAACAAAGCTTGCACATCATTCCCGTGCTTTGCAAGAAGTAGGTGCCAAACTACTTGCCTGGTTCAGGACCTAAGCGAAGTGACCGGTTTGCACAGCAGCAGCTTGCCAGGAGAGCCCAGAGCAAAACGTTACCTTGTGAGATCTGGGTCCGTGCCTGGGCTCAGGACTGGGACCTCCCATAGCCAAAGCTGCAGGAGGTGATTTCGCAGAGGAGATCCTGGCAGTCTTTTTACAGGAACGTGTACTGACACTGGGGGAAGCAGTGCCTTGTCTAAAAGGTAGGCACCAGTTTATGCAAATGGCTCTCCCTCCCTGGGCTCTGACTGACTGTGTTACACCATACTGGAGCTGCTGGCCCTGGGGCAATGCTCAGGCCACAGACCACTGCTGTGACCTGTCTCTTGAGATGCTGTGGCACTCTGAATTTGCTGCCCTCCCACTGCTTGAATTAAACAGTTGTGCTACAGCATCTTAGGAAGGCACAGAGCTTTGTTCCTAAAGGAGAAAGCAGGCCAATATCCACATGCAGGTTATGGGGGATGAGGTTGGTGTAAACATGCAGTGCGGTAGATGCAGAGTAACATCAGAGTGGTGCAGTTGCTCTCCACCGTCCCTGCTGTGGCCCTTCGCCGGGTCGTCCCTCCAGGAGGAGCGGTGATTTGGTACCTCCAGTGTGAAAAGGAGCAAAGGCTCTCGGGGGCTGTAGCTCCGTATCACAAAGATTTGGGATAGGTGATTGCTCTGCTCTCTGGTATGGACCTGCCCTTTCTGGAAGATTGTGGAGATCTTGTTGCTTGC
The DNA here is from genome assembly GCF_034638445.1 of Ciconia boyciana. NCBI lineage: Eukaryota > Metazoa > Chordata > Aves > Ciconiiformes > Ciconiidae > Ciconia > Ciconia boyciana. The sequence continues at coordinate 169,080,525 of NC_132935.1, forward strand.
CATCTCTTTGAAGGGCAGCGAAAGAGCAGGGCCTTTAGCTAGTTTTACTCTTACGTGGTCTGGCGCTTCTGCCCAGCCATAAAAGAGCAGAGAAGCCAGTAATTTTGAGGGCTTTAGAGTGGCAAACATGATCTTCTGCCTGGGTGCTTGGCCAGTTTCAGACTGCTTCACTTCCCTCAGCATGTTCGCTGCTGGGCTGATAGCAACACACGTGCTGTGTTTGGGGTGCTGCAGCCACTGGTAGATAACCCTGGGAGCAGTTTGCTTCCTCTGCTTGGAAGAACAAGACTGCTGCATGCTTAAATTCCCTAAAGATAGTTGAAGTCAGTGAGTGATGTGGGGCAGCAGTGGGGGTAGTTGCCCTGCAGGCTCCTTCCATGATACCTGTGGCTGTGATCACTGTGACCAGTGCACGATCGCTTCCGGGACTCTGCGGGAAGAAGACTAGCGCTAGGGACTGCTGGCCACCTTGTTTGGCGCTCGCTGCTTTGGGTTTCCGCGCAGAGACAAGTCTGGTGGCTGGGAAGGCCGACCACAACGTGGGAGGCTGGGTTGGCTGTTGCAGAAGGGAGAAACGTTGGGTGGAGACTTTGCTTGACTGAGAAGGGACGTGTGCTGCCACTGAGGTGTGGTCGCTGTCTGTCATCTGTCACCGCCTTCTCCAGCACAACTGAGAACGCCTCTGGGTGACCTGCTCTGTCTCCCTTATGCCCCACACACAGCTAGAAAAGATGGAAATCCCCAATGGGACAGGTGAGACCGTGAACGTTGGGGCCCCTTTAGGCCTAGGACAGCACCTCCTCTCCCTCCAGGCTGCGGAGACAACCAGTGCCTCTGCTGGCGCTGCTCTGCACTGTGGGCTCGGGATCCCTTTGCTGCAATGTCCTTTCGGTGATACGTAGGTTCGGATGGTCTTGCAAGGTCGGAAGAGCTTCTTCAGAGCTGGACGGTTGTCTCTGAGAAGTGGGTTAATTAGGCCGGGAGACTAAGCTTCCCCAGCTGTTCGTTACTAGGAATGAACTCCTAATTGCACACGTACCAGATTCTTTCTGGGAAGGCTGTACTGAATGCACAGGCAGCCCAGGGGTCCCCAGGTCCCTGGCCCGGCTCAGTTTGGGCCATGCACTCCAGTAGGGCCCAAGGCGTGTGACTCCTCCTCCTTGGGAGCTGGGATCATGCTGGGAGCTTAGATTACATTTAAATTGCCATTTGCATTTTCCAATCAATACGCGACTTTACAATTAAGTTTGGTGTTAAAATTCTTAGCAAAAAGTGAGTGGAAGGGAGATTTGTGGAGTAAACGAGTCCTTTGGGGGCCATCGCTGCTCCCTGCTTCATTACGCTGCATATTGCTGCTGCTGCTTTTACTGTGCACCACCACAATCCAAACGCAACACAGAGACACTCGCGCTGGCCGACAAAATGCCGGGAAAGAAAGGAAGAGTGGGGAGAGGAAGAGGGTTGGGCTCGCCTGCCTTTCGTCTCTGGCAGCTTCTTTCCTTTGTGCAGGACTTCCACCCTCGGGAAGAAACTTGTGGAAGAGTTATTTCTTGTAAAGCTTTCCACGAGAAGCAGAGGGAGCTTGAGGTGTGGCAGCGTGCGCTGGCACAGGGGTCTCAGCACCCTGAGGAGCCCGGCCAGGAGGCGCGTTGGGGTGCGTGCACAGGAGCACGCCGAGGACGTGCGTGGAGGGGATGAGTTCAGCGGTGGGGATGTGCCTCCCTCTGGTCTGTTCTCCTGCCTTTCACCTGGCTTTGTCTTCCCTGCCACTTCTCACTTCTCTCTGAGCTGCTGTGGGAGCTTTCCTCCAGGAAAACCAGAGTTCTCTGGATGCTGCTGGGCCAAACTTCCACATTCTGCCATCAGAAAAGAAGTAGTTGGGCTACAGAGTCGTAACCTTGATGCAGTCAGCACAGCAACACCATTAAAACCTGGAATCCTCTCGGCTTCTGTCCCCTGCCTCTTAATCTCCAACACAGCAACGCACAAGTCTAACAGCTCTATCCCTCGATTCAGCTGTTTCTTGCAAATGTTTGGCCTTAAGGGCCCCTTCCCCTCCCCCCCATTTTATTAGATGTTTACTTAGACTGTGTAGTTGCTCCCAGTTTTGGACTCTTGTGCCTTCTGGCTTGAAAAAATGGGATGCCAGTGCTCGATTCTCTGTTTCCAGGTCTGGTTTTGCTTGTGTTTCAGTTTGCAAAGTTCCAGATTTGTAGCTGAACTAACTGCAGCTGAACTCTTCTCTGCAGACAACACATTTTTGGGGCTTGATAGAGGATGCAGCAGCCTGAAAGTGTTGAAGTAGGTATTTTTGTAGCACCAAGGTGTATCAAGTTGAAGACACATCAAGTAGAGGAGAAGCAGCCGGAGTTGTTGTTTTGCAGTACGTACTGGCAGGTCAGACTGTACAACTGAGCCAGGTTTAAGGCCAGAAGGGATCATTAAGCCCAGAAGCCAGAGAATTTCACCCAGTGACTTTGAGCCAAATTGTAACTTCAGCCTGGTCTGGAGCAGATTTGTTTGAAAGATATCAAACAAATGTTCTCAAATACAGAGAATCCACCATTTATCTAGATTAGTTGGTGTAATATTGAACTGTCTTTATATGTGAGGAGGAATAATCATTTTCACACACCGTGTGGGAAATGTGTGGCCCAGCAGTGCTGCTAGAGAAGACGATTTTGTGTAGGTTAGACCCAGAGCAGAGCCAGCCATGTCCTGGCATTGAGAAAACGCAGGTACTGCTTGCTGCATGTGAGAGGATGGCTTACGAGACCCGAGAAGCAGTCTGGCCTCCGGGCACGGTAAGGCCTCGAGTGGGCTGCCGTGTCCCGCTCAGGACACTGCCCTTCGAGCTCTGGGACAGGTGGAGACGCTCCGGGGCGAGAGGGTTAATGCTTTCAGAAGCACGTTCTGCAGCGCAGGAGTGACAGATTCGGGACTGCGAGTCCAGAGGAGAGAAGAGTGCATCGAGGTGTAATCGCGGTCTTCAGATAACGTTAAGGGCTGCTGCAGAGGGCGTGGACCGCTCTGAGCGGTTGCCGCGACAGGACAAGTGCTGCGCTGCCATTTCATCGTGGAGGTGCAGGAAACAGCGGGGTCCGATCTCTGGTGGGGAGGAGCGCGGTGTCCATCGCTGGCGGTTTTTATGAAGAAGTTGGAGTGACGTGAGTACGCCTGAGCCTGCCCTGGGGAGGGGTGTGGTGAGGTGACCCCGAACGCTCTTCCGGCTCTGCTTCGCTACGATAATACCACACCTGGAGGTACTACCGTCTGCCCCGGTGGTCCGTTGCTCCTCCGCTGCCAGGTTGAGTTACCTTCCTAACTGAACACCAGGAGCTCAGGAGCCGCTCAGCGACGGTGCTCTCCAGCCCAGAGAGCTCACCCGGCAGGGTGGTCTGGCAGTCTGTCCCCAGGCGCAGGACCCGGCACGAGTTGCGCCAAAATCCACGCTGTTCTCAGGAGCTCAGTTTGCCAAGTGATATGAGTCTGTGTTAATGACCAGTCACTGCAGTGATTTACACTCTGCCGTTTCTATGTTACCTTGAACTTTTCTGGGTTTGTGTTTTCTTTGAGCTCGTTTGGGGAAGACATTGATTAAACAGTGTGAATCAAATGCAGATTGGCTGGACCTCTATACAAGTACTTCTGTTGGACATGGATTTGCCATTTATGATTACACTTGTTCTCATTTATGATTACGTTTTGAGACCTTTCACTTGACCAGTTTTTACTCCATACATTAATGGCTGTATGGATTTTGTACGGTTGGTTTTTAATGGTGTGTGCTGCTCAGTTAAAATCCTTACAGAAAACTAAAAATGCTGTGTCAACACAGTTACCATTGTCATCAGGTATTGCAATCTTACCAAAAGTAGGATCAAACTTCTCTGATGACCTGTTTCCGCATTGGTTGGCATTAGTTATACTGCTGTCCTCTCATTCTTTGCTGATCACTTATTGCGGTGGCTTTTCCACAGTTTTGCCCAGTGTAAGCGTCCGGCTAAGTGGCCGTAATTACAAGGGTCATTGCTTTTCCCCTTGCAGATCTTGGCAAAGCATGAGCTTTCGGACTGCTGCCATGTTCCAAGGCATGTTAAAATCAGCACCTTTTAACCGCTGCTGAGTGAGCTCTTCAGCTAGTTCTCTCAGAGCTCTTGAAGGCAAGGGATCAGATCCTGCCACCAGCACAGCTTAGCTTTTGCCGCTCTGTTTTAACTTTCTCTCCCTTGCACGAGTAGGAGGCGTTTCCTTTTCACACTGTTTGCTTCCCAAGTACGGAACATAAGCGGTCATGGAGCACTTCTGCCTTTTCTGCATCATTTATTGCCGATTTCATGGTCATGTCTGGCAGCATTGTTACCCCAGCATGTGCCAAGCCCTACAACTTTTTGTTGTGTTTTTCCATCATGCAGGCGCAGCAGCCTCAGTCTCTAGGCAGTGGGACGGGGCCCCCAAATATGCTGAGGCTGGCAGGACAGAGACTTTCTGTCCAGGTTTTTGAGGAGGTGCTGGCCTGGGGCCCAGATTTTTGCCACGTTAGGAACAGCCAGTCTGGATGTCTGTCCAGACAGTGCTTTCGGAGGGCCCGGGCCCGACAGTTGGTAGATCCAGCTTTTTCCCAGACTCTTGTTATTCATTCGTACTTTTGTCCCCCTGTGCTGTCCTTTCCTCCCTGCCGGCAGAATACTTGATGTTCTCTCCCCAGTCCCTGCTCCAGAGCCCTTGTGCCTGGCTTCTTGCCCTGTCTTCCTTCTCCCTCTCCACCTCTGGTCTTACCTGGTGCATGATGAATTGCTGCCAGAAGCAGATTTCCTGGGGAGGCAGAACTGGATGGGAAGAGGGTTAGGAGGGTCCAAGCTCTGAGTGTTGGTTCAGATCAATGGGAGTTAGTTCTGGGTTGGTGCTGGGTTGGGCTGGTGGGAAGAGGGAGCTTCAGGGCATGTGAGCACAATCGTTTTCAGGCCTTAGGAGTCTGCGGTGCCTGAAGATGCCAGGATGAGTCTCATGTAAAATCCTGATGGGGAAGAGGGGTGAACTGATGCCTCAACTGCCCAGGACGTGCTCTTCCTCCTGAAATGTGTCCCTACCTCCATTTGTTTGACATCTCTAAGAAAGAATTGCAAGCAGGCAAAAGAATACACAGCCCTTGTGAGACCTGTATCTTGGAGTGTTGTTCCATTGTTTGACCCCTGCCTGTCCCAAATTGTCCTTGCCTTGACCATCCCTCTGGCTGTGCTTTTGGTGATGGAAAAAAGTCTGGGAGCTCTCTGGTAACAGAGCAAGCAGTGTTGGCTGGTGGTGAGGTTGGCTTCTGCCTGATGTTGGCACTGTTCTTCAGCACAAGAAGAGTTGCCAGAGGGAGTGATTTGGGACAGCAGAGTATGCGCTAGGTCCCTCAGAGGATCTGGGCATCAGTACTGGCATGTGGAGACCCTCGTCTCTGGGGGGGGGGGTGGGGGGTGGGCTGTCTGTGGAGACATGCTGGGGTTGGTGAGGAAGGGGGTGCAGCCCTTTTCCTACCAGTCCCAGGGAAAATGCTGTTGGGAAGGCCAACCTAGAAGATGTTTTCTCGAGTCCTGATCTTCGTGTCTCTTCAAAGACCGATCTCCTACAAGGGGCAATGCTGGAGCTGAGCGGGAGGTGCTTGGGCCAAACAAGGTCTGAGACTCTTGACACTTCTCTTTTAGGGCATTCTCCTCAAACGCAGTGGCAAGTCTCTCAACAAGGAGTGGAAGAAGAAGTATGTGACGCTGTGTGACAACGGAGTCCTCACCTACCACCCCAGCCTGCATGTAAGTACTGCGCTGGGTTGGGTAGAGGAGCGGGGTGGGACAGAGCAGTGTCCTCCTTCATGCTATGGCTGCTGCTGCAGGTCCTCCTGCAGATGCCGCAGTCGCAGAGAGTTGCTTGGGAAAGGTTTGGCAGCAGACGAAAGCCCCAGTCTCTGCCTGCAGCAGGGCCCTGCGCAGGAGGTTCAGCACTAGCCCTTGACAGGGCGGGCGTGTTCAACAGAGCTGTTTTTTACCAGGATCTGGAGGAAACCTCTTCCCTCTCATGAAGGCTGTTTCTGCAGTGCCAGGCTGGGTGGGAAAAGCTGATAGGAACGTGCTCTGCACAGAACTATGCTAAGTAAATGCATCTTTCTTTTCTCTGTTTCCCTTGCTGAGTCCATTAAAGCAGGGGTTGCTGCCTCCCTGCATCTAGGGTGAGGAGCAGGCGGAGAACTCCTTGCAGCCACGGCTGATGGTGCCATTTGGGTGTGGAATAATTTTCCTGGCTGCTAGGTATTGGGTAATGGAGATGAGGTGCCTGTGCAGAGCCTGCCGAGCTGAGCTGTCACTCGATGCATCTCTGATCCTCTTCACTGCTTGGCTCAGGCGCACAGCTGCCTCCCCATCCATCTCTGTCGCCTTCCCACTGTGGGGCTAATGACTTCTTCCCCATTCCCTCTTGAGCACAGTTTGCTGCTGAGACAGTGAGCCACGGACAGACACACCTGTGACACTGAGGCCACAGCACCCTCTGCAGAGAGGACATGCTGCAGCCAGGCAGCCTGACAGTGGCTGGGGAGCGCCGGGTTGAGCTGGGGCGCCGGCGGTTTAGGGGGTGCTGGATCGCTCTCCAGGCCTAAGGGGAGAAGAGCAATGTGTTGCAGCTCCTGTGCTTCCCGAGTGCTCCCGGGCCCTCGATTTGTCCCCAGTCTCCTCAGACACATGGGTGTTGGAGTGCCCTGAGCCTCAGAGTCTTTCTCCTCATTTCTAACCCTGCATCTCTAACTCATGGGCTTGCAATGCTCAGTCATCTGGCTCCTGACCACTGAGCCTTTTAACCCTCCTATCCTTACGCTGGAAAGCCAGTCATTGCATTTCCTTCTCTTAATTTGTGGGAGCTTTGAGAACAGTTTTTTTTCCTTTTAGTCTTCGATCCCTGTACCGTACTGTCTGGTTCTGCACTTCCCTAACTTTGTAACCCCATTTTTTGGTCTTCATAGAACCAGACTGGGAGGGAGCGGCTGCTGCAGCTCTGCGTGTATGCTCACAAGTGTGTGGGGGTTTATCACATTTCCATCGGAGACATCATAGGCCATTATTACAATCAGCTGTAGGGGCAGAGTAATTTCTGGGATGTTGTTTAACCACTCTCAGATGATGCTGCTACACACTAGGTTTCTCTCCTTTTTACACCATTTCTTCCTCAGGGGGTGATCTAGATTGATGTCACTTGCTTTCCTTACTGCACTTCTTCAGAGTTTCAGTTCATTACTGTGTTGCCACAAGAGAAAATCTGGTTTGCTTCCACCTGGTGCTACTGGTGATCCACAGCCCGTTGCTAAGAAAGGGACAAGATGGGCCTCTCCTCCCCTAGGTTTCACTGAAACTTTGAACCTTGCACCCAAGATAGGTGTTGTATTGCCCTGTATGTTTACCTAGAGCAAGGACTAATTATGTGTGGGCCACAGAATGCAGAGCTGCTTGCTGCCCAGCTCTGACTTCTGCAAGGATGAGTGGGTCTGCATGGTCCCTCCGTGGCATTGCCTCCCTGAGACTTGGGGAAAAGAGCCATGACACCTACCATCATGTTAGGTTTTTTACTGCGATGGTGACAAAGGCTTTGGTGAACAGTGTGCTGTTCTGATTAGCAAAGGCCCCTCTGCCTTGCCTTGCCTTGCCTTCTCTCTGGATATCGGGTTTACGACCTGCTTGGAGGGGACAGATGCAGGAAGGAAGCCTGGAGGGAAGAGGTGGTCCAGAAGAGGGTGTCCCATTATGTCCTCCTCTCCCCATCTTCTAAAGTGAATTGGGAGGTGCTGCAGTGCATTTGTCACTGGGTTTGTCTCCCGTGGCATGAAGCAAGTTCCTATGTCCTTTCACAGGATGACACAAGCAGAGCGTGTTAGGGTTGAACAGCCTGGGTCGCTAACGAAACCTGTGCTCCTGAGGAAGAGCACGTGCTGCTTTGTCACTTCCATTTGTGGCAGCAGCTCTCAGGCCAGCAGGCACGTGGTGAGGTAAGCTGCTGGCAAGAACAAGTATGCAGGATCCTCAGTCAAGGAGACACTTGGCATCCTGAAGTTCCTTCCTTGAGATGTGAAGTCCCAGGTTCTCCCCTGCCTCGCTCAGGGTGAGCCTGTACTGCCACGTGTCTGGGGCATGGCAGAATTCAGGGCGCAGCAGAGGGGTCCCTGAGGGCATGGCTGAGCACTGTGGGAAGAGGGTCTTTCCCAGCCCCTGCCAGGATGTTCAAGCCCCAGCGCATTTTTGTGCTGCTTTTGTTTTCCCAATGGCTTTTCCTTGGCATGATTCAGGGCAACTCCTGCCTAGACTTCTCTTCTCTTGCGTCTCTGTTAGGTTCTCTCTGTCCCTCTTGGGATGGGTGTAGGTACCCCAGGGACCAACAGCCCTGCCTCTCTTCTTTTTCCTCCGGTGGACATATCTGCTCCAGATGTGTCTGTGCCCCGTTGGGTGAAAATTATTGCATGGCTCTGGTTGGGTCATACTTCTGATTTTGCCAACCAAAAGCTTCCTGGTGGGGCTATTAATCTGCTTTTGGGTGTTTATCACTCGACCTGTTTCTGGATCTGTATCTTGGCACCTCCAGCCCCACTTTGGAGTTTCCTCACTCGGGAGTCAGGCTTAAACTGTGGGTTTGCAGTCACAGGTTGACAGAGGGCACTCAGATGAGCTGGGTCCAGCCCTGAAATCAAGTGTTCTGTGACTCCCTGATGGAAGCGTATCTGCTTGGACCTATGCTTGGGTCCTACGGAGCTGTGCGTTTCTGCTCTCAGGTGCCACCTCTGCCTGCTCTCTGGAACAGTCAGTGGTTTCAGAGACTTTGCAAGCAGGACGCCTGGAGTTGGAGCAGTGGGCAGCAGCTCTTGCTGGAGGCAGGAGCGCTTGGGGGTCTGACCCCTGGATTCAGCACAGCTTTCCTTGCTGCATCTGTATTTTTCTTACCTTTCTGTGAGTGTGTTCAGTGACAGGAAAAGAACAAGTTCTATGAAGAGACTGGTGCGGTTTCCTATCACTTTCTCAAAGCCTCGGAGACTAAATGCTTCTGCTCGTGAGGAAGGCGTATGTGGTTCAGCCCAGCTTCACTGGCCAGGCTGTGCTGTGCTGCACAGAGCTAGAGAGAAAGCATCTCCCATTTTGCAGCCAGTGGAGCCATTCACACAATCACCTTCTGTTAATTCTATCTGCAACATCAATTAAATTGTTTGTAGAAACTAATTGAATGTGGCTTAATCACACATCTTAATAGCTTTCCACGCTTTGAACTCGTTGTTAATTCCAGTAATAAAATGAAATGAGAGAACTGGCTGGGTAATTAGCGAGGAGGCTTGGGAAGAAATTGCTGTTTTATAGCATGTAATAAAAGCAGTGCGCTGGTGACCGCTCTCTCCGGCAGGCAGCCGGCTACCGCAGCAATTGTGCTGAGTTAGGGAAAATCCTCCAGCCCCTCTGAGATTCCCTGCCCAGGGGTGCCACCGGGCTCCCACCCAACCGGGAACAGCTTGGAGTAATGTTTGGTTGGGTTGGTTATCTAGGAATTGCCTGGGGCACCAAAGGGGGGTGTGTGTGTGTGTGTCATTTGAGGTCAAGTCACCCAGAATTTGGAAGCACAGAAGGGCGTGCTGCCACGCTGCCCCATCTCTTGGGTTTGCTCTGAGGACTGGATGCCTGCACAGGGGTCTGTGGAAAGAGAAGAGTTCGAACCAAGGTGTTGAGGTGCTGCTGAGAGGTTGTAACCCTTGCAGGTAGTCACCTGAGACCACAAAGCATTGCCCATACAGCCCCATTCACCCACTTCTTGGAGCCAAGGGTGGGGAGAACAACTGATCTTGTTCATGTCTTTATCTTCTTGGATTTGGAAGCAGACGGGAACCAGCTCTGAGTTAATCTTTTTGGTGACCTCCTTGTGAACTGGAGCAAGCCCAAGCCTCCCTGCAGCAGCCGCAGTCTCACCCTGGACGGTTGCTGCCACTCCCCTCCCCATTGCCGCACACCCCCCCAGTGCAGAGAGCCAGGGGAGGATGTGCCCCCGTCATGATTCCTCCCAGAGTCTCTAGCTCAGCTTTCGGACCCTGCTCCCTTGAGGTCTGCCCAAGAGCAAGGCAGGGCAGTCCCCTCCGTGCATCTCTCTGGAGATCACATTGGTCAGGTCTTCTGGGGGCATGAGCCCAAGGAAGAGCCAGCCACGTCGGAGAGGGTTAGGGGAGAGCTGCAGCGCCCTGTGGAGCAGGGCAGGGATGGAAGACATGGGACAGGACACAGCTCTCAGAAGAGGCTAGAGGTCTGCAGCCTTATTTTGACCAAAAGATGAGATGCTATTAGGAGGCAGTGCAGAATGATATTAACGGTCTGCACATGGAGTTTTTGGTTGTACCATAAATAGTCTACCGGAAGAAATGGTGGAAGCACCAAGTTTTGAATAACGTAAAGCTATGCAGATGAATCTACAAGGGAGTTATCCTGCATTGTGCTGTTTTGGGCTTGAATTATGCTAGCTGTGACCCAAGAGGGAATTTCCAGGTATCCCATTACTTACACCATACTATATTATATTATTAGCTGTTATAGCTGAGTGCTGTGATTAAAAAGACAACGGATGACAGGGAAGAAGAACTGCCTGCCACCTATGTGCTCTTTTGCTTTATCTAATCTCTGATCCCCAGCCAGGCTTTCACAAATGGGCTTGTCATGGCATCTGACTGCCCGTGGCAACATCCTGACGTTATTCATATCAGAGCTGACTAGTTCTGGGCACTGAAAGTGGGACCTGGTGTTTCTCTGGTGCCAGTTCTAGCACACCAGCTAGTCATGGGAAGAAGGCGGGTCGGAGTGAAGGCTTTGCATCCATGTTGTCAGAAAACGGCTGGCTGTGGACACTGGGGAAGTCGTAGGGTCTTTTACCGCTAGCCTGCCTGACTTGGGACTTCAGTATAGTGCAAGAGAAACCAGCATGTGATGAGCTCCCAAATCACCTCCAAGTTGCTGTCTGACCATCTGTCTGTTAACCAGTTACCATGTGGATGAATGGATCCAGGTTTTAGTTTTGAGTATGTGAATGAGAGGGGAGCTGAAAGCGGTGGGCCAGGGCAGGGCTGATCCTGAACCATTCTGCCTCTCTGCTGTAGGATTACATGCAGAACGTCCATGGGAAGGAAATCGATCTGCTGAGAACTACAGTGAAGGTACCGGGCAAGCGGCTACCCAGGGCAACAACGGCAGCAGCACCCAGTGCTAGCCCTAAAGCCAACGGGCTTGCAAAGGAGAGGAGCAGCACACAGCTGACGGGAGGCACAGGTAAGAGTTGGTGTGGGTGCCGCAGAGCTGGCGGCCGTCCTTCCCTCTGGTGCATCAGCAGTGCCTTGCTTTGCTGAGCTGGAAGCAAAAAAGCTGTTCTGGAGCTTCTTGCTTTCACCACTCGTTGCGAGTGCCTTCGGTGGGTGTTGGCGTTTCTGTGCGGGTGTCAGGTAAGCTCCTGTTGGGATTTTATGCTGGTTAGTGTCCGGGACAGAAGAAAGAGTAGAAAAGCTTTAACTAGTGGCATGAACTTCCTGAGAGGAGACACTTGAATCTGATGAGTTACTGTGTGTGGGGGAAGCTGTTGCTTCCTAAAACAAAGGAGATCTCAGCCAGGGATGTCTCTTGATCCCTGGCAAGTTCTCTTCTGTTTCTTTCCTTTTTTGTGGCCCGTTTTTTCCTCCTCACTTTCCCCTGGAGAAATTGTAACATGAGGGGCTTGTTTTGTAATTATTATTTTTCTGTGTGCATGTTCAAGAGGCGCAGCTGCCGCAGAGTGGTGGGAGGAGGTGAGGTTGGGAGGCTCTCTGGTTTCTCATGGAGTTCGTGCCACACTGCTTACTGCTTCTTTTGCCACAGGAGGTATCTTGCCCTGCCGAGGGGAGCTGTTGAACTTAGAGCTTTGCTGCCCAAGTTTGCCTGGGCATTGACATGCCTTTACTTTGTCCTCGGGGTTGGTATCCTTGGCCAGGATGGGCAGTTTCCACACGCATTCTTCCCAGCCGACGGTTGGCAGCGGTCTAGTACAGCAGGGTACGGGTACCTCTCCACTCTTCGGCATAACGAGGGAGTGCTGATAATGCTGCTGATAACAGAAATCCTTCATAATCTGGTCCTGCACGCTCTGCCACCAAGAGTGAACTTGGATGACCACATCCTTCTTTCTGTTCAGTCCTGCTCTGCACCCCGGTTGCACCCTGTGGTCAGGGTGTTGTTGGCACTGTGCTTCACAGCTTTCTGGAGCTGAGGACTCATGAGATGGGGTGCAGCTGGAGTGAATACCAGGAGCTGGCTAGGGTCCTCAGCATCACACACAACACAGGGAACGGGGCGTGCTAACATTGCTGTGTTTGCATGGTGCCGAGTGTGAAATAATAAGCCCCTCTGAACCCAAACTGCTGTTTCTGTAGAGTCAGAATTAGTCTGCAGACCAGATAAACTGCCGGTGAATGATTGCAATTACTGTCTTTTTTGACCAAGGATGTGCAGCTCTGCCTGTTTTCTGCCACGGCTCTCCACTATACCCTGTCATTTATTTGCCAGCACTGCACACCCTCAGCATGCCCGAGTGTGGTAGCAATTCCTGCCTCTGTACAGAGGCACTTCTCGGGCATGCATTTCTAGGGTGCTTTGACTGAGCTCCTCCATAGAGAAGGTTACCAGAGCTGTAGGAAGAATTCAAAGACAAACCACAGAAAAACTTATGGTGATGTCAAACCAAATGCCCACGTAACCCTGTATCCTGCTTTCAACAGTCATCTCAGTCCTGTTGGGCTCTCAAGAGCAGATTGAGATGTGACTTGATTACTGATTACTGCTGCTTGGAAAACCAGCGCCTAGAAGTGAGCACTGTGCGAGGCCTTTCAGTCTGGTTGACAAAGCTTGAGGAGACGCAGTGCATGGAGGCTGAAGTTAGAGCAATTTAAACTTGAGAGGAGATGCAGTTTCCTAGCAGGGAGGGTAATTAAATGTTGGAATAGTTTATCTGGAGAGCTGGTGGACTTAGCACTGCTTGAAGCCTTTAAAATGAGATTAGTTATCTTCCTACAAGATATGCTTTAATCCAGCTCATGTCTGTGTTGCTACTTGCATGTGTGCAGCGGATCAAACTGGATGGATACGGTGGTCTTTTCTCATGTAAAAACCTGTGAAATTGAGATCTTCTGTTCAGTGTCTTCTCTCTGGGCCCCTGAGCAGAACAGCGCTACTGTGCTACCCAGAGCACATGCATCAGCACGGGGCTCAGCATTAAGACAGCAACCTTAATCAGATTTTATGTGTCTTGGCTTTGGGTGGTTGTCTGCATTGGTCAGAAAGGTTTTTTTTTCTCCTGGTACACAAATGGTAAGACGTTTTCTGAGGAATTTTTTCAACTCACTCTGATGCCTCCAAGACTGATTGCAGGTGATGATGCAGTCGCCACGGTAAGCGCACTAACATGATAAAAATCCTCTGAGATGACTTGCTCATATCCCTGTGTAATGCAGAGTACTGGATTTGGAGTCAGTAAAGAATCTACCCTGCATCGAATTGGCAGGGACTTTGCAGTTTTGCCGCCTTTGGGGCTAGGGATGGGACTGTTACTGGGGTCCGCTGGGCATCTCTCATCTGATACAGGCTTTGGGCAGCTGGAGAGGGAGTACCTCAAAATTTGCCATTCTCTGCCAGTGCACAAGTTAATCTTCAGAGGACATGAGCTTTGGAGACCTGAATGATTTGCTGTTTTACACCAGGAGTGTCTGGGTAAAACCACATGGCCTGTGTTTAGAGTTCAAAGCAGGTGGTCCATGGTTTCCTTGTGACCTGAGCTTCGCCAAGGTAAGTGAGTGTGCTAATTAATGTCCACTAGATGCACAGTCCTTACCCAGGGGCAAGAAAAGAAGTAGATAAAGGGGAGGAGGAGAAAAAAAAGATAAAATATCTCACACTGCCCTGTATGGGGATAAAGTACATATATGCAGCACTCTGGTGATGATTCAAAATAACCTCCAAAGTAGGTACAGACAGTACAACTTGTAGCTAAATAAAGTAAAAATGGGCTTATATTTGTGAAATCCATGGGACTCTGAGCTCAGTGGATGATTGTACCCTGGTATTTAAACCATTAAAGAAGGCAACTTTACTGTAGTCAGAGTTGCTTTTATTTTAGGTTGCATGTGTTCCCATTGTAAACCCTGTTTTCAGGGGCACAGAACATTGTCAGACTTTGCAGCTGCCTTATGTCCACCTAAGGCTTACTTTTTGTGCAGCATATATGCACATGTGATGTCATATGTGCCTGGAGAGGTTGTGCAGTCTCCCTCCTCAGAGATAATCAAAAACTGTCCAGACACAGTCCAGGGCAACTGGCTCTGGGTGGCCCTGCTTGAGCAGGGGGGTTGGACAAGGTGACCTCCAGAGGTCCCTTCCAGCCTCCACCAGTCTGTGATTCTGTATTCATTTTGCCAATATTAAAAATTTTTCTCCAAGAGCTGTAAATCTTCAGAGTGCAAGGATTGCCTGGAAGCAGAAGTTTTGTCCTCAGTTAGAAACTTTTTTTTTCCTTTGTCCCCTGGAAAATATATTGGGATTTGATCAAAGTTTTGGAAGTTGGTTACTGAAAGCTCTGGAGCACTTAGTCTCCTCCTGGGCTGTCAAGAGCTCCTGGCAGAATGGTCTCTGCTTTTCTGTGCTATTTTTCCTTCACTTTCCAACTGTAATGTCCTCCTAATTTTTATTCTTGTATGAAATTTTACTGGTAAAGAGACTATCCAGAGGTGGAAGAGCAGTTGAGATCAAGCACAGGATTTGCTAACAGGTTTAGAGCTAACTAAATGCAAATAACCAGCATTGGTACAACATTTACAGCTGAGCCCTAAGTCAAGCCCTTCAACATCAGGAAATTCTAAAGCGCAGGCGACGGGCCCGTGTCCCTTCTGCCAGCTTTCACTCCCTGCCTGCCATGTTAGTCGCAGGCAGCGCTGTGCGCAGAGTTAGGTCTGACCAAGCAGACCAGCCTGGGAAGCAAAGCCCCACACCTGGACCTCCGTGGACTCGAGTGGCATGTTCTTCATCCGTGTCTTGACGCAGGATTTGCTGTTTGTGCATCGTGCTCACCGTCTCCCCGGTTATGTCCTGGAAGACCGAGAGGACACCTGGGAAGTGCCAGCCAAGGGGAGCTCGTCCGAGAATGTTTTGGATATGCATTCCAGAAGCATCTCTCGTATGCCCAGATATTTCCATGGCACTTTCTTGCCACCTTCTTGTCACCTAGGTTTTCTTTGGAGACTTGTTGCAGGCTATCATTGAACCACTTGATCCTTTGACGTCATGGTTCAGCCATGCCGGCTGCTGAGCCTTTGGGTGCTCCTGGCACGGTTCTGGCTTACAGCAAGGGCTCTCCTGGACAAGACCCTAGGGAGCGGTGCAGGCCAGCACACAGACTGGGTGCGGCTTTTGGGGAGAGAGAGTTACCGTGTGTAGGCAAAAGCTTAGTTGTGCCACGGGGTCTCAGGACCGAGGGACGGTGTTGTCAGTGTGCACGTCTCCAGAGGGACCTCTCTCAGGGCTGGGCGGGTGGCCAGGTCACTGCTGCAGGCTGACCCTTCCATGGTGGAGCAGCACCTGGGCTGCTTTGTGCAAACAGTGCAGCCCCCATGGCTGGCACGGGTGGGGGTCTGGTGTGTGCCAGGCAGGCCAGGAGAGCGGCCCACCCCAGCGCACGCTGCTGTCCTGCTCAGTACCCCACACTGACACAGGTTTTTCAGCAGGGGCCCTGATGGCTCTTGTGTTCCACTATAAAAAGAATCCCTTTAGTGGTGCGCATGTGGTCAGGGACAACGATGAAATAATTTGTCTGTTCGAGCCATCCTCCTTTGCCTAGGGCGGGAGGGTGTTGCATGTACGTGCTCCACCTTCCGCAGTCATGATCGCAAGACTTCTTTGGGCCAAGCATCCTACATCAGGAAAATGAGTGGCCTTATCCTGGGAGACATGTGGGGAAGAAGGGGAATGTAACACTGGATTTTTGGAAAGCCGCAAGCATGGGGGGGCGGGGGGGGGGCGGAACTCGCCTTCATGAGCACGCCTGAACTAAACATCTCGTCGCTTAGATGAGAATATATTGTGACTGATGTGCATGAAGGCTAAAAATATGTTAAAGGTATAAGCGATACATGGATATAGATATAAAGAGAGTAAACGCTTCTTATGATTTGTGAAGTGTTACTCAATATAAAAACAGTCCAAGAAGTGCTTTGAGTAGCAAAGGCACCAGTGCCTCAATAAGCCATCTGCAGTGCAGTGGCATGAAATGGGAGCGCAGGCAGGCCTTGGCAGAAGGAGAGATACACCACGGACAGCTTAAGGTTACACAGGGAAGCATGCCACGGCAGAGATGAGGCTGGTTGTCAACTTCCATGTCGGCTTCAGCGTTTGGATCGGTTTGCTCTCTGATGGAGGGGGTGGTCATGTGGATGCTGAACCCCAGCTTTTGGAGCTCGATAGGGGTGAAGACATGAAGTGGTCTTGCTTGCTGACTAAGACAGCGTTACGTTTTTACTCTTTGTAACAATTTCTTTCTGAACTTGGAGTGAAAAGTCAGATGTTTTAGCATCGCTTAGTGAATCTTTATTTTACAGTGAAGTCTTCCTTTTTGTTGAGGCAAGGTGAACTAAGTTGGAAAATTCAGGGTGCATTGCATGGAGATAACTAGGCAAAACAGAGCAGGAAGCACTGGCGCTTCTGGCCAACTGCGCCCTGAGACGTGAGGAGGGAACCCCAAAGCGGGCAGCCAGTTCCTGGCACGGTCTAAAGGCCCTGTGTAAGATGGGCATTCTCTGGTGTCTGTCTGGGGAGAAATCCTCTCTAGCAGGCACCGGTCGGCACCTTCGAAATGCACCTGAAGCCAAAGGACACCCACGCTTGCAGGTGCTGGTGGGGTTCAGCAGCATGAGCCCTGCCACGGCCCTGTCCTGCACAGCTCTGCCCACGCTCCCAGCACAGCCGAGCTCCTCTGTCCCTCCCCTGTGTCTGTGCCACAGCCGGGGTCCTGGCCCAGCCGTGGCAGGAGCGGCCATGGGCTCTCCTGTCCCCGCTGCCGGCAGCACCCTCCTCTGCTCCCCGCAGGCAGGGCGGGGGCTCCTGCCCACCCTCGCGGGAGGACGGTGCAGGACGCGGCGGTGCTGCCGGGCCTGTGCTGTCTCCTGGGAAGGATCGACGCTGTCAGCCATCACCAGGGCTCGGGCAGCGGTTCACAGGCCCCCCACCGCAGCACCGGCTACACGTCCAAACCACTTGCACCTCTCCAGTGCCAGCTGGAGCTTTTAGGGACAGTTTTGGTATCAGCGCAGCCCTGGTGCCACAGCTGGCTGTCGGGTACCTGTGCCAGCGCTGCGGAGACTGGAGGGGACGGTGGGGCACACCGGGCACTTGGGAGAGCGTCGTTGTGCAAGGGGCGCGTGGCAGAGACCCGGCCTCCCCCGGGCTGCGGAGCACTCACCCGCGTCCCCGTCCCTCTGGCCCCTTCTCCCGCCCTCCCCCTGCCCCGGCGGGCTGTCCTGCCCCACAGCGCTTTGCCGGGGGGTGCTCTGCCTGGCCGGTGCTGGGTGTACGTGGGACACGCCACTCCCTTAGGCGGCATTACAGCACATATGCACGCGGCTCATGAAAGAATTGTCCCGACGGACTCCGTCTTGGCATTTTCCAACTTTTGGTATCTCAACTTTATAACAAAGATGGGGTTTTTTTTCCCCTTTAATACATTTTTGTAATACAGCTAAAAGACCCATCCTTTTCTGAAGAGCAGACCTTCTGCTCTTTGTCTCATCTTATGCCCTTGATCTGGTGAAGGACTGGGCCAGCTGAACACCGTTACTCTCCGGGCAAGCCTCCTGTGTCAGGAGGTGGGAGGCACCGTTGGCTGGGAAGACGCTCGGCTGTTTCCTGGGCACTTGGGGCGTGCTGGGATGTAGGAACAAGGCACTTGTTCCAATAGCCAGTGGATGTGGCTCCTTTATTCCTGACCTCCTCTCTTCTGCCTGTACTCTCCTCCTCTGCTCCTCGCTTCTTCCTGCTCCCAGCCATTCTGCCTGCCTGCCTCTCCCACCAGCGACCCCCGTCCCCTGCTCACTTTTCCTCCTTCTCAGTGCTGCCGGGTGGCTGGTGATGGGCAGCATGAGCACAGAAGAGGTGTCCTGGTGCTCTGATTCCCCAGACTACAGCAGCACCGGGTGCCAGGAGAAGCAATTGCTCATGCTGCAAATCAGGCTGCATAGAAATAGGCACATATACTTACCCTGTTGATGTCAAAGATTCCCAGAGATTTTGAAGGATCCATCTGTGCTTGTCTGTTTGTCTAATTTTCCACAACTAGAAATGAGACCACCAAAAGCACCTAGGTTAGTCAGAGCATCCCTGTGTCTGGGTTTCAGAGTCACATGTGTCCTAAAAGGACAGTGATACTTGCTAAAGGACTTTTTTGAAACCGTTAGTAGAAGTTCTCCACAAGCGGTGGGAACTGTGGAGACTCCTAAAGTCTCAAAGGAAGAGCACAAGTGGGTGTTGGCCTTTGGAGAAAGCTGAGAAAGAGTTCTTGCCAATTACTGCTCGGTCTTGTAAATCCCCAGTCAGGTGAGATAGTGCTGGCTGTGGTCCAATGATGGGGACGCCTGTGTTATTCTGAGTTTCTGGATTGGAGCAGTACTGGGCCAGATGCTAGGCACGCCGAGCACGGGCAGCTCCCGTCGACCGCACCTGGAGCAGACGGTGCCCAGCAGTGCCCCAGGTGAGCTCTGGGCACGTAGCTTTGCGAGGTGACGTGGGCACCTCGCCAGCCGGAGTGCAAGCAGCACCTCGCAGTGTCTCCTGTGCCAGGCAAACCCAGTGGTGTTTGGGTTGGAGAGGGCAGGAAAGGGATGTGCAGATCTTGCTGCCAGAGCTTAAGGTTGCTGTGCTCTGGGTATAAACTGGCTGTGAATATGGAGCCTGGCAGCATGTCTTCACTGCACGTGTGGCAGTGCTGGTTCAGGTGTCTCCTTCAGATCCCTGCAGGTCCTCTTCCCACTGGAGTATCGCTTCTCTTGCACTCTTCTTCAGGGATCCCCAGATGTATCTTTGCTGTAGTTCAGCAAGCTCACCCTTTCTGCTTCTTTGCCCCATTTGTATCTCATTCGGTGTGTGTTTCTGGCTTGAAGAATGAGGGCAGCTCTTACTCAAAGTGCAGACTGAATGAAAAGGAATTTTTTAGTGGGGAAGGACAGATGGTAGCACAAGAAAAATGTGGAGACAATGTCAATCAGCATGAGAGGCTGGTCTCAGCACAGCTGCAGCCCTGTGTTCTTGCTTTGCAGAGGTTTGTAGGGACCTACTCCAAAGCAGTCAACACAGGGGAAAAGGGCACGAAGCATACTGCCCGAAAATGTGGTATGTGATGCCTGTGCACGTACTTACATGCACACTCAACATGGGCACGCACAGAGCACACGAGCCTATTCCTTGACACTGCATTGCAGCTGAGCAATGTAAAAGGAAGCCAAGCAGCTGAACACTGGAAAACCTGCCTTCAAATGAGAAGTTGAAGTGTAAGGAAAAATCAGCAGAGATTGCTGAGGTTGATGTGGTTGCAAGCAGCTACGTGGAGGCACAGCTTCCGACAGCAGAAGGCTGTCTGATGTAGCAGGCAGAAGCAGTGCAGATGCTCTACCTCAGCCAGAAATGCTGAGCTAATGCAGCAGTCCCAAGTGAGATTTTCTGGCCAGCATTGCACAGGCAGCTGGGCTAGGTGGCTTGGAGATGGGACTAAAGCAAACAAAGCGTGGAAGAGCCAGAGCATGGTATGAGGGGAGGAAGTTAAAGGAGGAAGCTCTGCCTGTCTCTGCAGTGGCTCAGTGTGGGGCTCTCCAGCTCGCTGAGGACCGTGAGCCTCCCATGGGATTTGCTGCCAAGCAGCGCGGGAGAGCAAAGATTGCGCCAGTGTCTCTGGTGCAGAGGAGGCCAAGCAGAATGAGCCGAGCTGGTCTCAGTGCAGGGGTGTGAGCTTAAGCACTGGAGTCTTTTACGTGGGGAAGAGCTGGAAAGGGCTGATGCTGTTTGGTCGCCTGCGCCCTCAGGAACAGTCCGCATGGTGTGACACGTGTGTCAGGGCAGGCTGCGTGTGAGCCCTCCTCCTCCTCCTGCTGCAGGATTGCTTCTGTAGCCGAGGGAGAGCATTTTATTAAGTGTGTCTGTGGTGGGGGAGGTACTGTTGCAGTGTCTTGGCTGATGCTCGTGTTTGCTCTGCAGTGACAAGGGTCCAGCTCTCCCCTGGCTGAGTTCTGAGTGCTTGCATTGATTCACAGCTCCACTGGCCGGAGCCAGCCGGCCAGGCTCCTCAGGCACGTGCAGGAGAGCCCTCAATGCACTGTGCGTGGGTAGCTTGCCTCTCCCCTTGGCTGTTGCACCAGATGGGGTGATGAGGAGCCTGTGCTGGTCTGGGCTGCTCAGCAAAGCGCCTGGGAGCCCAGCCTGGGCTGGAGATGGTGCTGGGTTTCCAAGCAGCTGCAGGATTTTTGCGGGGTCCGTGCTGATGCTTAGCAGCACACTTCGTTGTCGCTTCCAGAGCAGATAGCCTGGAGCATGTTTGCACAAGGCAAGCGGGAGGAGAGCACCTTGCTGTTGCTGGTGCCTGCCTGGCCGCTGGTGCTGGGGGAGCGTCACGGCAGCGGGTCCCCCCCTCCACCAGGCCTGGTGCGTGCGCGCTGCCCCCCGATGCTCTGCCTCTGCAGAGTGAGGGATTGGCTCCCCCAGGCCGGGGTTGCTGAGCCTGCTGTGATCATGTCACGTCGGGCTCCGTCGATGTTAACATCTCATTATCTTTGTTACTGTAATTACATTATCCGCTGCTTTATGCAGAATTATTCTCCGAGGACTAATTGATGGATCCATGTTTAATTCATTAATCATTAGCATCAAATTCGACAATTACAGTGCACACTGATTGTGGAATTTCAAATGTAATGAGGGAAGAATTAACAAAGAAAAGGGAAAACCTGTTTCCCTGGCATACCGCTGCTCGCCATGGGGGACAATGACATTGAGGGAAGAAGAGGCAGCAGAGAGCAGGGTGGCGCAGGTCATGGCAGACAGGAGACTGGTGGGATCATCTTGTGCCTTTCTCCTGGTTGTGGCTCCACAACGTATTCTTTCAGGTCAGTGCAGGGTCAGTAATCTCCTATGAAAGAATGGGTATTTGGGTACTGAGGAGGAAAAACTCAGCTCTCACTTCTGGACCAAAGTTGCCTTCACCCTGCAAGTAGCCCACGAGTGCAGGAGCATCACATCTCACCCTGCCGTGGCAGGTTTCCAGGGTCACCAAGAACATCCCCAGTGTACACGCGTGCTCGCACACTTTGCAGGGAAAGCCGGCTGGTCAAGGTGTGGTGTCTTCAAAATGAGCTTACTGCCCCCATGATTTGCCCATAATCCTGCGGCTGGTCTGTTACCTGCATGGTGTGTAGGACCTGTTCTTAAAATCCATGGCTACCTCCCATCGTTTCAGTATTTCCTACTCTGAGGCAGGAATCCTGTAACACTGCTCTCTTTATTTTGGTGCCTGTGAACTTATTAGCAGAAAAAAAGCCAGAGCAGTCTTTCCGGTCCTGCCCCACCAGCCAGTGGATCCGCTCATCTCAGGACCAGGGTTGGTGCAATATCCCTACCCAGCTGTTTCACTACCAGATGTGGATGCACTCCTTCCCTCCCTCTAGATGTGCTGCCGCAGGGTCTCCTTGCTTATGGAAACGGGCAGCTTCTGCTTCATACTTTGGTGGTCCTTGCCACTTCACTGTCTGAGAGTGTAGACGGGCCTTCCCTGGCACATTGTGTTGACTCACTGAAATAGCCGGCGATGCTCGGTTTTCTTTTGTCACCCTTGACTGAGACATTGGAACCGGCTGCCAGCTCATGCCCAGTCTGCTTCAGTGCAGAGCAGAACAGTTTGATTTAAGTGGAGGTTTCCGGCTTGGTTGGCCGGGGTACCGCAGCTGCAGTCATGGCGAGCAGCTCCGCAGACAGTGGCAGCAGAAGCTTCTGAAGCTGCCGGGGTGCATGCACCAGCCCGAGATCCTCTTCCAGCCAGGCTCCTTTCACCTCCTGCAGCGCGGGCGCTTCCCCGCCGCAAGCCCTGCCGCAGCAGCCCTGCCTGCCCGCGCTGCGCTCCAGCGTTCCCCGCAGCCGGCGGGCAGGCACGGGCAGCCGCAGCATCAACCGGGTCTGATGCTTCCTGCAGGAGCGAGGTGGGGGTGTGCTCCTTTGAGCGGGGCCATGTGCTGCTGACTGGGAGCCTGGTGTTAAACCACGGCTGGCCGTGGTTTCAGCTAGCTCACTTCACTTTCTGTTGAGTCCAACTGGAAAAGTTCAATGTTAGTTACTGTTGTTCAGCCAAGGGCCAAGACCTTGGACGTGGGGGTGCCAAAGCTGAAAGGAAGCGGTTGAGGGTCTGTCTGTGGTGTTTGTCTGTGTGGGACCTTTATCTTTCCTAATAATATGTTAAAAGGTTGTTTGTAGTCTGAAGATGAAGCAGAGATCAGAGATTTAGTAAAATTTATCTGTAATTAATACTTTGCATCATGAATCATGTATAAAATACTGCAAATTCATATGTATATTATAAATATTATAAATTCACTATAAGATTCATACGGTAACATCTTGCGAATGTTTATCTGGCTGCCTGAAGTAGGAGGATGAATCCAAATGTGAGGTCGGAGCCATTGCATTCAATGCTTTGCATCAAGTAGAAGCTAGAAATTGTCAGGACTTCCCGGGGAGAGGAGGACTGCATCAGGAACATTAAGAGATGACACAAGGCAGGACAGTTCCAGCAAACCTTGGTGCCCAGTTCTTGTGATGGATGGAAGCCTGAAGGACCAAGATATACTGGATCACCTTGAGCTTATATTTGCTAGGTGTATGCTAGAGTTACGATGAATTTCGTATTTCTAAGCGTTATAACTCTGTTCTCTCAGCTATTATTATTTCGTTCTATAGAAGGAGAACTGAGGCAAAGAGAAGATAAAGCCAAAATTGCCGAAAGCATCTGCTAACTATGTGCCCCCCGTTTAGAGCCTCAGAATTGCTTTTTCTTTCCCAAGAACTTAGCCTTTTTTTAGCCCTTCAAAGTGTAGCCGTGAGCAGTGAGCTCCTGTTTATCAGTCCTCAGAGCCTCCACCTGGGCACTCAGAACAGGAGGAACACATCATTAGTGGCTGGTTTTGACAAGGGTTGGTATAAGTGACTTGAACAGTAGTTCTGGGAATTTTGCAGCGGTGTATGGATTAGATCCCAGGTCCCCAAAGGAAATATTCAGCTCCTTAGCCCTGGGCTGCCCCTGCTTTCCCTGCTGCCTTCTGCGTTGTTCTTTTGGGCACCTTGATTCTGCAAGAAATCTTTCAGAAGTCCTGAAGATAACAGACCACCTCACCCCTCATCATCATCCCCATCATCCTCAGATGCATGCTGCCCCTAAGTCTGCCAATTCATCTCCAGCCCACTGTCCTTCATGTGGGCAGGAGACGTGCGAGCACTGGCTTGTGCAGTGGTCACCTCTGTGCCTGGACGAGGTGGCACTTCTGTAGAGCTGTTGGTCGGCACCGCTGTACTGTGCTGAGCTGTTTCCACTCTAGACCAAGGGGATGGGATTTTTTGAGCAGCGGTGGGTGAAGACGAGCTAGTTGCACAGCACCCATTGCCAGGGGTGCAGGGAGCGTACCGCAGTCCAGTTCCAGCCCGGTACGGGGAACTGGATATCCTGCAGTGGTTGGACCATGTTAGGTGCAGCGCTGCAGCAGGTGCTCTTGTTTAGTTTCATCCATTTTGTGTGCTCAGAGACCGCTCAGGCAGATGAACCAAAGGTGCTGGCCTGGCCTGAGCTAAACACCGGTGCAGACTGGACTCGGAGGCTGTGCTGCCTGGCCATCGCTCGCTGGGCTGTGTGCCAAGGCGGAGCGCAAACGGCACTGTCCGCTTGACCCAAGTCCTTCCTGTGCCCCACAAATCACTCATGTGGACCTGTTCTGAGTGCAGGACCTCTCCCAGTGACTCCCATGGCAGGGTGGTCAGTTGGCTAATGTAGGGTTAACCCCTTGGTTTGGAGGAGCTTACCTGTGGCTGTGGGTTAGTCACCATTGGCTGTTCCTGCATAACCTCTAAGTGGGAAACTGGTGATTTCAGGATGAGCATCCTGTCCCTGCTCAAGGGACTCAGTTACCTGTGACATCATTGGTGGTTTACAATATTCCGTGCTCCACAAAAATGTTGATTTTCTGTATGTTTCAGAGAGTCTGTGAACTTTGGCTCATCCCCAGCTTTCGGTAAAGGCCACACGGTCTCTGTGGACGTGCTAGTAGAGAGCAGACGCAGGAGCGAGGTGCTTGCCAGCCATGTCTCCGAAGGCTGGCCATCCTACCACCACCTCGCCAGCTGTCGGGCTCTAGGGTTATGCAGGGCCATTGCAGTTGGGAGACTCAGGTTATCTCTTTGGTTTTGTTAGGGGCTCCTGGGATGACTGGCAAACTGCTGCTCGTGGTCTCTCAGTTTTCACATCTGTACAACAGGAATGGCTATGCAGAGCGTTCCTGCTTCCCAGAGGGACATTGCAGCACTGGCACTGCGACGTGATCCCGTGTACTCCCCACAGATCCCAGGAACAAAGTACAGCACTGTGTGATGCTTCCTAAATTGCTGAGCAAGGCCACTACCACAGGGTGTTATCAGGATGTGCCATGTCATGGTGGCAGTAGTATTTACGGTATTGCAACATACTGCGTCCTTAGGTTTTACCGTGGTTTTGTCTGCCTTTAGATGGCCAGCTGACTCACTCTAGCTTGTAGGTAGGCAGCAGAATGATTTTTTCCAGAATGAGTCTGCTCTTGTGGGAGGAAAGAAATGCTTTCTACTAGGGATGAAATCAGATACGCTAAGGTGTTTGAGGTTTATCTGGAGTGGCAAAGGTGTATACCAGCACTGCAGGTCTGAATTGGGGCATGCTGTGGCACATCAGCTGAAACCGCTGATCTGTTGGTTGTAAAGTGGAAAGGCACACTGAGCTGCTCAGCTGAGATATCCTGGACTCTGCGTGAATATGCAAAGTTGTTACTGAGTTGTGCAAATTGGATTGTGTTTGCACCAGCCAAGAGAGGAGAGATGTGGGGGTATCTGTGAGGCAGAGCAGCAAGGAGCAACTCAGATGAAATCCCTTACGAAAACCCACAGTCTGTATACAGTCTGTGCTCGTTGTCTGCCAGTCCACGTTCCTCCAGAGTCTGTCCTCATTACATCTGAAGACCATTTTATCTGCACTTGAGCTATTATGTGAAAATACTGGTAGCCTATTCAGTCATACAGAAAAACTATTACTGTTGTATCATTTTCCAGCTTTACTGGTGACTCTGCAGATGTTTGCAAAGATGCTACCATTCTCAGAGAGTTGATAACCCAGCTATCTTGAGCATATTAAGTAGCTTCATCTATGGCTTGGTTTCCAGAAGGGCCTCATGCTCCCCTTGTCAGAGCATGACTCCTCTGTGGAGCCGATGAGCAGGAATCGTGCCTGGGAGCAGAGCTGCCTGTTCCCACCGTTCCTGGGAGCCGTAGAAGCTGTCACCCAGACATGAAAACGAGGTTTCAGCTCCTGCCCAGTGGCTGGGGTTCTGTACAAGCATGGGGAAAAAGGCAGCACCTTCTTGCTTCAGACCTGCTCTTCTTCTTGCAGGCTTCCTTTGCCAGAAATCTGGCTGCTGTTCTCCATTTTGACCTGCCAGTTGCCAAAGGTTTCTGTCCAGAACCTGTTCTGTCTTTGCCCATCTTTTAGAGAGCTGCTCACCTGTCTCTCTGCTTTGTATGTCCGCACCCAGAGCCTTGCTGTTTGGGAGGTGTGAGCGCTCAGCTTGCTAGACTCGTAGGTTGGGCATCACGGACACACTGTATTGTGAGTTTTCTCAAAAGACAGCTTCTCTGGTGTGTGACAGACTGCTCTGGCTATTCCTCTTCCAGTTTTCACCCTCATCCACAGCTGCCTTCCAGCATATCCAACCCTTCTACTTTTTTCCCTTTCGACCACAGCAATGGTGTGACTCACACATGGTCAGCAGTCGTGTTCTCCAGGAGTATGCAGGGTAGGCGTGCTGGGGTACAACTTGTACCTGTGACCTCGGGCTTCACTCAGACTGCAGAGCATCGCTCGGGGGGGCTGCCATCGCCTGACGAACCCTGTGCCCAGAGGAGATGCAGGACCTTCTCAGGCCGCTGCTTCACGCTGCCCTCCGGGGAGCCCAGCCTCTGCAGCTCCAGCACCCCGTGCTGCATCTTGTCTCTAGACACAGGGCATGAGCCCCAGTGTCCCCATGAGAGGGACCTGCAGGTGCAGCCTTGTTCTGTGGCAGTGGCCACTAGTGTTGTGAGAGCATCCAGCCGTGCCGGGCCCAGCGATGCCATCACAGCCCTGGCTTTGCTGTGCATCCCTGGGGTGGGCTGCCCTCCCCCTTATCCAGACCAGCGGAGGAGCGAGGCTGTGCCCTGGTTGCCATTGCTCAGACCCGTCTCCCCCGCGCAGAGCTCCTGCTCCTCGGGGCGAGCGGCACCATTAGCAGTGCGGGCAGGGAGAAGCTGGTGGGAGGAATCGGAGCACGGGAGGGAGCTGCCAGTGCCGGCTCCCCTCCCCACCCCGACTCTCTCTGCCCTCCCTGATGGGAAACCAGAGATTGATTTTCTCCAACCCAACAGTACAATCACTAACCCTAATTAGAGATAATTACTGGGACTTGATACACTTATTACTTGCTAGAACACTAAAGGAGCTGTGCATTGCAGGGCTGAACAGGGAAAAAGGCCTCAGAGAAAGTGAGGAAGAGAGGAACAGAGAGGAGAGAAGAACAAGGCAGACAAAACTCTGTGATGATCAGAGCCCTGCCCACGGACAATGGAAGTGCCGAAGGAAGCCAGATGGGCACGCAGCTTCGTCGCACAGGGGCAGCAAACCAGACCCATCGGCTGCAGTTGTAGTTATAAGCATCCTGCATTTCTGAACATCTGGCTCTGGGTGTCTTGCACAGGGCACCTGGAAAAATGAAGAGGGTGTAATTAGTAGCCACCTGTGAAAATCTCAGTATAAATAACTTGCCCCACATTGCCAAGGAAGACTGGGGCGACACGGTAGCTGGTATTCTCCTGGGGTGGACCGAGGACCTTTTCCAGAAAACCATGCTTTCGCTTCCATACAGACCATGCTTGTGCTGCAAAAGGAGGGGGGCAGGGGCACAACTTCTCACAGGCAACAAACTCATGCCCTTTCTGGTGTCACCCAGTCTTCCTGCCAGCTCATTCCTTCTTGAGTGCAGGCTGCCGCTTCTGGTTTGAGTCCCCCTTCCTGGCCTCTCCTCTGCTGCTCTGCACTACAGGCACACAGGTCGGTGGCTGGGCTCTTCATTCGGTTGCTGGACAGTGAAGTGTCTCAGAGGAAGGTGCAGAAACCCATTGCTAGCAGACAAGGGATAGAGCCATCCTGTTACAGGCTTGCTCCAGAGTTTTTTGTACGACTGAATCTTGTTGTTGTTAAGGACCTGCCCAGAGCCACGGGGTGTATTTTGGCTGTTTGTTCCTGGCAGGAGCGGTGCTTGCTCTGTCCCCTCCTAGGGACCTGTGCAGAACTTCAAGCTGATCCACGGTCTCTCTTGGTATTGTGCACACTGGGTGGTTGTGCTGCTGTGTGCCAGGCAGCCTCTGTGGACAAAGCAAGCACGGATGTATAAAACATGTTAGGAGTGATTAGCTTTAGAAACGGAAGTTATGTAAGAAAATATAATACAATTCTAGTGTAAGCTGAATGGCCTTTTCAGTTGCTAGCATTCGTGAGCTGAGTGCAAATGCTGGGTTTTCATCGTTCACTGCAATACTTGTCCAGGTCCACGCTTCTGCAGCAAATCCAGAAAGTTCTGGGTCTGCTTCCTTGCTTCCTGCAATTTTATATCAGACTCGGCTTCCTGCTTCTGACTGTAAATGCAAATGGTGATTCGTATTGTTGCAACCTGTCATGAGTGTCTGTCTCCCACCGCCGTCTTGGTGATTGCTTTTGGACTTTTCAGCTGCACAGTAGCTTTTCTGGTTTTTATTTTAAACAGTATTACTTGTACATTTTCTGTGGCTTAGGATTTCAGGTTTCTACAGAGAGTGTAAGTGACACCTCTGGTCACATTAACAGGCCGGGAGAGAGATCCAAAACAAGGACCATTTTTCCTTCACCCACTCCCCACTGCTTATTCCCAGCACTTCAGTCTGCGTGTCTCAGAAACAGTTTCTGAAATATTTCACTATAACACGTTGGAGAGTAAATTACATTATCATGGTGATACTCACTGGAGGACTTAGACAAGTGACACTAAAGCTTCCTTACACTTTCTGAATCCTACTGGTTCAAAGAAGCAATGCAGCCCCCATGGAGAATGCCATAGTTACCCACATCTACACAGATGGGGAGAATGAATCACAAAACTAAAATTTAGTAGTGGCTTAGGTAAAAGTAACCTTGATTTCGTTGTACTGGTGTTCAGGCAGAGTAACATTCAAATCAGAACTAAGGAGTGTTAAACACACGCACGCACAGACACACGCACACAAAAATATATATCAGAGCCAATTTCACAAAGCTGAAAGCAATTATGAGCCAGATCATTTGGGAGAAAGAACTTAAACAGAAAAAAATGTGAAGCATAATTAGAAGTTTTTAAAGAACATTTTACTGGATACCAAAAAGTTAAAATCAAAAGGAAGATTGCACTGCTTAAAAATGTATTACTCTGGGTTAAGAGGAGGTGTAAACTACTCATTCTCTCTCTGTCCAGATAGCAAAGAATGCACAGGAACAAAAGAAAGTGGAGGGGAGCAAGCTGTATTGTGCTAACGTATTTTGTACATCTGTGTATCTGTATCTGTAAAAAGCAATAAAAATAATGGCAACATAATAAAGTAATCAATAAGTATTGAGCAGAAGTTGAAAGCTCCAGTAGGTAGATAGTTGATAACACCAGCGTGGTCCTGCATGGCCAGCTGGAACCGCGGATAGAGGCTCTCTCTGCCATTTAGCCCTTTGCCAGAGCTCCACAGACTAACATCCGCCGCGAGTGATTAATTATAAGCAGCCCTCAAAGTGACCCTTTTGGCTTTGTGGGAAGCATTCCAGCTCCTGACGTTCCCAGACTTGCTCTGGTTACAGCCGCACAAAGGGTTTGTTTCACTGTTTTACATGGGTTCATTGCTTGCGGAGAAGTCATGCACCTTGTGCCTGCCCAGCTTCCCCAGACCATGCTTAGTACCAGTCAAATTTAGGGAAGAAGTTAAATACATTTAGCAAATTATGCTGTTGATGAAGAACTTAGAAACAAAGTCACCGATGAGATAAGAATACCAGCACACCAGAGTTGCTGGGTGTGTCGTCTTTCTCCATAGGGACGTCAGTGCCTCAGCTGATGGGAGGACCGACACTGCCTGCCACATCTGAGAACCTCCTCGTTTGCGGACTTCTGCCTGAGTCTGTCATCTCTTCTGCCTGAGTCTGTCATCTCTGCTGCCTCTCTCCTAGAGGGAAACCTCTCTTTCCTTCTCTTTCACAGCTGCTTTACTTGAAAAAAAGACAAATCTTGCATGTCGGTTCCTCCTCCAACACAGATCCAGATGTTGAGCTCAAAGCAGCTCCTGTGTCCTCCCTGGTGCTTTTTCCTGTTCTGGTCCCAGCAGTGCAGCGTGGAAATGCAGCGGGGTCTCCTTTACCACCACTCGGTGTGTCTTGGCTTTACACTCATCTTGTGCCATGTACTTGGTGAACTTCTACTGATGTGGCTGCCTTGTCCACAGCATCTTGATCACTGTAATACAGTATTTTTAGCCTGTGAAGCATGAGAATAGTCACTGTTCATACACCTTACCAAGTTCTTAATCTTCAACTTTTTCATGTTCCATGGAGACTCTACATAACATACAAATAAAAGTGATGGATTTAGTATCTGAAGCTCATTTCCCAGCTTACCTTCCCCCCTCTTGGCTAGTTTCAGGAGCCTACATTACCATGGTTGCACAAGGGGAGACAGAAAAGGTAACCAGCAGAATTAAAGACAGTGAAAAGGTTTTTTTCAAGTTTATTAGGAACTAATGAATCCTAAAACCAGCATTCATTCATTACTGTAAGGAAATAGTAGAATGGTTAATAAAGAAAAAAAAGGGAAGTGTTCAGTGAACACTTCTGTTTGGTGTCTGGGAAGAGGCAAGATGATGTATCTTATCACAGAATGATGAATTCTTCATATTCCAACTGTAATTAGGAAGCATATTAAACAGCAGGTAGGAGATTTAGACATGTTTGAATCAGCAAGTCTGAATTATTTAATTCAGGAATTCTAGAAGATGTGGTCAAGGTCTTTGTGAAGTGTTGATGGTGATTGTCAGTTTTGGGACGGAGAGGACTTCTAGAGGGCTGAAGTTCATGGATTTCGTGTCCACCGTATGAGAATGAAAGCAATAGATTGGAAGGGGCTCAGAGAGTAGCTGTAAAAACAATGAAATGCTTGCAAAATGCACCTCATAGTGAAAGATTCAAAGATTCAATTTGTTTAGTTTGTCAGAGAAAAGGTTAAGAGATTATTTCAACACCATCTGTAAGTACCTATATAGGAACAAAAATTTGGTAATAGAGAGCTCTTTATCAGATAAAAATATACCAAGATCCAATGACTGGTAGCTGAAGCAAGACAATTCAGACTAGAAATAAGGTGCAAATTTCAACAGTGAGGGTAATTAACCACTGGAACTACTTATCAAGAGTTGCTGTGATTTCTCTGTCACTGACAATATTCTAATCAAGATTAGAAGATTTTCTAAAAGATACGTTGTAGTTCAGACAGCAGTAAATTAGTGGAAGACCTATGGTGTAATTTTATGCTATGCAGAAAAGATCAGACAATCAGAGGGCTTCTGGCTGCTTCTGACTGCCTGTCCAGGTGTGCTGTCGCTTGCTCTCCTGGGGGATTCGCCCCTTCCCCACACAGCTCTGGCCACCCTTCCCTGGCGGTGGAGCTGCACGGCGAGCGGACAGGCGTGCTCCAGCAGGCTCCACGGGCTCTGCCTGGGTGCTTGGTTCAGGCAGAGCTCAGGCTGGAGAAGGACTGAGTAGCTGCAGCTGCCTGCGGTCCCCAGGCTGTCGGCGGGCTCTTGGTGCCTGAGGATTTTGGGGGGCAGCCATTACTGCAGTACCTGTTCACAGGCTTCTCCGGTGTGCTGGGGTCCCGCTAACTCTGTACGTAGAGTCAGCCCCGTCTGACCCAGAGAGGAGTCTGGTGCGTCAGCTTGAGATGCCTTGGCTTATCTCAAGTGCCCTCAAGTTCTGGTTGGGAGATGGGAGTATAAAATGGTAACGGTGTTACGGTCAGCTTTTCCCATCCTGCTGCAGGCGGCTTGGTTTTTCGGTCCTCCCAGAGATGTCTGGACTATGCAGAGCTGTTTCTCCTGGTGGTTCGTACCTGCCATGGATTAGCTTTGGTAGGAGCTAGGGTGTTACATAGTCACTTACCACGTGCATATGTCCAAAAATGTGCTCTCCAAATGCAGTGCTAAGAAAGGAGGGAGATTCCCCTGTGTCAGAGCATCTGTGAGGCCCAGTGAAAGGCAACGGCTCCCACTGTGTGCAAGCTGGCAGATCCTGACGGCCTTGCTAAGAAGCAGGGCTGGGAAACCTAGGTCGCCTGTGGTTTGGATCAGTGATTTTGCACAGACATCCGCTGTTGGCAGAGCTAGGAAGGACATCTGTCGTCCCTGAACATGCCCGGCTGTGCTTGTGGGGCTGTATAGGTGCTTGGCATTGTTGCCACCTCCCAAGGAGAACTTGGGATTTGATGTCTTTCAAATCACATGTCTCCATCCTGGTGCTTCTGGTCGATAAGAGCTAGCCTGCGTTTTTTGGGCTTGTTAATGGCAGGAATTGTTCAAGAGGAAGGAACCGAATACGTCCAGCAAAACAGCATGCACTGCTTGGTTCAGAAAACCAACCTGACAGAGACTCTTCTGGCTCCGGATCTGCTCCGGGGTGGGGGCAGCTCTGGGAAAGGCAGCCGCAGGGTGCTCCCAGGACAGCTGCATTCCTGCGTACATGGCAGCCCATTGGTGGAGAGTGGTGAATTATGTCTTTACCAGCAGGGATTTCACAGGCAGGCAGCTTAACCAGGCTCAATGGCTCTCACCTCCCTTCAAGAACCAGTTGGTTTCTCGGAACTGAGGAGTTTCCCACCAGCTGGAGGTGGGTACCGTCCAGCATGCTCCGTGCAGCCTGGGAGCAGCGTCTTGGGGTCCAGAGCAGCGGCGGCTGCCCCACATGCATGGCTTTCGGGGAGGCTTTGAGATGTGCTCTGGCTGCAGACGCCAACAGAGTACTTCAGAGTCAGTACACTAAGGTGACCTGCAGGAATTCTAATTTTTATTTGGAATAAATGATAATCAGTTGGCAACAAGTACCTTAAAGTTTTGGTTAATGGGTAGTAATAACTGATGACTCTTTGGGACATGGTTTGGCAGATAGTGAATAGTATTAATCTGCAGTTGCTGTTGGCCTACTGCAGTACAAGAGAAAACAGGGTTTGCTTCATGCCAGCGTGTCCTCACTGGGGATCCTGGGCTGACCTCCATCACTATCTCATGCCGTACGGCCGCAATCTCTGCTGCAACGTAGCATGGAGGCACCACCCCTCTTCCTGTGCCAAAGCAAGACCTGGCACTTCAAAGAAAAGACCTGTGCTGTCCTTAGCCATACAAGGAGGAATTCCCGAACTGCTGTCCAGCTTGTGCCTCTTTAAAATTTAGCATACCTCTGTTCCCCCAAATGAACCCCGCTTCTTCCATGTTGTAAGGGCCTAGTAAGCAGCCACCCATCTGCCCCAGGAGAGCAGTGCTGAGGCGGGGACAGACAGTCAGTGGCTCCTTGCAGAAACATAACTGCAGGCAATTGTCCGTCCGTGCCCTTAGCTCTGCAGGGCCTCGGGGAAGTCATGGGGTGCAGGTGGTCAGGGATCTATCCCTTCATATTTCTGGGAGGCAAAAGAACATACAGGCAGTCTGAGCTGAGGTGAGGTATCCAGCCAGCTTCCTGCCTTCTCTAAAAGCACCTGCCACCACTGCCTCAGCCTGCGCTAGCGGTGGCTTCATACACAGATAGAGTGTGCTGGGATAGTCCAGCTGAGAAACGATGGAAGCCTGAAGAACTGAGGCCATGCTGTATCCACAGGATGAGGCCCAGTATCCTGCTCAAGCAAAAATTATGACCCTGTCCACGAGTAATTACGCTGTGCCAGAACATAGCTCCAGCGAAGGAACCAAGAGTGAAGCTCGCTCCAGACAGCAGCAACTGGTTCAGAAATCCGTGCCTTCAGTTTTCATGAGAGCTGCAAACTTCTAAAAGTGTTTCTCTGCTGTCAGCTCACTTTGCTGCGCACAACTTCTGATAATCACGTCCAGCCAAGCCATCCTGACCGCAGTAGTGTAGTTGGTGTGCAGAAGCACAGGCAGAGCAGAATCTAGCTGCCACCTGACCATTCTCCTGTTGGCCGCTCTTTAATGTTGAACAAATCCAGCAAGAGATAGCTCTTCCTTTGAGTTAACACCAGGCAGGGGTCTGAGGGCGTGAAGACCTTTTTGTGTTGCAGTCTGCTGTGTGCATTGGCCAAAGGAGGAGGAGCCTTCAGAATCCTGTCCCCTTGCTGAGGTTGAAACGGCAGTATTCCTGGGCTGACAGCATCAAATGCAGCAAAGAGATTAGCCCAGGACCATAATCGCTGGTACCTGTCCTTTGTCTGCTGGTGCACAGAGCGTGTCCATCTGTGCCACTGAAGCGGTCTTTTTTCTGTGTCCTGGCCAGAGTGCAGACACTCGGCACCCAGGACACGTGCGTCGAGGAGACATCTGGCTTCACCGGGAGCTTGCTCAGAAGTGGGTGTCGGATGCTGATGGTAGGAGGTGGAGCTGATGTGTCACAGCTCGGTTTCTTCGGTGCTGGTCAGGTTATTGTATGTTCAAGGAAGAGAAGGAAGTAGTCCTTTCCTGAATGACGTTGTCAAGGATGTAGGTATTTCTGTTTTACTCCTATTAAAAAAGTATGTGACTTAGCACGTCCATACACTTTGTGTTGCTATTACTGGCACTCTGCAGTAGTTCAGAACGGCAGGCTGTAGAATGTGAGCAGGTAGGCTAATAGGATTAGTAGAAATGGAAAGTCAGCTTTGTTTTCTGTACCCATTCCACCTTGAATTAGGTTTTTTTAAGGTGGTAGGTTGTGCATGAGGATCTAGGTGAGGTATCATACCAGCTTTGTGCAGAAAGTGTGCATGCTTCCCAGTTATGCAAGGCTTAGCTCATCTTGCACACGAGGGATCACCTTTGACTTAACCTCGCCATGCCCATGTGGGATCACATTTGACTTTCCAGCCTTGTTGGTGGTGTGGTTCGGTGGTGCTGTGATGAGGCAATACTTGCAGAATTCCTCCTCTTCTGGTGTTCCCAGTTAGGAGGCCCGGCCTACTGCAGACATTCTTTTCATTGGGGTGCAACCCAAATCCCATGGAAAACAGTACATACTTTCCCAGGATTTTCTGAATCAGGCCCATTAGTTCCAGAGTGCATGTCTTTGCATTGGTACTAAATAAATTTTGTTGTGGTTTTGTTAGCTCACTTCTCAAAATCCTGCATAACATTCATAGTCCTGCATAACATCTTCACCACCAAAATACTGGCAATGCTTCCAACTTAATGTCACCAGGAAGTTTCACCAGAACCCATGCATTATTTTGCCAAATCACTGTTGAAAATACTAAATTAGTCCAAAGATTTGTCCAAAGATCCTCGAGTGACTCTGCAAATGATCTCCTTCCCAACTGATGGTACCTTTTTTTGCTAACTCACCTTTATCCAGTTCCCCGTGCATCCACACCTTAATGAAGAATTTCCAGTTTGCTTTGATTCAAGTCTTCTACTGAAGTGGCCAGGCTGCCACACTCCCCGCTTAGAAAAATGACGTTCTGTTTTTAGGTCATTTTCCATTTACTGCCATGTCATCAGTTAGGCTTTACTTAAAAAGTCATCATGAAGCCTTGCCTGCTGGTGAGGTCACACTAACATGTCTACATGAATATCTTTTTTTTTATTTTGAGGAAATAGTGATTGGGAGAGCTTTGCTTGAGGGACTGTAGGCAGGGTCAGGGAGAGTTCAGCTCCTGGAGGCTTTGGATCAGAGAGGCAGTTAGTATTTTACATGTAGCCTTTTATTCACCTTTCACTTTGCTTGCCTAATTTAAAGGGAACATATCCGGCAACTGCCAGTGGTGTCACTTCCAAAAGGACGCAATTCCGGAGGGCTCTAGTCTTGTTGGGACCACCTTGCAGATCCCTGGGACAAGCCGGAGTTGTGCAGCCGAGAGATCTGTGAGGACATTTCTCTGCAGCTGGGTGACTCCAGACAGCTGGTGTAAAGTGCAAGGGAGCTCCTGGAGAGACTGCAGGGGCTGATAGAAGCTGTTCCTGGGAGTCACAGCAGCACCGTTTCATTTCAAAACTGAATTTGTAAATTGGCGTCACTTCTTCATGGCACATGCTGTGACAAGGCAGGCGTCAGATTCAGGAGGCTCGTGCTGGGCGCTGGTGCTGGGTCCAGTGGTCGCTGTGGGTGTGCGGTGTGGGCTCTGAGCGTGTGTCGGTGCCTTTCCCAAGTGTGTCTTCTTCTGCACACGCTGGGTGTCCTGCAGGCCTGGTGCGGGTCACACTGCATCTGTGGCCGCCTGCCCTGGCAGCGTGGTGTGCTGTTAGGGTGGCCACTGGCAAAGCCAAGCAGGGCTGCGAGGCAGGCTCTCGAGGTGCCTGGGGTTGCTGCGGTGCGAGTCTGACCACAGCAGCCTTCCTTTCCTGCTGCCTTTTCTGCTGCCAGCACTTGTTCCCACTGCCCAGCCTCACCCTCCACATGATGCCGTAAAAACTGAGGAGGTCCATTGCTAGGGGCAGGTTTGGAGGGTGCCTTGGCCACAGCAGAGTGACATGTCCCTGGCTCTGGTCAGGGCTGGGGCACTTGGGCATTTGTGGCAGCTCACGCTGCTCCTCGGAGGAGCGATGGAAGGGCACATGTCTGCGGTCTGGGGCTCCCAGCATGGCTGGGGTGGAGGTGCTAGGGGCAAATCTGGGCACCCTGGGGCTCTGCAGGACTTTCCCCTCTGCTGGAGGAGCTTCTCCCAGGCACGCTGCACTCCTGCTGTTTGCCTCCCTGTCCTCCATGGCTGTCGCGATAGACGCGTGCTGCGCACGCAGCCTGGAATGGGGCCGGCAGGCACTGCCTGAGCTCTGGGGGCAGTCTGTCCCGTCCTGTCCCGTCCCGTCCTGTCCCAGCCCGGCAGCACGGTCCCCAGGACCCAGCTCTTCCCGGTCCCGGGAGAGCAGCGTTGTCCCTGCTCCAGTGGCAGCAGGCTCCCTCCCATGAGGAGGCAAGAGGAGATGGATGTGGCAGTCAGGAGCGGAGCGCCAGCTAATTACCCTTCCGAGTGTGTCTTGTAAATTAAGGGCTAATTAGAGGCAAAGTCAGTGTCATGGTTTTACACGTGTTTCTGTGGCGCTGAACAAGGGGAGGGAGGGGGAGCGTGCGGCAGCCGGGCTGGAGGCAGACGAGCCGGTGGCTCTGCTGCTCCTGCCCCATGGGCAGGGGCCCTGGCAGCTCGGGCCTGCAGGGCACCGCGACCCTGCGAGCTCTGCGTCGGCACTGCCGGGGCAGGCAGGATCTGCAGGCAAGGCTTACGGATAGCCCCTACACAGTGCAGCAGAGAAAGGGGATTTTTCATCCAGAGTGGGTACATGGAAGAGCAGGGTGGGAGGCACCCGCCGTGCTGGCAGTGAATTAAGGGTGTTCGTGGATGGCAGGCATGCCTGGTGCAGGGCTGATGGCCCACATCACCTCTCCGTTCAGCACACACCTTGGATCTGCCTTTTGCAGGGGGGGATTTGGGCTTCTCGAGCTGTCATTTCAGGCACTCTGCAGCCTCAGGCAGCGCTCAGGCACCAGTGACATTTGAATCACATTTCTTAGGGTTTCATGGAAACAGCAGGGACAGAAACACAACTTTATGTACAAAATCTGGGGCTCCACATGGGATTTTACGGGGCTCTGCTCTTTGTGGAGGGTGGCTGAGCACTAGAATAGGTTGCCCAGCAAGGTTGTGCAGTCTCCCTCCTCAGTGATACTCAAAAGCCATCCAGACACAGTCTGGGGCAACTGGCTCTGGGTGGCCCTGCTTGAGCAGGGGTTGGGCAGGATGACCTCCAGAGGTCCCTGCCAGCCTCAGTCATGCTGGGATTCTGTGAGAGCAAAATGAGGCTGGTTTTACACAGTGAAGACACAGTCAGGTGAGCTGTCCTGGCTGTAGCAGATCCAGCTGGGGACCTGCTCCTGCAAGTGTCCATCTGCTCTCCAGCCTGCTTCTGTGAAAGGATCCTACTTACATACCAGTCCCATGAAACAAGTTGCTCGGATTCTCTTAGCCCGGCTCTTTGCGTGGCTACGGGTGGTCAGCTGGGGTAAGCAGACGGGTCATGCTGTGGATGCGCGTCTCATCGGCCGGGCACACTGCGGCCGGAGCCGTTCAACGGGCTCTGTCCTCATCCATGGCCAGAAGGGCTGGTGTGGGACTCCCAGCTCAGCATCTGTGCTTCTGGGCGTGGAAGGAGGAAAGGTAGCTTCAGAGTAGGGAAAGGGACCCTTTGCTTGCCCCTGAGCTCCCAGAGCACTTGCTCTACGGTGGCTGGAGCTGAATGCCCTAAGGGAAGGCACAGGAAAGTGCTTGTAGTGGGCAGGTGTAGGGTAATCCCTCTAGAGCAGCGTCATCCTCCTTAACAGATTGCCTGCAGCCTTGAACAGCAAGATTTTTGCTCCCTGGCAGAGCTGCTCTGTTTACTATTCTGGAAATCGTGGATATTCTTGTAATCCAGAAACACTTGACCCATTTTGAATCTCTGAGTGATCTTGTCTTCTATGACGGCCCCTAGTCCCAAAACCACTCCTTTCCTGGGGGGCTCAAGGTCTGGGCTCAGCTGAAAGGGTTTCCAGCTAGTGGGACGAGGCTTTGCTACCCACGATTGCCACCTTACAGACATCTGTTCCCCTGCTTGTCCCTTTGACATCCTCCATGTGATTTTCCATTCGCTCCTAGTGCCTCCAACATGGTTGTTGCTAGGGACACACAAGGAGTGAAGTTAAGGAGAGTGGATGGGCACACTGGCTATGGGGTGGGTTTGTGTTTATCCAGGTGCCTGAGGCTATAGTGAAGATTGTGAGCAGACCTTGAACTCCAGCTGCAAAGCTCCAGCTGGCTGGAGGGGGAAGCTGTGTGCCAGGATGCCTAGCTGTGCATCCCGGGGTGCTATGTTGAAATACATCAAGCTGGGTGTCCCTCTGAGAAGTGGTGTGTGCTGGACA
Organism: Ciconia boyciana; assembly: GCF_034638445.1. Classification (NCBI taxonomy): domain Eukaryota; kingdom Metazoa; phylum Chordata; class Aves; order Ciconiiformes; family Ciconiidae; genus Ciconia; species Ciconia boyciana. The sequence continues at coordinate 169,119,039 of NC_132935.1, forward strand.
GTGCTCTTTTCTCAGCAGCTTTGGGGGGTGATGCACTGGCACCCCTTGGGAGAGGAGAGCCAAACAGAGCCTGTCCTCCTGCAGGGCCACACAGGGGCATGTTGCATCAGGTACAGGACAGCTTTTCCTTCTTCCACTGTGCTTCAGAGCAGCAGTTGGTCCGTGCTAAATTCATGTGTCTCTTGCAGGTGCTCCCCACTCAACCAGCAGTACCTCCCTGCACTCAGAGCGCTCCATCAGCGGCATCAACCTGGTGGGCTTCAGCTCAAAGCCAGATGGCATGCACCAGCGCTCCTACTCCGTCTCCAGCGCGGACCAGTGGAACGAGGCCGTGGCTATCCCCGGCAGCTGCCCCAACCCCTGTAAGTAGCACTTCTGACCCCTCTCCCCTCAGCCGCAGCAGCTGGGGAGGTTTATTTTGGTGATGGGGCGGTCCTGAGCTGTGCCCTGTGGCTGCGAGCCCAGAGTTTGCTCACGGGTGTCAGACACAGCCTTTAGGGCCTTGGTGGGACTGTCCACCTTCATGAGGGTCAGCTGGCAGTGTCCAAACCAGGAGGGAGAAGCTCTCCTGCCGGGCATGGTGAAGCAGTCTCCCTCCAGCCAAGGGATGCTGCTCCATGGCAGGACTGTTCTGACCTCGCTCCTCCGCCTACCCCACTCTCAGCTCACTGTGTGAGGAGTAACCATTGCTTTCCCCCATCTCTGCTCCTCATCGGCACCCCCAGCTCCCAGATTTTGGGGCAGTTGAACGAATAGGAGTAATTCCTGTCTCTGGAGCACACACTGAGCGCAGCCCGCCCCCTCCCCCCACGCTCACTCGCTCTCCGTGATGTTTCAGGACAGTTGAGTGAATTAAAATAATTCATACATTTCCCAACGTAGCCACTTTGCCGAATTGGAAAATAAATGCTTTTGTGCTGCATTCATCACTCCTTCGTTCCTGGCTCTGCCGCCGCACTAAAAAAGCAGTTAAATGCACATCAAGAGTGGAGGAGCCATTTCCATGCCTGCTCGCCCCTTGTAGTTCTCATTAGCGCAGCAGCCGCCCCCCCGCTCGGTCCCAGGGGCTTTCGCAGTTTAAAGAGAGCCTCTTTATGATCATTACCGGAGTCCGACTGTGCGGGCGCCATTTGCAGCTGAGGAGGCTCCTCATTTGTAACTGTGAAAAACTATCAATTTCAGCGCGCCTGATGCAGCGGCTCCATCATTGGCCCCATCAGCTCCCTGCTGGAAGCGAATTAATCAGACTGTTACTGCTGATGGGGCAGCGCAGGCGACGGGAGCGGAAGGGCGCAGCTCTGAGCATTAATGTGCCGGCAGCCCCCCCGCCCCTCGCCTCGGACACGAGGTGCAGCAGGGCAGCCTCCGCTCCTCCAGCCCTGGAGGAAGCGGGGTGCGAGGGGGGCCGCCGCACCGTGCACCGCTTTGGACACAGGCGCATCTGCTGGGATGCTGCGGGGCTGGTTCCCCGCACCAGGAGAGGGGTGCCCCCACCGCAGGCAGCGCCTTGCCCTGCCCACAGGAGCCATGCACGCAGGCAGCAGGAGCCTCCCGTTCAGACTGCCGAGCGTGCCCCTGTGCGTGCAGCAGCGAGGTCTGCACGCACGCACGCAGGCGAGCAGACAGGCAGCGCTGTGGTCTGCACGCACGTTGCCTTTGCACAGGTGAATTTTGTGTCACAGCCCTTCCGGACAGCAGCTGTCTGCCTGGATGGCCTCCTGCCCCAGGGACCGTCATGGCAGGTCTCATCCTCTTCCTAGCAGCCCTGCTGTGGAGCCCAAGGGCCTGGCGTGGCCACGCTGTGCGTTTTGCCTGCCCTGGCCTGGCCTGAGTGTCACAGGAGAGCAAGCTGGCCTCTGCTCCCTGTCCCTGGGGGAGCCTGCTGCGCTTGCGGCCACCCGAAGCAATCTACCTCTTTCATGCAGAGTAACCTGGAGACTGACACAAAGAGGAGCTGAGATGCTGCTGCTTCTCCCCGTGGCACGGAGGGATGAGATGTCGACTCAGTGCTAATTGTGTGTCTCGAGCACTGATGGCTGCTTGTCCACTCTGCCTGAGTCCCGCTGCACTGTGCTGGACCACGAGCCCTGTGGGTCAGTCCTTCCTTGCCTTGCCCTGTGTTAGCGGTCCAGAGACATGTCACTGGGCCAGCTGTGCTGAAGGGTCCGCAGCGCACGAGGGGCGACCAGCCTAGCTGTCCGGGGGCCTCCTGGAGCAGCCTCACAGTCCGTCCCCCAGCTCACAGCTCGTGGCGCCGTCCCCAGTACGCTGGTGGGGAAAGCAGCGATTTCGTATGTCCCAGCGACTGTCACCCGTTGCAGAACCGCTTGGGGCTGTCGAGAAAGGGCTGGGGCAGGTGGAGCCCCTGGAGCAAAACCCTGGCCCCAGGGCGACCGTGAACAGGTCCCTGGGCTCCTGTCCCTGTCGGCTGGAGCAGCCCCGGGCTGCGCACACACCAGGCTGGCAGCTCTCTGGGCTGCGTACCTGCAAGGCCGGTGGTCAGCAGAAGAAGTGGGTTCTCAGTGTCAGGAGGGAGAGGGCTTTGGGGGGGGGGGGGGGGGCAGGCAGCACTTCCCGTGCGGCACTGCGTGCCAAGCTGAGCGGCATGTCCACCCCTCCGCTGCAGGCTGAGCTAAGCCGAAGCAGGCATGCCTCGCACCCACGCCTGAACCCCAGCTGTGCCACTGTGTCTGTGCAGCCCAGGTCTGAGTTCTCCGCTGTGTTTCCAGCTCTAAATGGCGGGGCAGGGCGGGGAATATTTCTCTGCTCGGAGCAGACTTGCAGGCACGTGCAGAGGGTGCAGGCTGGCCTCACGGCTCCTAGGGACGGGCTGCCTCCTCTGGTTGTGCCCTGGAGAGCACATGGAAGAGAGGTGGGATGGGCTGTACAGGTCGTGTAAACATGCTCCAGCACCTTTTGTGTTTGTCCTTTACGGGAGGACCTCTGCGGCCCACCCGTGTGGACCCAGGGGCTGCCCTTAAGACCACCTGGTTTGGAGGGAGGAACCAGGAGGTCCCACGTGTGCCTGCGGAAGGGTTCCGGTGGTGAGGCGGGGACCTGGAAGTGCTTGGGTGGGTCGGAGGAGCTCAGTTCTCTTCTACTGGGGAAAAAGAGGGAGAGCAAGCAATACCTGATCTTGTAGAGGGAGTGTGTTTCACGTTCTGCCCCCACCCCATTGTAGTCCCATCCCCATCCCACTGGGGGCCCTGGAAGCCCCCAGCTCTGTGGTTTTAGCTGCTGGGCAGTAAGAAGAGCAGGGACATGGACAATCTCTGCTCTGCGGAGCGGGAGGTGTCAGGCTCACTGCAGCCTGCAGGTGTGTTGGCAGGAGCTGCAGAAGGGCATGAACCCTCACGCTGAGCCTGGAGGCGGGCGCGATGCCGGCGGTGCGTAGTTTGGCCCGAGGGGTGTCCTTGGTGAGCAGCTGGGCAGCAGAGGTAGGCTGGATGCACCACGTATAGCCTCAGACAACAAAGTTCAGGTCCCCTGCGACATCCAGGCTGGGAGATGAAGGTGCCTCACACCTGCTCTAAGCATAGTCCTGTTGAACGGTATCAGTAATTTATATTTACAAAGATGGAGTCTGAATTTATTAGATTTAGCTCTCTTAATTGTCAAGGGTGAACTATTTCCCTGTGGGTAAATAGCAGCAGAAACACCCTACTAGCGTGTGTCAAATGTAGTAGAAACCAGAGATGGAGGGGCTCTGATGCCGCATCCTCTCTCGGCCTTGTGAGGGGGACACAGGCTGCGCGCCGGACCTCTGCACGGGGCAGCTCCTGGCCGCTGCCTGTAGCTCTCTCCATCCCACTGTTGGATGGTTGTCTTGCCACACAGAGACGGACCAAGCCCCGGAGAGCCAGTCTGACTGAACCGGGCTGAAAAGGGAGAGTAGAGACTAGGCTGGAGCGGGAGAAGGGCTTGCCAAGTCACAGGCAGTCCCCACTGCTGGAGGGTGCTGCCCTTGTTAGATGCTGTGATTGCTTTCTTAATTTCAGGTGCCAGGAAACATGGAAATTGGAGGTTGGGACTTGGTGGGAGACATTGGGTTGTTGCAAAGAGGACGGCGAGCTGCTCAGGATAGAAGCGGGCTGGGAGCAGAGCTGCCATACGTGCCCTGTGGGTGGGTGGACACTGGAGAGGCAGGAGTGTATTTCGGAGAGGGTTAACAGTGCAGCGAGGGCTCCTGCGCCTCGTTGCCTTCCCCGGAGTCTGCATTTTTATGCTGATTGGAAGCCTGCGCTGTGTGTGCTGCTGAAATTGAATGTCAGGCTTTTGATTTTGTTGCTGGTCTCTAATGAAATTTGACATTTAATGGTGAGTGCAGCGGCAGCGTGTGTGTGTGTGATCGGAGCTTGATTAGCGCGCTCTAATTGACAGTAATTAGGCAGCTCCCTGATTGTTTCTAATTCTGCTATTAATTGTAAGGAACAGTATGATTGAGGATAAATTTGGTGCGTTGCTGCTGGGGATGCAGCTTCTTCAGCTCCGTATCGGAAGCCTATTGAGACCATCATGCTTAGGTTCCTAAGTGTGGCAACCCCAGTCACCTCGTCTGGCAGAGCAGTGCCGTGGGGGATCGATGCTTCTGCAGCAGCAGTGCAGATCCCGGGACCTGGATCTGCACCTGGGGGGCCCGAGAGCACCTCCTGGGAATGTCCCTTCCCAAAACGCACACATTGCCCTGTGAGGACACTGCCACTGAGCAGTATGCGGAGGGACACGCGCTGAGGGCTTGGCATGTCAGGCTGCCCCCAGTGATGCCACTGTGCTTGTCCTGGCCACGTAGATGCCAGTGCTGTCTCCATGTGATCATCCCAGATGAATTCCAGTGCAGAGCGTGTCCAGCCTGATCCTGCCTAAGTTGTCTGAGCTGGAGCAAGTGTCGGAGCTGCCCCGCGCGATGGGGCTGAGCACGGTACTGTCCTGTCTCATGGGACTGTGCATTTTGAGCCAGGTGGAGCACCAGGGCTGTCTCCAGGACGCTTGGTTGTCTCTAGAAAGAGCAGACTGTCACTGTCTTGCTGTACATTACTTTCTTTATCTTTGTTCCCAGCTAACGGTACTGCCGATTCTCTCAGCTCCAGCCCGAACATTTCCAGTGCTGCCAGCCCGAAGCTGGAGCCACCTCCATCACCACATGCAAACAGGAAGAAGCATCGCAGGAAAAAGAGCACAGGGACGACTCGGCCTGATGGCCCCAGCACGGCAGCAGAAGGTAGGAAAGGTCTGCTGCATGGGGGGCAGCTCCACCGGCTCAGAGCACCAGGCGCCCGGGAGTCCTGCCGGGGCTTGTCGGGGACCTGGGGCTTGGAGTGCTTCTCGTCCAAGCCGGCTTGTGCTTAGGCAGAAAGAAGCAACCCGCCCCTCTTGCTCTGCCCTTGATTTCTTACCTGCAGTGGAAGCAGGACTGCCATCATGCCCATGACTGCACATACTATTAGTGGCAATAATAATTACTAACTGTATTAGCAGAGCTGAGAGCACACCACATAGTTAAGGTGTGCTTCAGGTGTGCAGACACTTTCTACCACAAGAAATAACTATTTCTGTTGGCTTGTAAATTTGCCAGACTTTGATCATTTAAAAGACCTATGCTAGCCACCTGCCTCAAACTTTTGGAAAAATTCGTCTACTTCAGGAAACCGGTTGAAGATGTATACATTGCTTTGCCTGTGCTAAAAGTACTGATGGTTTTTCTGTTGAGAAACTTTTGTGTCTCTGTGGTTTCTGAAGAGGGACCCAAAGCTTGGCAGGGAGCTTGCAAGGCATAGGGAGGTGCATTTTGCTGTGAAAAGCCATCCAGATTTGTCCAGGTAGAGATTATCTTGGCAACCATGTTCTCCAAAGCCTGGATCTATGGTTAGCATCTGTGGAAAAAGTGATCCTCACTCTTTAAGATTTTACTTCATCCTAGGTTATCCTGTCCCACAGCACTCAGTAACCTTTTGTAAACCAAAATAAAGATTTAATTCAAATGGCTACGGGTGGGGGAGAGGTGTTAAGTACAAGCGTTTGAAACTAATGGCTACTGTAAAACAAACCAGAAAATTATAGCCTGTACATTTGTTAGCCTGTACCTAACGAAGCGTGCTGTGGCTGTCCTGGCATCTTGCTCCAAAGCACAGGCCAGCCTGTAGACCAGAAGCCCAGGTTTCCCATGGCAGAACAACTCTTCTTAAGTTCTTGCTCTTAGAAACATTGTGGTGATGATCTGCATAGGAGTTCGGCAGTTCTGTTGTTCAGTCTTTTCTGTTGTAGTTATCTTCATCTGAAAACCACTGAGTTTAGGAAAGACTTCCCCTTTGCCGTGGTTGATTCGGGCATCTTGAGCATCATTTGAGTCTATAATATACACTGGATGCCTCATGGAAAGCAAGAAGTGTTATCTGTATTTACATTTTGTTAAACAACTGACATGTTCTTAGCTATGGGTATATGTTGACTCTTCAGATACGTTACTGCCCTTCCCCACATCAGCTCTCAGTTTGCAGTTCTCAGTCCAGTGCTTTGGCAAAAAGAGAGACAAGTATTTATATGTCTGAAAGGTGGGATACCAGAGACTAGAATGACTTTGCACCTACACGTGAGACTAAGGAAGCATGTGCTAAAGTACTGTGTCCCATCCTGTAAATAATACTCCAAGAGAGTGTGGAAATACTACAGAGAGTTGTAAAGAAGGTCCCAAAACTGACTTGGGTCTGATGAACATATTTATGATGTGGACATTAAGGTATTCAGTTTACCAGAATGAAGACTGAGAAGCAAAGGACTGACATTTTCAGTACTTACAGAGAAGGAAGTCTGGTCCTGCAAGGCTGTTCAGCATAGCTGACGGGGGCGTGAGAAGGTGCAGAGGCTGGGATCTCAGGTTACACAAAATTGAATACAATTTCTTAGTAGAAAAGGTAATTAAATGTGGGAACACTTTCATGAAGCAGTAATGTGGACTAACCACTGCTCAAAGTCTTAAAATTAAATAAGTTACTTTTCTGCAAGACAAGTGTGATCCGGCCCCTGGCAGAATTCCCTGCCCTCTGCATCCAGGCGGGCAGACCAGATGATTGTCACCCTCCTCCTTGGATGCCCAGTCCCTGAATGTTTGAGCCATCCCAGTTTTTCTGTCATTTCATAGGGAGTTTTTTACAGACACATGCTCACTTGCTGTCTTTCCCTGTTTGGCAGTGCCCTTGGAAGGTGGAATGACCAAGGCTGCACATCAGTGATGATGTGGTGCCACGTGATGTGTACGAGGGCATCAGAATATTTTCCGATATTCCCTGCCCTGGTCCTTGACCATGGATCTGTGCTGGGTAGAGGTCTTGTGCTATCTGCAGTGATATCCAGGCCCTGTCTTGGGTTGATACAGTTAATTTAGAGCCCTGTCAGGTGTTGGAGTAATGTAATTTTTTCATACAATGTGCATTACTTTGCATTTATCAACATGGAACTTCATTTGCCGGTGAAGTGTCAGTTACCAAACTTCATTTGTCACTGCACAGACCTTGCACACAGTTGCTCCTGCTGCTGCCAGAAGCCTCTGGCACCAGAACCGAGAGCAGGAAAAATACCTCCCCAGTGATCCACCGTACTGCCGCTGCTGGGACATGTGGCAGCGGGCTGCTTAGCCTGCTCCAGTGGGGCAGTGGGAAGGGAGCAGTGAGGAGACCACTGTGAGGAGTTAGGAGAGCACGGCAGAGGCAGGAGGGGCACGGCAGAGGAGAGGGGCATCTGTGATCTGCAGTCACATGAGCAATCCGACCTCTGTGTCTCCAGCTTGAATCCAGTCTTGCCCTGTGTCCTTCCTCAGTCGGTAAATGGGTGCAGTGTCCACTGGCTCAACGCTGTTGTCAGGCAGAGATGACAAGAACCTGCTGCTCCCAGCCACACGCTGGGTCAGAATGTCTTCCACATGGGGTATTGTACGGTGGGTTTTCTGGCTTTTTGGTTGGCTTTTCAAAAACTGACTCGTGTTTATTTTTAATGTAATCATCTACTGTATTAGAAAACTGAGCTGACTGCAAAGTTGGGCTTCCAAAGGCTGGGCCAGTTCTGTCATCCTCATGGGTCGCCCTGTATCAGCACCTCCTGGGGAGGCCAGGCTGTGCGTGCTGTGGGTCCGGAGGGGCTGCGGGCAGCACCCGTGCCAGCAGCACCATGCTCCATGCCTGCAGGAGCCAGCCACTGCTGCTGTGTGGAGGCAGCACGCACTTAGAGGTTCACAGCTTGGTCCTGCTGTAGCCAGTCTGATGTTTCAGTAGCAAACAGCTGTATATCCCATTTTGGGGAGCAGGGGACATCTGTGTCTGGAAAGGGTCCTTGTGCATCTCTGTGCTCCGTACAAATTGCAGAGCTGAATCACACGCTCCTTTTCAGGCAGACGATCCCCTGCCTGCCGTAGATCTGATTGGCACTGGGTCTGCCTGCCTGTGTCATCCTCCTTGGGCGACTCATTTTGTCTCTCTCCTGCCTCCAGCACTAGGACTGCTTCCCAGAGCCGGTGCAGCTCAGGGCACCGCGGCGGCTCATCACCAGGAGCAGGCAGCCCAGGGCAGATGCAGAGGAGTGACTCTGGGACTGATGCTTGGGTTGTCTGCTTCCTAGGCACTCGAGGCGAGCACTGGACTGGAGTCATACCCAGGTCACTGTCCTGCCTGGCAGCCTGCGTTAGAGGTGGAAACTGTCCGCAAGCAAATAAGAGATAATGAGCCTCTATGTGAGGTCCCACCCTGATGTCTTAATGGTCAGCGATTGGTTCCAGCTGTGAACCCAGGGCTGAGCATTGCCCCACGTCATGGGCATGACTGATGACTTACGTCATGGACTGGTGTCCATAAGTATGTCTGATTCTTCTTTGAATCTTTTTTAGCTGCTTTTGAACAGTTACAGCAGTTTTTTTCACAGCAGGATAATCTAAGCTTTTTGCTTTCGCATAGTCAACATGGTGCAAGTGTAGAAATCACGGTGCAGAGAGCAGGGCTGCTGCGCTCTGTGGTAGAGCTGCCGTCCCTTGTGGTGCTCATCCCGCTGCGGAGGGTACGCCATCTTGGGAGGAGCGTGGGGGACAGCCCAGCAACTGGCTGTGCTCTCCATGAGCTCACGCCGGTGCGGCCATGCCCGTGTGGGGAGCATCGCTGCTGGGACCCCCTCAAAGCCTCCTGCCAGGAGACCTCTAGTAGGCATGTCGGGCCAGGCATGGTGTCAGGCTCAGCTCTCCGTTGCAGCATCTCCCAGGCGGGGCAGCAGGGGAGTGTGGAGGAGCAGACATGCTTGGGCTGCGGCCAGGCTGCCTTCGGATGTGCCCAGCCTGATGCCTGCGTGTGCAGGGCACAAGCGTCTAAGGTTAGCATCCTGGGAAAGTTGGTGAGGTCTGGGGATAAATTGCCATCAGTTTATCTCATTTAGGAGGTAATCAGAGCCAGGGACGTGCAGAGCAATTGAATCTTAGTTGTTCTGAAGTATCATAAATCAAACGAGCTGTTGCTTTTTTACATGGTCGCATGTTAAAGAGAGCGCAGTGTCAGGTTGCTAGGGAGCATCAGCAAACTATGGCAAGCGTGGTATTGGGCTGCCGGGGTTGTCACCAAACCGGAGAGTGTGGCTCAGGCTGTCAGGGAGCACCCACAGGCTGGCAAATGTGGTGTCAGGCTGTCAGGGGACGTCGAAGCAGCCCCGGGGAAGAGCTCGTCACCGTGGTGGGGTTGCAGCATCAGCCTGCAGGGACCCTCAGGAAAGTCTGCTCGAGATCAAAGCCCAGCAAAGTGCTGTGACCAGGAGCGCCCCGTCCTGCCACAGACAAGCCCCCACTGCAGCCTTGCTGCCTCCGTGCCCGGGACCTCTGGCTCCTGTTTCGGGCAGCTGGGAGGGCCCCGGGGAGCCACCAGGCATGTCTGATGGCAGAAGCACCTTTGCGACGCTCCCTACGCCAGCATCCCCATGGCTGCCAGAGCTCCAGGGATAATGAACTTCTCATGTGCTTAAAGAGTGATGCAGGGTGCATGGCGAGAAGCTGACAGCCCCTTAATGTGCTTCTCAGTGGCGGCCAAACGACGCGGTTTTGTCTTTGTTTTTTAGTTTTAAAACCCACGGGAAATTGATGGCCAGTAAAGAGTTGTGTTGGGGCGATGTGCGTGATTAATACCAACTGTCAGGGGCTGTCGGAGGCCGATCTCAGCGAGCTGGGAGTGCAGGGCTGAGCTGCGCTTACCAGATTGCTGGGGATTCCAGCTGCTATTGCTCAGCTCCTGCCTGCCCCATGCAGCTTGTGTCACCCATGCGCTCCCTTCCGCCAAGGCTCTTAATTCAGTGTTAACAAGTCACTCCTGCTCATTACAGACCGCACGAGCTCCCTGCTCCATCCTGGCGGGAGGAAAGCAGCCTGTGCCTGGGCATCGCCACGCCATGGCCAATCCCCCATCTCCATCAGCTCCACACCCCCCTTGTTCTGTGGTTCCTGGGGGGACCTTGTACAGCTCCGTATTGCCCCTCTGAGAGACCCTCGTGTGCACACTCATGACCCCCCTGGTGCGTCTTGCAGCGAGCCTCCATGTGCACCATGAAGCCCACGCTGTCCGTGCCCTCCCTCCTGTGCCCGCAGCGTGACCCCCCCGCCCCCAGTGCACGCACGCACGCCTCACGGCCCTTCTGCTGCCTCCTGGCCCCACTGCTCTGTGTGCACACACTGCACCCCATATGGCATCCGCCACTCCCCCCGAAATGACACTCCTCGTCCCTTGTGGTGACCCGCTCTGCACATCACAGTGTACCCTGCAGCGTCCCTCGGGAGCACCTTCTCTTCCTGACACAGGCTCAACTGCCTTTGCTGTCCTTCCTCACACGTGCGTGCACGCACGTGCACATTTGGTGCCCCACAGCGTGCCCTCTGTTGTACAGTTGAGTGTGCCCATCTCTGCTGGTGTCGCTGCACAGAGCCCAGCGTGTCCCCGTGGGCAGGGCAGGCGGCACGGGGGCGGTGGGAGCGTGCCGGCTCAGCTTGGGGCACTCTGGGGTCTGGGGGCACTGGGACAGAAGGCGCTGGGGGGTCTCCATAGCAATGTTCTTGCTGCGGCTCTCCTGGCAGCTTGTCGCTGTGGAGGGGGCCTGTCCCCGTTGCACTAATACAGGTTAGGAATATTGGGTTTAATGATCTGCAAAATGAGGAGGCAGCGAGCTGACATTTACGAATGGTGCTGCATCCTTCTCTTCCCAGACGCCTGCTAATTTGTTGATATCCCAAACACCTCATAATGATGTGGTACAGTGGCAGCTTGCAAACAAGCATCCCAAGGCTGGGGGGCCTGCTGGCTGCCCTGCTCCTGGACATTCTTCACGGACTTGGAAGCAAGAGAGCGGAGCTGTGGGCCCGGGACTCCCCACACCAAAGGCAGGACCAGCCCTTGGTTCCCTGCCATGCACCCCACACACTGGAAGTGTCCCCCCCATCTCCTCCCTGTGTGACCGCCCACTCACCAGGGCATCCAGAGGCACCTCTGCTACACGAGCTCCAAGTGGGAGAAAGGATGGGAGCAGAAGGGCAGTGTGAAGGGAGAGACTGGATGTGACTGGGAGCTGGGGGAGAGTGGAGGTGAAAGAGGAGCCTTCTGCTTCAAGAGCAGGGCATGGCTTAGTGTGAGCTCTGCTTCTCATTTTGCTCATGTTGAGTGGGATCCTGCTTCTCCTTCCTGGACCTGCTGGGATGCAGGGGGAGGTGTTCCGCACTGTCCTGCATGCAGGGCAGGGGCCGGCATCGCATCTGCTCAGGGAAGGAGCCAGCTGGGGAGCCGGCTGGCATGGAGGGCTCTCCGTGTCTGGTGTGCTGGCATGGAAGCATTCCCGCCCGTCCCCTGTGCTGAGCTCCCTCCTGTCCAGCCTACTGGGGTGGGAAGTGCTGCCCTGTGTCTTGTGGGCTGGTGTAGGGGAGCTCTAATCCAGTGCCTTGTGCAGGGAGAGAATTGCAGCCCTGCATCCTGAGTGCTGGGAGAAGCACAGTCCTGCCACGCTGGGTGAGGAGCATTGCGCCGCATCTCCTGCTGCGACTAGAGGGCCATTGCTCGATCTTCTGTGTCCTCCCTGCAGAGGTGCTTTGTGTCCTGATGCTGAGGGATAGGGGAGCAGCACGCCCCATATTGCTGCTTGTGCTCTGAGGGTGCTGCCCCAACCCTATGTGGGGGGCACCTTGGGTACACGTGAGGGATGTGGCCAGCCTGTCCCACTGCAGCTCCCCAGGGAGGCACACTGGCCTGGGGTTTCATCCCGCACCCCAGGGAGAAGCAGGGTGTCCGTGGGGAACGAGGTAGGAAGTGCCACTCCCTTGACTCCATGTTGAGGTCCCTGCATTGGGGTCTCTGGGCTGGGCTGGGCTCTTCTGTGTTGATGTGGTGTGTAGTCTGAGCCCTTCACAGAGCAGGACAGATTCCTGCGCGCAGCCGTGTGCTGAAGCTAAGGTGTTTTTAGCCACCCAGACATACCGATTCTGCTCAAAGCTGTGCTTCCTCCCACCGAGAGCAGAGAGAAGAGCCTTGGTAGAAGCTGTAAGGGCAACACTCCTGGGACGCCACTGCTTCCCTTTCTCCCCGTGCTGCTTCTCCTCTTCAACATCGCCTGCTGCTTCCGCAGGTGACAGTGACAGATCCACTGGTCTGCTGGGCATCTCGGCTCTAGGGCACCTTTGGGCAGCAGAGCTCTGTCCCACCCTGGCTTCTTGGTGGGGCTCTTCCCTTACCCTCTTCCTTTCACTTTGTGCTGGTTCCTGGCAGGGCATGCAGGATGTCTCAGTTTCCCCATTTCTTCCCAGTCCTGTGGTGCTCATCTGCTGGCCCTGAGGAGATGCTTCCTCCCAAGGCTGGCTTGTTGGCGGTGGGGGCTGCTGGCTTCCCCCTCTCTAGCACAACAGGCTGATGAAGGGTAACTCCACGAGGGCTTATCACCTCACTGCGGTTGCTGCAGAAGTCCTCAAGCCCACTCAGCTTGGTGACTCAGTTGCTGGTCGGGTCTGAGAGCTGCACGGTCCTGGCCACTGTGCAGTGCCCTCGCTAATTTTGCTCTCATTTGGAGCACTCATTGCTGGGCAGCGTTGGAGCTGGGTCATGGGGTTAACACCCATTAGCAGAGCTGGCTCGCACCGAACTCTGCTCAGCAACTCTTCATGGAGCTCAGTCTTTAAAACATCATCAAAAAATCATCAAGAGAGAGAGAGACAAGCGCGTTCATTTCCACTGCCCACTAATTCTAATGGAGCTGGCGTAATGGACTCCCACCAGCACGCCTGCAGGCAGCCGCAGGGCCAGGGAGACAGGCTCTGCCTTCTGGCCCTGGGATAGCCCCTCTACCCTTAGGCGGCTGGAAAGGGCTCCCAACTCCTGTAGGAGTGGTTTCCTCCGGGACCTTAGCCCTATCGAGTCCGAGCTGGCGAGATCTGGGGCTCTTTTGGCCACCCTGGCCACTGGGAAGGAGCCTGTGCCCTGTGCATGGTGCAGGGAAGGGTGTTCTGCCAACTCTGCTTCAACAGAGGTAGTCTGAATCCTTCTGCCCGTGTCATCTGCTTTGTGTGCTACCCTTTCATCTGGCCAGAAATGCCCCTGCCACATCAGAAATTTGTGCCTCTCCCCAGAAAAATCTGAGAAAGTCCCATACTTTCCCTAAAGCTATGACTTGAGTCTGATTCAGCTTGTACAGGCCCCCCAGGGAGCTCAGGAACTCATCCCAGACCATCCAAGAAGCTGGGTCTGCACGCCGTTTGAAGCTGCTGAGTCCTCGATTCCCTTCCCAGCTCTGCCAAGCCCTGCGTGTGAATCCGAAAGTGTGATCCTGCGGCTCCCCACTCTCCTGCCATAGCCGTGTCCACGCTCAAGCCTCCAAAGAGGTCTGGCCCTGCAGTGCAGTCCTGTGTTGCTGCAGGGAAAGAGAGGTAGTGATTTTGCTTGCGAAAGAAGCCTTAGTGTGGAAGAAAAGCTGTCGTCCTTTGTTAGCTCTTCCCGGGCTCTGCTGAGAGCAACAGGCCCTTTGTTCAGAGTAAAGCTGGAATCCGTGAGGCACAAAGGAGGAAGGGGAATGGAAGTCCTGCAGCTTATGAAACCAGTGCTGGGGCTTTGGTCTGACTGGGACCGCTGCCGGGGCTTGGACCGGGCAGCCCCAGGGCTCCAGGATGCCCCTGAGCTGTGGCGGTGGGAAAGTCTGTCCAAGTGGGGTTGGAGCCCCAGAAATCTTCCTGTTTGCCCATGGTCAGGTGTGGGCAGCCCAGCAGGGACCCCGGCAGCAGCCGCCTGCCCCTCCTCTGTGAGGGTCCTGAGCAGAGGACTGGGAGACACACGGTACCCCCCACCCCAGCACAGCACCTGAGGCAGAGGGGCCGTGCCTCAGAGGAGCAGCATCGAGCCCCCTGTGGGAGCCTTGGGGCAAGCAGGCGCTGCAGGGCAGGCATTTGCCGCCTCGTCTCTGCTGGGAAGCGTACTGGCACAGGAAGGCTTGGGCTGGGATTCCTGCTTGCATGTTTGGTGGGGAGGTACTGAGCAAGCGAGAGAAAGGAACAAGGATGATGGAGTCGTGTGAGCCTGTGGCAGGAATCCTCACCGTGTCCCGGGGACTGTGCCGACGTGCTTGCTGCTGTTCCAGTGGCAGCAGAAGTGGCTCAGCAGCAGTGAGCACTTGAAGTGCATCCAGTACTTCCCAGGTCCAAGCAGCTGGCCTGGGCTCTGCAACACGCTGACAGCAGCTGCAGGCGGCTCAGACCAAGGATGGGAGACATTTAAGAAGAATAGGGCCCATTCTGATAAATTGGGGTGTCCCAGGAGTGGCTTTGTCGGTCGCTGCTCCAACAGTGTAGCCTGATCCAAGATCTGGGAACTGCGAACACTCCCTCAAGCACCTGGGCAGTCACTGCCCCCCAGGAAGAAATGCCACTCTTTCCTTCCTGGCTATTAATGTTTTGCCCTGGGCAGCAATTGATCCTGCAGCTGTCAGGGGCCTGATCCTTGCTCTCTTGTGGCCTCCTGCAGAGGTAGAAGGAACCGTCTCTAAGAACAGCTGGAGCGCTCAAGTCCCTGGACTGCAGATCCCAGTCACAGGTTGGGACAGTGGAAGAGGTGGGGGCAGCTGCTGGCTCATGAGTGGGCTGGAGCTGAGCAGGGGCTGGGGACATCCAGCCGGGTGCCATGGTAGTAGGTTCCTGCATCGCCTAACTGCTGGCTGCCATCAGTGGTTGGATGCTCCCTGCCCATGTCCAGGGTATGGCAGTGCTCACAAAGAGGATGGTGCTAGCTAGCCAAGGAGGCAGTGGCTATTATCCTGGCTGTTGTCTGGTTATTTCTTCTCCCAGTATTCAGAAGTTACCAGATGTGTATTTTCCAAGACTCTTGTTTTTGAGCTGGCATTTGGTGTCCTTGGAGCCTCCACAGCAAACGTCCTTAGGGTAGGAGGCACACTGCCTGCAGGGAGCTCCCCAGAGCAGGGACTGTGGGGCCTCTTCTGTGGCTGAGTGCTGGAGGAAAGAGCAAAGTGCTGGGCAAGCTTGATGTCCCAGTTAGGCAAGTGCAGCACAGAGAGGGGAAGAGTCCAGCAGCGTGACTGACTGCGAGCACCCTGCAGTCTTGTCCTCCTCCTGGTGCCCCAGAGTTTCTCATTCCCAGCAGGAGAAAGGCAGTTGCAGACATCTTTCCCCAGAGGAAGAGTCCCAAGCTGATTCTAGGGTGAAATGAGTGAAACAGCCTCCCCTTCCTATCTGGGAAAGGCAAGCCAGCTGGCGCTTCACCTGGATGGCACTTCACCTGGACAGCCCTTCATCCTGGAGTCATTCGATCCTCTTGAGGGTCTGCTGGTGTGGAGACCAAGCCTTGCATTCCTGCACCAGTCCGTTTCATCAGTGCTGATAATCTCCAAGCCCCCATGATTGCTGCTGGGATCTGTGCAGGACACACCATGGAGTGCTCTCGGCAATGGCAAAGGGCAGGCATCTTTCCAACCAGATGTCACTCACACTTTTAACCCCCATGAAATGCAAGATCCTGAGCCTGCTGTGTGAGTAGCATGACACTCTCCACCATGGCACAGTAGCAGGAGTGGCATTTTAACCTCAGGTTGTTCTGGGGTAGGCAGCTGTGCGTGATGGAAAGAGATAAGAGAGTTGGGTGCTGTGCCCGGTACTTGTTAATGCAGGTGGTGGTGCCTCCGAAGGAAGCGAGAGCCTGGAAAGAGCACTTGCAAGAGAGGAAGGGCTGTGCTCTCTCGCCACCCCCATCAGAGCCGTCTTTCCTCAAGGAGACTTCCCGTGGCTGCACCCATTTTCTGAGAGTGTTTGTGGACACAGCCTTGCTCAGCCGGTGCCAGGTGGCCCAGCAGCAGCTGAAGTTGGCTGTGCCCTTGGTAGGACCCGGCTGGTGGCCTCTGCACCCGTTCATTAGCTCCGCTGGGGTGCTGCGGACTGACGCACGTTCCTCAGTCGTTGCCCTCCTGCTGTTCCCTCCGCAGTAAGAGATTCCTCTGGCCGCAGCTTGCCGGGGGAGTCAGGCAGAGGAGAGGATCCCCTCCAAAGCCCCTCTGCTCATCTCCCCGCGTCTGCCCTGGCAGGCACAGACCCTGCCAGGCTGGAGGCCAGCACAGCCCTACCTTGCTGTGGACCGGGCTGGGCCCCTCGGCCTCCTTACTGTCTCTGGAGCTGTGCAGTTGACTCCCTGCTTTTAATAGAGAGCTGGGAAGGCACATTATGGAGATGAGGGTGTTATTTGCATAACGCTAATTAGGTAATTACAAATCATTTTGCTATGAGCTGAAGCGTGTGCTGTGACATAACGTTTATTAGTCATTCCATTCAGGCCCCGCTTAGTTAAGTCATTTACTGCACTAACTACTGAAGTTGGCAATAAAAGGTAAATGCTGGTGCTTGGGTGCAAAGCTGAGACAGGGCACCCCATGTAAATCTGAGGCCCATGCGCCCGCTCAGCACAGCCCGTGGCATGGGCTGGCAGGGCAGAGCCCAGCCCCAGCAGCCCGGACTGGGAGGGCGTTACAGCAGTCAGGGCAGCAGCCAGAGGGGGAGACAACATTTTAAGCCTTGCTTTTCGGCAGGCTCTTGGTTGTTTTGGGGCCATTTTCTTAGGCCCAGGGGGCCTGAGGTGCTTTCACACATTTTCACTGTCCCCCATCTCTGCTGCTGGCTCTGCCACCCAGTGCAGAAGTGCCTGTGCTCTGGCACCCTCCCTGGAAACCCACCAGGCGGCCTGCTTTTGTAGGAATGCTAACGCTTCCATTGGTACCCAGCCTCTAAGTGCCTGGCGGTCTGAGCGATCCTTGGGGCTAACCAAAACTGTCTTCCCTGAAGACAGAAAGTCAGGAATTTGTCCCCATGTGTTTCACAGCCAGAGAAGTGCTTTAATATTGAGGCTGTATATTCTGGGGTTGCTTGCGGGGCGCAGATGCCAGTGCTGTGCAGAGGTGCCTGAGGAGCAGGTCGCCTGGCCCTGCCCTCCCGGGCACTTTGCCCTGCACAGATCCCTGCTGCTCTCCCTGCTGCCCTCCCTGCTGCCGTCTCTGCTGCCCTCCCTGCTGCCGTCTGCTGCCCTCCCTGCTGCTGTCCCTGCTGCCGTCTCTGCTGCCGTCTCTGCTGCCCTCCCTGCTGCTGTCCATGTGCCTCATGGAAGCAGCTCTGCTTGGCCAGCTTCCAGGGACCCCCATGGCCACCAGCTTCCCAGGTTTGGGAGCCAGAGGCCACCTGCCTGGCAGGGCACTGAGAGGTGCCATAGCCAAGAATGGCATCACTCTTCCCTCTTCATAGCTCCTGCCCTGGTCTCTGTGACTTAGTGCTTCTCTATGGGAAAACAGCAGCTGTGCCCTGTCATGTGGGTCTGTGGAGCACCCAGGCACTGAGGGCTTCCCGAGCGGGATCCCCGCTCTGCTGTGCTCCTCAGCTGGCAATGATGCCCCTTCTCGATGCACAGGACTGTGAAGAGCTGCCTTTGAGCCCACCGCAAGGGCCTTCCTTGCACCTCCCGATTCAGCGTGCAGGACTCTGTCCCTTTAAAGCCACTCATCAGCAGGCACCAAGTGCTCTGTGGGCTCCTGGGGGGTGATGGGGCTGTTCGGGGGCACCAGCTCTGTGGAGGAGCTGATCCCACTGCTCAAGAGGTCAGCGGCTTTCTCCAAGCGTGGGACATGCAGGGCATGGAGAGCAGGGCGCACGCAGCTTCCAGGAGGCCAGTGACGCAGCCTCCTGGGTTTCCCAGCCCGGGGTGGTTGGGGAACGATGCTGCAGATGTTTGTGTGTGGAAGAAAGGGCAAGCCCACACTAGTGGAGCTGGCATGCAGGGAGCTGTGCGAGCAGCAGGAGGGACAGGCTGGTGCAGAGCTCTGGTTCCTCCCTGCAGGCACTCTCTGCCTGCGTTTCCCTGTCCCAGCCTCCTGGGGACCACTGCCGCCAGCAATCCTGCCCATGTGTGGGCGCAGCGGTGGCCCGCAGGGATCTGTCTGTGTGCTCACACCCTGGGAGGCTGGCAGACCCACTCCTTCCCTTCCCTGACCCATGTCATGGCATACCTTTCTTTTCCAGAACCAGATGAGCCATTTGAGTTCATTATCGTGTCCCTGACGGGCCAGACGTGGCTCTTTGAGGCCTCAACGTCAGAGGAGCGAGAGCTTTGGGTCCAGGCCATCGAGAGCCAGATCCTTGCCAGCCTGCAGGGCTGTGAGAGCAGCAAAAATAAGGTAAGAAGCCTCAGCTGCATTCTGCTTTGTTTCCTCCTCTCCGGCATCTGCTTTGCTGCATCCATCCCTGTCCCAGGCTTCCCTCTCTGTCCAGGCTGAATCCCGTACTGATCCCTCTGCTCCCAGTCAGGGTTGAATCTGTGCCTTCAACCAGAGGGAAGTGATCGTGCCCCTGTACTCGGCACTGGTGAGGCCGCACCTCGAATGCTGTGTTCAGTGTTGGGCCCCCCACTACAAGAGAGACATTGAGGGGCTGGAGCGTGTCCAGAGAAGGGCAACGGAGCTGGGGAAGGGTCTGGAGCACAAGGCTGATGGGGAGCGGCTGAGGGACCTGGGGTTGTTCAGCCTGGAGAAAAGGAGGCTGAGGGGAGACCTCATCGCTCTCTACAGCTGCCTGAAAGGAGGGTGTAGAGAGGGGGGGTCGGTCTCTTCTCCCAGGTAATAAGCCATACGACGAGAGGAAATGGCCTCAAGTTGCACCAGGGGAGGTTTAGACTGGGTATTAGGAAATTTTACTTCACTGAAAGGGTTATCAAGCATTGGAACAGGCTGCCCAGGGAAGTGGTTGAGTCGCCATCCCTGGAGGTATTTAAAAGACATTTGGATGAGGTGCTTAGGGACATGGTGTAGTGGTGGGCTTGGTAGTGTTAGGTTTACGGTTGGACTCGATGATCTTAAAGGTCCTTTCCAACCTATACAATTCTGTGATTCTGTGAATCCCGTCCCTGGGACTGTGGTGCTCCCCACCAGGTTTCCTGTCACCTCTCTGAGCTCCCCGTCCTCTCCCCAGCCTGGCTCCAGCCCCATGGAGCTCTCTGCATCTCACCAGGGCTGGAACCTGTGCTGTCCACTCCCTCCTTGGGCAGCTCTGCCTTTTTGCTCCCCCGGCACACACCCGGCTACAAATCAGGTGTTCCCTCCGGACGCTGTTCTCTGAGCCCCCACACTGGACACCCCTCCTGCAGCAGAGCCTGTGGGGTGCCTGCTGGAGCAAGGTGCTGGCGGCTCCCCGATGGGCTCTTGGGGTGGTGATGAGACGACACGTGGCAGGGCAGTTGGCCTTGAGTAAACAGGGTTCCCGTGCATTTTGTTTCAGGCTCGGCTGGGCAGCCAGAGCGATGCACAGGCCATGCAGGCCGTCCGCACCGCACGTGGGAACAGCTTCTGCGTGGACTGCGATGCACCGAGTAAGAAATGCTGCACTGGGAGGTGGGGCTGCTCACCCAGGGAGGGCAGGGGAACTCCACCCCTGCCACCTCCTCTCTTACCCCAGAGGGACCTACTCTGTGGGGCTGCCTCATCCTCCCCTGCAGTGGACCCCTTCTTCAGGGACGGAGGGCTGACCCACCTGCCGTGCTGGTCCATGACCCCTTACTGACCAGCCTGGGGTCCTTGCCTCTCTGTGCTGCTGGAGCACTGGGCTTGGAAGGGAGCTGGTGGGCAGGTGCCTGCCAATATGGGTCTCCTGGGTTATAGGAGACAGGCTGGTGAGTCCATGCTGGCATTAACTCTCCCCCACTGATCTTGCTGTCCTCAGATCCGGACTGGGCAAGTCTGAACCTGGGCTCCCTCATGTGCATTGAGTGCTCCGGGATCCATCGCAACCTGGGCACCCACCTGTCCCGTGTGCGCTCCTTGGACCTGGACGACTGGCCTAGTGAGCTTCTCATGGTCATGACGGCCATCGGCAACGCCCTGGCCAACGCTGTCTGGGAAGGAGCAGTGGAAGGCTACCCCAAGCCCACCCCTGAAAGCAGTCGGTAAGGGAGATGGGGGACTGCAGAGATGCTTCTCAGACAATCACACTAGGAGGCTTGAGGGCACCACAGGAGGTTGGGAGCCGCCAGCCAGCCAAACAGAGAGGTGGGCAGGAATCCTCAAGGTACTCCAGTGTCCGGGGTCCTGCCTGCTCTTCAGGCACTGGAGAACCTCTCCCACTGTCCTGGTGGGCCAGCAGGGGTTCATGGCTGGCCATGGCCATGCGGTGACTGCTGGAGCCGTGGCTGGCTGCAAAGCAGAAGGGGTTAACAGCAACGGCTTGGCAACGTTGTTCAGGTCTCAGGGGTGCGTCCCTTTCAGGCCCTTGTCTGTCCCTATCGGAGCGACTCTCCTGTCACTCATCCCAACAAGAGCCCATTCTGTGGCTTATCAACGGATAAGAGCGGGTCAGGGGGCGGCGGGAGTGAGCATGCTCCGTGCGGGGCATTGATGGCCGCCCGCCAGATGCAGATGGATAGAATGGCAGCAGATAGCGGCAGCACGGCACACATCGATCCGCCTGGCCCCGCAGCCCCAGGCGGGATGGACGCTGCTGCAGCCTTTGTTTGCACCAGGCGAGACAGCAGCAGCGATAACGTGCCTCCCGTGGCACTGGGCTGTCGTGTGCAGCCGCTAACCTTTTCTTGCTGCTGGCCATGGCCCACACACAAGCATGGGACAGAGATGGTCCCCGCACTGCCACGTAATGGGCATGCAGGAGGGTGTGCAGGGGCACTAGCATGGAGGTGCAGGTGTCCCTTTGCACAGTGACACGTGTGGGGTCTGGGTGTGGGTCGCTGCTGCTGTACATGCATGGACGTAAGCACACAGTGTACCTAGGGAGCTATAAGGAGGTGCAGTGAGGCAAGTGTGTGTTGGGCATGGGTCCGGAGCAGTGTCACAGAGCCCCAGTGACAGCCATGTGCGCGGGGGGCACAGCAGGGGAGGTGTCTGCAGCAGGGGCTGTGCAAGGGGGGGTCTGCGTGTGACAAACACACACTGCTAACATGGAGTGTGTTCAGGGCGGCAGCGCTGGTACGCATGCCCCTTTGCATATGGGGCCCAGGCAGGTTGGCACACCTGTGACAGTGTCCCATCTGGCAGGGAGGAGAAGGAGCGCTGGATCCGGGCCAAGTACGAGCAGAAGCTCTTCCTGGCTCCCCTGCCCCAATCGGACATCCCGCTGGGGCAGCAGCTGCTGCGGGCTGTGGTAGAGGATGACCTGCGCCTCGTGGTGACGCTCCTGGCCCATGGCACCAAGGAGGAAGTGAATGAGACCTACGGGGATGGAGATGGGCGCACAGCACTGCATCTCTCCTGCGCCATGGCCAATGTAGTCTTCACGCAGCTGCTCATCTGGGTAAGGCAGGACCCCGCAGCCTCCACCATGGCGCTTCTGGCCCTGTCCCGGTGCTTCTCCACTGCAGCTCCACTGCAGCTCCCAGGTCTTGGGACACCCCTCGTCCATCCCCCTCCTACAGGTTCCCCCACGTGCCTGCTGGCACTGCCTGCCCACCCTCCCGTCTCCCTCTCCCTGCCCACCCCAGTGCCACAGAGCCCCTTTACCTCTGCTGGTGCTCTTGCTGCGCCAGCCCCGTGCCCATGGGGCCTTATGGCACCTGGGTGCCACTGATGAGCTACTTTCTCTCCTGCACAGTACGGGGTGGACGTGAAGAGCCGGGATGCTCGGGGCCTGACCCCGCTGGCCTACGCCCGGCAAGCCGGCAGCCAGGAGTGCGTTGACATCCTGCTGCAGCACGGATGCCCCAGTGACAGTGCCGTCACCACGCTGACCCCCAGCCTGCCTCGCCGCAACACCAACGCCAACAACAATGCCTGCACCGTGGTGCCAACAGAGCTCGGCTCCAGCCCCAGCGCTGTCTAGCTCCTCACGGGCCCTCTGCTCACCACATGGCCGCCTTCCATCCCTGCCGGAGGACCAGGGCCACAGGAGCGGGTCTGAGAGCAGCACAGCTGGGCCACCCACTGTGCTTGCCCCCCACCGTGCCCCCTGTTCTGGCTGGGAGGAGGCCGGGGAGCCAGCAGCCTGCTCCTCTGCACCGGTTCTGTGGAGTCTCCCCATGCAGCTAGGAGGGGGTATGCTGTGCAGACCCAGTGCTGTCAGCTTGTGGAGGGGCTCCCTCCTAGTCACTGGGATTGGGGGCTCCAGTACACCCCGTTCTCATGACCGGTACAGGAAGAGGAGAGGCAGTTCCTTTGTGTCCCCCACCACACACACATGTAGATAATGCAGGGGCTGGAGGCAGTTCAGGTGCGTGGCCCTCCCCTGCACAGCCGGTACTGGGGAGGGCGATCGCTGCACCCGCTCTCCCGAACAGTAGGGCACTTTGGGCACTTCCCTCCTGCCCTCCCTCCCGTCTCGGCCTCGCTGTGCACCCCTGGTGCAGTGGGGAGGTGGGGGGCAGCAGGAGGTGCGTGTTTCTCCACTGGACCCCTGTGCTCCTCTCAGCTTCTAGCCAGCGCAGGGAGGGATCCCCTCACTGGTACTGCTCTCCACGCGCTGATGCAGAGGGAGCTTCTCTCCCACGCAGCCCCTGGACAAAGGCCCCTCCCGCCTCCCTGGTGACCTAGAGGGGAAGAGGATGGTCACCCCAGGATCCCCAGCTGTGTCTGTCTGTCTGTCTGTAGAGTCACTGTCCTTCCAGGTTCAAGCCCCAAAGCCATACACAGTGTCTCCATCAGAGCATCCCCACTGGCTCCCGCTGCTGCCCAGGCGGGGCTGGTCTCCGGCTGAGCAAGAGGAAGAAGGAGAAGAATGTCTCCCTTTGGTTTTGGGCCAAGCCTGCAGCTGAGCACCGGAACCCCAAGGCTTTGGACGCTGCTGTGGAACGTCTCTGTCACTTGTGTATAAAATGTACATTGGAAATATTTATATGGACACTCTGTATATACTGTTTCTTTGCCATGAGTTGCCCTGTGTGTGTTATCTGCAGCCAAGGAGATAAAGGCCAATAAAGCAACCCACCCCCTGCCAGCCCAGCTTTTCTGTGTGCTGCCTTTTGGGCCTCCAGTGCAGCCTCCAGTCTGCTTCTTGCCCACACTGCAGGGTCGGGTGGGTTTCCATCCCAGACTGACAAGCATTCAGCCCTTTCTCCTCCATCTCGGGAGTCCTGCACTGAACTGGGCCCCGTGGTGGACATGGCAGAGCGCTGGGACGAGGGGAGATGTGTCAGCCCCGGGCGCTGTGGGACAGTGCAGGGATACGGCCCCAGAGGGATGCACGGCTCTGGCGGGATCAGAGGTGGGCATAGCAGGGGGGTGCGCTGGGCAGGAGACATGCTGGGTCAGAAGGGCTGGGGCCAGCTGGTCCCTGTGCACGACAGAGTGAGATTGAAGCTGGGGGGCGGGCAGACATGGGCAGGGAATGGTGGGCTGTCTCGGCGAGCAAGGACCCTGGGTGGTTTGCTATGGCAAAAAGATGGCTGCAGAAGACTGGGGGTCATCTGGTCCCAAGGTGTAGACAGCCCCCTGGGCAGCGAAGGGAGCCATGGGTCTCTGCTCTACCATCCCTGACCCCACATGCTTCCCGCACCTTTTGGCAGCGCAAGGCCCCAGTGCTGCTGGTTCTCTACTGGCTGCACCCAAGGCCACACCACAAGTGACTGGGGCTCCAGCGTCCCCCTTGCTGTGCCTGGGTCCAGGCCTGGCACTGCACTGGGACTGGGCACGGGTCTGGGTCCCCAAGCCTGAGTCGTGGCGCTGTAAGGAAGGGAGTCACCGAGACACCCTGCTCTCCGCTCGGCACCCCACCTGCCACAAGCAGCCCTCAGCAGTCCCCTCCAGACCCCTCTTGCCTCCTCCCCGCGCCCCTCCCATGGCAGAGGATTGCCACACTGGTGGCTGCAGAATGGTGGCCCCAGCCCTCTCACCAGCCCCTTAACTCACCTCGGTGTGCCAGCTGCGTGTGCCAGTATCGTGGAACGCGTCCGGTCCCAGCCCTGCCTGCCTGCGCCCGTGTCTGCCCCTCATTCCCCGTCCTCTCTCCTGCGCGGTGCACATCGGTGCCCCTGCACCGGCCCCGGCCTCGGCCCCAGCCCGGTGCTGGGTTTGGTTAATTTCCTGGCGACTGCATTAGCAGGAATGGAAGCCAAGGGACGGCAGCTCCTCTGGGGCCCATTAATCATCCCCCTCAGACAAGCTGCCTTGATTACAAGTGGCAAGAAATTCATTAGGGCTGCGGCTCTGACAACTTTTATCTGCGCGGCTGGATCTGACTCATTAGGCAGCCAAATTAAAGCCATGATGGGCCCTGATGAAATTCACTGCTTGTTTATCTTGTGCGATCTGATACATCTGCCCATACATCATCTCCTGCGCGGGATCCCGCCCAGCCCAGCCCCAGCGCCTCCCTTCCCATCCCAGCCCTGCCCTGACCCTCCGGGGCGCCCCTGGCCTGCGGCACAGCCTGGACCCGGCTCCAGAGCCAGCCCCGGGCCAGGGTCTCCAGCCAAACCCTTCGCCTGCCCCCGCACTCTGCCTTCAAGGTCAGCCCTGGGGTCGCGGCTGGGAGCAGCGGCCGTGCCAATAGGAGCCACGTGAGGACAGCCCTGGGGCCACACAGCCCTGAGCAGCCCCTCCTGGGCCACGCGGTGCCCGTGGGGGTGCGCAGCCTCCGCCTCGGCGCAGACGCAGCCCTGGCCAGGTCCTGCTGGTGGTGGCACCGCTGCCAGTGCACGGCCCCGTGGAGACAGACCCAGTGCCTGCATGGTGCCTGCTGGTGCCTGCATCTTGCAAACGGGTGCAGGGGATCCAGGGGCTGCCCCTCTGCTTGCGCCCAGGGGAAGGGAGCGCCAGCAGCTTCCCCACGTGCTCTGACATGGCCCCATAGACCCTAGACAAACACCCTTTTCTCCAGCTCATGAGCAGGCAGGCAAGGCCATCCTGGGCTGCTGGCACCGCAGTGGCCCTGGTTTCCTTAAGGGAGGCCGCACTGCCACCCCATACCAATGTGCTGCCTCAGTGCAAGGGCCTGAGCTTGCCATGGGCAGCCTCTGGGCTGCAGCACGCTGTTCCTGTCCCCAGCAGGAAGGCGTTTGTGCTGAACAACAGTGTCCGCGTTAAGAAAAAAATAGCTTGCCCCCATCTGGCAGTGGGGCCAGGCCCCAGCAGCAGCACTCTGGTCCTGCCCTGCCTTGCCTCAGCCCGGCGTTATTCCACTGTTCAAGCACATCTCAGCGCCAAGGTGGCCCGCATGGCTTCACATGGTCCCGGGCCAGGACAGGCTGAGGCAGGAGCTGCTGTGTCCATGTTTAGGCTGGTGCCAGGGAGGGCACAGGCAGATCCTCCACGCTGCTCTGTATGCCACAGGAGTGTGCCAGGGCAGTAGCACAGTGGGGCTGTCCCTGAGCAATGCAGCCCCCAGCAGCAGCGATGACTACACCAGCTCCTTGGCAGCACCATAAGGACCCTGCCACAGCCAGCCAGCACCATTCATGCCACTGAGCTGAAGCAGTGGCTGCAGCAGGGTGTAGGTACTGCAGGGCAGGAGCAATGGATGCAGACTCATGCCATCAGCACGTCCAGGGCGTGCAGCCCTAGACTGGAAACCAGCCGTCCCAGAGAGACTGGGCACAGCAGACCACACCAGGAGAAGCCCCATGGGGTGCAACTCACAGACAAAGCAACATGGGCCCTCTCACAGCCCTAGCTGAGCTGGCACAGCCTCTGGGGGGGCGGGGAGGGGGAGGTACGTAGGTGGGCAGCAGCCATTGCAAGGGGCAGTACTACCCAGCCCCGAGGCAGCTGGAGCCACGGACTGGGTACATACAGAGGTTCTTTCACAAGAGATGGCCAGAGCAGAGATCATGCTATTGCTCTGCACTTTGGTGTTTCCAATCAGCCCTGCCTCTTTGAAAGAGAGGGCAGAGGTGTGACACAATGTCCCAGCTCCCTTGGCCTGTGCTTACCAAAATACATCACCAATATGCTCCACTACAGCATCTGCACCCTATGCCCATTCATGTCTCAGTATCTGGCCTGCCTGTGGCGCAGAGATGCAGCACAGGTCCTTGCAAAGCCCTCTGAAGGAGACTTCAGCCTGGCAGCCGAGGACACTGGCACAAGCTGGTAGGCCGTGCAAGGTCCAGCATAGGCAGTTGAGTGGGACTCCTTGGGAAGGGATTCAGCAGTCCCGGCTAGCTAGAGATCATCGAGCACTGCAGTTGCGCAAAGTGCCTCATAACTCACCCAGAACCTGAGCGAGCAGCCCCACAGCAGAGTGTAGCTACAGTCTCTCTCTCCTGCCAACCCCCAATTCCAGCATGTCCTTGACAACTTCTTTCAGGACTTGGGTCATTTTCCTTTGACACCGAAGATGCACCCACCAGGAGTTTGCACTCTGCTGCTGAGGCCATCATGACCAGACTAGCTACTGAATCCCCTCTGCAGCTGCACCCTGAACTCTGTGCTGCTGTGGAACTGGCTGTAAAGGAATTGGAGGTGGTCAGGGGGAGCTTGTGACCCTTGCCAGGTGCCATGTCGGTGGGAAGGGAGATTGTTCGTCTCCTGCCCATGTGCAGTCAGAGCCAATTTCTCCCCACCAGGTTATAGGTTCATTGTATTGCAGGATTCCTGCAGTGATGTCACCCATGTTGCAGAGTACAATTTGCCTCAAAGGGTATGCTCCTTTGAGCACTGGTCCTCACACAGGGCTGTGCACCCTTGTTTCAGGGTGGGCACATGCGGTGCCAGCCATGTCCCCAGACCTTGGCCAGGCACTCCTGACCAAGGCCAGGAGTATGTTGAGCTGCTTCCTAAAGACAACCCACAGCAGCACGGATTCCCCCACAGGGCAGCACAGCACAGTGCAGCGTTCCTCTGCCCTGCCTCAGTCTGCTCGTCCCGGGGTCAGAGGGCCCATCACAGCCCCTGCTGCACACCGGCTTTGGAAAAAAAAGCCCAGTGTGACCTGCTGGGGAACTGCTCTGTGAGCCACTAGCAGATCACCTATGCATCCAAGCAAGTCCTGGAGAGGCTGACTGATGAGCAACAGTAGCACCAGTACCATGTTGTGGCCCATCAGATCTTCATACAAGCCCATTGTTAGAGAATGCTATGAACCAGCTTTGTTGCACTGAAAACCTTTTCCTGAGAGGGGACCACTGAGTGAATAAATACCCCGTGGGATGCAATCACTACTCCTTTCCTAGTTCTTTAAGAACCATTTCCCAAATAAATGAGTGGGCAGGTCTGGGTAGAGAGAATTCCCTTGTAAATGATGAAATTGTCTTTATGAGGGCAAAATAAGTCTTGTTTATATGTATGTGTGTATATACATGTATAAACACATATGTATAAATAAATGCATGTCCATGTATATACATATCTCTGTGTGTCTACATCTGTATCTACCTTTTACTATCTGTGTGTGTACACACGTGCACAAGTGTGTGCATTTGTGCACATTTGCGTATCCACATGAGAGTCCCTTCCCCCCCCCTTCCTACTCCAGGACACAAGACAACAGACAGAAGGTGGTACATGGGAAATTCCAACTAGATAAAATGAAAACAAATACTAGGAAGGTGGGAAGGTGGTCAGACACAGGAACAGGGGCCCGAAGAGGTGGGATCAGCATCCTTGAAGATACTTGAAGGCAGCTGGACAAGTTCCTCAGCATCTAACGGACCAGCTTTGAGCAGGTGTTGGACCAGAGACCTCCTGAGGTCCCTTCCCATCTGCATGGCTCTGTCATGCCAGGGTCTGTCTCTACTGCCCAGTTTTTCATTGTTACTCTCCTCCCACCCCCTCCAGTCTAAATGCTGTAGCACCTATAGCTCCAGCTTGCGGGGCATGCTGCACCCTCCGCCCCAGCAGCTCTTCTATTTGGGGAGGTGCTGCAGCCACTTTGTGCAGTGCCATTCACCGGTGTGGTGCAGCACTTTGCTCTGTGCTGTGCAGGAGGCATCAGACTCATTGCATTGCACAAGGTTCACAGGGGAGCTCTGTTCTGCACGGTGCAAGGAGCACTCTGCTATTCTGCAGCTCTCTCCAACACCCCTGGTGACAGCAGTGAGTCTGTCACCTCCGTCAGCACCAGACTGAGCTGCACCTCTCCGCAGCACTTGCAGTTATATTAACACGACTGTTTGTAGGGTTGCATTGTCTACTGGCTTTGGGACTGAACTAACTCAACAACAAAAAAAGCCAAAACCCAAATAACTTCTAAGAAGCTGAAAGCTCCAGTTCTCCAATCCAGTCTACAGGCAGTCGATGAACAAGTGTGCAGCCAGCGTGGGGGGGTGCTTTGCACACAGAGTTCAGGTTGGCAATGGCATGCACAGCAGGGAGGGTGTGATGGGTTAAGAATGCAATAAACTCACGCTGTCACTGGGGCAGGACATATCAAACCACAGTGTCAGCTAGAAATGCCAACTGAGAATAAGGGGGTTCTAAAATAAAACTTAACTCCTTTCAATGTCACTGCCCCAACCCTGGAGCTGTGGACATTTTTCAGGGTGCTGTGTTTAATCTTGTACTGCTGTGCTAGGTTGCAGTAGCACAGACCCCTCGTGTGGACACATTTATAGTGAAAGAGCACTGCTTATTGCTACACAATCCCTGTCCACCCCCCCCCCCTCCCCCCCGGCCCAGATGTACAGGCATCAGTTCATGTGCAGGAGCTATTGCTGCAAATTGCATGTCATCCCCTTCTGCAGCCATGTAGCATAGATAAGTTACCATTCTCTGCCTCAGACCAACCCAGACCCATGGAGAGAGAAGCAGGGAATACCTGAACTGTTGTTCTCAGGTGCAGGCAACTCTACCACTGTATACTGAAGGGAACTGCCAGCTCCCCTGAGGGCAGGGCAGCTGGGGTCAGATGCCAGAGGACATTTACCTCCTCTGATCCAGAGTGAATGCCAGCAGATGTTGCTACCTGAGCAGGCCAAGCCCACACTGGGGATGCTGTGAGCAACACCAGGCCAGGCAGTTCCTAAGGACACTTTCTCCTTTCTAGGTGGTGCAGAGGATAGAGGCAGAAACTGTCCTGCTGTGGCTGCAGGAAGCCAGCTGTGCTCTGCTGCCCCAGCAGGTGCTGAGAAACCCAGGTCATGAAAGGATCCTGTCTCCGGACCTGCCACAAACATCTCCGTGGAAAGAAGCATCCACCTGGGACATCCAGGAGCACAGCTTTGTCCTAATGGTTGCTCTGCTCTAAGCTGTGGCTGTCCCCACTCAGGCCAGCTGGAGCCAGCAGCTGCAGGGCAGGGAGAGCCACCCACCAGTGCTCTGAGGCTACAGGGCTCTGCAGGAGGAGTCAGCTGTTCAGGCTGAGCACCGGGTCCACACCCCAGATTAAGACAGTGCACCTGCTAAAGAGGGAAGGGCCATGGAGGTGGGCCCTTGGCAGCATGGAGATGGGCCAGTGCTTGCTGTGGCATCAAGGGAGGGCACCCAGGAAGGTGAAGCTGGCTCTGGCTGTCAGGGATGTTGCCCACTCCAGACACATAAGCTGTGTCTCCCAGGGAAGGGTGCCAATGGCTAACTGGACCCTGTGTGACCCAACTCCGTATCAAACCTAAGAGCAATTGGCGTCCCAGCAGCACCATGTCCCACATCCTTGAAGAGAGCCTTCTCCCTGTCCAGTAACCTCTGGTGGGATTGCAGTGTGTGTTGCTACTACAGCACAGGTGCATGAGCTCCCTTGCCCCATGGGCTGGGCTGGCTGACATTCATCAAACCAGAGACAGAGGCTTTCATGGCTGGACACCTAATTAGCAGTGGAATCACAGGGTCTTCTGCACTGTTCACTCAGGACTGTGGATGCAGCTGTGCCCCATGCAAAAACTGAATCTTCATCAGGTTCTGGGGTTGGGCTCAGTCATCTGAGATACCCCCCTGGCTTCAGAAGCAGCATCTCATGCAACAGCTTTCAAGAGCAGACTATTCCAGTCTGGCTGGCCTGGATGCGAGAGCCCCTGCTCAGGAAGTCTGAAACCCCTCTCCTGCATCAGTGCAGTGAGACCCAGCAGCTGCTCCAGGCAGAGGCAAAGAGACACAGTGCCAGTGCCAGCAGTGCCTGGTCTGCCCTGGTCCTGCTCACTGCCACGGAGCCTCAGCAGCGTGGTAAGAGAGGCAGCAGCTGGTACTGGTGAGACAGGCTGAGGTTTTCAAGGAAGGGCAAGACCCTTACCTTCCCCTCAGCCCAGCTGTCAGACAGGCAGCCCTGGCAGCCAGCACTGCCCCAGGATTCAGCAGCCATAAGGCACTGTGCTGGTTTTGGCTAGGCTAGAGGTAATTTTCTTCACAGTGGCTAGTATGGGGCTGTGTTTTGGATTTGTGCTGGAAACAGTCTTGATAACACAGGAATGTTTTCATTATTGCTGAGCAGTGCTTACACAAAGTCAAGGCCTTTTCTGCTTCTCACACCACCCCACCAGCGAGTAGGCTGGGGGTGCACAAGAAGTTGGGAGGGGACACAGCCGGGACAGCTGACCCCAGCTGACCAAAGGGATATTCCAGACCATATGATGTCATGCTCAGCATACAAAGCTGGGGGAAAAAGAAGGAAAGGGGGGACATTTGGAGTGATGGCGTTTGTCTTCCCAAGTCACCGTTAGGCGTGATGGAGCCCTGCTTTCCTGGAGATGGCTGAACACCTGCCTGCCGATGAGAAGGAGTGAATGAATTCCTTGCTTTGCTTTGCTTGCGTGCACAGCTTTTGTTTTACCTATTAAACTGTCTTTATTTCAACCCACGAGTTTTTGCACTTTTACTCTTCTGATTCTCTCCCCCATCCCGCCAGGGGGGAGTGAGCGAGCGGCTGGGTGGGGCTTAGTTGCCGGCGGGGGGGGGTTAAACCACAAGAGGCACCTGAGCTGCAGGAGGATTTCCCCCGTTCGTTGCCCATGGGCTGGAGTGTGCTTCTCAGGGCTGAGTGAGGAGGAAAGGCTTCAAGACTCTTCTAGCAGGCAGTGCAGTCCTGAAGAGCTGGAGGGCATTGCATCACTGGGCCTCAGATATGTGGGTGGCATGTGGGACTGAGCATCTGTAGAGCCGGCACAGGGCAGCGGGGCAGCCCTGGGGACAGCAGGCAGGCACCCTGCCTGCATCGGGCAGGGGCCAAGGGGGCTGTGGGCATGGACTTCTCACCCCACGGCCAGCAAAGGCCAGGTCCTGGCACGAGGCCCGTGGGACGGGCAGGGTTTGCCTGCAGGAAGGGTGGCAATCTGCCATCGTGCGGAGCGGATCTCGGGGGAGGGTCGCTCCTGCCCCAGGGCCTGGGGCACCAGGGATGCCGGCTGTCCCGGGGCAGGGCAGGGGACGCAGCCGTGTCGGGAGTCCGGGGGCAGCGCACACGTCCCTCCCACCCCGGGGGAGCGCTGCTGGCCTCGGGCAGCCTGTGGCGGCAGGGGCTGCGGGGGGCGAGGACGGCCGGCCCCGGCCCCAGGCCCAGTCCCGGCCCCGGCCCCGGCCCGCGCACCTCCCCGCCGGCGGGACGGCGGACCCGGGGATGCTCCCGGGCGCTTCCCAGCCCCTCCCCTTCTCTGCCCCCTCCCAGCACCGGCACCGGACCGGGTCCGATGGAGACCGCAAGGCCCCCGCTGCTCCCTGCACAGCCGCCGGGTCCGCGGGCCCCGGTACCGGCACCGGCCGAGGGGCGGGCGAGCCTCGGAGCCCCCCCGCCGTCCCCGGTCGCACGCCCTCCCCGGCCTCCGCGGCCGCCCCTCGGGGTCGGCGCCGCCGCCCGCTGCCCGCTGCCCCTGCCCCTGCCCTTGCCCCTGCCCCTGCCCCTGCTCCACCTCTGCCCCTGCCCCTGCCCCTGCCTCTGCTCCTGCCAGGCCGAGGGCCGCGGGGCGCTGCTGGCCGCGGCCGCCCGTCCCTGCAGCGTGTCCGGGCGGGCAGCACCGCGGAAGCACGTCGCCTCGCTCCATAGAAAATAATTTATTGAAATCACAGCTATACATGGGCGGGCGCCCGCGGGCAGCGCGGCCCCGGCCCCGGCCCGGCGCGGCTGGCGGCCGGGGCCCGCGGGGGCCAGGCGGCCCGCGCTCCCCGCGGTACGGACAGACGGACACGCTGCCGTATGTACAGAGTTTACACGGAATAAATAAGGGACATGTACAGAGGAGTGCGAGCGGGCGCCCGGGCCGCGCCCCTGCCGCGTCGGGCCCCCCCGCTGCCGGCGGCCCGCCCGCCCCAGGGTCCGAGAGCCCCGACGGCGCTCAGGGCCGGGCGCCCTGCTCGATCTGCTGGTGCTGGCTGCGCACGGCGAAGCGGTTGACGTGCACCGGGATGGGCACCACGATCTTGGGGTTGCGGACGGGCTCGCCCGAGCGGTTGCTCACGTTGCCCGCCTTGATGCGTTTCCACTTAGCGCGGCGGTTCTGGAACCAGATCTTCACCTGCACCTCGCTCAGCTTCAGGGCGTGCGCGATCTGCGAGCGCTCCGTCAGGCTCAGGTACTTCTTGCAGTGGAACTCCTTCTCCAGCTCCAGCAGCTGCTCGCTGGTGAAGGCCGTGCGCCGCCGCCGGCTCTTGCCGGCCCCGGAGCCCGGCGGGGCCTGCTCGGCCCCGGCGGGGCCGCCCTTGCCCTTGCCCTTGGCGCCCAGCGCGGCGGCGGCCGCCCCGTCCAGGAAGGGCTCCTCCTCGCTGTCGCCCGCCGAGCTCTCCTCCTCCCGCTCGCTGCACGGCGTCGCCGCCGACTTCACCTCCAGCTTCTCCTCGTCCGAGCTGTACGCCTTCCCGTCTGCGGGGCACACAGCGTCAGCGCCCGCCGGCGCGGCCCGCCGCCCCCCGCCCCGCCCCGCCCGAGCGTCCCCCGCGCCCGCGGAGCCCCCGGAGCCGCGGCCTCGGCTCCCCGCGCCCCGCGGGGCTCCCCCCACTCCCCCGGCGGCCCTTCCGCGGCGGCGGGGCGCTCGGCTGCACCCCCTCCCGCGGCGGCCGGGTCCCGCGGGCCCCGCCACCGTCGCGTCCCCGCAGCCCCGGGGCGCCTGCGGAGAGCTCCTGCCGCCCGCAGGAGCAGCGGCTTCCCCGGCACCAGCTGGGCGCTGAGCCCCGCTGCGGGCAGCGGGCGCCCGGACAGCTGGCAGCGCTGGCTGCTGTTGTCCCAGACCCCAGCGCGGTCTGCTGCACGCTGCCCGCAGCCTGGCCGGCTCTGTGGGGCAGCACCCACAAACCCGCTGCATCCGCAGACGCCCTGGGGTATGAGCCACCACAGCAGCTGCCACCACCCTCATTCCTCAACCCAGCTGTAGCAGCATCACTGCCTCATTCCAGCAGAGCACACCACAACCCTTCCAGGGCTTGTCCGGACCTCTGCATCCAGAAAGACAGTCTATACCTTGCCCCTCAGCTCAGCCCTCCCTCTGTCCCATCCCACTGCATCAGACCATCGATGCTGTTCACCCAGAAAGAAGCCAGCCAAGAGGAGCTGAAGGACTGTCCTGGAAACAGCAGCCTGAGCCAGTTCCACCACACCCTACAGGACATGGGGTGTCCTGCTGCCAGCTCTCCCTTCCTAACTCCAGGGTGCACTACAGCAGAGTTGTGCAGCCAGGTAACAAGGTGCTTAGGCAGCTGACGCTCAAGGCTTAGCTCCCCCCTACCAGTCTGTGCAGAGGGGCAGGCTAGAGGCTGCCAACATCACTCAACAGACAGGACCTCATCCCAGGCCACCCAGGCAGCACTTGGACCACCACAGACACCTCTGTTACGTTGCCTGCAAGGATACTGATAGGGTATGAATCTTCTTCTTGCCAGCTTCTTGTGTCCCAAACTGCTGCCTGAATGATGAAACAGCCATGGAACAAGGGAGAACATGGGTGGAAGACAGTGGGGAGGAAAGAGGCCTGGAAGCCAGTCACTTCCTTGGTAGAAGGGCTCAAACAAAGGCCTCACAGGAGATCGAGCGAGAAGATGCTCCTGGCCATAGCCAGGGGTCGTGTAGGGAGAGGACCCACAGCTATGCACGAACAGATTAAGAAGCTTTTTTGTCATGATGAGACTAGAAGAGACCAGCAAACTCTCCAAGTCTGACTCAACAGCAGGAATCGCTGCTGGAAGGAGCTGGTCCTGAAGCACTGCCACTCTCAATATAATCCTACATGCAGAAGAAGCAGCAGCAGCTCTCCAAACTTCTAAGCAGTGTCCAGGTACTGGCATATGCATCCTGGGCCACTGGATCTCTGGACAGCTCACCTCAGCTGTTCTCAGCTCAGTGGGAAAGGCAGAACAGCCCTCAGATCCCTGGAAGTGCAGGGTTGCAAATACACAAGCAGCAACTGCAAGAAACTGCTTGAGCCCAGGAGACATTCTTAGGAATCTGGCTGATGTGGAGCTCCCACATCCCTTGCCAGTCCTGCAGCAAGTCTGTGGCTTCCTGAGAGTGGGTGGGTGGCTTTGGAGATCTAGAATCATCTCCCTGCTCTTCCTGCTTCATATAGCGTGAAAGAAACACCTTCATCTCTATTCTGCTGCAGAAGAATAGACAGTAACCTCTTTCTTCTTGAGGGTCGGGGCAGAGGGAGAAATCTCCCATATGCACAGGGGGTATAGTAAAGACCCTGAGAATTTGTGCTTTGTGAGGCTGAGGATTAGCAGCAGGTGGCATGGAGCACTTTGGCTGCCAATGCACAGTCTCATGCAAGCACTTTGCCGAAGAAAAGGAGAGCTTTCATTTCTGTGTACCACCTCTGTCCATTGGAGTACAAGGCCTGACAAGATAACAGCGCTTTTATGAGGATGTTAGTGTCTTCACCAAGAGTACTCATAGGTCCTGCCCTGACTCTGCCCTTCCCCAGCGATGGAGGACGGCATCCCAGCAGCCACACTATCAAACAGTGCTGATCTAGCAGTTTGCTCTTGTAGGCCCAGACTGTGCCCCACGAGACTGGAAGAAGGATAAGCTACCAACTACAACATGTCACTTCTTTGTAAAACAGGTACTATCTCTGGATACACTCTTCTCAACCTGACCCCAAATTTTAAATGGTCTCTACTAGACTAACATGTCTCACATTTGTGTCTTATAAAGGGGCTGGGTTTGCAGTAAGGAACTCAGAACTATATGATGATAGGGTCTAAACCAGAGGTTTTCACAAAGAAAACTGGTATATTGGTCTGTTAGTCACCTAGTATGTCCCCATCAAGGAAATAATGGAGGCAGGGGAACCCACCCATTTGGTAGGAGGGTATACTGAGACTTTCAGAGGCCTTTGAACAGGAAGTGAAGCTGTCATGAAGCAAAGTATTGTGACTTTGAAAAATCAACAGGAAGGCAGTAGACAAAGAATAGGATTGACTCATTGCTTTGCTCTTCACAAAGTCCTAGCTGTTCATTGATCTTATTATGGACATGGTAAGCATGGTGAGGAGAGTTGGGTGTCACAGGTGACAAAGTTATTCAAGCAGGATCAGGGGGACCCAGATCAAGAATGGGTGTTGTGACAGCCAGAAGAGCCCTGTGTTGGTAAGAACACAAGAGCTCTTTGTTAGTTCATAGGGAATAACACGAAACTTCACCCTGTCCCTGACTGAATGTGCAGTTACTACATCAGCCCAAGAGAGGGTCTCAGACCACTGCCTGGATGTCGGTGGAGACCTCTACAGCTCAAGAACAAATGTGCTCTCAGGAGAGGTGTGGAGAGCTGGGGGTGTTGAGTACCTTTATGCTGGGGGTCATACTCTTTGTTGCAGCTGTAGTAACAAACCAAACTCCAAGCTTTGCTGCTTCTTACCGCCAGTTTCCCTACAGGTGTCTTCCGTCTCAAGAAGTGTGACAACAGCTGGAAGCAAGTTTGAAACATAGTAGATGCAAAGAGAGGCCCTAAAATAGAGCATTGACTCCTTTGGCTGATCCAGCAAGCAACTGATCTTGTCTCCATAGACACCTGCACGATGGAGATACTAATGGGGCCCAGGGACAGAAATAGTCACTTTAGGGTATAATTCATGTGATGTCAGCAAAACAGACAAAAGGAGGCATTTCTTCTTCACATGGTTCTTTTACAGATAAGAGATCTGTGGAACACCTTGTCCCAGGATGTGGCTGATGCCAAGTTTTTCTCTCCTTTCTAGTGGACTCCAGGGGAGACTAGATAAGGTCACAGAAGAGGAATTGGTCAAAGGTTACTAAACATACAGAAACAACACCTGGCTTGGGAAGCCCCTGAAGTGCAGGTGGTTGGATGCTAGGGAAGTGTCATTTTAGAAAGTATTGCACAGGTTGTGCTCTCTTACTCTTCCCTGGACAATTGCTTTTGGCCAGGGCCACACATAGGATGCTACTGCAAACTGTGTTATAGATAGTTTTTGATGCCTCCTGTTGACATGAATCATCTTTCTCTTCCTTAATTGTGGAAAAAGCCCTCAGCAACCATCCTGGCTTTCATCTGCGGTGGATGGTAAAACAAACCACCCTATTGCCCATCTCCAAGGGCCTTGGCTGGTGCAGTCAGGAGAAACATTAGGTAAAGGAGAAGGTGGGTACATTTGGCCTGACAAATCCACTTGGACCTGGTCAGAGCAGTCCACAGA
This sequence comes from Ciconia boyciana, assembly GCF_034638445.1. NCBI lineage: Eukaryota > Metazoa > Chordata > Aves > Ciconiiformes > Ciconiidae > Ciconia > Ciconia boyciana. The sequence continues at coordinate 169,155,987 of NC_132935.1, forward strand.
GTCAGGTCCACATGGGCACATGCTTATGCAGAAGGACAAGCATCCTTCATGCCTCCAGAGCAAGCACTGTGCTAAGAGACAGCTAATAGGCAGCAGCGAATGAACAGCGGTAGCAAGACATATTTCCTTCCATCATATGAGCCAGTCACAACAGGGCAAGTCTTAGAGATACGATTTCTCGATATCAGAAATGGCCGCTGTCTGGGACAGTTCATCTGAGTCCCTCAGGAGGAGAGAACATGTTTGGCTTAGCTATGGAGGAGCCATGGAGGGAGATCAAGCACAATGAAGTTCATTTCCCCATAGAGTAGGAAGACGTGGTCATACAGACAGCTGGTTTTGGCCAGGGCAGTTCTCTCCCCGAGGAGACTTTCACAACAAAAGTGAGATCGCACTGGGCTTTTGACTCGGCACAGAGGCCTGGGAGCACCAGAGGAGCACCAAAGCCCCAATAACCCACAAAGGCAGTGGGGAGGCAAAATGCCCTGGTTGTCCTGCTGAGGGATGAGGTTCAAGGGGTACCTGAGTGAGGGAAACAGTCTTCTGAAGGAAGAACAAGGCAGGGCAAGGAGAAGACCTGAGCTTACCCAGGCTAAAGGGAGGATGGAGAACAAACAGCCAAGCACTGCAAGAAGCAGCAGAGACTTCTCAGCATGCACCTGTGCCAGGAAACCTGTGAGACAAAGATGGATCTCACAGGTGACCAGGGGAGACAGCTCTCAGGACAGGCCACATTAGAGAAAGCCAGCAGTTTGTTTGTCTCAGTCTCGCTGCAGAAGGGACACCTCAAGCCCCGTGCTGCAGGAGCTGAAGTGGAAGAGAGAAGCGCTGGAGCTGGCTGAGAAATACAGAGCAACAAGTCACCGAGGCTGATGCCTGCACAGTCGGGCAAGCGGCCGCGGCTCACAAAGGCGGGGGCCCCCCGGCCCCGCCACAGCAGCGGGAGCTGCCCCCGGCCAGCACCGAGCGGGGTCTCGGGAGTGGAGCCGCCGCCTGCCCGCGCCGTCGGGCAAAGCCGGTGCCGAGGCCGCGGGCACAGCAGTGCGGGGCGGCGGGCCGAAACGAAGGGGAGTGGGGCTCCGGGCGGCGCGGGGAGCAGGGCGGCCGCCTGGGTACGGGAGCTGCTCCGCGCGTCGCGGGCTCGAGAGGAGCTCGGAGCGCCGGTAGCCGCAGCTCGACGACGCCGGGAGGGCGGCGAAGCCCGGCACGGGGCGGGCTGCGGGCGAGCGAGGGAGCCCCCAGCCCCGCGGTCCGCCCGGAACGCGACATCGTGCCGGGGACAAGGCGCAGCCCCGCGCCGCAGCTGCACCGACCGGGACCGGGACCGGGACCGGGACGGGCGGGGAGGGCTGCGCGCAGTCCGGCGGCCCGGGACGGCGCGGCGCTCCGCTGCCCTCCGCCTCACTCGCCCCGGGCCGGGTGCCAGGACCTCGGAGAGCTCCGCGCCGCCGGGCCGGCCTCGGCTCCGGGGCCCGCGCTGCTCCGGTCCCGCCGGGCGGTCCATGTCACGCCGGGCCGGCCGCCCCGACCGGCGGCTCTCGCGGCTCTCCCGCCCCGCGGCCCGGGCGCGGCGAGCGGAGTTTGTCTCCCACCCGCGAAAGTTGCGGGCGCTGCGGAGCCGGCCCGGAACAGAGGGGAACCTGCCCGGTCCTCCCGGCTCGGCCCGACGGGACAGAGCGGGAGCGCAGCCGCGGGCGGGTCCCGCCGCCACGACCCATCGCGGCCCCGCCGTCCTGCCCGCCGCGCCCCGGTCCCCAGCGTCCCCGGCTCCGCGGCTCCTGTCCTGGAGAGCTCGGGGGCCCGCGGTGCCGCCCGCCCGCCCGCAGCCGCCACTGGGGCGGCGGGGAGAGCCCGGACAGGGGCCGGGCAGGCGGCGCTGCCCACCGCGGGGCCCCTCGGGGCTGCGGGGGTCCCGGGCGAGGCGGGCCGGCGCTCGCCGCAGACGAGTTGCTCTCCGCCGGGCGGGGCTGGCCCGCGCCGCTCTTACCTGCCAGGCCGGGGAAGGGGTCCGGGAAGTGCAACGGCGGCTCGGGCGGCCCCTTGTCGCGCCCCGGGGGCAGCTCCTCCGCCTCCAGGCCCTCGGCGCCCCGCCGGCAGCCGGCGTCGGGGTTGGAGCGCGGCGGGGGCAGCTCCTGCGGCGGGTAGAAACCGTCGGGGGGCTCGGAGAAGCTGGGCAGGGCCGTGGTGAGCGCCACCATGGAGGGCACGGCCTGGCCCAGGCTGGCGCAGAAGGTGTTGGTGAGGCGGCCGGCGAAGGAGGCCAGCGGCGCCAGCGGCGGCAGCCCCGACTGCAGGGGTGCGTGGGACAGCGCCTGCGGCAGCACCAGCGGCCGGTACGGCATGAACATGGGGTACCCGGTGTAGAGCAGGTGCCCGGAGCGCGGCGGCGGCGTCCCGATGAGCGAGTCGATGGAGAAGGCGGTCCCCTGGCCGCTGGGTCTCTGCATGGCGAGCGGGCGCCGCCGGCTCAGCCGGCACCAACTTTCCGGCGAGCTCGGGCCGCCGCCAACTCGCCGCCGCGCCGCCGCCGCCGCCGCCGCCGCCGCCGCCGCCGCCGGGCCCCGCCGCTGCCGCGGCCCCGGCCCCGGCCCGCGCCCGCCGCCTCCCGTGGGCTCCGGCGCCCGGCGAGAGCTGCCGCCCGCCCGCCCGCTCGCTGGCTCGGCGCGGCGGAGTGGAGGCGCGCTCGGAGCCGCCCGCCCGCCCGCCCCGCCGCGGGGGGGCCGGGCCGGGCCGCGGAGGGGAGGGGAGGGGAGGGGAGGCGGGCGGGGGTGTCGCCCTCTGCTCTCATCCATCTTCCGCACATCACGGTCGAGTTCCTCCTTCAGCGCCCGCTCCGGCGGGGCAAGGCTCCCGGCTCCCCCCGGCGCGGCCGGCCCCTGGGAAGGCGCCTCCCCCTCCCGCCTCATCAGCTGTTATTAATGGTGATTGATGATTAGCAATTACGGGGCCCGCACAAGGGCGCTTTTGTGGGGACGGGACGGGGCCGCGCCGCTCGGCACATCCTTCCTCGGGCCGCCCCCGGGGCCGGGACAACAGACGGGGCGAGCCGGGCCCGCTCCGCAGAGGCCCCACCGCCTCCCGGAGCCGGCCCGGGCCGACGCTCCTGACGGTCGAGCCCGGCGGGGAGCAGCCCGGGGCCGCCGGCGCCGGGCGGGCTCGAGCGCCCCGACGGACCGGCCTTCACCGGATACCGACCCCGGCAGCCGGGCGCGGCCCCGCCGCTGCGGGGCCACCGGGCTGTGCCGGAAGACCGCCCGCCTCCGTCCCGGACGCCGGGGGGGGGGGGGGGGGCGCCGGGCAGGGGCCGGCCTGCCCCTTCCAGGCCCCGGAGCCGGCGCCCCGGACCCCCGGCGGCGGGCTCGGAGCGACGTCTCCGTGGGACGGGCGGGCGAGGGCGCCGCGGGGCCGGGGGAGGCCGCGGGGCCGCCCGGAGACGCTCTGGGGCCAGAGTGGGAACGGGGGGCTGGAGCCCGAGGAGGGAATGAGCCTTCCCCGGCTCCCCCGCAGCCCCGGTGCCGTGCACCGCGGGGGGGCTCCCGGTGCCCTGCTCTGTCGGGGCAGGACCAGGCGGGCGGTGCGGAGCCGCGGCTGAGCGAGGCGGCAGCCCGGGGCGCCGGGGGAGCGCCTGCCCAGGCGGCTGCAGGCTGCCCGGACCTGTCCGCCGCTGGGGCGTCCCCAGGCCGGCCGCGGCCGGGGCTCGCTAACCTGCCCGCGCTGCGCTGCAGCTGCACAAAGCCCCTGGGCTCTGCCCCTCCCACCTGCGCACTCGTCGTGTGTCAGACATGTACCTCGGCCTGGCTGCCGATGGGCCCTTCGGCACATCACTCAATCTACAGAGCAAGTGAGACCAGTGCCAGGCGAATGCTCCTGAACCGCGGCGAGAGCTCCGCAGCTCTGCCCTGCCCCGCTGCGTGTCCTGGGGAGCGTGTCCTGGCCCCGTGTGGGGAGTCCCCACGCTAAAATGGAGTACTTCCCCCCGCCACCCCCCCAGCTTGGCACTTACGTTGTGCTCCTGTCTACGGGGAGATGCTCACCGGGCCTGTAATAGGCTGAACATGGAGCAAACTAAAGCCCTGCTTCAGAAGAGCATCGGTGTCAGGATTACCACGTAAAGCACTCAGAAGCTGAGAAATGCCAGAGCTGAAGTCGTGTCTAAACTCACTCTGACTGCATTTTCAGTGGCACAGCTACCTGCCAGACCTCCAGCTCTCACCTAGGGGTAGTCCTCCTCTCAGGACTCCTGCATGTTCCTGCCTGCACTCACCCTTTGACCAGGGATGCAGTACCTCTGGTTGCTTAGCTACCCAGGCTCCCTGGTGGCATCGATATCTATGTGAATACATGGATTTCTTCACCACCACCCTTTCCTGCTCTGTCCCCCAGGAGGTCTGGGGCACCACTTTGCTGCAGCCTTGAATCATGTGTTTTGTGTGGGACATGACAGTCCAGCCATGGAGCTGGACACTTGAATCCTGTGTGGAGCATGTAAATGAGGCCAAATGGGTCCACCAGGCTGACAGTGTGGTACGCAGCCTTCCTCCACTAAACAGGCACAATCTGAATCCCCAGGGTCCAGCTATGACATCAGTATCAAGGGCCTGCACAGACCCTCCTCTTTCTTTCATGTCTTTTATGCCTTTCTCTATGGTACATCCTTGCAGTTTCAAGGAAATACCCCTCCGCGGCGAAAGCTGCTCTACCCCCAGCCAGGGAAACAGAGGTGTGGAGAAGTCAATGTTAAAGTAATCATCCAGACTCAAATACTGAATCGTAAAACTGAGGCCTGGCAAGAGGGATACCTCTCACCACTCTGATGCAGACACCTCCCACTAACCAGTGGCCCTTGGATTACTGAGGAAGAGATGCATGTGTTTGCAGGGCATAGGCCGTTCAGCCCCTAGTCTAGGATGAGGGCCCAGGTTTCAGGCTGGGAAGGAGGCTGGCAGTGGCTAGCATTTGGATGAATCCCACCTTAGCAATCAGTTGTGATGTGATAAAGGACACGCTCAAGGTCTGCAGGTCAGCAGCCATGTTCTCTGTCCTTGGCCCAGCTCTCCTGTTTCATCCACCAAACGTCTCTGTGGGAAAGGAACCTTCAGGTTGGAGTCATCTCCATACACACAGCTTGGGTTCATTCCACTGCTATCAAAGCACATTAGACCATGGAGAAAATGAAAGCTTAGCCATGTGTAAGTTACTGGATCTCAAGACCTGTACTCAAAAGGGTCCAAATCAAGGCTATGCAAGCAACTTCCTAACTCCTGAGCAATTGCGATTTGATCAGTTGTTCAATGAACCTTTTATATGTCACCTTCAACCCACTCCTCACACTCTCATATAAGTTAGCAAGATATTTGAGAGCAACAGGAAACTGGTATCTTCAGTGACCTTGCTGGGGAAACTGAGAAAGCTGGGGAATGAACTACAGCTCCCACAAGGAAGGATGACTGCCTGTGCCCAAAGCAGCAGGTCCTTCCTGAAGCCAATAACACAAGCTCCCATACTGACCTCTGCAAATCAATAGCTTGCACCCTGCAAGTCCCTACGTATGTCTCCAAGATAAAGGTTCTGCTTACCTGATCATAAACTTGCATTACCTGCAGCCCCTGTCTCTCTTCAAACACTGAATCTCAGTTCAATGCCAGGAGCAGCAAGGGCAGGCTGCTCCGATAGGGAAGGGAAGCCAGGAAGCAAGAGTTGCAGCAAGGCGGGCAGGGCAGTGGCTTCACTGACAAGGGTGCAGTCCCACAGGACTCAAGGAAGGTAAGCAGAGCAGACCTGGTGACAGTAACCAGGGTCACCAATAGTCCAGTGATCACCCAGAAAGTCCCACTCTCCAAGTGGTGAGGCAGGTCCAAGGCCAAGCCAGATCAGTGGGTCAGGATCATTGTCAGCATCAGGGAGGTACAAGATCAGGTGTACCTCCAGCTTAGGTCAGGCAGAGCCTAAGGGTGAGAGCCTGAGCTTAAAAGCAGCTCCGCAGCCAAAGAGGGGCAGGCTCTTGCTGAGGTTGCCCAAGGACAGACAGCTGCATCATCTAAGTTGGCCCTGACCCCCGAGAGCCAAACCCCCAGGAGGAGGGGAACATACTCAGGGCCCTGACAACTTAGGCCACTCTGGTTTACTTTGTCTCATGAGACTTTGCAGTAAAGTAAAGTAGAAATTCATTTGCCGAACTGTAAAGCAAAGATCCAGAGAGGAAAAGGTTGAAGGACTGGGGAAGAAAAAAAAAGGGTTGCAAGCAAAATAGAGCAAATATTGTACTATTGTACTCTAGTGCGTGCATTGAACAAGACACAGATTGAGAGCTCCCACATCCACCATCCTTGCAGGGTGCGCCACACTGGAAGGGCGAGGGTCCAGGTTGCACATGGTAACTCTACCACCCTTTAGACCCCCAACGGCTTTCCCAGTTTCTGTATCCTATGTCTAACCTTCCACAGTTTCTCACTGTCTAGTGGAAATGCAGTTTCCATGGCTTCCACTTGAGGCTCAGACCTCCGCTGTTCAGTACGCTCCCTGGGCGTTTCTCCCTCCCCACACGCCTTCTCTGTGGGGAGCCACTCTATTCCATTTTATCGGGCTCCATCCCCCACTCCTAAGTAAGCTAGTATGTTCCCTTAACGTGCTGAAGACACACGGTCCAACACACCAGGTACATGAGAAATATTAATTGCATGTACAATTTGTAAAGCCCCTGGTCTCATTGCACTCTCAGCTGTTGACAGAGACCTCTCAGGACCTTGCTGGATACATTATCAGACACTGAGCTAAAAAAGAGTCTCGGGAGGAGACCTGCTCTCTCCCTTCTGTTTTGGGGTTGCTGGGTCATAGCTCCGTGTTTATCAGCACCAGCACTTGGCCCTGAGTCTTACCAGGCTGGGCCCCGAGTACTGAATTCAAGTCCAGCCTCTGCAAGCAGTGCCCTTAAGCAATTACAGACCAGCCTATCCCATCTCCTCCAGCATGTCATTGCCTGAGTTGGCCCTCCTTCCTCAGTCTGCCTTTGCTTCCCACCCCTCTTCTTGTCCGTTTTCAGCATTAGAACTGCTGAAGCTTCTTCCTCCTCTTCTTCTCTGTTCTTTGCTGCAGACATGTGAGCATGGAAAAGTCACTTTGCCTGTGTTTCTGGAGTCAGTAGGCAAGACTGGAAAGTGTCCTGCTCAACATTTGACACTGGACACAGTGTCTTATGCTGAAGATGATACACGAACTGTCTGGTCAGCACAGAGGATCTGGCATAACTTCAAACTGCTCAGCATAGGCAGAGGCTTCCTGGGAGAAAACTATCAGCCTCTAAAAATGTCCTTGCTTGGTACATGCAAAATGGGATCCTCAGAGGCTGGTAATTTAGGAAAAGTTGATCCCAAGCTACTGGGCAGAAAGAAGAAACACCCTGGCCAGCTCTCCTTCCTGTACTGTAAGCTGCTGCTCCAAGGTGGGGCATCTAGAGCGTATTCCTCATACACAGGCTGGTGGGTAAGTAGAGGCCAATTAATTTTTGCTGTAGCTGTAACGGGAAAAGTTCAGTCTGAGACAAGCACACAGCATGGCAAACCACAACTGCAACAGTTAAAGTTTAATAACTGTCTGACAAATGAAAGCAGGTCTTTCTAATGGAAACTGCTATGCAACCTTAACTTTATGCCTCCACCTGCTCCACTTACAATCTCTACACAGAATCTAGCACAACAGGACTAAATCTAGTCACGGCCTCTAGGCATTCCTGCAATATAGCTACTAAACATATTAAAAGCAAGGGTAATGTTGCAAAATTATTTACTCAAAGTTGGGAAGGTCTAGAGAACGGGCTGGCTGTGATGTTGTGTTAACAGAAGCTAGGTTCATATCCAGCACATTCTCTACTATTGGACTATAACCATGAAGTGGTCCAAATGAAACAAACCTAGCTTGAGCCATCGGGCTCTGTAGGCACACACAGCCTGCTGGTAACAGCTAATGTGCAAGTCCTGCCCCAGCAGGCAACCTGGATGCAAGGAGCACCTGGGTGGTTCCAGCTGGCCTCTGCAAATACAGTCTCACAGGCTTTCACCTCACTGTCGAGTTACCCCATGTGATTCTGTCTTCAGCTTCCTACAGCAAACCCTGTCTGCAGCAGCTGAGGAGCCACCCTCTCATGCCTGGGGAACATGTTTTAGATTAGCCTTGGCAAAGCTGTAGCTGGAGCAGTAAGAATCCAGGATCCTCATTAATAGTAGAAAGAGCATTCCCAAGTGCATAGTTGTGCTGCTGACAAGATCTCAGAGCAGAAAAAGGCTACTTCCAAGGACTTGTCCCAAGCCAGGGTTTCCAAAATAGGGAAAGACTATAACTTAAAGAGACAAAAACTTGGAGTGGTCCACCTTAGGACTTAAGGGCAGAGCTAGCATTCTAGAGCAACACCACATACCTGTCTTTTTGATAAGCCTTGCACAAGGCCAGCAGTAACAGTGGCCTGTCTTGTGTACCAACTTCTGTGACCTCTGTGGTTCAGCAGAGTGCCTAGAAGCAGCCCCCAAGCTGGGTCTTCCTGATCCAAAAACTGCTCGTTTTCCCAGAGTGACAAGCAAAGGCTTTCTTCCCAGCCACAAAGGCCTCCTGGCAGGACCTACAGTGGCTCCTACATGGGAGTACAGCTCCTCCATGGTGTTAGCAAAGGAATACTTTCTGAGAGCTGGGGATTGAAGGCTGTTGGGTTTGCTAAGGGCACACAGGCCATCTAAGGCACCAACCAACTGTTTCAGCAGCCCAGGATGACAGCAGCCGAGGCAGGCACCTCTGCGCCATCTCCCCCTACCCTTTAGCCCCAGGCCCCACAGGTGAGGCAGAAACCACAGGCAACACATGTGTGAAGCACCCTCACCAGCCAGCAGGGTCTATCAAGCAAGAAGCACACCATACCCCAGACCTTGTCACAGAGTGGAGCACAGCCGTATGTGGGGGGCTCAACCTTTCCTGGCATCTCTCCTGATTCCTGCACCCAACGCTGCACCCACACCTTGGGCAGACAGATTTCCTGCATAGAGCACTTTAAAATGGTCTTAGAGCACATTAGCAACAGCACTGACATGACAGAGCTAGCTCAACCCCCCTGTGACTATCAGTTCCCTGGGATCCTTTGCACACCACCTTCCCTCCCTGGCTGTCTTTCAGCATAAGCTCAGCATCATCCTCAATGGACCACAGCTTATCCAGCCCAGAGAAAGCTAGCCACACTGGCCTTTGCCAGGCAAGTCCATGAGCAGCTCAACCTAAGGCAGGACCCAGGATGAATTTGTGCAGATTCTGTGGGCAGTGTGGCTGTCTGCTACGGGGTTCCCCTGGGACAGGGGAGAAGACACAGTGCTGGGAGCTGGTAGCTTCACCACCTAAAACTGGTACTAGACATGGCCCCAACAGCAAATGTTGCTGCTCCTCCAGACCCATTGGCAGGTCCCTGAGACCCCATGCCCTGCAGGAACAGGCTGCTCAGCAGACACACAGCCGTGAGCGTGGGGATGTCGGCAAATTGCCAAGGTAGTAGGATCTGCAGGCAAGCTGCTGGCAGTGATAACACATCCCAGGTAACGCGTTGCACTTATCCTGCTCCAGCCTGCTTGAGGAGCAACGCACAAACAGAGTAAGTACAGAGGGGCCAGCCTGATGGGACTGGTCACAGGCACCACTTCAGCTGGAAGCTGGATTGAGCCCTTCAGTCCACTCACAATACAGATGAGAGTTCAGCTTGGAAGATGGCACTGTTACCCAACTTGTCTGCACCTGGCAAGTGTCTCTCATTTTCATTTCTTTACTCCTGGATAAGGTAGGAGCCTTTCACACATCTCTTTGAGGATTGTTCTGTTTAGGAGAGCTAACACCACCTTCACTCCTGGATTTTGATCCTGCTCTGGGAGAGTGATATTAGCCAAACATTTCAGCTAATTTAGTGGGCTCCTAAGGCACAGGGCTGGCTTATATTGGCACCATTGTGGTACTGTCTCATTTCCATTCTGGCACCGGGTGCTGCTGAAAGTTCTTGGTTTCTTTTGGCTTGTGTTTGTACAGCAAACCAAGACTGGGCATTCTTGGCAACGTTCCCAAAGCAATGCCCACACTTGGGCTGCAAAGCTGTCTTCAGTTCCTATCTGGATAAGGTCTCCTAGGAGCATCAACATGTCCACTCCATCTAGCTCCTCAACTGCAGCATGGCTGTTCTCCATGCTGATGAGAGACATTGTTCAGGAAGCATAACTGGCGTCAGACAGAAAGAGTGAGAAAGGGGAGAAGAGAGAAAGTGAAGGGCAGAAAGACAGAAAGCAAGCCAAGCAAGTGTGAGATCTCCAGAGGGAAACCAACACCAGAAAGTCATCAGCTTCATGAAAAGAAAACTGCTCAGGGTAGTGCAGGGTCCTCAGCAAGGCAAGATGGGACCCAGTTTGTAAGATGGCCTACCTGGCACATTGTCAGACCCTGGTTGCAAGGAAGGGGCGAGGGGACAGGAGTTTTGCTGCATAATGTGCCCTTTGGAGATTACCAAGGAGGCTTTGCAAGGGAGTGATGCCAGAGGATGGGTGCACCCAAGCACTAGGGTTGTGCCTGTTGCCTTCAGCCAACATAGGTGTATCTGGCCCATGAGCAGACAGTCTCTCCCGGGAGCCAGGCCTGATACCTCTTGCGCTTTTAGCATAGAAGAAGATCTCTCCAAGGGCTCTGCTCTGCTCCAGCAGTTATGTGAGTATGGCACTCTGGATGCTTTCATTCAGATGTCATACATCATCTGCAGGTCACTATATGAACATGGGTTTCACGACTATCTGACAGAAACAAAGAGCCTGTAAGAAAAGGTGATGTTCTCAGAGTGCAAGGTGCAGGATTCAGAGCAAACTGGGTTATGTAAAACAATCCACAATACAGGCTGGTACATGAGTAACGCTGGATGGTACTGGCAATGGCAATATGGTACTGGCTTATCACAAGATGCAGTGGCCCTAATTTCTACACCACCATCATCTAGTGTGGACTCAGTGTATAAGAGCAGTCCTGCTAGTCCTGGGTCCTGCATTATAAAGAAGACGGCTCTCTTCATTCATTCACAGCATCACAGAATCACAGACCGGTGGAGACTGGAAGGGACCTCTGGAGGTCATCTTGTCCAACCCCCCTCTACTCAAGCAGGGTCATCTACAGCCAGTTGTCCAGGACCATGTTCAGACAGCTTTTTAATATCTCCAGGGAGGGAGATTCAACAAACTCTCTGGGCAACATGTGCCAGTGCTTAGTCTCCCTTACAGTGAAAACGTGTTTCCCGATGTTCAGACGGAGCCTTCTGTGTTTCAGTTTGTGCCCGTTACCTCTGGTCCTGTCACTGGGCACCACTGAAAAGAGGCTGGCTCCATCTTCTTTGCACCCTCCCTTCAGGTATTTATATATGCCGGTGAGATCCCCCTGAGCCTTCTCTTCTCCAGGCTGAACAGTCCCAGCTCTCTCAGCCTTTCCTCATAGGACAGATGCTCAGGTAATTTTTCCATGTTTAGATATTGTTATTTTGTCACCACTCAGTTTTCTCGTCTTTGGCATATACAGCTCCAGGTCCTTGAGGGTCTTTTTGTTGATCTTTTCCTTGTCTTCTTACCATTCTTGATGTCCTCTGCTCCTGCCGCAGCCTTCCCACTACGCTGTAGTCACTGCACCTCCAGAAGAGAAGGCCAATGTAGTACTTCTTTACAGACCGGACTCTGATCCGTGCATGCCATGACAGCTGTGCCTTTTCTGTGCAGCATGTGGCTGGTCATGGGCAGTATGTGGCATGTTTGTTCCTGCACATCTCAGCTTGCACCATCTCTGACATGTCAGGTCCTACTAAGGCTTTTGCAGCTGGGCTCTGCTGGTTCTAGGGGAGAACTTGGCTGGGCCTGAGCTGCAGCTGGGGCCGCAACCCCAACCAGCACAGTGTCTTCTGCAGCTTAAATAAGCTTAATGTCTAGTCCTTCATGCAAGTTGTATGGTTTAACCCCTGCTGGCAACTAAGGCCCTCGCTCACTCCCCACCCCCCCCGGTGGGATGGGGGAGAGAATCAGAAGAGTAAAAGTGCAAAAACTCATGGGTTGAAATAAAGACAGTTTAATAGGTAAAACAAAAGCTGTGCACGCAAGCAAAGCAAAGCAAGGAATTCATTCACCCCTTCCCATGGGTAGGCAGGTGTTCAGCCATCTCCAGGAAAGCAGGGCTCCATCACACGTAATGGTTACTTGGGAAGACAAATGCCATCACTCCGAACATCCCCCCTTCCTTCCTCTCCCCCCAGCTTTATATGCTGAGCATGACATCATATGGTCTGGAATATCCCTTTGGTCAGCTGGGGTCAGCTGTCCCGGCTGTGTCCCCTCCCAGCTTCTTGTGCACCCCCAGCCTACTCGCTGGTGGGGTGGTGTGAGAAGCAGAAAAGGCCTTGACTTTGTGTAAGCACTGCTCAGCAATAATGAAAACATCCCTGTGTTATCAATCAACACTGTTTCCAGCACAAATCCAAAACACAGCCCCATACTAGCCACTGTGAAGAAAATTACCTCTAGCCTAGCCAAAACCAGCACACAAGTCTAACAACTCTAGAAGAGTGCCAGATGCAGGACAGACCTCCAGGTAACACCCTCCATGTATCACTACAGTTTGACTACTGATAACTGACTGCGAATAAGGTTTTCCGACTAGTTATGCTCTCACCTAATATTAGTTCAGTCTATATTTTCTTACTTTCATTCTGAGAACCTCATGTAAAAGATCATGAAATTAAGACATTTAAGACACACAACATCTGCTCTTTCTGTCCCTTTCCCACAGGCCCTTTGGCCTGATACAGAAGTAGGATTGGTCTGACCAACTTTGCATGTGTCCAGGCACTTACAAATTCATAGAATCATAGAATAGTTTGGGTTGGAAGGGACCTTTGAAGGTCATCTAGTCCAACCCCCCTGCAATGAGGAGGGACAGCTTCAACTGGATCAGGTTGCTCAGAGCCCCATCCAACCTGACCTTGAATGTTTCCAGGGATGGGGCATCTCCCACCTCTCTGGGCAACCTGTGCCAGTGTTTCACCACCCTCACCATAAAAAATGTCTTCCTTATATCTAGTCTAAATCTCCCCTCTTTTTGTTTAAAAACCATTACCCTTTGTCCTATCACAACAGGCCCTGCTAAAAAGTCTCTCTCTATCTTTCTTATAAGCCCCCTTTAAGTATTGAAAGGCTGCAATAACGTCTCCCCGGAGCCTTCTCTTCTCCAGGCTGACCAACTCCAACTCTCTCAGCCTTACTTGCTGTACTATTTTCCAGGAATCGAAGTAAGGCTGGACAGGCATAGGACCGAATTTAAGAAGTCACAGGCTACTATCTAACATGTCCCTCCATTTGGCCCAAGCCCATGTGGCCCAGAGGCCCGAGGGACAGCCTTGCAGCTAGGAGTGCATGCCTTGGAGGTGAGTGGGATGGCGCAGATGTGAGCAGCATTGCTGACATCTGGTGATGAGCCAGAGGAACGGAGCGGGGGCTGACAGGCCCTGGAGAACGCTTTTGTACAAAAGAGGTGTGCTCATCCAGGTTTCACCTGCAGCACATGGTACCTCAGGAGCATCAGCATCTGCTGCAGAGCATCTGGATGGAAAGAAAAGTGCAGGAAGCGTTTGGAGTCATGCTCCTAATGGTGAAGTACCAGAAGCACTCAGCACTGGGAGAGCTGCTGTAGGGCCAAATCAGCCACTGGAGTGAGTCTAGCAGAGCTCTGCATGGGGCTGCTCAAAGAGGGGCTGTGTTGCTGTGTGGGGTTGCAGCCTGGGGCAAATGCTGAGGCTCCTACTGCTGTGAGTCAGAGATCTGATCTGAGTGCCTCCTCAGGTGGGATCACTGCTACACCGCTTAAACACACACAAGTCTATGGGGCCGGATGGGATCCACCCAAGGGTACGGAGGGAGCTGATGGAAGTGCTCACCGAGCCACTTTCAATCCTTTATCAGCAGTCCTGGCTAAGCGGGGAGGTCCCAGTTGACTGCAGGTTAGCAGATGTGACACCCATCTACAAGAAGGGCCGGAAGGAGGATTCGGGGAACTACAGGCCTGTCAGCCTGACCTCGGTGCCAGGGAAGGTTATGGAGCAGATCATCTTGAGTGCCATCACGCAGCACGTTCAGGACAACCAGGTGACCAGGCCCAGCCAACATGGGTTCAGGAAAGGCAGGTCCTGCTTGACCAACCTGGTCTCCTTCTATGAGAAGGTGACCCGCTTAGTGGATGAGGGAAAGGCTGTGGATGTTATTTACCCGGACTTCAGTAAAACCTTTGACACCATTTCCCACAGCATTCTCCTGAAGAAACTGGCTGCTCACGGCTTGGATGGGCGTACTCTTCGCTGGGTAAAAAACTGTCTGGATGGCCGGGCCCAGAGAGTGGTGGTGAATGGAGTTTACTCCAGTTGGCAGCCGGTCACAAGCGGTGTTCCCCAGGGCTCTGTGTTGGGGCCAGTTCTGCTTAATATCTTTATCAATGATCTGGACGAGGGGATTGAGTGTTGACCACACCAAGCTGGGCAGGAGCGTTGATCTGCTTGAGGGTAGGAAGGGTCTGCAGAGGGACCTGGACAGGCTGGATCGATGGGCCAAGGTCACTTGTATGCAGTTCAATAAGGCTCAGTGCAGGTCCTGCACTTGGGTCACAACAAACCCATGCAACGCTACAGCTTGAGGAAGAGTGGCTGGAAAGCTGCCCAGTGAAAAAGTATCTGGGGGTATTCATCAGCAGCCGGCTAAATATGAGCCAGCAGTGTGCCCAGGTGGCCAAGAAAGCCAATGGCATCCTGGCTTGTATCAGAAATAGTGTGGCCAGCAGGACTAGGGCAGTGATCATCCCCCTGTACTTGGCACTGGTGAGGCCGCCACCTCCAATACTGTGTTCGGTTTTGGGCCCCTCTCTACAAGAGAGACATTGAGGGGCTGGAGCGTGTCCAGAGAAGGGCAACGGAGCTGGGGAAGGGTCTGGAGCACAAGGCTGATGAGGTGCGGCTGAGGGAACTGGGGTTGTTTAGCCTGGAGAAAAGGAAGCTCAGGGGAGACCTTATTGCTCTCTACAACTACCTGAAAGGAGGTTGTAGAGAGGTGGGGGTCGGTCTCTTCTCCCAGGTAACAAGTGATAGGACGAGAGGAAATGGCCTCAAGTTGCGCCAGGGGAGGTTTAGACTGGATATTAGGAAATGTTACTTCACTGAAAGGGTTATCAAGCATTGGAACAGGCTGCCCAGGGAAGTGGTGGAGTCACCGTCCCTGGAGGTATTTAAAAGCCGTTTGGATGAGGTGCTTAGGGACATGGTTTAGTGGTGGACTTGGCAGTGCTAGGTTAACGGTTGGTCTTGATGATCTTAAAGGTCTTTTCCAACCTAAATGATTCTATGATTCTATGATTCTAAGTGTCATGGGGCAGCCCCGTGAGGTCCTCATGTGCTGGTGGACTGGTGAGAGGAGGGAGTTTGCCTTTTTGTGTCACATCCAGCCCTGAGGTCCTTTGGCAATCCACAAACACCGCCCAGTTCCCCAGGGTGAAACATGCTCAGTGCTTCCAAATGGCTGGTCTCAAAGCTAAAGCTTGTGAGAGAAAGTGAATAAGAGCAAATATTTAAATAAAATTATAAACTACCATCACCATCTATTTCAGAATGTCTTTTTTCAGAAACCAGCACAGGCATCAAATTCAGAGCAAGGAAGCTGATAGAGCCAGTACAAACCAGTAGTTACAAAATGCAGGAAACTAAGGGGAAGTCAGAGACATCAATTAAGTATCAGTGAAGTGAGCAGTGCTGTTAAGGGAAACGTGAAACTGTTTCGTTTCCCTGGGGCCAAACACAGTCCCAGCGGTGACAGAGGCCAGTGGTAGACCAATATGGAGGAGTGACAAGACTATGGATCATAGATCTGTAATTAAGCAGTCTGATCTCTTTGGGACTTGGGCATCATGCAGGATGAATTCTGGTCTGGGCTAGGGCAGACCTTCCGGTGATTTTTAAAAAAGCCAGAGATGAGAAATCTACATCCACCATGATAAGCTATTCTAAGATGCAATTAACTAGTAGATTAATTATCCTTGCTATTTAAAATGTGTCTCATTTCTAATATGTGTTTGCCCAGCTTAAATTTCCAGCCACTGGATCTAGTTTTACCTCTAAGTGCCAGTCAGAAGAACTGGTAATGCTGAATAAACTCTGCAGCCTGCCGCTCGGAAAGTTTGGTAAGGCACAGTTGAGGACCAGCAATGGATGTCAGCATGGCGATTGAGGGTGTGTTTAGCCCGTGTGCCCACAGTGCTTCGTGGAAGGGTGCTGTCAACCCTTTCTGCCCTGTAAATCTGGGACTGAAGAACAGGCGCCTACAACTTCACACAGGACTACAAAGATCGACCATGGTGTGTCCAACCACCACCTCTCCAAAATTCCCACTGTCAGGAATCACTGTCAATCCATAACTCACTCTTCTCTGAACCCTCTCCAATTTCTCAATTTTTTTGAAATGTCAACCCCAGAGCAGGATGCCCCAGAAGCAGAGAATCCAAATAATTGCAGTTGCTGGGCACCTGCCCCAGGTTTCTGTGTGTAAACATACATTCTACGTAATGAAAACCAAGAACTCAATAAATATTTCTGCTCTGATTTTGAAACAAAAATGGATAATATTCATATTTTACAGTGGTAATGAAATACTTCCTATTTCATCAGTAATTAAGGAAGATGCTAAAGAGAAACAGTTTAAGTAACAATTTTTATAATCTGCAGGAGGATAACTTACATCCAAGAGTATTTCATTGGCTAATGAGTCCACTGAACTATTGATTTTTTTCTTTATAACAAATCATGGCACACTGGGGAACTTAAGATAACTGGGGGGAAAAAAAAAAATCCAATGTCTTCCCACTATTTAAATGTGTTCACATGGATATCTGAGAAACTACAGAGCAGTTGTTAGTTCAACATACATCCCAAACAATCACGGACAAGCAGGCAAAGGATGTCCTGGGTAAATTAGTAAAAGCTACAGCCCAAATTACTGTCATTCAAATTAATGTCATTTGAAAGAGGTACTCTCAAATCATTTTATGTAATGTTTGTAAGCCTGCAAGTTTGATAGAGCTAACTAGATAGATATGGCATGCTTAGACTCCTGTAAGTCATTTGACTTAGTTCTGCGTGACAATCTAATACGAAAAATTAGCTGTATGCTACAGTCAGCGTGATCAGTATTAACAGATTTAAAAGAATTGGGTAAGTGAGAAGACTTATTCTATATAGCCATTTGACAGATGTATTCCTAATTGTATTCTATTCAATGCTATATGTTATTAGCAATCAGGGAGAAAATAAAAAAAAATTGCTGGTAAAATTATTGGGGTAGATAAAAATTAATTGTTGGGATGGTAAAAGTAACAGGTGGCACTTGCCCAAGACAACCTAATCTGGATTGCTTGAAACACCAGGTTCATGAAAAACCCATTTTTTTATGTCTAAGTTGCAACATATAGAAAAGAAGAATGTGAGCTTCATTTTAAAACAGGGACGCCAATCCTGGACAGTAATGAGTCTGAAAAACATTTAGAGGTTGTGACATATGCCATCTGAACAGAAAACGAGCTGAATGGGAGGGCATTGCTGCCAAGGTTGTCCTCCTGGACTGTGTAAATAATCAAGTAATGTCAAATATGAATCTAAGGTTCCTGAGGCATTTGTGTAGATTGCACATCCACACGGCTAAGAATAACTCTTACACAATCGTAGTGCAACCACATTTTGAATGTTGTGCACAGTTCTAGTCCCTTCATCTCAAAATGATGCACTAGAATCAGTAAAGGGACAGGGAAAGCCTGTGCTTGTGGTTAAGGGTTGGGTGACAGCTTCCACACAGGGAATGACGCAGTTGAATAGAATTCCAGCCTGAGTAAGGAGAGAAATGACAGGGATCTATATAGTTTTGAATAATATGATGAAGAGGAACAGACTATAGTTGCCCACATATTCTTAGAATACAAGAGTTAAAGGGCATCAAATGAAACAAGCTGGTGACAGCATAAAGGCAAATAAAAGGAGATGATCAACACAATCTGCAATTAAGTTATCCTTGTCACAAGGATATCAGAATGCTCAAACATACGTGGGTCCAAAAAGTGACTGGTCAAATTTATGGAAGAAAAAAAAAAAATCTCTCTACAACTGCTAAATACAAACATGCCCTTTTGACTCCAAAGTACCTGAAATGCAATTTACAGAGCTCAGGGGTGAGGATGGACATCCTAGGGAAGGGCTTTTCTATACTTGCTTTGTCCTTGTACCCTTCTATAAGTACCATTATTGTTTACTAGTCCATCCGTTACGGCATGTCATGCACTTTACTGAGGAACAGGAAAGATCAAGTAAGAGTCAAGCAGATATTCGAGGCTGGGAAGCCTATGGGGAGATACTGATGGAGTTGATCTTTCAGTTAAAGGAAGGGGATGCTAGGAATAGGCAATGCTTGGACTGCACAGAGATGGTCAGAGTAAGACCCAGTGGCTGCAGCTAGGATGGAAACTTCTGTCTAGAAATGGGATGCATTCTTTTTTTCCCCCGAACACATCACTCCCACTTGGACAGCCGCACTGAGAACATGGCAGTGGACTCGCATTACTTCAGCCAGTCATGAGGGTGTCTCTTTCTGACAGCTCTGCCCAAAAACCCAGGTGGATGCTGAAGCAGGAACAACAGCGTGTGCCCAAGAGACATTCCCGGTGAACCTGGGACACAGTAGCAATCAGCAGCTGCCTGTGCCTGTGGCAGTTGGTAAAAACACATCAGAATGACATGCCCCTGTGCTAATAATGTCACATGCTTGCTGTCCTCGGTTGAGATCATAGCCCTCACACTCAGGACAGCTAAATTTCCCTGGCATAACTCCCGTCCCAGCAAGTACCTTCAATGCTGCATTAGAAATTTCCCCTTTAGAAACCTAAGTAGCACAGCTTGTTATATTGTCAAAATGTGCTCTGGAACATCAAACCTTTTAAATTCTGTTCTTGTAAATGTTTTGAAAAATCAATTGCTAATCAATTAGCATAACTGAGTTAAACTCAGAGCATTTGGTCTCAGCCTGCACTTAGCTTGAACTTTTCTGATTGTTTCAGTTCTGAAAAAGGGCTGGAGTGCCCAAAAGCTTTTCTGGTGGTTTTTTGTTTGGTTGGTTTGGGTTTTTTCCCCAGTTAAATCAGTCAATCTGTAAAAGATACTCCCCTTTTCCTATTAGCCTCACATTGCTTGAAAATGGTTACTCAGTGGTATCCTTACATGCAATGAAGTCATGCCCTTTTAATTTCAGTGGGAACATAGATGAAATCTAGTCTATGAAGACTTGTGCCCAGGGAGATGGCTTGCCCCTCTCGGCCACCTGCCTGACCTCAGCCCTCCCACTTATGCTGGGATCCCCTGCCTGCAAACCTGGTAGCTCTGAAAGGAACCCTGGAAATTCACCTGCGGTCCCAGTATGGGTCCTTCATTACAACAGCTGCCTGTCTATGCCAAGATGCCTTTGTCCAACGAGCAATTGGCAGTGCCAGGAGTTGGCCTGCCCATGTATGTAGTGGTACTGTATGCTCCTGTGTTTGTTTGCAGAAACAAAACACTGTAGGTTCACGTCTTTCAACCTGAGCTGCCCTCATGACTCAAATGCAGAGCAGACTTCAGAACTAGCAAAAGTAATCGGCAAGACCTGAGGTGCGGCTTTAGGTCTAACAGCTGCAAGAAACAATTACAAAATAAAGCAAACCATTAAATTCAATCCTTCCCTGTCCTTAAGGCGATATTATCTTAGTGGCTGAGTACACATTACTGAACATACGTTATTGCAGGCATATGGACAGTGCTGGAAAGAAAATGGACTGGTAAACCAGCTCCACAGGTACTGCTCTGCAGACTGCCTTCATACCAAAGATATCCATTCAGGCTAAGCAATTCCAGCCCGTGCTGTCACCAAAAGGGACAGACCCTCCTTTTTCAGCTCCTCCCCCAGTCACAGACATGATCTGGCTAAAAATGAACACTATGAAGTGGTGACTAGAATTTGGGACTAAGACTACAGGACCTGCTCCTAAAATAAACAGATCACCCTGAACAGACATGTGAGCACAGCCAGCAGGAAGGTGGTGACTTCAGGCTGGGTTCCTGCTCTGGTTCAAGGGAAACGCACTACTGATGCCTGGTAAGAGTGGGAGCCATTATCCAGGTATTTTAAAAGCTTTGACTTTCCTGCTCCCTTCATGCCTGTTTTGCAGATAGTCTTGGTACATCACCTCGAGCCAACACCTCACCTCTCTGCCCATGGGTGTCATAAAGCACATTGTTAAACCTTTTTGAGTTATACCATCTCTACACTGCAATAGTAGTACCGGCACACACAGGCTGCCACAACTGGTTTCCCGACACCTTTTGTAAGCCTGTAATACGTGAACACATTCCTATTGTATCCTATCAGCATTTATGCTGTGGTGCATTACTGGTATGAGTGCATTAGGAAGGGCACGATGAACCTCACATAGTTATTTCAAGCTTGCTACTTCAGAGCAGCATGGTCTAGTTGTGTAAGGTGGTGATAGGTCTCCTTAGCCTTCAGATCTGTGTGTTCCAGTGTCCTGGCGCCCATGTGGACATTAACAGAGGCCTTGAAAGACCAGTGCACCAAGAGGAGCAAACTGCAGTGCTGCCCTAGTGTACCTTCTGCCAGCCAGCAGCAGTTCAGGCACTGCTTGAGTCAGAAGCAGGAGTGGGGTTAGCTTACAGCAAATCTTTAAAGGATGGTTAGTGCTTTGACTTCTTTACAACTGTGTCTTTAAATCGCAGAAACAAATGTTACCCTTTACCTTGCCTAGAGGGCGGTGCAGCCCAGGCAGCCGCGGGCGGACCTGTACCGTGCTCTGGTAGATGCTAGCTGGGCTGTCGTAGGGGCCGGCTGCTCTGTACCCAGGGGACCAGCATTCTCAGGGCATGCTTCCTCCTCGCCCCACATCAAAGTCCTCAGTGCTGGCACAAGCACTGCTGTCCTGCCCCAAGCTGCAAAGCCAGGCAACCTCAGACATTGTAGCTGCACGGAAAGTGTTTGTCTGGGAGGCCTCAGCCCCACACCTACCACACATTCCCCTGTGTCCTCTGAGAAATGGATGGATGCATAGGTCTGAGAGTGCACGTGCCACTGTGCATGGCATGTCACATGGATGAGCTCTGCCAGGGCAGTCTTCAAGGCAAGGCAGAAATTGTACTCTGGTAGGCATAGAGAAAGACTAGGGTTTATTCCAAACACCTTTGGGCACAAACTGTAAACAACTTGACTGAAGACAGGATCCCAACAAATGCCCAGGGCACCAGAGCTGCCTGATTCAGGTTAGAGTTTGTAGATTTGGGATAGGGAGACTGATATCCTGCAACCAAAACTGTGATTAATGCAGTATATTTGCTCCTTGTCCCACAAAATGCCCTAATCCCCATCTCTTGCTTTTTTGACTGAGTCTAGAGACTGTCCTGATTAGTATGGGTAAACAGGACGCTCCAAAATAGGTGCATGAGGCAGAGCACAAGGCTAGCTGGGACAGGGACACAGCGATAGGTTTGACACGGGCGGGCTGATGTGGCCTGGCAGGAGGTGTGCAAGGGGAAGGGGTTAGCTGGGAAGGCACAGACTGCACTGGCAAGGTTGGAACATCTGCACAGAAAGGCACAGTAGGACTGGAACTGCAGCCCTTAGTAGAGGACATCCTCGAAGCTGAGCAGCAGGAAACGGTGCAAGGCACTTGGCAGGTGCAGCTGAGACAGGACCAGAAGCAACCGGCCCTCCAGGAAGGTCCTGAGTGTGCAGCGAGCCAGGTGCTGCAAGGACCGAGGTCTTTGCTCCAGGGAGAAAAGTGACTGGTAGAAACATGGGTATTTCTACAGAGAGAGAAGAGAGGACCAGAGGAAGATAAAGCTGAAGATATCACCCTGGGAGCAGAGGTAGAACCAGACATACCTTTACCTTATTCACAATGGTGCATCCTCCCTATCCCCCAACAACACCACCCCTGTGCCCTGCAAATCTCCACACAGCTCCAGCCCTGCCCTGTCCTTCAGCTCCAAGCCTCCTCTGGCACCCTGCCGCAGTAGCCCAGCTGCATGTTCTCCAGCCAGTGGCACGCATTCCCTCACCTGTACAACCTCCGCTGGAACCGCTTCCACCCAGTCCTTGGACACACGCACGTGATCATAGCTGTTCATCAGGGCCTCGATGACACGTGGGCAGGTATGGCAGTACTGCAGCACCTGCGCCAGGAAGAGCGCAGATGAACACAGCCTTTGGGCAAGGTTCTGCAAGCCCCACCTTCACCTCTAAAAAACTGTACATGCTCAAAAACAGCCTTGGTAAATCTAGGGCCTGAACTAACGTCCTTCCCTCATGCTGTCCAAGGAGATCAAACATACATGGCTGGGATGCAGATCTCCTTCATTTGCCTCACTGCTGCAAGTGGCTTGTAAGCAGCCAACACTCTGCTTTATGCCAGGTTCCTTTCCTCACATTTTTCTAGTTAGAGCATGAACCATTCTGAGGCAAGGACTGACACCAATTTTATGTGCAGCAAGACTAAGACATACCATGCCTCTGTTGAGGGCTACACAGGGGTCTCAGGGATGTATCATGCCTGTTCGGCATGGGGCTGCAGAGACATCCAGTATCTGTGCTGTGTGCAATGGGTGTCCTAAGTAGTACTGTGCCCATATTAGCTGCTACACAGAGCCCCAGGAAGACATCACACGTATTTTGCGCGACACATCTCTGGTACGTACCATGCCCATGTTTTAACACCACATGTAGGTGCAGGCGACACACTGGTCCTGTGTATCTTACACCACTAGTGTGGCCTTTGGAGCACACCCTACCCATGCATAGCTGCACAGAGGTATAGTCCGCCACCCCCCCCCCAGCTCTTGGCTCCCACTCCCTATGGCCCAGGCCAGCAGTAGCTGTCAGAGTCTATTCCGGCTGTACGAGTGATCCTCATTATCTGGCGTTAATAGGAGATTAATTAGTGTTAATTGTTGATTTTCCTGTATTTTCCCAAAGGGGAGAGCAATCTGCTGATCTCTGGGCTGGGTAATTATTGCACTGCTCAGGAATTAAGACAGGAAATTAACACTTTGTTTGCTGGTGTCTTGCAGAGACAGCATGAGCTGGAGGGTATGCCCCAAAGAGGAAATGGGCCAACACTTCCCTGGGCAAGTGATTATGGAAGCTGGGTAAGTACTGTCCACACAGCTTAGCAGACAGAAGCAGGAGAGTCCTATCGGAGAACATACCCCAGGCGAAAACTTCAGGGAATCCCTTACCAGCAATGCCAATTCCCCCTCCCCTAGCCCCTGGGAAGAGATAGGCAGGATGGCAAGCAGGCTGGCACAGAACAAGCCCTGCTGTGACAGAAATATCCTTGCTGGGGCCCTGATGTTCACAGCATTCCCTTCCCACCATGCTCCCAGCACAGCTGTGAGGCCCGCACCTTGAGGAGGGAGCCAGGCCAGATGCGGATGGCACCGTAGTTGAGCAGGGCTCGCACCACAAGCTCTGGGTGGTGCTCTAGCTTGTAGGC
Organism: Ciconia boyciana; assembly: GCF_034638445.1. Lineage (NCBI taxonomy): Eukaryota > Metazoa > Chordata > Aves > Ciconiiformes > Ciconiidae > Ciconia > Ciconia boyciana. The sequence continues at coordinate 169,179,621 of NC_132935.1, forward strand.
AGTTGCTTGCAGGATATTGTGCAGTGCCGTGTTGCCGCTGTAGTTCATGACGTTGACGTTTGCACCTCGGGCCAGCAGCAACTCTGCTACTTGAGCATTGGCGTTCTTGCAGGCCAGGTGAAGTGGGTGCTGGCGGTCTCTATCTGCAGCATTGACGCTAGCACCACTCTCCACCAGCAGCTGGCAGACCCGGTAGTAGCGGTCCATGTCCTGGGGTGGATGGGGCTGAGCACAGGCAGCATTCAGTGGTGTCTGCCCCTCCTCATTCTTTGCCTCCAGCTCTGCCCCATAGCGCAGAAGCAGCTGGACATGGTCTGTTAGGCCATGCCGTGCTGCTACATGCAGTGCTGTGTCATTTTCCTCCTCTGTCCGACTGTTCACACTGGCACGATGCTGCAGCAGCTGCTGGATGCACCTATGTGGGCCAAGATGACTCAGTGACAGGCTCTCCTCTCCAACTCCTATCCTACCTCCCACTCCCCCACCTCCCACGTCTGTACCGTCCCACAGCTTTCACTTTTCCCAAGAGTCCAAAGATTCCTGCTCCTCCTGCCCTGGAGTAGTGGTTTTAAGCCAGGATGACTGGTGAGCAGAGATACGGTCATCCTAGGTCTAGCTAATTCTCCACACACCTTTAGTAAGTGTCGTCACACCCAGAGTCTGCTCCCACACACCCAGAGTCTGCTCCCACACACCCAGAGAGGTCTGCCTGCATAGCGCACGCCCTGAGCTTCGCAGTGTGAACCATCGGCTCTGCATTGCTGGTGGGTAGCAATACAGCAGCACCAAGCTCAGCTGCATCAGCTGAGGACTGAGCTTGCAGTCATCTGTTGGACTTCAGAGGCGATTCTGGTCCAGGAACATGCAGTAATGCCACCCCATTCAGCAGCCATTTCTGCAACCACCAGCCCACCTGCAGGGATGAGTAGGGACCCCTTCTACACAGGATGAGGCTCAAAGGGGAGGGAGGCCTACTGTGCCACCTGGGTAGAACTCACTTGATGGAGTCTGGCCTCTTGCAGAGATGCAGGGGCTTGTAGCCATCCTCAGAGACAGCCTCAGGGTCAGCACCAAAGCTGAGCAGCAGGCACACGCAGTCTGTACTGGCTGCTGCACAAGCCTCATGCAGGGCAGTCTTACCCCCTGGTGCAAAGTTGACAGCAGCACCCCTGAGCAGCAGGAGCCGCAGGCAGTCTGTGTAGCCCCGGCTGGCTGTGATGTGCAGCGGCGTGGTGAGCTCCTGCTCATAGCTCAGAGACCACAGTCCTGCAGGGAAAAAGAGGTCAGGAAGCCACGTCCAGCCACAGTGCACAAAAGCACTGGGCCCAGACCTGCCCTTTGCCCCAGGGTACCTGATGTACATCCCCTCTTGAGAGACTCAGGTTTCCCCTCAAGGGACTGCCTCTTCCTGCCAGTCCCTGCTCTGCAAGGTCCCTGCCTTTGGACTGGCCTGCCCTGCCAAAGGCGAAGATCTGGAGATGACTCTCAGACTCCACAGCCATGCTGACAGGGAGCTCAAAGGAGCAGGAGCCTTGGGGCAGAGGCTGTTACCAGAAAGTGTGCTTTTCACCTGCAGCTCGGTCATGCAGCACAGGGTTTCTGTTGACAGGAGTACAGCAGATGAAGGGCCTAGGGACACAGGCAGAGCTGAAAGCAGCAAGGTGGCTGGGAAGAGCACCATGCATGAAGCACCACAGTAAAACAAAGATGTGCTGGAGCTGGCTGCCATGCACATAGGAGATTCAGGCAAGCCCTGAGCATGGCACAGACAAGCAAGCTTCAGCAGCTATGGACATGTAGGGCCTAGGAGAGAGCAACGGCTGAAACCTGCCAACTCTCAAAGATACTGACCCAGCTGGAACCATTGCTGAGCTGGTGCGGTCTGCTGGCAAACAGCCTGCAGCTGTTAGAGGAAAAGGGCTCCTTAAATCATGCTTCTTGCTGCCCTTCCAAGCTGGGCTGGAGGATGACATCCCAGACTGCATGACATGTTCAACACTACATACCTCTCACCTCTTTCTCACAGAAGCAGCATGCAGTCAACTGTGTTTCCCAGAGCCAGGTTCAAACTGAACCATCTCGAGGACCTAATGCAGGGCTGTGACAATTCCTTGCCCAGCACAACCCACAGAGAGAACCAGCAGCCCAGCACAGACTGCACGCAGAGCCAGGCAGACAGAACCGGGCAGACAGAGGGAGCACAACCTGGAGCTTGAATCTCCTTTGCCCCATGGGGGAACCCAGGCAGTTTCCAAGCACTTGCACAAACCCCTGCTAGAAGGGCCAGGTACCCTGGATGCCCCTCACGCTCCCAGGCATAATCATACTCTCCCCACAAGCAGCACAGGGGAACCCAACCGCATCCCAGCACTCTCACTCCCACCCCAACTCCTCCGTAACCCAAACGGCACCCATAACACACAATCCCAGCAATAGTAATGCCCTGCAGCATAAGCAAAAGGCTCTGAGCCCCAATTCAGCTGGGCCACACTGCCTGCCCGCTGATCCCTTGCATACTCAGCCGGCGGAAGTTGAAGCGGTAGTTTTTCCACTCTTCCAGGTCACTGGTGTCAAACACAGCATTGGGACTCAAGTTGTTCTGAGGGTCGCTGAGGATCTCAGCCACAGTCCCCTGATCCCCAGCCAGCAGGGCCTGCCAGTAGACCTGGGCAGGGCCATCCACCTTCCGCGTGCAAATGGGCTCCTGACTCTTGTCTCCTCTGCCTGTGATACTACCCATGATGCAGTACCCAGACCCTCCGCAGAAGCCAGGGCAGGACCTGCTGCTGCCTCACCAGCCAGGCTCTGAGCCTGTGGGTAGAGCCCCACCAGTGTCCTGTGCTCCAGCTGACAGGCTGCCTGTCTGCCCTGGGGTGCTCCACAGGGAGGGAGGACATGTCACATCACTGCTTGGCCCAGGCTGGGTACAGCTCAGGTCTCAGCTGTTCTATTCTGGGAAACCTTGTGACCAAACGTTTGGGCCAAGAAGCTGGTAAGGACACTCCTCGCAGGCAGCAGTATCTCTGCAGCCACCAGTATCTCTGCAGCCACTGGCTGTGAAGGGAAAGCCCCTAGGCAGGGCAGGGTAGCAGAGTAGCCTGAAGGGTAGAAATGGAGACAGGACATCGCTAAGAAAACAGAGAGAGAAGTAGTCTCATGCCCAACAAGCCTGCTGTCACCCAGCTGCTGCCCAGACCACAACAGCACAACCCAGCTGCCTCCATACACCACCAGCACACCTTTGTCCAGCCCTTGGCTCCTTGCACATCTCCAGCACTGCACCTCCATTTGCTAGTTCCACCCAAGCCCTTGGCACTAAACAGGTTTTTAAACAAGCCACAGGGAAGTTCTTTTTAATCAAAGCTTAAAGCCAAAGGACAGGTAGAAACAGGCACAAGGATGGGAATCAGTGCATTACAAGTAAAGTAAAAACAGAGAAGGTAATTATCCTTTACACCCCTTCCTACTTTTCCTTGAAATTCAGTCTTGCAAAGAACTCCTGCATGGTCTTAGTACTCTCTTTCCCATCCTGGGACAGTCCCTTCACTTGGGGTTCCTCATTGCTGTCCTTTCACCCGAGATGGCATTTTCCCCTGTCCTCACTTAGTTGTATAAACCCACCCTACCCCTACTTTGGTTACAGAACAGTGCACTTTGCTCACAGTTTGTCAGCATTGTGTGCATTTCGTTCAGATCATATGTCCTGCTTTCAGCTGAGATAGAGTTAATTTTCTTTATAGTGGCTGGTATGGGGCTATGTTTTGGATTTGTGCTGAAAACAGTGTTGATAATACAGAGATGTTTTGGTTGTTGCTGCATTAGTCAAGGACTTTTCAGCTTCCCATGCTCTGCCAGGTGCACAAGAAGTTGGGAGGGGACACAGCCAAGATAGTTGATCCAAACTGACCAAAGAGCTATTCCACACCATATGACATCATGCTCAGTATATAAAGCTGGGAAAGAAGAAGGAAGGGGAGACATTTGGAGCGATGGTGTTTGTCTTCCCAAGTAACCATTACGCGTCATGGAGCCCTGCTTTCCTGGAGATGGCTGAACGCCTGCCTGCCCATGGGAAGGAGTGAATGAATTCCTTACTTTGCTTGCGTGCACGGCTTTTGCTTTCCCTATTAAACTGTCTTTATTTCAACCCACGAGTTTTCTCACTTTTACTCTTCTGATTCTCTCCCCCATCCTATTGTGGGGGGAGTGAGCGAGTGGCTGTGTGGTGCTCAGTTGCTGGCTGGGGTTAAACCACAACACCATATATTCTAAAGAACACATCAAACTGCATGGAAGACTAGTAGTATTTAGTTTAATTTTGTGTCATGGAACTATTCAGATCATGCAGCTAAAAACAAGTTAAGTGACCCCAATAGACCACCAAGCAACAATTACCTGGGGGACCAGAGAAGAGTGTAAGATGGGGAACTATACCCTTCTCAGTAATGAAAATAAATGACCAAGTTCTATACTGACAGTCTCCAGCATCCTCTGCCTGTGCAGACTTCACCACCTTGTCTAGTTACGATGTAGTGCATGAAAGGGTAAAAAGAGGGAAGCACCTGGCAGACTTTCTCACCTGATGGAATCCTCTATTTCCCCAAAGATATAAGCAGGTATCCTATGAGTGCCTGAGGTTCCCAATCACAAAAGCATCACCAGGGAGGCAAAGGGCTGTGTGCGTTAGTGTCAGTAACACCATACAATTTACACTTCCTCTGGGCTTCTTAAAAATATCAATACAGATGACTTGGGCAAGACCAGGTCACTAGAATCTACTTTTAAGGTCACCAGCTGGGTAAGTTTTAAGAAACTGTCCCTGCAGGCCAGTGAGATGCATAACCAAAGCCTTGGGTAGCATGAAGATTTGCTTTGGTTTTTGTTCTATACCCTTATCTGATAAATTTGGCAGAACATTTTTGGTCTGTGCTTGATGAATGATCTTGTGTGGTTGGGTTTTTCACATCGTGAAACTTTGGATAAGAGCAATCTCTGTGTGAAGGTGTTTTACATCAGCTGTTCCGTTTTCTTTGCGGCACAAATCTTTACAAGCAGACTGACTTGCTGTTCAAGTGCCTGTCAGCCCAGCATAAGACAGGATTTAAAATGTGCAATTAATATCTTTCTGACAAGCGGTCTCCGTTACACAAAGGGTAATACCTTTTGTGTTTTTATTCCTAAGTAGACTGTAGCAATTCAAAACCTGGGTTGTACAAGTCTTGGAACTCAGTAAATAATCTTCACCACCCACAAGTAGCAGCACTTGCATCTGCAAGCCCACCCTATCTGTTTGTCTCTTGCTAGTGTGAATCCCCACAAAACACTCAGTCATGGTCAAGCTTTATCAGTGTGCTCCATAGCTTTGTGCCAGGACACTTGAAAAGAACCCACACCTCTGGGAAAGTGGCCTTCATCAACAGCTCTTCCATTCTGGAACACTGGGGCTTTTGCCACCAACCTTCTGTGGAAGAGTGTGGTGCAATTACGGCCCCTCCACACCTGACACTCCCCATCTTAAGTTCTGGGAGTCCGCCTGCACCACACTACTAACAGAGAGCAGCAAGGACATGTGCACTTCCAGGTTGCTAAACATCTCTCTCCCTTAAACACATCAGCTATGCTGCTTACTGAAAAGCTCATAGATGACATTGATGAGAAGGTAAGCAAAAGGGACCAGAGAGCATGGAAGCATGTGTGGTAGCCACAAGATGTATCTAGGCAAGGTACAGTGAGGTGTACAGATGGGAGGAAACACCAAGGATGACCAGCTTCTACCTCCTGTCACTCAGGACAAGCTCGCTTCCACCATCTCTCTGGCAGACTAGATTTCTGCTCCCCTTGCCCAATCCGTCCCACAGAATAGAACAGCTTGCAGGGTGCAAAGCCCACATGTGAAAGCAAGCAAAACAGCAAATGCTTTTTTTCTGGAGCAAAGCCTCCCTCCAGCTGATCACTGTTAACCCTCCCACATCAACCCCAATGCAGCTTTTTTTAAAGTCAGTGGTTGGAGCAGGGATCGCAATGGCTCTCCTTCACACCTGGATTTCACCACAGCAGCAGGAATAGGTAGATAGAGAGCAATTCTGGCTTGGTCCCCAAGCAGCTGCCTACAAGGCTGAAGCACAGCCATGCCTCTTCCTCAGGATATCAGCTAAGCTCTGCCTGAAGGGCACCACTAAGACCTCTCTGCTCTTCCCAAAGCATGTCACAGCCTCCAGTTTCTAATGAACTGAAGTGACAGACCCAACTTAAGACATAAGGCAGGAAAAGCATCCTTATACCACCTAATGCCTTCTCACCCAAGCACTCTCTCCACCTCCCACATATTTCACATCTATCCCAGCAATCTCTAGCAGGACAGTTCCTTTCCAGCAGCCCTTCCAAGGGCCCTGTTCTCATCATTTCCCAGTAGACCTGCCTCTGGCCAACTTCAACAAGCCTGCTACCATTTGTTCTACAGCCCTAGAATCATCCTTCCTCATCCAAAAGCTTTTCTTCCCAAGTCCCTCTTCCACCACCCTCTCTCCGCCACTTTTCTTCCCAAGTCCATCTTCCACCACCCTGTCTCCATTCCTCTCAACACTTTTCTCAGGCATCTGTGCTCTTTCTCTAGTCCCCATCCTGGGCACTTCCCATCCCCCACATGTCCCAGCCCTGCACACCCACCAAATTTCCTGCTAGTCCAGCGCAGCTCATCACCCTTGGTCTCAATGATGAGATTGATGGCTGCGCTCTTGGTGAAGTACTTCTGCACCATCTCCAGGTCCCCAGTGAAGAGCGCATTCTGGACCAGCAGATCCCGGCACTCCAGTGGCTCCAAGCGGCTGTTCTGGCATCCCTGGCCAACTGGGCTCAGGCTGTGCTCACTGTGGTGGTACTGGGGCCTTATACGCCGAGAGTACTTCCACTGATCCAGCTGCTCCTCATCCAGCTGCAGCAAGCGTTGTGTGGCAGAGCTGAAGGGAAAGGTGCTGTCCATCACAGGGAACAAACAGGACAAGTCTGAACCCTACAGTAAACAAGCTGCTGCAGGCAAGAGCCTCTTATCCAAGGCTACGTCCTTTGCAGGTTGCTCCTGGGTTCCAGCTCCCCAGCGTCTGGCTGGATTCAGGCACAGGCCTGACTCACCCAGTATAAATAGTCCTGCTTGGCAGCTCCCCTTCACCACCTCCCCTCCTTCCAAGAGCTTATTTTCAGCTGCTGGCTGCAACCACCAGCACAGATTAGGCACAGGAGAGGGGTAGGAGGCAGCCTTGAAACATTCTCTATGTGCTTTCTTGTTTGCTCTGCAACATCTCTGCTCTCCACTTGGAAACAAACAGAGCAAGGTAGGGGCAATCACACTGGGGGGTAGCTAGGGAAAGGCCTGCTGCAGAAGTGGTGTCGGAAGTCATAAGGGACTGAGTACAGAGGCCTTCCCCACACGGACAAAAAACCCAACCCAAAACAAAACACACACCCTCACAAGCCCCCTACACTGCTCTTAGGAATCCAGCATCTTCACTAGGGCAGCAAGCCTGGCTGCCTAGACATGGCTGAGCAGAATAAAGGAGGGCATGTAGGCAAGCCTTGGGAAAAGCAGCTTGTCTGACATAAACCAAGTTTCCTGGCAATAAGGAAGACAGTCTCCCATGCAAACCTCAAGAGTTAACAAGTGTCTTCAGGCTTCTGAGGTGGGTATGCCCAGCTATGCCATCCACCCCTCCAGCCATAGTGGGTCACATTTGGAGGGGTGGAAGATGCTGAAGCCCCCTGCCCTGCCCCAGTTATCACAGCTCACTCTACAGGACATTAGCTAGGATGTTGTGGTAGTTTGACATAGGTTTGGGACCTGTTAAACTTTGTTTACCCTCAAATTACTCTCCTGTAACTAACCTGTTAATCGCTGTGTCCCTGCCAACATGAGACCCTTCCAGCTGGGCAGGCTGTGAGTGCCAGCAATGACAACAGGAACTCATTAGCTGCTGTGGGAATTTCAGCCAGTATTCTCTACCCAGTCCTATAACCGAGAGTGTCTGGGGTCACTGGAGTGACGCAGCAGAGACGTGCAACAGTGCCTGAGGGCTAATGGGGATGGCCGTGCACCCAGACCACATACCTCTACCTGGACCTGCTACACTGACCCACTGACTTTCTCCTGGACCATGCTGTCCCACTGGACAGTGAGGTTTCGTTAGAAGCCATCACATTGGCCCACCTTACTTATCTCCTGGACTACACCATCTACCCTGCAAAACAGGCAAGTTGTGTCACTTGTTAATATTAAATATATATGTGACTAGAAGGTTTTTTGGGTGTTTTTTCTCTTTGGTTTGGGGGCTGTGTTTTGGGGGGGGAGGAGTTGTTATTGTTGCTTTTTTCTTTGGGAGGGAGGGGGTTTTTTTTGTTTGTTTGTTTTAAATCTGAGCCCATTTATTCTTTACCCTGTCAACTTGGTTCCAAACTGTGATGGAGTTCTTTCTGGTATGGCTGCAGGTGCTGATCAGACAGAGAGCTAGGCTTTGCTTGTGTTCCTTTTGGTGGCTTGTTTCCAGTGCAGAGAAAAGGATTATGGGACCCAAAAGAGTCCATGAACCAGGTCTGCTGGCTGCCTTCAAGAGCTGTCAGACACATTCCCCGTTCCCACTGCACAGATACTCTATGCCCACGAGCACTTTGCGGCATCTCACCGGTGCAGCACTGGGGTCACAGGCACACTTGTTCTCCAGAAGGATGCAGTGGCCATATCTCCAGCCCCACTTTTGGAATCCACATTCAAGCTTAACGAAGTGAATGCCCAGGCACAGGTGGGAGAGGAGGGCACATCTAGAGCACACTGGCCAGAAGGATCTGCTGATCCTCAGAAGGGGCTCAGGGCCCACCTCACCCCTTCATTTGCTGCAGGACCTGCCAAGGAGCCACATTTACCCAGGGCTATCTTCATCTACCAGTCCTGCAGAGAGAGCAAGTATGCAGGGGGTAAGAAAGGCTGCAAAGGAGGGTCACAGCACAGAAGACAGAAACGGGCTTAGGGCAGGAGGAAGGGCTGGCCATTTGTCCAAAGCACAAAGGAAATGGGACAATCAGGCTGAAACCAACGGGAGAGGAACAGTCAAGCAGGAGAAGGCAGAGAGGCCAGGCTGAATTACCTGCAGACTCCACCAGGCTCCCCTCCCTGTAGATGGGACCCACCTTGCTCAGCAGCTGCAGAAGCTCACATATTTCCACATGCTTCTTGGCCAGCTGCAGGATATGACACTATCAGCACCAATGCACACAGCTTGCGCTATGTGGCCTCGGCTGTAGCCATCTGACACCTTGACCAGGGCACTGATGCCAACCTGCTGGTAAGAACATCCCACTTGTTTTTGGATCAGTCACTGCCAGGTCTCTGAACAAAGCAGAGAGCCCATGAGAGGATACCATGGCAGGAAGGGTGGAAAGAGCATGACAAAGAGCCAGTCTCCTCTAGTCAGATGAGGGGCTCAGTGCAACAGCCCCAACTTGGGGAACCTGGAGTACAGAGAAGGCTGGATTCTCTTAGAGATTAGGAAAAGGAGAAACTAAGGAGAACTGTTAGTTTCTCTCCAACCTGTCTTTCCACCTCCTGCTGCTCCTGCCACTGGAACCAATGGCATCATGCTTCCCCCAGCCATGGGCCTGGGCACAGAATCCAAACTTAGTCCTTCACAAACCTAGTACTATTCACACACCCTACAACCATCCAAGAAAGGCATCTAGGAGGAACACCCTGACTACTGGGCCTGAGGCCAGGTCCCTAGCCATCAGACCCAGAATGCTGGCAGAGAACAGGCAGTGCTTTCACATTCAGGCAGTTTCACAGACCTTGAGGCTGAGTGGGTGTGCATTTCTGCCTTTGCACCTGGAGATTTCCTCCCATTCCCATGGCTAACAACAACAAAACCCAAAAACATCCCACCACAAGAAAACAACCAAACCAAAACTAAACAAACAACAAAACAAAAAACCACAAAACACAACCGTCCACATACACACCGCCCCTCCTCCCAGCAGAGCCTTTCCTTTGTGTTTGACAGCCCTCTGGCACCTGCCCTGGCCCCACAGCAAAAGAGGTCCTTTACTTGCTTTGCCTGACAGGTCACAGAAGGGAAGTCAGGACCATCTGTCCACTCAACACTATCATCTTGCAGGAGTTGTCCAGCTACTGGCACAACGCTTTACCTTCAAATCCAGTTACTGACCCCACTGCACTTCAAATCCAGTCTACTGCACATTCCATAGTGGTCTGCATAGTCTGGGTAGGGAAAAAAAAGCAGGCTCCTCCTCACTGGTTTTGCATAATACCTTCACATCAGGGGCACAGGCCCTGTCTTGATGCACAGATCAGCAGCACCCAGTTCTCTGGCCCCAGTGATTTCAGGGCCTTTAGCAAGTCTTTCCTCTGATGCTTTGGATCTGTCTGAGGAAGAAGGTGGTCCTCAAAGGTCAGAGTGAAAGGGATCACATGCAATCCCACAACCCAAGGCTGACCAGAGGGAAGAAGATGCACATCCTTGGGGGGACGGGAAGTGTTACAATTTTTTTCAGTGATCTGTCCACTTCTAAACATTGTTGCTCTTATTGCAAGAGATTTTTATCTCTTACTAAATCATCTATTTGTTTTATGATTATGCCTGCCTTGTGTTGGGGGCCAAGATGAACAGAGTGAAATCAGAAAGGTTACAGCATATTTCTTGTATAACAGACCATGAGACACATGTTGCAATGTCTCATACTCAGAGATATCAGAGGAGTTCAGAGGACCACGTCCTGTCTATAGGTTTGCATGGGGTCAGAGGCTGACAGTCACTGGCTTTTGGGAAGGCACTCCCTAGAGTGTGCATAAGCAACCACCCCCAACCCACCCACCCCTGCTAGAGGCAGGGACCACCCACTGTTGGTGCATCTCCAGCCATCACACCTTCCCCACAAGAAGCAGTAATTAAGGACAAAGCAAGGAGAACAAGGCTGAGTGGATAACTCCATCTATCTCCCCATGAGAGAGATGTTAAAACAAAACTGAGGTACCCAGCCATGCAGCAGCTACTCAAATTGGTACAAAGAGACAAGGGGGAAATCTGTCCATGATGTGGGACAGAGCAAGGGTGTTGGAACTGGAATCTCTAGCCCAACAGTAACGCAAGTGTGTCCATTTATGCATGCTCATGTGCATGACAAAGCATGTCTGCCCCCAAAAGACAGATTTAGGGAGAGTACCTTGTTACTGGCAAAGTCATCTGTGTAAGCTACAAGCCTAAAGATGTAGCATATGGCCCTATTGGGTCAGACACTACACAGGAAACCATGATTTCATGCAGATATTAGCTGGTTGTATACACTAACTTGATGTATTAAATGCTGCCACCTTCAAAAGGTCCTGATGACACCTAGTGAGCTACTGGAGCCCATACTGTGCACTTTGTTTTCAAATCTTGGACTATTAGCTCTTAATTCTCTACCTTAAGCATTAATAAACCCTGGTTTTGTTTTACTGTTAAAACCTGCTGGGTATACAGAAGCTGCTGTGCTAGACTGAAGCCAAAAGCAAAGTACACACTTCTACAATACAGTAGATACAAGAACCTGTACCCTGAGCATAAGAAGGGGGACTAGCAGCTAGATCCTGCTAGTCTGCAAAAGGTTAATGCAATAACTGTGGTAGCCAGCTGCTGCTGTTTCAGGAAAGCCTTTACTCCAGCAAGCACAAAGAGTGCCTCCTGTAAGCAGAGGCAGCAGAGAGACCTCACAGAGCTTCAGACCAGACTCCGAGGAAAGAATAAGAAGAACATGTCTGATCCTCCAGACAACACTACTGAACTGAAGGCCTCATTCACAAGTAGGGCCATGAGACATGGGGACCAGGTTAGACCCTGTCCTTCAAACGTTTCTCAGGACTGCTCCTGCACAGCAGTGTATGGGTTGGGGCAGTAGCCACCCTCAGTAATACCCTCTCTGCTGCTCAGGAGCAGCTTGCTATGGCAAAAAGTAATTCAGAATAGCTTTCCAGGCTCACTTACTTCTGACACAGGCAAGCCAGCTTCTCATGGAAGAGGCCCTGACAAAGATACCACATGGCAGGGATTGTGAATTGCATTATTAGAAATTGATGGGTTTCTAACCCAGCTGGAAGGAAAGTTTGAATATACAAGCTGACAGCTCACCTCTTTCTCTCTAGGTCTCACCTCCTCCCCAGAAGGTTTCTTTAAAAAATAAGTTTTCTTCATTCCCAACTCAGGTTACTCACAGCTACAGCAACTTTGCTAGCTGCAGTGTCAGAAGCAGGTGAGAGAGGCCTTAACCAGAGCTAGAGTACAGGGGTCTGAGTGGGGAACACCAGCAGAGACTTAGCCCAAAACAGTCAGTTCCAGGTGAGCCAGCCCCAAGTCTACCCACAGCCTTGCTCAATTACTAGTTCACTAGCTATGCATTCCTACCCACGGTGTCTGAAATACTGGGCTCTTTTCCTGACCTTACTGCCTTCTTTGCCTTGTGTGGTTTCTCATCTTCTTGGTCCACTGCCACATTCAGTATCTGTGGCTCCTCTCTCAACAGCTCATCATCAACCTGGAGAAAAGACGACCTCAAAATAGCACCTAGCAGACCCCTGGTTCACCTCTAACACCCCAGTGTTCTTGGGCTCTATCCAGGAACACTGTCCCTAGAGGCGACAGCACACATTAGCCATTCCCAGCCTAACTCCCTCCTGTACATGGACACAGGTTGCAGAGAGCAGTGGCAAATTGAGCTTTCTCCAGGAAGAAACAGCCATTAACACCTTCCTAAGCCTGAGAGCTCTGCTCTCAAACCCCATGAATTGCAAAAGCCTTTCCATTATCCCTTCAGCATCTCCAAGCAAAACACCCACAGTTGCCAAGTAGGAAGGTCCATAGGACACATTCAAGACAATGAGGGTCCACACCCCTCACCTGCAGGCAGATTGCTTTTTCCACCTCTTTTCTCTTCTGTGTCTTGATCGGCTTCAGCTCATAGTGCTAGATGCAGTCTGTAAAGATGAGGCACAGACTGTAAAGATGGGGCAGCTGAACTTCACCAGACTCACTCTTTGAGCTGCATTTTGCCCTACCTCCCAAAGTCACTGGGGCTCTTACCTTAGGCCTCCCTATCCCCACACCACATCTGTCAGGAGAACATCTCATCACATCTCTCATCCCCTCATTCGTTGTCATGTCATACCCTCCCCGCTTGTGTTTCAGCCCACTGCCACCATCAGGGAAGAACTGCTGTCTTCCTCCCAGCAGAGCTCACCCTGTTCCCTACAGCACCTCTGAGCCATCCCCGGGGAGTGCAGCTGCACAGGCAGCTGACAGACATGCAACGCAGCCTGGCTTGGATGAGCTGAACCACAGTGCACATTAAAAATAGAGCTTGGCAGACACAGCAGCCAGGTTCTCCCCACCTCCAATACACTAGACAACACTCCGGGGCTCAGCAAAGAAAGCCAAGCATCCCACACATGTGCAAATCCAAATGCCTGCATTTGGCATTGTCCACCATCCACACCAAGACGTGCTAATAAGCAAGCAACTGGAAACCCAAGATGGGCTCATGCCTCTTTCACCACAGCTGTAGCCAGAAAAAGCGGCAAGTGAAGAGCAGATACCCAAAGCCCTACGCGTAGAAGATGAAATGTAGTGACCTGAAGAATAAACCCACCAGACAGTCCTATTCTTTGAAAGCAAGGTTCAGCTGGAGCCTTACAACTCACAGGCACATGCAGAGGAAGGGAACAATCAGGGCAATACACCACATAAAACTATCTACAAACATATGCATATAAACCCTGCAAAGTTCCAGCCATTAAGTATCAGCTTCTGGTTTCTTGATCTGTGTTGCACTTACAGCAGCTCCAGTCCCCTTCCAACCAACATGTGGCCCCCTTACTTGGGCAGTACATTGTGAATGCTCCATTGATTACTAGCAGGAACATGGATGAAGGCAGCACATCCAGGCTCAGCGCAAAGCACTTCCTTGCCCCAGATTACATCAGTTAGCACCCCTTCAGCATGAGGCTGTGGGACCCAGCCCCTCCATCCTGACACCATCCCACCACATATGTTTCCCAAACACACTGGAAATTCACTCGTCAGCGCTGGGATGGGGGAAAATTCCACCTCCTGAGAACGTTTGCTGCCTCAACCACAGATGGGCCCTATGTTTTATACCTTGCCCTTCCTCCTCTGATTTGACAACCTCTGCCCCTACTCCAGCTTTGCTTCTGCCCAGCAGTCTTTTCTGAGAAAAGAATGCTAGAGCCATCCATTTCCTATTCAGGAAAGCAGCCAGCAAGGTCACTGCGCAAGGGACATAGATGTCAGAACCCAGCATGCCCTTAAGCATACCTGGGGGCTTGATCCTCACCCCAGTAATGTTTGGTCACAAGGTGGCACCAAGCAAAACCACAGCTGGGACCCTGGCTAGAAGGGGCAGAACATAATCAGGAGGGATAGGACAAGGGGAAAAGACTGAATACTGCTCATGCCACCAAGGCCAACAGGACAAGTATAAAGCGGTAGCAGAAGCCTTGTACTACGACATACGATTTCTGTTTTGGACAGGTTGGGAGGACAGTGGAGGGTACCTATGCAGCAGTCAAAGGAATGGGGATAGAGGGATAGCAGCAAGGCCACCCTCCCTTTCAGCCACTAACCAGCACTCAGGGAACTGCTGTGGAAGCTGTTGCTCCGTCTGCTCCCTCATGCCTAGCCCCTCCAGCTCACACAGCTTCCCATGGACATTCAAGAGCATATGCTGGTACTCAGCTTCATAGTCAGCCTGGCACAGGTGCTGCAGTTCTCCCAGCTGTGCCCAGAGTACAGAAGCTGAAAGCCTTAGGGCTGCAGGGTCTGGAGCCTACAATAACACAAGTGCAAGGGCTTGTCAGAAAGTAAGCACAGTTCTGCATTGAGCATGGAGCACAGGTGAAGGACAGGACACCCGAGACAATCCCATCATCAAGCATGCCCCACACATCCCCATTCCAAAGGCCAGCACCCAACTGCTGTGGCCATGCCCCTTGCTCCTCTTGCTGCAGATGACACCAGGCCTGCCTTATCAAGTAAATTTCTCTCTAGTGCCAAGCAGAAGCAGCCATGGTGGGGAAGACACATTAGGAGCATCAGAAAGAGGTTGTGTGGGGAGTGAGCAGCGTGCGTGTAAACGAGCCTGTAACGAGTTTGTAATATGCATGTGTGGTGCGGCCTGCGCAGCGTCATCACAATGGCACAGGCACTTTCCCGCCTCATTGCCTCCCAAATGGATTTTAAATATCATTCCGAGGACACAATTATTTAAAACGCTGAACTAAACACTCGCTAATGGGAAAACGGCGTGTGGCCTGCAGCAGCTATTCCTCATGGGGCCACTCTGCCCATGTCATCCTCTTCTCCAGCCCCACACCCTGCATGGGGCCACACAGAAGCATCCTCCTCCCACTTGGAGACCATGCAGGTTACCACTAGGCAACTGTCCTGAGCCCAGCCCAATACACATCGCTTATGTGAGAACACACTTGTTGTCCCCACCCATTTCTGTCATCAGGCCTCACATAAGCACTCAACCCTGTCCCAAGCTTCTCAGCACCAGGGCCACCTCGAGTCAGTCACTGGGGCTCTAACAGTCCCTGTCTGCAGTTCCATACACAGGTATCAGGAAGCACCTTACCAGACAGCAGGTCTTTCAGTCTCCCCCCATGTTTGGCAGCAGGTAATACAGTGCTATACAAGGAGAGGACATTAGAACAAGGATGCCTTCTGACCCCCATTGTTATATGGCCCTGGAAATTACAGATATGAAATAAGACTTACTTTTTCACTCTTGTGAAAAGTATTCACAAGTTAATTGTGAATACCTCCCCCACCCCCACTGCACAATCCCAAGCTGAGGAGATGAAGGAAGGCAGCATTATTCTTGGCTACATCCAGGACTCCAGGGTGAACAGAGTATGAAAAGAGACCAAACAAGGAAACAAACTATTTGCAACAATCCTTGATGGGGACAACATAGATGGTGAACAGCTCCAAGGACACCACGGATCCTCAGTCCCATTACAGTGCTGGCAGCATCAGGGATAACAGAGCCTCAGACAGCAATGTGTGTGCTCATGGGGGTGTGTTTGTCTGCCCTTTGATCATCACTCATCTCCCATTCTCCAGGCAGGGATTCTGGGCTGCCATGAGTTACAGACTCGGCGTTGCCATTACTCACAGACAGCCTACCTCAGATCAAACCAGAAAAGGGAAGGGACATAGACCAGCACTGTCCCCACACACCAGCAGCTGAGCACAGAGAGGATGAGAGTCCTGTGCTGGAACCCTGGCTGCACTTCAGAGGTTCATATTTTAACAGCTTTGGCATCACCAGAGTTATCCATCACCAGCTCATTTTCCTCTGAGTGCTGAACCATTCCTGCCTATGCTATTTGGAACAGTGTCTAATGATGCACCAGACCAGCCACCTGGCAGCACTGCTGTCAAGGGACACAACAACATGGGAAGAGAAACACACACAGGTCTGCACACTGGTGCCATCCTCCATTGCCCAAAAAGCTCCCTCCCCTCAAACCTGCACCACTCATCATAGACCAGAGAGATGCTCTGCCTCACAGTCCCTCACCCTAGGAGAGAAAAGAACACATACTCTTAACTCATTGTTCTCTTACAAAAAGGAAAAAGAGAGAACACAGGCATTACTGATATTTTTATGAACACTTTGATTCAGTTTGTCACACTATAGTGTTCTTTTTGAGGGGTTTGAAGAGTGGGCCAAGGCAAAAAAAAAAAAAAAAAAGAGGTTGCTTCTAGCCGATGGGCACGTATAGCTTGGTAAGAACAAATCAGATGGACGTAGACATGGGGCCAGGGATGTGCAAACTGACAGTGCTGCAGTGTTGCAGCACTAAGAACTCACTGGGAGACTTGCAAGGACACAGGCAGACCTGGAAAAAAGAAAGAACCAGACTCACACAGACCAAGGCAGTCCCAAGACACTTTGGAAGACTGCCTGCATGGGCTCTGAGTTAAAGTTTGCTTTTTACTGTAACCTGAGTGCTTCTGGGTCATTCTCTCAGTGACCAATTTCTTGTGAATTGTCCACAGTCTACCCCCCTCCTGCCAAAGCAACTTCATTCGGATCTCATGTGATCCACTAGAACATCATGGCACAAACGGGGCATGGAGCCACAAGTCCAGTCTGGAAGACGGTGAGCTGTGGAGCAGTCCTCACAAAAGTTAATTCCGTGCTAAGCATGCAGAGTGATCCCTCAGGAAAGGAAGACTGTTTGACAGTCTTGTGCAGGTATCAGGGCAGCTCCATGGGGATGTACTGTGAGGAAACAAGCAGCACGACTCCTGCACAGTGAAAGATGAACCCACCCCTATATGGGAAATGCAAAAAAGGCAATCTGGGCAGGTTCAGTGCAGAACTCACCATTCCAAGAGCAACCATATCCTTCTGCCTCTCAAGGTTGGTGCATCTGTGCTGTGAGGAAACACAGGGATGTAGTAAGAGGGTATGAGGCTAATCACCAACTCCATCCTTCCAGCCTTTAGGGGAAAAAAAAGGGGGGGGGAAGACATGAAGCAGGATGCACAAAGTGCAGTATTGGAGAATCAAGCACCTGCACCACTAAAGCCTTACTCTTCTTGGGCTCACCCAGTCCTAGAGGCTCTATCAGACACTTCCAGGAGACAGCTGCTCATCTCCCCATAAATCAGCACCTTACCCACACAGACGGCCAGTTATCTGCTAAGAGAGCCAGGGTACCACAGAGGGAAGTTGCATGGTCCACAGGCAGCCTGCTCGGAGCTGGGCAGCACCGGGCTCCTGCCCATGCAGCAGAAATATATTTGACATCAGGCAGTCAGAGAGAACCACCTCCAGGGCAGAAGCAGAACTGCAATTCCAAGCTATTCATGAACACTCTCCATCCCACAAAAAGCACGACTGCACATCCTATGGCTAGGGAAATGGGAGGGCTGCTGGAAAGGGGGAGTAAACAGACACTGTGGCCTAGGGAGCAATAGAACAGACTGGGCAAGGAGATGGGCTGCTCACCTTCTAGATGCAAACGATAGCCTGCCCACAATCCCGCTTTTTGGCTGGACTCTCCCAGGCCTGCCTCTGATGCTCCACATCCGGCCGAGTCTCCCTCATGAACCTGGCTTGCAGGCAGCCCTGACACAACAGCTCTGCCACCTGCACCAGCTGGACAGCCTCTCCCCACAGCACAACCGGCCGCAAAGGCTAGAGGAAATAAAAGTAGTATAGCTCTGTTGGGCAAGATGCTGCTCCAACACCTGTGCTCGAGATCAGTTCCAGCTTGCAGGCAGGGCACTATGAAGAAAAGAGCACTCTTCAATGCTGTCCTACAGTCAGAAGGAAACAGAGCACCCAGTACAACCTCTTCCCTCCCTCCCCCAGCCAGCCCCACACCATAGCAGCAGGGCTGGGACTGAAGGTGATATGCCCAGTCCCAGTTCTGCTGCCTCCTTTACTCTCTCTAGGAGCATCACGTACATCTTGTCTGGCCCACACAACTGAGCCAGACTTACCCTGATCAGACAGAGACAAGCACCTGTCACAGCTCCATAGCTCATGAGACTCAGCATCACCCCACAAGCCTTGTGAAGTCCAGGATTGCCCCTGTCACCTGGGACCTACCACAGCTCTGGTTCCTCCTGACACTCCTGCCCCGATTTCTGCTGCCACTGGAAAACCTTATAACCAGGCATCCAGTCCCAACGTGAAGCTGACAAAGGATCTCCACCACATCTCCACCCAGAACACAGCCCACGTCCTTCCTTTGCTCCACCACAAACCCTGAGGTGGCATCTCCATGCAGGAACCCGGGGACAACCCTGCACACCCTGTGAAGGTGCTGCACTCATGGAGCAGTCAGGCTGTCCCACCACGGTCACGCCCCCCACCATCACTCTGAACACTGCACTCACTCAGCCCTGTGGGCTGCACAGGCTCCGTGTGGACCACTCTCAGACAGAATCTGCTAACACTCCCTTCAGGGCCCTGGCTCACTCGTGTAGGAAGCACCTGGGGATATGAACGTCCCAGTCAGCCTAAGGAAAAACAGACACAGCCAGTCAATAACATGTTGGTCCAAGGCAGAACACAGGATGCTCAGTCCTAGCCAAGTTTATAGTCCTGCAGGACAAAGCTGTCTCTTCAAAGCCACTGGAAGCAAGAAGAGATGAGGTCCACAAGTCCTAGAAAGAAAATACCCTTTGTTTCTCCTGTCAGTCCAACTCCTTTTGCACTGTTTCTTCCTCCCCTAGCTGAAAGGGAGAAATTTTTCACCAGGAGGAAAAAAACCCCAAACAAACAAAAAAAATCCCCACAACCAGAAGACCAAAACACCTTTGAAAAGTTTTATAAACATGAGAAAAACCCTCTACCCAACTGCGCTCCACTGACACAGAGGGATTTTTAGCAATTGGGAACCTGAAAACTGAAATAAGGAGTTTGGAGAACTCTGGAAGAACCCACCCTACTTCCCAGAATGACCCTAGCTTTCCACAAGTATGCCCTGTAGTCTCTGCTCCTAATTGTGTTTGGTTGTTTTTAAACAACAGCTGTTCATCCAGTCCTACCAAACAATCCAGATGGCCACAGTTCAAACTGCCTCATAATTTATGATGCAAAGATTAAAGACATGATCTGTGTTTTTATACATTTATTTGCAGGCAGCAAACAGGAGGTTTTGCTTTTTTAGTTGCATAAGACTGAATACCAACTCCTGCAGGACTCAAGAAGGAAAGTCTCCATTTATGATCTCTGTTAACAACTTGACAGCTCAGAGAAATCAACCTGCTATTGGCTGCTCTATAGCTCACATATAGAGCTAATTAAAGCCAAAGTGAATCTTTCTAAAAATTGTGACAAGTCTATGATGTTATCAATCAAGCCTGTGATTTGGTAAAATAAGATAGACTCTACTTAAACCACTTCAATTACTTATCTTCCCCTTAACTTATTATCAAGCAAGTCTTAGAGCAGGTTTCCTTTATTTTGCCTGGAATTACTTCTAGGCTAACTGACCCACACTTAACCATGCTATCCTCCTTTCCTAGAGTGAAACACATTTCCTCCCTCATCCTTTACTTATGATTTCCTGCTACTCCAGTATTATTATTTTTTTTAATACATACCAGCAGAGAACTCCAGCCCATTTTTTCAAAACCCAGGTAAGAGTTATGGACATACTGACTTTGAAGCAGTTGTCCCATCTAGCTGCTTTTTAACAGCTTTTTTACCTACAAACGAACAAGTAGCGTTTTCTGTTTTAATAACTTTTTTTAATCAAATAGAAAAAAGTTTTAGAAACAGATGATATTTCTGTACTTACTGTGTACTTTGTCATTCCAAGATTTTTTTGTTGTTGTTGTTGTTTATAGGTAGAATCTTGTATTAATTTCTCTACCACCTACAGATACTTTTAACTTCCTTTATGCCTACAGTCAGCAAGTATTTTCCACTTACACTACATTTTTGTTACACCACCCTCCAACACCCCAGTTGCAGCTTTCTGGGAACCGGGTTTGATTTTCAGTCCAACTTTGAGCCCCCTTCATTAACAGGTCCCAATTGTATAAATATCTGAAAAGGTTTTAGAAAACTTCACATTTTATCTTGCCCCCCACCTTCTTGAAACTAATTTGACAGAAAACTTTACTTACAGTTTTCCTCCTTTGAAGTGTGACATCATTAACACAAAAGTTTTCCATCTGGTCATCATACTTATGATGAGGACAAGACCTTAATAGCAACCAACTTCAAAGTCCAGGGGCTAGTTCATCCTTATTCATTGTAAAGGGGCAAGACTACAGATAACTCATTTGAGCTGCAAAACGTGGTACTGGAAAACTGCAGAATATTTAGGTACTGCAGCAACTTCACCAGTTTGTATCAGGCTTCCAACTTGTGCTCCCCACACTGAGGTTCCCCTGTAATTTCCTTAAAGAGGAGCACGTGAAAGGTAATTCAACCAGCACTCTGTGAGAAACTATGACAGATTTGTGCTCAATCCTCTTTCTGGATCGCTAGTTAAAAATCGATCCAACACACCCTTAGGTGGGCTAGGTCCCAGGCTGAAGGTTCTTGCAGTGGCCGGCAGCATGCCAAGAGCACGCTTCACCTGTTTGAACACTTGCATCCTTCCTCCTCAAGTTCGGACTAGCAATTCGCACACTTCCCGCTTAGGAAACACCCAACCGGTTCCTGAAGAACTAGCACGCTGTTTCCTCTCACCGTTGAGAGCTCCCATCTCCTCTCGCTCCTTACCCAGGCTGGACCACTGGAGACGTACCCACCCGCGAGGAGAGCTGTACTTCCCATTCTTCTCCCTGTGCCTGCAGCAGCAGCTGCAGCCAGGGCACCTGCTCCGACCGCAGCCACGCTGGCCAAGGCAGTGGCCACTCCGTACCGAGTCAGCAGCGGGAGAGGGCGACGGGCAGGAGCGGAGCAGAAGCCTCTCCGCACCTCCTGCCCCGGCTGAAAGCTCTGGCCCAGCTCCGCGGGCCCTACCAGCACCCGCTCCCCACGGGGCACCGCCGCCGCAGGCCCTGAGCGGCCCCCCGCCCCGCCGCGGCGGTTCAGCGCGGGGAGCGGCGCTCGCTCCCGCGGAGGCCCGGCGCGACGTCGCCCCGGAAGCCGAGCGCCCGCCCGCGACGGAGGCGACCCGTCACGTCGTCCCGGCTCGTGCTGGAGGCGGCCGCCCCGGGCGGAGAGGTCCCAGCGCGCCGGGCCCCGCCGACAGGCCGGCGCTCGGCTGAGGACCGCTCCCCGGCGCCCGCCGGGACGAAGCGTAGCCCCGCAGGGCCGCCACCGGCTCCAGCAGCTGTAGGGCCGGCGTGGCGCTCACAAACAGTGCGCGCAGCCGCCGGCTCAGCGCTCCGCGCCAGCAGCCCCGGCTGCGAGGAGCGGCCGCGCAGCGCCCAGGGCCGCCGCCAGGCACCGGCCCGCGTCCCGCCCGCAGCGGGAGATGGCCCGTCTGCCCCGCGCCGCCGAGATCTGAGGCGCCGCCGGCTGGACGCGGCTTCCGCACACGCCAGGGCGTGCCCGTCGCCAGGGCAACCGCGCCGTCCCCATGGCGATGGCGAACGCGCGCGCCCCCCGCCCTCCCCCACGTCGGCGCCATGACAGACGGGGCGCGGTCAGTGCAGCAGGATTTTATTGGGGCCCGGGCCGGTCACTTGCTGCTGGTGTACTTGGTGACGGCCTTGGTACCCTCAGAGACGGCATGCTTGGCCAGCTCGCCGGGCAGCAGGAGCCTCACAGCCGTCTGCACCTCACGGCTGGTGATGGTGGAGCGGTGGTTGTACTGGGCCAGGCGTGAGGCCTCTGAGGCCAGCCGCTCGAAGATATCGTTGACGAAGGAGTTCATGATGCTCATGGCCTTAGAGGAGATGCCAGTGTCTGGGTGCACCTGCCAGATGGTAATCAAGCACTGTCTCAAACACCCATCACCCTGGAGGGAGTGGGGCCCCCCTTCCCACCCTAGACAGTACCCCCTAACCCCAAAAGGGCCCACAGTTGCCACCTTGAGGTTCTCAATTTGTGTGCCACTTGCATTAGACTGAAGAGAGGCCCCCATGATACTACAGCAGCTTTGGGATTGTGCTGGCAGGAGCCTCTGCACAATCCCCTATATGGAAAACAAGCCTGTAAGGGGTGGAAATGCCCACATGCTCCAAGTCCTACCTACCAGCTCATGCAGATGGCTGAGGCCTACACAACTCATGGCCACCTCCCAAAATTCTTTTTCTCATCTCCTCTACAGATATTACCAGAAAGATAATACTTACTCATATGGCCAACAGCAGCTGTCCTTGCCCTATTGACTCACACTAGAGCTTATTCTCTCTAGGAAACCCTTTCTGACCTAGATCCATCTCTTGCCTCCTACCCCAAGAATCCACACAGACACACACACTTTTGAGACTCAGCTGGGGCTCTCCTGTACCCACTCACTCTTTTCATCTCACTAAAAAGCAGATTTTCCTTCCTTCCTCTTTACAATGTTAACATGCAGTGGGCAGAAGTAACTTCATATATGAAGCAGTTTCTGGCAGAAAAGAAACATTTACTCACCTGTTTCAGTACTTTGTAGATATAGACTGAATAGGTTTCCTTTCTCCTAGGCTTCTTCTTAGACTTCCTGTCCCCAGAGGTAGGAGCACGACCACGCTTCTTTCCAGCTTCTGCACTCATCTCAGTCTCCAACAGAGCAAGCTCTAGCAGAGCAACCAGTAAGGTGCCATGGGGCTGGTTATATAGCAAAGGCAGCAGTACCTCACCTACCTCAGGTGCAGCCCCCAAGGAGCAGGACGAATACACATCTGTGACTGATGATTCCACTTTGCACTAGGTGAAGGGCAACTGGCCTGAGAGGATCTTGGAAGTAACCAATTCAATTAAACTTTCAGACCTGAGAAAAAGTTTGAGGGTAACATGGGCAAAGAGGTGGGCAAGAGCAGTAGCGTCTCATTCACATGGGGCAGATGTGCCAGAGAAGAGCTATTCCCAAGTCCATCCAGGGTTTTGGTGAAAGGAGAGTTCCTGCTTTGATGGAAGGGTGTAAATCAGAGTACTCAAGGTATTGCTTCCAGAATCAAATGGGTGGAACCACCTCTGTGCTACGGAACAGATAATGCAGTCAGTGGAGACTCAGTAGCTGGAGGGGAAACATTGGTCTAGTGACTGAATGATAGCATTATAAACATCCCAACAGCCAGTATTCCTTCCACTGTCTCAGCTAGCCTGCTCTTGGGAGTCCTGCCTGCTATACACAACAGGGCCTCAAAGGACAGAAGGGAGGCAGTGGGAGGATTCCTGCATTATGATGCAGGAATTAAGCTAAGCCAGGAAAAAAAAGTGCAGCAACACAGTAGAGAAGTGAACAAAACAGAAAAAGTTTTCTGTCCTTTAGACAGAAAAGAAAGCCTTTCTCTCAGCAGGCACCACAACAGATATTTCATAAAAGGGTAATACTAGTGTGTTACCTTTCGGGGAGGGGATGCTGGCATCTCTGTGCTGCCATGCACACTGTCTCCTGCTCAGGGGCACATGTTATACTGGCATATCCTTAGCAAATCACATCTTCCAAGGACTGAGTTTGGGAGACTTACTCATCAGTCACTGCCAGTACATGTACAGCCAATACTGCTTCACTGAATTTAGTTTTATTCTAGGCCTGTCCTCATGGGGAGGCACCTGAGCACCTATCCCTAGTGCAAATAAACATCACAGTGACAAATGGGGTCTAAGTATCACAGAAGGGCTTCTTGCACCCAGGAACTGAAACATTAGTGATCAGGTGGAACAGGCTGGAATGGTCATGTCAGCACATTTGTGAAGGAGAATGGCTTTGGGCACTGAAGATATGGGGTAGAAAGGATGTGCAGGAGTGGCATATTCTGTGATATCGAACAACGTCAAGAGATGTCAGTGGATGATTCATACTGGGAGTAAGGAGCAGGCAACATCACCACTTCTGTTTTGTAAGAGGCCATGCATCAAGAAGGAACAGCACAGGGCTTCCACCTCTGATGTACATTCCACCCACCCGCTGATTTACAGAGTTGTAAATAGCTGAGATCTTTGTGTTGGGGGAGACTGTTCACCGCGACTGGAACTATTTTACCTTTGCCACCAGTCACAGCACACAAAGGCGCTCTCATGCTAAAGAGTCGTGGTTTAGCCCCAGCTGGCAACTAAGCACCATGCAGCCGCTCGCTCACTCCCCCCCGGTGGGATGGGGGAGAGAATCGGAAGAGCAAAAGTAAGAAAACTCGTGGGTTGAGATAAGAACAGTTTAATAATTGGAACAAAATAATAATAATAATAATAATAATAATAATAATAATAATAATAATAATAATGAATTATAATGAGAAGGAAAACAACGAGAGAGAGAGAGAGGAACAAAACCCAAGGGAGGGAAAAAAAGAAGGAAAAAAAAAAATTATACAACCGCTCACCACCCGCTGACCGACGCCCAGCCAGTCCCCGAGCAGCGATTGCTACCCCCCGGCCAACTCCCCCAGTTTATATACTGGCCATGACATCATATGGTATGGAATAGCCCTTTGGTCAGTTTGGATCAACTATCCTGGCTGTGCCCCCACCCATTTCTTGGGCACCTGGCAGAGCATGGGGAGCTGAAGAAAAAAAAAGTCCTTGACCAATGTAAATACCGCTTAGCGACAGCCAAAACATCAGCGTGTTATCAATATTATTCTCATACTAAAATCCAAAGCACCGCACTATACCAGCTACTAGGAAGAAAATTAACTCTATCCCAGCCGAAACCAGGACAGTATCCACCCCTTATTCTATACCATTTACGTCATGCCCAGGTTCTACCCTTTCTAATACAATTATTCACCACCACTTTTCCTGTCTCTTGATATAGATATATATATATGTACACACAGTTATCATTCCCTTGGTCTATGAGCCATCCTTCTAAAATGTTTATTAAGTTCATTTAGTCCATGACTTTGGGCTCCATCTGTCATAATAGTCCTTCATGGCAGAAGAGATGGTGTATGGTGCTGGATTGTTGCATGCTGAAGCCAGTTCTGGTTCCAACACCACTGCACTTTGCTTGCTTTCATCGAAGTTCATTCTTCACTAATCTGGGTGATCCTTATTGAAATACCATTGATATGGTGTATAGTAACCATAAAAGTGATGACACACAGTATTACATAGCAGTTAACATCATACCATTTAGTTCATTGGCTATTCTCACCCAAAATCAAATCCCCTTGAGGTACACAGCGGACTTCCCCATCCTTTCGCATTACCCACCAAGTGCACCCGGGTCCTTGAGCAAAAGCAATCCCACGAATGGGCTTGCCTTTGCCTGAGGCAGGAGTAACCCAGACTGTCTGCCCCAGCATGTTTTTTATGTGTACTACAGGGACCTTTATCCCCTTCTACATTGTGTAAAAGTTTTGATTGGGCAGGGCCAGCTCGATTGACAGATCCTCTAATGTTGACTAACCAGGTGGCCTTTGCTAAATGTGTATCCCAATGTTTGAATGTCCCACCACCCATTGCTCGCAGTGTAGTCTTTAACAGTCCATTGTATCGTTCAATTTTCCCAGAGGCTGGTGCATGATAGGGGATGTGATATACCCACTCAATGCCATGCTCTTTGGCCCACGTGTCTATGAGGCTGTTTCGAAAATGTGTTCCGTTGTCTGACTCAATTCTTTCTGGGGTGCCATGTCGCCACAGGACTTGCTTTTCAAGGCCCAGGATAGTGTTCTGGGCAGTGGCATGGGGCACAGGATATGTTTCCAGCCATCCGGTGGTTGCTTCCACCATTGTAAGCACATAGCGCTTGCCTTGGCGGGTTTGTGGGACCGTGATATAATCGATCTGCCAGGCCTCCCCATATTTATATTTCAGCCATCGCCCTCCATACCACAGAGGCTTTAACCACTTGGCTTGTTTAATTGCAGCGTATGTTTCACATTCATGGATAACCTGTGCAATAGCGTCCATGGTTAAGTCCACCCCTCGATCACGAGCCCATCTATATGTTGCAGCTCTTCCTTGATGGCCTGAGGTGTCATGGGCCCACCGAGCTATAAATAATTCACCCTTATGTTGCCAGTCCAGATCCACCTGAGCCACTTCAATCTTAGCGGCCTGATCCACCTCCTGGTTGTTTTGATGTTCCTCAGTGGCCCGACTCTTGGGGACGTGAGCATCTACGTGACGTACTTCTACAACCAGGTTCTCTACCCGGGCAGCAATATCTTGCCACAATGCTGCAGCCCAGATGGGTTTGCCTCTGCGCTGCCAATTGTTCTGCTTCCATTGCTGTAACCACCCCCACAGGGCATTTACCACCATCCATGAGTCAGTAT
Organism: Ciconia boyciana; assembly: GCF_034638445.1. Lineage (NCBI taxonomy): Eukaryota > Metazoa > Chordata > Aves > Ciconiiformes > Ciconiidae > Ciconia > Ciconia boyciana. The sequence continues at coordinate 169,206,536 of NC_132935.1, forward strand.
AGAGATAGAGCACTGGCCACTTTTCTCGTTCAGCAATGTCTAAAGCCAGCTGAATGGCTTTTACTTCTGCAAATTGGCTCGATTCACCATCTCCTTCAGCAGTTTCTACCACTTGTCGTATAGGACTCCATACAGCAGCCTTCCACCTCCGATGCTTTCCTACAATAAGACAGGATGCATCAGTGAACAGGGCATACTGCTTCTCATTTTCTGGTAATTTATTGTACAGTGGGGCCTCCTCAGCACGTGTCACCTCCTCCTCTGGCGATATTCCGAAATCTTTGCCTTCTGGCCAGTCCATAATTACTTCCAAGATTCCTGGGCGATTGGGGTTTCCTATCCGAGCCCGTTGTGTGATCAGTGCAACCCACTTACTCCACGTAGCATCAGTTGCATGATGTGTAGAGGGGACACTCCCTTTGAACATCCAGCCCAGCACCGGCAGTCGAGGTGCCAAGAGGAGTTGTGCTTCAGTACCAACTACTTCTGAAGCAGCTCGAACCCCTTCATATGCTGCCAATATCTCTTTTTCAGTTGGAGTATAGCAGGCCTCGGATCCTCTGTATCCCCGACTCCAAAACCCTAGGGGTCGACCTCGAGTCTCCCCTGGTGCTTTCTGCCAGAGGCTCCAGGTAGGGCCATTCTCCCCGGCTGCGGTGTAGAGCACATTTTTTACATCTTGCCCTGCCCGGACTGGCCCAAGGGCTACTGCATGAACTATCTCCCGTTTAATTTGTTCAAAGGCTTGTCGTTGCTCAGGGCCCCATTTGAAATCATTCTTCTTCCGGGTCACTTGGTAGAGAGGGCTTACGATCAGACTGTAATTTGGAATATGCATTCTCCAAAAACCCACAACGCCTAAGAAAGCTTGTGTTTCCTTTTTGCTAGTTGGTGGAGACATGGCTGTTATTTTGTTAATCACATCCATTGGGATCTGACGACGTCCATCTTGCCATTTTATTCCTAAAAACTGGATCTCCTGTGCAGGTCCCTTGACCTTACTTTGTTTTATGGCAAAACCGGCTTTCAGGAGGATCTGGACTATTTTCTTCCCTTTCTCAAAAACTTCCTCTGCTGTATTGCCCCACACGATAATGTCATCAATGTATTGCAGATGTTCTGGAGCTTCGCCCTGTTCCAGTGCCGTCTGAATCAGCCCTTGGCAAATGGTAGGGCTGTGTTTCCACCCCTGGGGCAGTCGATTCCAGGTGTACTGAACGCCCCTCCAAGTGAAAGCAAACTGTGGCCTGCACTCTGCTGCCAAAGGGATCGAGAAAAACGCATTAGCAATATCAATTGTAGCATACCATTTGGCTGCTTTTGACTCCAGTTCGTATTGCAGTTCCAGCATGTCCGGCACGGCAGCACTCAGGGGCGGCGTGACTTCATTCAGGCCACGATAGTCTACTGTTAGTCTCCACTCTCCATTAGACTTTCTCACTGGCCATATAGGACTGTTAAAAGGTGAACGAGTCTTACTGATCACTCCTTGGCTCTCCTGTCGACGAATCAGCTCATGGATGGGAATCAGGGAGTCTCGGTTGGTACGATATTGCCTCCAGTGCACCGTTGTGGTAGCAATTGGCACCTGTTGTTCTTCAACCCTCAGCAACCCCACAACAGAAGGGTCCTCCGAGAGACCAGGCAAGGTAGATAGCTGTTTAATTTCCTCCGTCTCCAAGGCAGCTCTACCAAAAGCCCACCGGTACCCTTTTGGGTCCTTGAAATATCCTCTCCTGAGGTAGTCTATGCCAAGGATGCACGGAGCCTCAGGGCCAGTCACAATGGGGTGCTTTTGCCACTCATTCCCAGTTAGGCTCACTTCAGCCTCCAATACAGTTAGCTGTTGGGATCCCCCTGTCACTCCACAAATACAGATGGGTTCTGCCCCTATATAGCTTGATGGCATTAGGGTACACTGTGCACTGGTGTCTACTAGAGCCTTATACTCCTGTGGGTCTGATGTGCCAGGCCATCGAATCCACACAGCCCAGTAAACCCGGTTGTCCCTTTCCTCCACCTGGCTGGAGGCAGGGCCCCCCTAATCCTGGTCATAATATTCATTACCCATTTCTTGTGTATATGAGTCAGGAGTTTCTTCATTAAAATCAGAAGTAAGATCAGCCCTTTTACTCTGTCTGGGGAACTGTCCACTGGAAACCGGAGCAGCAATTTTCCTGGAAGAACCCCCTTTGGTGATTGTTTTTCCTTGCAACTCACGTACCCGTGCCTCTAGGGTTGAGGTAGGTTTTCCCTCCCACTTTCTCATGTCCTCTCCATGGTCACACAGGTAAAACCATAGGGTGGCCCGTGGTGTGTACCCTCTATATCCTCTCTCTTGAGCAGAGGAACGCTGACTCCTAATAGCTGAGACACTGGTCCGTATAGGTGGGGAGTAGGACATATCTTCTTTGAACCGTTGGAACTCCCGGGACAGTTTCTCCACAGCTGAGACAAGGGAGGAAGAGATACTTTCTTCATATTCCCGGAGGTTACTAGCAGCTTCATTCACTGTTGGACCGTCTCCATCTTTCCAGGTCAGTATTGCCAATGAGTTGGCACACGGCGGTGGTGCGTTTCGTACCAACTTCCACCACATAGGTCTTGTGCACTGGACCTCATCTGGCTCTGTGGGTGACCGCACGTCGTCCAGGTCACCATAAATCACTTCCAGCACAGCTAATTCCCTCAGGTACTGGATACCTTTCTCCATGGTGGTCCATTTCCCGGGGCGATATACAACATCTTCCTTGAAGGGATATCTTTCTTTTATAGCTGACAGGAGTCGCCTCTAGAGGCTGCGGGTTGGTTCCCCTTTTCCAATCGCTTTGTCAATGCCCCCTTCCCTAGAAATAGATCCCAGCTGCTTGTCTTCCTTACCCTCCAATTCCAGGCTACTGGCCCCACTATCCCAGCATCGGAGCAGCCAGGTGACAATGTGCTCCCCTGGACAACGGCTGAAATCTTTTTGCATATCTCGCAGCTCACTCAGGGATAGGGATCGGGTGGTTTCTGTCTCATTTACGAGTTCTTCCTCTTCCTCTCCCTGTGATGGCCCTGCTCTTTCATCTTCCCTTTCTAAACGAGCTGACTTTCGCTTCCAGGATTTCTTTTTATGTATAAGGGCGACTGATACTGACACGGGTTCGTTCCCTGTTTGAACCGCAATGCTTGTAACGGAGTTGTCCGGAGCAGCTGCAGCTGCAGTGCCTGTCGCAGGGGGGCTGGAGCAGCCGCAGTGCCTGTTGCAGGGGTAATCGGAACAGCCGCAGTGCCTGTCGTAGGGGTAATCGGAACAGCCGCAGTGCCTGTCGCAGGGGGGGCTAGAGCAGCCGCAGTGCCTGTTGCAGGGGGGGCTAGAGCAGCCGCAATGCCTGTCATTTTGTCACCAGATCCTTGAGGGTTTTGAATAGTGTTGAACAGGGCTCGGTAGGCATAGGCCAGACCCCAGCACATTGCAGTGATTTGTGTCTCCCTAGAATTGCCAGGGTGACAGCATACTTTTTCCAAATAGTCTACTAATTTTTCAGGATTCTGCACTTGTTCAGGGGTGAAGTTCCAAAACACTGGAGGTGCCCACCGTCCTAGGCATTTGCCCATGCTATCCCACACACCCTGCCACTCATAACTATCCAGCCTTGGGGCAGATCTCTGAATGATATTCTTAAATTGCTTACTAACCTTGGACAAGATCGAAACAATATTCCCAAGCAATACCAATAGAAGTATCTTAACTACCCAAGGTTGTTCAAAATACTGAAAAGTTATTGTAATGAAGGAGGAAGCATTGTAGAAGAAAGCAGTGAAGGTACAATTCTGCATTTCCTCCATAAAAAACCTCTCAGAGGAAGAGGTATAATTGCGAATTGTCTCCATAAGATGATACCCGACATACAATAATGGTTTCAGTACAGCACTTAGATACCAAAATAAACGCAAGGTCACTGTTTTAATAACAAATCTCACAGGCAAAACATCACCAATTAAAGCAGAGCACAGCAAACTGCAAAAACCAACACCGATCTTTAACATGTACAGCAAAAAAATGAGCATGGTGCAGATCAGGTAAACCAATGCTAGGAACAGGTGGATCAATATCACGTCCCACAACTACTAACAGATCTGAATTCCTTAATACGCTCTGGTTAATCTGTTATTATCTCAAACCCTTCGGGCCCCACGTTGGGCGCCAAAAAGGACTGTTGTGGTTTAGCCCCAGCTGGCAACTAAGCACCACGCAGCCGCTCGCTCACTCCCCCCTGGTGGGATGGGGGAGAGAATCAGAAGAGCAAAAGTAAGAAAACTCGTGGGTTGAGATAAGAACAGTTTAATAATTGGAACAAAATAATAATAATAATAATAATAATAATAATAATAATTAATTATAATGAGAAGGAAAACAACGAGAGAGAGAGAGAGGAACAAAACCCAAGGGAGGGAAAAAAAGAAGGAAAAAAAAAATAAATAAAAAATTATACAACTGCTCACCACCCACTGACCGACGCCCAGCCAGTCCCCGAGCAGCAATCGCTACCCCCCGGCCAACTCCCCCAGTTTATATACTGGCCATGACATCATATGGTATGGAATAGCCCTTTGGTCAGTTTGGATCAACTATCCTGGCTGTGCCCCCACCCATTTCTTGGGCACCTGGCAGAGCATGGGGAGCTGAAGAAAAAAAAAGTCCTTGACCAATGTAAATACCGCTTAGCGACAGCCAAAACATCAGCGTGTTATCAATATTATTCTCATACTAAAATCCAAAGCACCGCACTATACCAGCTACTAGGAAGAAAATTAACTCTATCCCAGCCGAAACCAGGACAGAGCTGTTAGCCGTTTTATCTCTCCACAGCTGCAACTGTGTCTGGCGCTGGCAGTTATATACACACAGCTTGTTTTTCTGACAAAATGTTTAGTAAGAAGGAAGCCCTTTGGTGGACAAGGAGCAGTGACTGATCACTCAGCATTAAGCACAGGGAGCCATTATATAGCAAGGGCAGAGGCTCATCCATTGAGCAGTAGAGTCAAATGGGAACTCCCAGGTTTGGGGAATTACCATCTGCTTCCCTAGATGGCATGTGCAAGAGGCTGTCCATTCTGGAAGCTGTGTGCTGGGCTTCACTCATCCTTGTGCTTTTTTTGTAGTGTATGGATCGGCTAACAACACAAAGACACGGGAATCCCACAACCCTGCACTTGATCACAGAATCAAAGAATCACAGAATTGTATAGGTTGGAAAAGACCTTTAAGATCATCAAGACCAACCGTTAACCTAACACTACCAAGACCACCACTACACCATGTCCCTAAGCACCTCATCCAAATGGCTTTTAAATACCTCCAGGGATGGCGACTCAACCACTTCCCTGGGCAGCCTGTTCCAATGCTTGATAACCCTTTCAGTGAAGTAACATTTCCTAATATCCAGTCTAAACCTCCCCTGGCACAACTTGACGCCATTTCCTCTCGTCCTATCACTTGTTACCTGGGAGAAGACATCGACCCCCACCTCTCTACACCCTCCTTTCAGGTAGTTGTAGAGAGCAATAAGGTCTCCCCTCAGCCTCCTTTTCTCCAAGCTAAACGACCCCAGTTCCCTCAGCCACTCCTCATAAGACTTCTGCTCTAGACCCTTCCCCAGCTTCGTTGCCCTTCCCTGGACACGGTCCAGCCCTAAATGTCTCTCTTGTAGTGGGGGGCCCAACACTGAACACAGCATTTGAGGTATGGCCTCACCAGTGCCGAGTACAGGGGGATGATCACTGCCCTAGTCCTGCTGGCCACACTATTTTTGATACAAGCCAGGATGCCATTGGCTTTCTTGGCCACCTGGGCACACTGCTGGCTCATATTCAGGCGGCTGTTGACCAACACCCCCAGGTCCTTTTCTGCCTGGCAGCTTTCCAGCCGCTCTTCCCCAAGCCTGTAGCGTTGCATGGGGTTGCTGTGGCCCAAGTGCAGGACCTGGCACTTGGCCTTGTTGAACCTCATACAATTGACCTTGGCCCATCGATCCAGCCTGTCCACGTCCCTCTGCAGAGCCTTCCTACCCTCAAGCAGATCAACGCTCCCGCACAACTTGGTGTCATCTGCAAACTTACTGAGGGTGCACTCGATCCCTTCATCCAGATCATTGATAAAGATATTAAACAGAACTGGCCCCAACACAGAGCCCTGGGGAACACCGCTTGTGACCGGCCGCCAACTGGAGTAAACTCCATTCACCACCACTCTTTGGCCCCGGCCATCCAGCCAGTTCTTTACCCAGGGAAGAGTACGCCCATCCAAGCCATGAGCAGCCAGTTTCTCCAGGAGAATGCTGTGGGAAATGGTGTCAAAGGCTTTACTGAAGTCTAGGTAGACAACATCCACAGCCTTTCCCTCATCTACTAGGCGGGTCACCTTGTCATAGAAGGAGATCAGGTTGGTCAAGCAGGACCTGCCTTTCCTGAACCCATGCTGGCTGGGCTTGATCCCTTGGTTATCCTCTACATGCCATGTGATAGCACTCAGGATGATCTGCTCCATCAGCTTCCCTGGTACCGAGGTCAGGCTGACAGGCCTGTAGTTCCCCGGGTCCTCCTTCCGGCCCTTCTTGAAGATGGGCGTCACATTAGCTAATCTGCAGTCAGCAGGGACCTCCCCAGTTAGCCAGGACTGCTGGTAAATGATGGAAAGGGGCTTGGTGAGCACATCTGCCAGTTCCTTCAGTACTCTCGGGTGGATCTCATCAGGCCCCATAGACTTGTGTGTGTCTAAGTGGTGCAGCAGGTCACTAACCATTTCCCCCTGGATTATGGAGGCTCCATTCTGGTCCCCGTCCATATCTTCCAACTCCGGGGGCTGGGTACCCAGAGAACAATTGGCCCTACTATTAAAGACTGAGGCAAAGAAAGCATTAAGTACCTCAGCCTTTTCCTCATCCTTGGTCACTGTGTTCCCTCCCCTGTCTACTAGGGGCTGGAGATTCTCCTTAGCTCTCCTTTTGCTGCTAATGTATTTGAAGAAGTATTTTTTGTTGTCTTTTACAGCAGCAGCCAGATTGAGCTCTAGCTCAGCTTTGGCCCTTCTAATTTTCTCCCTGCACAGCCTCGCTACACCTTTGTAGTCCTCCTGAGTTGCCTGCCCCTTCTTCCAGAGGTCATAGACTCTCCTCTTTTTCCTGAGTTCGAGCCAGAGCTCTCTGTTCAGCCAGGCCGGTCTTCTTCCCCGCTGGCTCGTCTTTCGGCACCTGGGGACAGCCCGCTCTTGTGCCTTTAGGACTTCCTCCTTAAAGAATGTCCAGCCTTCCTGGACTCCTTTGCCCATTAGGGCTGCCTCCCAGGGGACTCTGTCGACCAGTCTCCTAAACAGGCCGAAGTCTGCCCTCCGGAAGTCTAAGGTGTCAGTTTTGCTGACCCCCGTCACCGCTTCTCCACGTATCAAAAACTCTATCATTTCATGATCACTCTGCCCAAGACGGCCTCCAACCATCACATGGCTCACAAGTCCTTCTCTGTTTGTGAACAAGAGGTCCAGCGGGGCATCTTCCCTAGCTGGCTCACTCACCAGCTGTGTCAGGAAGTTATCTGCCACACGCTCCAGGAACCTCCTAGACTGTTTCCTCTCTGCTGTATTGTATTTCCAGCAGACATCCGGTAGGTTGAAGTCCCCCACAAGAACAAGGGCTAGCGATCGTGAGGCTTCTCCCAGATGCTTATAGAATAGTTCGTCAGTGTCCTCATCCTGGTTGGGTGGTCTGTAACAGACTCCCACCACAATATCTGCCTTGTTGACCTTCCCCCTGATTCTTACCCATAGACCCTCCACCCTATCGTCACCATCGTCAAGCTCTAAACTATCCAGACACTCCCTGATGTATAGGGCTACCCCACTACCTCTCCTGCCTCACCTATCCCTCCTGAAGAGTTTATATCCATCCATCGCCGCACTCCAGTTGTGCGAGTCATCCCACCACGTTTCCGTGATGGCAACCATATCATAGTTTTCCTGATGTACAATGGCTTCCAACTCCTCCTGCTTGTTGCCCATGCTGCATGCATTGGTGTAGAGGCACTTCAGCTGGGCTGTCGTCCGTGTCTCCTTCATAGAAGAACACCCCTTGTGTGCTTTGAGGCATTTCACTGGCATTTCCCTCTTGGCTCCTATTGCCTCAGTATCCCCTAGCTCAATTCTGTTCGACTTCTGATGCAATATCTGCCACTTCTGGCTATAGCTGCGTTAGAGCCACCCTAGCTGAAACAGTTCAAAATGCCACTGCCCCAGCTAGTGGCTGCCTCTCTCACAGAAACCAGTACTCCAGGACACATGCCTGCCACAGCTGCTTCAGTGCAGTCTAACAAACTGTCACCATGGAACAGGTTTAAATCAAGGCTGAAATACCAGACTGATAAAGCATGTATATATATTCCATTTTACAAGTCCTGGCCTACTAACTGTGACCTCTAGTGCAGTTACAGCTACTTTTGCTTTGAACATGTACCTGTGGTCCTTGTTTGCTAAATCAGAGACCTGTCTGCAACCAAGAGGTTCTTCTCATTTCACAGCAGCAGACAGCTAACACAGCTCTCCTCTTTGCTACATCAGCTACAAGAATTCTCCAACTACTGTCCATCGTGCTGGCTGTCATCCCAATGTTCCCATGCCCTTCTCAGGATTTACCATTCCCAAAGAACTCAGTGTAAGGTTATATCCTGCATTTATTATAGCCACCATGGCTCTCAACTACACAGATCTGAAATGTAGTGGTAAGAGTTGTTGCCAAATCTTTGCTAAGAATAAGGAAGAGCAGAATGAACAGCTCTAGCCTCAGGCAGGACTTCTTGACCTCACCATTCTCATAGCTATTTTGCAACCCTTTCCAACTCACCAACATCTTTTTAAAACCTAGAGAGCAGAACGAACAAAGACATGCATTCATCTATTCTTGTTTCAACTTCTGTGACACCAATCAGCCTTTACGCTAATTACTTATTTGTGGGTTGCTTTTACTCCATCACTGACTGTCTGTTAACTTTTGAGTACTACACTGTAATATTAATTTAAGTGACTTTTCAATGCAATCTAGACTTTTCTGCAGAACTAACTTGAACAGCATTTATACTAATCTGCATTATTTTCTCAGAAAATACTTTTTTTTCTCTCAGATCATTGCTAAAAACACTGAAAAACCTGAATGTTTTGTATTATCTACTGGAAGCAGCTCCAATTGTCACATTTGTCCTATGGATGATACTCAGTGCTTCTATAACAGCAGTCACAACTTGGATGGTCCCTTTGGAAAGAAACAAGGAAATACTCTACTCAAAAAGTCAGAGCCACAGACAGTCGGCATCTGAGAAAGTAATCCTACTACATATTTGTAGTACAACTACTACATGTTTGTCCTGTTCTTCAATTTGCCTGTCAACATGTACTGTTGGAACAGGTTATTGGGCTACATGAACCTTTCACATGACCAGTGCAGACATTCTCATGTATCAGAAGTAATTAAAATGGTAACTCATAATCATAAGAAGCTCTTTGGTTTGATTTGCTACCTTTTTCTTTAGTACCTTTTAATTGTTTTAAAAATAGATGAAAAATGTGTTTTATTCAAGCTTCTGTGGCACAGGGTGAGGTTTAAACGCCAACTTTTCTAAAAATTTGTTATTAAGAACAAAAATAAATGTTAAACTAACTTCAGTTAATTAGTCTTGTTTAGTTAAACCTGCAAGGAACAAATAACTAATTCATAGCCCCAAAATCCTAAATTATTGAGTCTCATTATTAGACCCCTAAAATTCAAGGTGAAGGAAAAAGCATACACCTAAACCACTCTGTTGTAGAGAACACACACTGGTATTTTATAGATCTACAGTCTGTCTCTAACTTCCAATCTTCAGAACCCTTTCAAGTTGTATCTGTCAACAAGAACAAAAACAGCATGCGTGGCTTGCTCCCCCTTATGTCACTAACTGGAAAACCCAGTGTTCACTCTGGATTAGCAGAGGTTTCCCAGGTGTGAGGAGCCTACTCACTGCTCTGTACCTCCAGAGCTCAGTACTCACCACTTCATGTATCCCACGAGTTCTGGTCATAACATTGGTAGTACTGAAGAACTGAACCTTCACCCCAGAAGAAAGGGCTATGTATCCTTACTCAAAGCTCAGCACTAGCTGATTTGCCCCAGCATGCCCCAATACAGGGGTACACCTGTCTCAAAGGGGGAAAAGGATCTTTGCACAGGATTTAGCAGAGCTCATTGAAAGAGCTTTAAACTAGATTTGAAGGGGGAAAGGGATAAAACCAGGCTCGCTAGAGATAAGCCTGAGGGTGGCATGCCAGTCTTTGAGGGACGGTGTGCTAGCAAGGTCCTTTGGTCTGCCGTCTCAGTGGAGGTAGGGGATGGAGATCCATGCAGCAGTGAAGATGCAAGGGTTATCGATGTGTTAGAAACCACGGAAGCGCCTGAGAACAGTCACATAGGAATTAGGGCTTCTCCCCCCAAAAAGGTGGTGGGATCAATAGCCCAACTGACGTGCATCTACACCAACGCACGTAGCATGGGCAACAAACAGGAGGAGTTGGAAGCCATTGTGCAGCTGGAAAATTATGATATAGTTGCAATCACAGAAACATGGTGGGATGACTCGCACAACTGGAGTGCTGCAATGGATGGCTATAAACTCTTCAGAAGGGATAGGCAAGGAAGGAGAGGCGGTGGGGTAGCCCTGTATGTTAGGAACTGTCTAGAGCTTAATGATAGTGATGAAAGGGTCGAGTGTTTATGGGTAAGACCAGGGGACAGGCCAACAAGGCAGATATCATGGTGGGATTCTGTTATAGACCACCCAACCAGGATGAAGAGGCAGACGAAATATTTGATGAGCAGCTGGGAGAAGTCTCACGATCGCTAGCCCTTGTTCTCGTGGGGGACTTCGACTTACCAGACGTCTGCTGGAAATACAGTACAGCAGAGAGGAAACAGTCTAGGAGGTTCCTGGAGTGTGTGGAAGATAACTTCCTGACACCGCTGGTGGGTGAGCCAACTGGGGAAAGCGCCCTGCTGGACCTGTTGTTTGTGAACAGAGAAGGACTTGTGAGTGATGTGACAGTTGGAGGCCATCTTGGGCATAGCGATCATGAAATGATAGAGTTTTTGATTCTCGAAGAAGTAAGGAAGGGGGTCAGCAGAACTGCTGCCTTGGGCTTCCAGAGGGCAGGCTTTGGCCTGTTTAGGAGACTGGTTGACAGAGTCCCTTGGGAGGCAGTCCTGAAGGGCAAAGGAGTCCAGGAAGGCCGGACATTCTTCAAGAAGGAAATCTTAAAGGCGCAGGAGCAGGCCGTCCCCATGTGCTGAAAGACGAGCCGGCGGGGAAGAAGACCGGCCTGGCTGAACGGAGAGCTTTGGCTGGAACTCAGGAAAAAAAGGAGAGTTTATGATCTTTGGAAGAAGGGGCAGGCAACTCAGGAGGACTACAAAGATGTCGTGAGGTTACGCAGGGAGAAAATTAGAAGGGCCAAAGCCCAACTGGAACTTAATCTGGCTACTGCCGTAAAAGACAATAGAAAATGTTTCTATAAATACATTAGCAACAAAAGGAGGGCTAAGGAGAATCTCCGTCCTTTATTGGGTGGCGGGGGAAACATGGTGACAAAGGACGAAGAAAAGGCTGAGATACTTAATGCCTTCTTTGCCTCAGTCTTTAATAGTAAAACCAGTTGTTCTCGGGGTACCCAGCCCCCTGAGCTGGGAGACAGGGACGGGGAGCAGACTGGAGCCCCCATAATCCAAGGGGAAATTGTTGTAGCGACCTGCTACACCACTTAGACACGCACAAGTCTATGGAGCTGGATGGGATCCACCTAAGGATACGGAGGGAGCTGATGGAAGTGCTCACTGAGCCACTTTCAATCCTTTATCAGCAGTCCTGGCTAACTGGGGAGGTCCCAGTTGACTGGCGATTAGCGAACGTGACACCCATCTACAAGAAGGGCCGGAAGGAGGATCCGGGGAACTACAGGCCTGTCAGCCTGACCTCGGTGCCAGGGAAGGTTATGGAGCAGATCATCTTGAGTGCCATCACGCAGCACGCTCAGGACAACCAGGTGACCAGGCCCAGCCAACATGGGTTTATGAAAGGCAGGTCCTGCTTGACCAACCTGGTCTCCTTCTATGAGAAGGTGACCCGCTTAGTGGATGAGGGAAAGGCTGTGGATGTTGTCTATCTAGACTTCAGTAAAGCCTTTGACACCGTTTCCCACAGCATTCTCCTGGAGAAACTCTGCTCACGGCTTGGATGGGTGTACTCTTCGCTGGGTAAAAAACTGTCTGGATGGCCGGGCCCAGAGAGTTGTGGTGAATGGAGTTAAATCCAGTTGGCAGCCAGTCACAAGTGGTGTTCCCCAGGGCTCTGTGTTGGGGCCAGTTCTGCTTAATATCTTTATCAATGATCTGGACAAGGGGATCGAATGACCCTCAGTAAGTTTGCAGACCACACCAAGCTGGGCAGGAGCGTTGATCTGCTTGAGGGTAGGAAGGCTCTGCAGAGGGACCTGGACAGGCTGGATTGATGGACTGAGGCCAGTTGTATGAGGTTCAACAAGGCTAAGTGCTGGGTCCTGCACTTGGGTCACAACTTCCACAACAACCAGGGGAAAGAGTGGCTGGAAAGCTGCCCAGTGGAAAAGGATCTGGGGGTATTTATCGACAGCCAGCTGAACATGAGCCAGCAGTGTGCCCAGGTGGCCAAGAAAGCCAATGGCATCCTGGCTTGTATCAGAAATAGCGTGGCCAGCAGGACTAAGGGCAGTGATTGTCCCCCTGTACTCAGCACTGGTGAGGCCGCACCTCGAATGCTGTGTTCAGTTTTGGGCCCCTTGCTACAAGAAAGACATTGAGGTGCTGGAGCGTGTCCAGAGAAGGGCAACAAAGTTGGTGAAGGGTCTAAAGCACAAGTCTGATGAGGTGCGGCTGAGGGAACTGGGGTTGTTTAGCCTGGAGAAAAGGAAGCTCAGGGGAGACCTTATTGCTCTCTATAGCTACCTGAAAGGAGGTTGTAGAGAGGTGGGGGTCGGTCTCTTTTCCCAAGTAACAAGCCATAGGACGAGAGGAAATGGCCTCAAGTTGCACCAGGGGAGGGTTAGATTGGATATTAGGAACAATTTCTTCACCGAAAGGTTGTCAAGCATTGGAACAGGCTGCACAGGGAAGTGGTTGAGTCACCATCCCTGGAGGTATTTGAAAGACATGTAGATATGGTGCTTAGGGACATGGTGTAGTGGTGGAATTGGCAGTGCTAGGTGAATGGTTGGACTTGATCTTAAAGGTCTTTTCCAACCTAAACAATTCTGTAATTCTAATAATAACTACTACAGCTCACAAAACAAGACAAGACTGTTCTTCCCTCTTTATTGACTGATGGATTCTCAGGCAGATCTGTTTATTACACTGTTAAATAATAGTTAAAAACAAACCAAGGCCAGAGGAGGTTGAAGTGAAGTGTCTAAACTGAAGCAGAAATTGGGAAGGAAGAGGCGGGAGAAGGTCGGCTTGGGGTCTCCACTTCTGTATCCCTGCAGCTCAGACACCCTAACTGCCACTGCCATGACCCCAGACCATTAGATTCCAAGGCCTGGCTCAGATGGGACATCATCTAAATATGGAAATGGTTGCCCAAACATAGCCAGATCAGGAGAGAAGAGATCTGTCCAGATATAGAGGTGCAAGGCAAGTCAAGGGGAAGCAGTATTGCAGCAATCCTAGAACACAGCCACAGAGATAGCAGCAGAGTCCCATTCCAGTCGGCAGCTGGGTGAGTCACATTGGCCACTGTCAGTCTCCATAGAGCACCTGACCGACTGCTCTAGAGCTCACACATTGTGGGTCTTTTTGGTGAGCTGCGGATCCTCATCCACCAGCTTTGACTTGAGATGTTCCTTGTAGGCGAGGATGTCACCTTGCCACTTTGTGATTGTCTGCTTCTCACAGACCCAGATCTCCTGTGCAACCTGAAAGCAAGCACACAAGGAGGAGAGGTTTACAGTACAGCATTTTATAATTTTAGCAAAATTATATAATTAACCAAAATCTTCTCTCTGAAGTCTGGTAATAAAAGAGTTTAATAACTTTCACACTTCAGCTACCAAGAAAAATATCTGCAGCAAAATATCTTACCTGGTGTTTTCTACATAATTTATACAAGATTTTAGAACTAAAAATCCTTGACCCCTCAACATTTCTTTTTTTGTACATGGACTAAGAAGGAAAGCCTTTCCTGCTAAATTGGGAATTGAAGAAAGTAGTTCTTGGCCTGAACTACTTGGATATAATGCACTGAAAGATAAAATTATACCTGAACTTGCAGACAAAACTATAGCTGATAAATCAGCACTTGACATTTGTGTGTATGTGGTGCAATTTCCTTTGCCTGTGCAGACTGAGTCATAAAAAACTGTGCTAGAACTACTCCAGTATCATTTAAAAAAAACCAACTAGTTAAGGCCTCCACAGTGTGTCATGATTTCCATTTAACTTATTCTTCACTTCTAGGATTTTGGTTTTTTCTTTTTTTTATTCAAGTACCTAATGTTTTCCTAGGCTAGCTCAGTAATTGTTTCACATGAGCATGGCAAGGGAATCATGTCCAGTGGGTTTTTTTTTTTTTCACTCACACATCTTTTTGGGATGAGTAAGAGCCAGTCAGTTGAAACCACCTTGTTTTAATTACTTAAAGTGTTAGAAAGGTGCTCTGACAAAATTCACTACTTTTCTTACCTGTTGGATGAGTCTGAAGTCATGGCTGACAAGCATCATTCCTCCTTCAAATTCATTGATAGCATCTGCCAGAGCATCTATTGTTTCTATGTCCAAGTGGTTGGTGGGCTCATCCAGGAAAAGCATGTGAGGATTCTGCCAGGCCAGCCACGCAAAGCACACACGGCACTTCTGCCCATCAGAGAGGTTCCTAATGGGGCTCACCTGACAAACACAGACACTGTTTGCAGCTCTGCAGGGAAACTTACAGACTGCTGCCCTGACCACAAAATATTCAGATCTCACACTGTGTTTTCAACAGCTACATGACATAAGAGGACAAAGTTTAGTCAGTCTTATATCTAGACTAAGCTTCTCTCACCAGCAGAACAAGGGAATTCCAGGGGCTTCTGAAGAAGGAGCATCCATAGCAAGACCCAGCTTGTGTTAAATGTTCCAAAGGATAGTTAATTGAGGTCTGACTAGTGTTCACTGCATCCCGACACAACCATAAAACTACTGTCAACTTCTGGAGTGACAAATGGGGAAGAACAATGTAAAAAATCAACACTGAACTGCAGTGAGGAGGACAACTCCTGTCATGTGTGTGAGAATGTGTTTAGCATTTCTGCCTGGTATTCATCTCAGAAATAAGAGATAAGCAAACTAGTTCAAGTTACAACTGAAATATGCTTGAGTCTAGCACTATGCCACAACTTGTCTTCTCTTCACCCAGATTCTGAGGAGGTCACCCATTCCAACCCACGTATTGCTGCAATGCAAAGAAAGTTCCTATGAGCCATGAATTATTTTTCTCTCCAATTTCAAAGACGGAGATGGAAAAAGCATTTTGGTGCTGTGGTGTGCCATGCTGCATACTGCATCACACTGTCAGATATCAGTAGAGCAACAGAAAATGCAGCAGCTCTACTTCCCTAATGAGCAAAAAGCAAACCTCAACAGCTCATACTCACCTGCTGCTTCCCTGTCAGACCATATCTGCCAATGATTTTTCTCATCTCCTCCTTCTCCTTGATCTCTGGGTAGCATTTCAGCATGTACTCCAGGGGTGAGAGGTCTAAGTCCAACTGCTCTTGCAAGTGCTGACAGAGAAGAACAGTCAGCTTCAGGCTGTGCAGGCCACCCATTTCATGGCCAAAAGTACTTCCCCCCTTATACCCCTCTGGTACCAGCTGAGCAGCAGAACGCAAGAGCCAATAACCCCACTCACAGTATAGCCACTGTGCTGAACTATTATGGAAGGAGTCTCCATTTCAGGAGCAGGAGTGCTGCTTCAGAATAGCAGGCTTGTCCACCACCAAGCACAAGGCAACCATCTCTCCCATTAAAGGTGAGAGGCTAAACAGAAAGGACCACAGCAAGCCTCTTTTCAGGGTAAGAACATTTGCTAGAGCCCGTTCAGCCAATGGAACAGTTCCTTCCCCCATCTCCAGGCTCAGAAGGCAGCAGTGGGAGGGACTTTAGAAGCAGAAATAGAGGGGCAAGATTCCTCATTCCTGACAGCTTTTTCCTTAGCATTTCATGTCCCGGTGGCTGCTGTAGGGAGTACCTGGTGGTATCTACCGATCTTCACATGCGAGTGCTTGCGAATCATCCCATCTGTAGGCAGCAGCTAGAAAGAGAAGATAAAAGCATTTCACCAGGAAATCCCTCATTTTGCTGTATGCCAGAAATACAGAATCCAGCCATCTCCACTCTGGCACAGAGGAGGCAGCCTGAACAGATAACATGAGAGAAAAAGCCCTATATTGCAGTAAGACCTTAGGATTTCCAAGGCCTGATTGGGGTGCTCTGGCAAATAAATGCAGCTTCGCTGAAGATTACCCCAAGAATAAAGGTCCAGAACAGGGTAGACAATGTAGGGAGCATACCTCTCCTGTGAGCAGTTTCAGCAGTGTTGACTTTCCGGCTCCATTGGGTCCAACAAGAGCTACACGGGTATCCAGGTCAATCCCAAACTCCAGGTTATTATAGATCCATGGCTGCAAACCACAAAAATCATGACACATATTATGCCTTTCCACTACTACCCAGAATCTCCATGCTGCACCTGTAATACTCTGTCCTCAGCAGACTTAGCATTAACACTGCTAAGAAGTTTGATCCACTAGTCATACGCTGCAGCCTGATCAGAAAGCTTAGCCAAAAGCCTCACGCTCTCAAACAAGGCAGGGATACAAGTAATCTCCATACAACCTGTGCACACTCCCCATACTCACCCCATCCTTGGTGTATTTGAAGCTGACATTCTGCACCATGATGACAGGAGGGGGGATTTTCCCACAGGGCGGGAAATAGAATGACAAAGTCTGTTAACACAGAATATCCACTTGTTAGATACCCTGGAGCACAAGACAACCCAGTTATTCTGGTATAAGCATGCCTCACTACAGACATCATCTGTAAACCAAGGCACCAGACAGACTTTTTATGAGCCCCTCTAGCAACTCACGGATTTATTCTGATCAGTTGGTTGCAAGCTCATCTGCTGGCTACTGAGTCCCTATTTCTTCTCCCTTGAAGCAAATGTGGGATTATACTCTTCAAACAAGTAGGAGTTGCTCTGAGCATCCTCCCCCATCTTCTCCAACCCTTGGACATTCATTTCTGATTTCTGTGTCTCCAAAATAGCCTTATTGATATGACAAATCCCCTTCTCTCCCCTAGAAAATTACTCCTCTTCTTTCCACTCTTCAGCATTACACTATCTTCATTACAGTCATCCTTGGCATCAGGAAGAGTATACCATTCTTGCTCCCAGCTGTGTCAGCCATTCCTGCTGTCAGCTAAAGATTGTTCTACTTATCTAGCCCATGTTTCCAATACCGATCTCTAGATGCAATCCCACGTCTGATCCTACCTTATCATTCACAACTCTCTCTGTCAAGCCAGAAGCCATCATTTTTTGAAGGGTCTTCTCCTTGCTCTGGGCTTGCCTGGCCAGCTTTGCACTACCATGACCAAATCGTGCAATGTAATTCTGCAACAAAATACAGAGTTAGCCGAAAGCTACAATAACAAGGTTGAGGAGGTGCACGGACACCCACCTGCATGACCAGAAAGATGTTCATGCAACTAGGCACATACCTTCATATGGGCAATCTGATCTTGCTCCCAGTGGAATCGCTTCATTTGATTTTCTTCTAGTTCCAAGCGAGTCTTTACATACTGATCATAATTTCCCTAGAAACAGAGCACAGAACATCAGACATGCCCCAGGGAACAGCTCCTCTGCTTTTGCCGGTTGCACAGGGCACCATTTACTCACTGTGTAGTACTTCAGTTTGCGGTTGTGCATGTGGATTATGTTGGTGCAGACACCGTTCAAGAAGTCCTGGGAGTGGGATATCAGCACAAGGATCCGCTTGAACCTGTGACATCACATAAGTCATTCGAGACTAAGCTAGGAAAAGAATTCTTGCTCGTTGGCCCTAATGGTGACAAAGCATTTACATGCACCAGATCTCTCTTGCCTACAATTGGATTAGGAACAAAAAGAAACAGCCTTGGAGATGCTTTGGGAAATATGGAGTAAAGCAGCTACAACCTGCTGCAGTAAGCAAATACTGCAAACACCTTTCATTGTGTTAAAACACTCTCCATCATAAGACAGTCTTCACCTGTCTTCACAGGTGAAGAGGGTTCACAGGGTTCACACTTCACAGGGTTAAGAGCTGGCTACCCATGTGGTAGATGACTAGTGGTACTGATGCAACTGACTCCACTGGCATCACACTTCTAAGAAGTTTCAACCGTTGCTTTCACCTTGGTACAGACTACCATCTGTTAGGTACACTATGCCTGACTGTAAAATGTAAAATGACTGGTTAAAGCCTCCCAAAAAGAGAGAGGGTCAAATTACCTTCCTAAAACATCTGACTTCTAAAGCAAGCATGCAAAAAGTTCAACTGACAAAGCTGATGGGAAAACCTCTGCAAATGAAAAGCCCTTCTCACAATACAGTCCTTTTAATGCACATCCCAGATAACCTAAGCTTCATAACTATTCCTAAGCTTTTTGCTTTAAGCTGTAACATTTTACCTTTGTTTAAAAAAAACAGTCAAACAAACAAAAAAACCTAACATACTAAAACAAGATGAAACTGACACACTCAAGATACTACAGTTCTGTGAAAACAGAGGAACAATATGCAGAAAGATGAGCTGGAAGCCAGGTCTGGAAAGCTCACACTACTGGTACAGCATATGGTGCTGGTACACAGGCTGCCAGGTCTGCTCCTGGCTTTCAAGGAAGTAGCTTTAACCAGGGAGTACAAACCAGCATTTCTCATTTCTTCAGTGAGGGAGAGATGTGGTCTTGTCTTGAATTCATTACCCTTGCATCAAGAACCCTTCCGTAGACAAGTGTAGCAGCAAGAACAAGAAGGTGTCACTGGTGGCTACATAACTATATTGCAGTACAAGAACTATAGACAGTTATTCCTGTAGCACTTGCTCACATGCTGACAAGATGTTCCAGCAGAAAAGCACAACTCATAGAAGCAGCAAACTCCTTCATGCTTACGTTTTCAGCTCTTCTTCCAACCACACACAGGCATCCAGGTCAAGGTGGTTTGTGGGCTCATCTAGCAGCAGCATGAAAGGCCGAATGAAGAGGGCCCTGAAAGGAGAGGGGAGATGACAATGCAGGTAACCCAAAGCCTCTCAGCTCTGCTCTGAGTTCTTAGAACTGTGTATGTGGCTCTGCAGAGTCAGGAGCAGGCAGGCATTCTCCCAGGAGGCAGCAGGCAGTATACCACTCACCTAGCAAGAGCCACCCTCATTCGCCAGCCACCACTAAAGTCCTTCAGCTTCTTCCTCTGCATGGCTGGTGTGAACCCCAAGCCGTGAAGGATACGTGAGGCCCGTGCTTCTGCCTTGTCAGCATCCAGCTCCTCCAGACGTTCATATAACTCCAAGAGTTTCTCACACTCCGCTGAAAGAGAGCTTGCCTGTCAGCACTTCTACTAATAAAGGGCTCTCAGCTGCACCTCTATACAGCTGGGAAAGCTCATAGTCCATCTGCTTTACCACTACTCAGCCCCCTCCATTCCCAAGCCTAAGACACTTCTTAAGAAGCTGCATGGAATAATTTCATCCAAAGAAGTGTAATCCCACAGGACTTTTCAACTAGTACAGGGCAGCTGGGGGAAATAGGTACCGTAACATGTAAAAACTCTGCCAAGGAACCCAAATAAGACCTTTTCTTCGGTGGGGAGGGAAATGGAGGAAGTGTCCCTTGTCCACAGGGACTCCAAGAAGTTTTACCATCTTCATGAGCCAGACGTTCTGCCTCTCGTTCTAACATGGCCCTCTCTGTATCCACCTCCATCACACACTGTAGAGGGGTCTTGTCACTGGGAGGCATCTCTCGGGTCAGGTGATAGATGTCAATATGCTCTGGGATGGGCACTTCTCGTTTCCCAATAGCTGACAAAAGCATGGATTTCCCTGTGTGCAGACAGACACTCCGCAATTAATTGTTGGATTCAGTGAGATACAATGTCACAGAGAAATGGACAAGATGCAGTCAGATCCCATTGATTCCCTCCCTTTCCAACCCCAGAAAATCCTTGGGAATTTCTTGCCCAAGAGACCAGAAGAATGAGAGACACAGCAGAGCCTACTGTCTCACTGCAACAGGCTGCCCTCCCAGCTAAGGCTCACCACCCCAAGGACAGGATTGAGACATGAAGAAGCTCTTTGGAAACCACTGCAGTTCAGCCCTTGCCTGGATTTAGGGAACTTTATCTCTGCTGTATACTTCCCGCTGTCTAACCAGGTCTGACATCTGTTACCAGGACCCAGACTCTAAAGACTTCTAACACAGAGGAAAGTAATGCGCTCATCACTAGAGAACCTAAGTGTTTTCCTGAAAGTTAAACCAGCTGGTCACTCTTACTAGCTCTTCTTCAATTACACCCATATTCTGCATCTCCCCATGTAGAGTGTCGCCTTCTCCAGGGATTGTACAGTTGTTTTCCCATTCAGGCCAAACTACAAACTCCCTGCTCTTCCATACTGTGCAAGTTCTTCGACCAATAGTGTCAGCATTGGGTTTAGTGACACTGCTAAACAAATCCTGCAAACCGGAATCAAACAGATTCACAGATCCCAGACATCTCGCCCAACTCTCCACAGAAACAAGTTCAAATGCACAGTCCAAAGCCAGAATGCAACCTCATACTTCTACCAGCAATCCTAGCAAGTCCTCTTTCTGGGTGGAGAGATGGGAGAACGGAAACTGCCGTGTCCCAGCCATGTCTGTCTAACAGCCTTCTTTCCGGTTTCCAGCATTTACCACCTGCATCTGTCCAGCTTCTCAGCAGCACAGAATCTTCACCAAGCTCCAAGAAGCCCACGTCACTGTGCCCCACAGCTTACCAATCCCATTAAGTCCAATCAGGCCGTAGCGCCTCCCGGAGTTCAGCTCGAGTTTTGTATCACTCAGCAGCTCCTGGCCGTGGAAGGTCAGCGAGAGGTTAATGATGTGCACATCAGTGCTGTTGGGATGGGAGGCCAGCACTCCTGTCACAGCACGGGCAGCAGCTTTCTTTAATTCAAAGTCCTCCAGCTCCTTTGTAAGAGCATCCACCTCTATATGCAGAGACAGACCAGTGTTACTGATTTACAAATACAAGGGAAGTCATAAGCCCCTGTACCAACAGGCCCAGGACCACAAAAACAATTATCACGTCCCCATTTCTACAGAAATGTTGAGGCCCAGATACAATGACACTCAGCTTTTCAGCTTAGCAGATGGATATATATGGTCTAACAGGAACTTTCATCTGCTCTCTAAATCAAATCTGACCATTAGAACTAAGCGACCAGCCAGAACAGCTAGCCTGTTGTCCAAGTATGGGATTAACCCTCACTGCAAGAAGGACTGGGGTGGGAGGAGAACTTACGAAGTATTGCTTGCAAGCTTAAGGAAAGGGCTGGCCAAAAGAGAACTTGGCTAGAAAATAAATGAAGGGAAAGCTGAGAGGAGGAAAGAAGCAGCAGCATTGGAATAAGCCCTACCAATTTTTTGAGAAGCTAATATGTCCATATGCATGCCCTCCTCTTTCTTTCCTCAGTATAAGCAAATCAGCATAAGCAAATCTTTCCTGTCGCACTGATCTTCTGTTGCAGCCCTGAGTTACAGTCCAGTTTTCAATCCTTGGTGAGACACTGCCATTTGAAGAAGAAAATGGCACTAAGGATCTCAGCAATACTCCAGCTGCACAGAGCAGAGACCTAGTGTTCAGGCCACTGAGGGATAGCACCCTGGCTGTCAACATCTAGCATTCCTGGCAAAATCACTCACTCAGCAAAATCACTATTATTACCAAGGCAAATGTGCCTTAGCCAAGAAGGAGCAAAAAATGTCAACTGCACTGACACAGGACACCCTTTGAAAGCACGGGCAGTGCAAGTAGACCAGTTACATTAACAAGCAAACCAGGTGAGTGAAAAGAGGGGCAAGGCAGTTTTATCCTTGATGTGCAATTATTTCACAGGGAACTGCCAATAAGAAATATGCATGTACCCGATGCACATAACCTGCCCTCTGATGTCTGCACTGCTTTACCAGCCTCCCCTTGACTCCCAACGCCTGCTCACCACCTCTGCTCTTCAGCAACCTGAGCCACCGGCGCTGGCCCTGCCTGCACTACCCTCCACAGTGCCGCTCGCAGCTGCAGGCGGAGCGCTCCCCGCAGAGCAGCCCGGTCCCGGAGGAGACCGGGGGGGGCGAACGCGGAGAGCCCACGGCCCGGCCCCGCCAACCCCGCCGCGGCTCCCCAGGCTTCACCAATAGGAAGGCGGTACGCAAATGAGCCGTGGGAGCGGACGGCGGTTGGCCGGCTCGGTCCGGGCGGGCGCCGAGTCCCCGCCCGGAGCCGGCGGCGCCGGGCCGGGCCCGGCCCCAGGGTCGCCCCGCCGCGGCGGGCACGCGAGCCGCCCGCGTCAGCGCCAGGCTGCGGTGACCGGGCCGAAGTCGCGTTCGGGCATGGGCAGCGCCTTGCCTGCGCTCCGAGCCCACCAGCCCGGCCGCCAGGCGCAGGTGCCGCCAGCACCAGCGCTCAAGAGCGTGCGTGGGGACCGCGGGGGCACTGGCGAGGAGCGGGCTCCTCGGGAGACCAGCCCCTTCGCCTTGCCCTCCTGACCCCCGTGCCTGTGGCTGCCCTAGGTCTCTATGTCACACGCAGAGTGCCTCTTAAAACAGCGCACTGTGGCCTGAGCCTGAAAAAAACTTGTGTGCCCAACAGCCTGTGGGTTACCAGGTGGGCTAAAGTAAGGACAAAAAATAAACTCTCTCTCCGTAAGCTTTACCTTGCCTATTTCCTTTAGGGAGGTCAACAGCTCTTTGTTGACAAAGTCTCTTTCATTAAGATAGCCAGGCTCTTAGTTTCTGCAAACGAGATATGTCCCAGAGAAACAGATGAACAGAGGGTCATAGCAATATCAGTAAGAACAGTAAGAATTCAGACACTACAGTGGTTCCTGCAGCAGGAAAAAAACAAAACAAAACAAAAAAACCAAACAGGTCTGGGCATCAAATACCAGAAGATCGGGACAGTATCTGTTTGAGAGGGAAAAGACCCCATCAGCACCATCTATCTTTACTCTGCAAGCCTCAAGAGAGGGCCAAGGGAATCCTTCACCTGTGCAGTTTATGGAGAGCCACCACAAATTGCTGTAGGTGTCCTGCTGGCTCACAGGAGAGAGAGTGGCCCTAATGGTAGACACTGCAGCTGGCCCGGCTCAGCACAAGCCCATGCCCGCGAGGTATTTCATCTGAAGAGGAACACACGTCCCAGTTCACTAAGCCCAGGGCACAACCGAATGTGTACAGTCCTGTCCATGAACAGGCCCTGGCTGGACACTCCCTGCACCGGAACACACGGGGCTGCCAGGCTGACCCCCACCGAGGGCACCCAGTCGGGTGCGCTGGGGCACCTGCAGCACCGTCCCCCGCGGGGTGCACGAACACAAGCCAGGCACCCGCCGGCGCAGCGGGACTGGCATTACGGCGGGGCCGCGTCTCACCTGGCAGCGACGTTCCGTTGGCCTCCGGGGGACGGACCTCCTGCGGCTCCGTCCCGGCATCGCCGTTTTCCTCCGGGGCCCGGCGCGGCCGCTGCCGGGCCTTGGCTGCCTCCTTCTTCTTGGCCGCCTTCTTCTTGGCCAGGTCCGAGGGCATGGCGCGGCGGAGGGGCTGCGACAGAGGTGCGACAGGCGCCGTTAGGGCGCGCCGATCCGGCCCGCACCGGGTCGCCCCGCCCCAGTTCCCCGCCTCGGCGGCCCGCGCACCGCCCGCCCCGGCCCGGAGCACGCGGCGCCGCCGGGCCCGGCCGAGGGCTCCCCACCCGCCCGCTAGGCTGCCCGCGCCGCGCTGCCCAACCCAGTCCGGCCCACTACTCCTCCTCCTCCTCCTCCTCCTCCTCCCCCTCCTCCTCCTCCGCCGCCGCCGCCGCCGCCGCCGCCTGCCCCGCCGCGCCGCCCGCCCGGCCCGCACCGGCTGGTCCGCGCTTTCCTTCTGTCGCAACAGGACAGCTGCTACCGCGTGCGCACGCCCCACCCCCCCGGAACAGGGGCCAATCGGAGCGCGAAGCGTCACCCGCACCGGGCGGCCGCACGGCTCTGGGAAGTGGAGTTCGCGCTCCCCCCGCCGGCTGGGCCGGAGCGCGCCGCCGGCTCCCGGGCACTGCGCGTCCCGGCGTGCACCGCGCTGCTCGCGCCGGGACTGGCCCCAGGCCCCACCCCCGGCGCACCGCGAGCCCGCCGCGGGCAGGGGCCGGCGCGCGACGTGAGCGCGCGGGGGGCGGTGGCTCGCGGTACCATAGAGGCGACGGCGCCACCAGGTAGAGTGGCCGCCGGTGCACCATAGAGAGAAAAGGGGAAGCGGAAGCGCGCGAGGGTCGCGATGTGGCGGCTGAGGTGGCAGCGGCGGGAGCGCGGCCGGGCGGGAGCCGCTGTCTTCCCCCGCGCCCCCGGCACGGAGCTTCGGGCCGCCCTCGGCCCTGCCACCGGCCTGCGCGCAGAAGGGCCGCCCTGCCTGCAGGTGAGAGAGTCCCGGGGCCGCTGACCCACGCGGACCAGCGTCGGGGGCCGGTGCGCGGCCCCGCGGGGGCTACCGCGCTCTCGCCCGCCCGCTGTCCCGCAGGCCCCGCCGCTGCCCGCCCCGTGCCGCCCGAGTGCCCCGCGCCGGCGATGTCCCGCGGCCGCCGGCTCCCCGAGCGCCGGAGCGGCCCCGTGAGCCCGCCCCGGACGTAGCGGGCCTGCGGCCGCCACCGCCCGCCCGGACCGTACCGGACTGCCCCGCGGCTGGACGTCGCCCCGCCGGGGCTCCGCTGGCTCCAGCGCCGCCATGCGCCTGGCTGCGCTGCTGGCTGCGCTGCGGCCCGTGCTGCCGCTCGTCCTGGGCCTCTCCCTTGGCTGCAGCCTGAGCCTGCTGCGTGCCTCCTGGAGCCAGAGCGGAGGCGAGGACCAGTGCCTGGGGGCAGCGGGCCGTCCTGGGCCTCTCGCCGGCGGAGCGCGTCTGGAGGCAGTGGATGGAGGGCCAGGCCCGGGCCACGAGGACTTCAGGCCTAGGATTGTTCCATACTACAGAGACCCCAACAAGCCTTACAAAAAAGTGCTCAGGTAAAATCTGTTCTTTTGGCCAGGCTTTCCGTCAAGGAAAATAATCACATATGAATGGTATTTAGGGTTCTAAATCTTCCAGTGAGTTAACACGTTCAAGGTGGAATGTGATATTTGAAATACCTTATGTAGTAACAGCATGATGCAACAAGACAATGGCTAAGATTGTTACCTTAAAGGGGTGCAAGAGAAGTGTCTAAGAAGTTAATTAAAAAGAAAAAAGGCAACAAAAACACCCAAGAAGATTGAGAATATTTCTTCTTTTATTACTTGTGACTTATAGAACATGTTAAATTATTCTTCAAAACTCTTTTAGACAGTCTATTCATTAGGAAAATTTTGAGCAATTAATAATAATGTATGTAACTTGCAAATAGTTAGCTCTGTTTTTTTTTGGTTTGTGGTTTGTTTTTTTTTTTTTTTGTTTACTTACACTAGTACAGTTTCATAGCTTGGATAAATGATGTGAGATTGTAGTTTCCTTGAAGGAAGCAAGTGTTTTTACAAAATGGGATTTTTACTAGTGAATCTTTTCTTAAAGCTCTACCTTTAGACTTAACTGTTTCACCATTGGTAGACTCCAGCAGATAAAGACTTATCCCAAGTTACCATAATCCTTTGATTTTTGTCATCCAGCTGTTTGTCATGTGGGTATGTCCTTCCTTTGCAGAACTCGCTACATCCAGACAGAATTGGGATTCCATGAAAGACTGTTTGTGGCTGTGCTGACCTCCAAGGCTACCCTGAATACGTTGGCAGTGGCAGTGAACAAGACGGTAGCCCATCACTTCCCACGCCTGCTGTACTTTACAGGGTTGCGCAGTGCCAAGGTGCCTCATGGCATGGTGCTGGTGGCCCATGGGGATGAGCGTCCCATTTGGCTCATGTATGAGACCATGCACTATATACATCAGCATTTTGGTTCTGACTATGACTGGTTCTACATCATGCAGGATGACACCTATGCCCAGGCCGAACAGGTCAAGGCTCTGGTGACGCACCTAAGTATTAACCAAGATGTCTACTTGGGACGAGCAGAGGAGTTTATCGGGGGGGATGAGCAGGCCCGCTATTGTCATGGTGGCTTTGGCTACCTGATCTCCCGCAGTCTGCTGCTTAAGCTCCATCCGCACCTGGACAGCTGTCGCAATGAGATCCTTAGTGTGCGGCCAGATGAGTGGCTGGGACGTTGCATCATCGATTTCCTTGGCATTGCTTGTGTTTCCCAGCTCCAGGTACTACCTCATTTCTCAGGGTTTTGTGTTAGCTAAGCCTGACAGACCCCATGCTCTTACTAGTTCCCTGCTGCCTAACAAAGGGACTTTTCTGTGAACCTCTGCTGTGAGTTACAGAGGAGGAAAGGGCTGTGCGGTGTGGCAGCACTGGGGAGAGGCCCATAATCAAAGCTGAGACGTTGGGGATGAGAGCACCTACAGGATTTAATTTTCAGCCTACTAGCAGATGCTGATCCACATGTTTTTGGAGGTTGGATAAAGGGCACATTGGTACCAAGAAGCAAGCGGGCATGTAGTATAGGTGGTAGGGCGGGTGGGGACAACTCTTATATTTTCATCTCTGGGTACTGCAGTCAGCATGGACAGAGGGCCAAATGCATGTCTGGGGTGAGGGAAGGCTTCTCTGTGAACTCGAGCTCCATGCCAGTCTTTCTGGCTCTCGTCCACTTCAGGGCCAGCATTATCACACCTATGAATTGGCCAAAAATACTGAGCCAGAGAAGGAGGAAGAAGAGGAGTTCCAGGCAGCTCTTGCTGTGCACCCTGTTTCCGACATGACCCTGATGTACCGGCTGCACAAGCACTTCAGCAGGATCCAGCTGGACAGAGCCTACCAGGAGATCCAGGACCTCCAGGTATGTGGTGAGGGATATCTGCAAAAACTCCTCAACCAAACAGGTTTCCTTTTCTTTCAACACAGTGAAGGAAGATTATTGCTTCTGTTTGTAGGTGACTGTCAGCCAGACACAGGATATAGTCCTGCGTCTCAGAAATAGCACTTCTGACACCAGGTTATCCAAAACTGCTGGTGTGATACTACCGAGATACAGTTCTAGGTGGTGAAGCAGGCTTGGGTGGGAGATGGACTGGACCTCTTTGAGAAAGTGGTAGGGATCAGTATGCGTTCTCTTTGCACAGATGCAGATCAGGAACCTGACATCATTGACCCCTGCAGGTGAGGCAGGCTTGACGTGGCCTGTGGGCATTAATGCCCCATTTCTTCCAAAGTCACGTTTTGAGGTAATCAGCTGGGACTACTTCACTGAGCAGCACCTCTTCTCCTGTCCTGATGGCTCCCCCAAGTGTGAGCTCTCTGGAGCCAGCAAGGCAGATGTCAGTGAAATCATTGAGTCAGCACTTGAGCAACTTAACAGTCGCTACCAGCCTCTGCTCCGCTTCAGCAAGCGGCAGTTGCTGAATGGCTATCGGCGTTTTGACCCGACACGGGGCATGGAATATACACTGGACCTACTGCTGGAGGCAGTGACCCAAAAAGGCCACAGTCATGTTCTGGCCAAACGAGTGAGCTTGGTGCGGCCCTTAAGTAAGGTGGAAATTATTCCCATGCCATATGTGACAGAGGCCACACGGGTGCAACTGGTGCTTCCCTTGACAGTGCAGGACCTGGATTTTGTGGCAAACTTCCTGGATATGTTTGCTATGAACACACTGGACACACATGATAATGCCTTGCTGACTTTGCTTTTCATCTACCATCCCTATGATGCCCAGCGAGTCAGTCAGGTGGATGTTTTTGCTGGAGTCAAAGCCATGGTAGGAGAGCTGGAGAAACGCTATGCAGAAGTTAAAATCCCCTGGATTAGTGTTAAAACTGAGGTGCCATCACAAGTGAAACTCATGGATATAGTCTCAAAGAAGCACCCTGTGGATACACTGTTCTTCTTGGCCAGTGTCTGGACAGAAATCAACATGGAGTTCCTGAACCGCTGCCGCATGAATACTATCAGCAATTGGCAGGTCTTTTTCCCAGTGCATTTCCAAGAGTTCAACCCTGCATTGGTGTACCGTGGTGAGCAGACTGCTTCCTCCAGCACTGACTTCCTGAGGGATGGGCATTTTGACAGACATTCATTTGCTGAGGCCTGTTTTTATAACTCTGACTATATGACAGCACGTACCAAGCTAGCAGCTGATATACTAGACCGAGATGAAGTGCTGGAGAGCATGGAGGTATTTGATGTCTTCCTCCACTATTCTGGTCTGCACCTATTTAGGGCTGTGGAGCCAGGGTTAGTGCAGAAATACGCACTGAGGAGCTGCAATCCCCGGCTTAGTGAGGAGTTATACCACCGCTGTGTGCTTAGTAACTTGGAAGGACTTTCATCCCGCTCGCATTTAGCCATGGCCCTCTTCGAGCAGGAACAGGCCAACAGCACTTGAGAGACTAGAAACATCAAGAGCTTCTCAGCACCTTAACACTTGGCACTTTCCGTCCCCTTCCCAGCCTTGTCATTGGAGAAGGGCATGTGAGGTCAAGGGAGGAGGAAGACTTTCCCAGCCCTGCTCTGGGGCACAGGCATGGGCTATGGAGAGAGGCTGTTTTTGTGGGGAGGGTTGTTTGTTTGTTTTTTAAATAAATAAAAGTTTCTTTCCAGGCAGACTCATGTGGTTACTTGTAAACTTTATAGCATCTGGGATGAGGGATGTAAAACAAGCTGTAGAGTCAACCTTACTTTAAGCCATGCAATTCTGCTGAGAAGTGCAGAGAGAGAGTGAATATGAGCTATGTACTGGAACAAAGTTACCTCGACTATGCTACTCTCAGTGCTGTTGTTGCACCCTCCTGGGTGTTTGTGTCTTCATTCATAGGGTCTAGAGCACAAGTCTGATGAGGAGCAGCTGAGGGAACTGGGGTTGTTTAGCCTGGAGAAAAGGAAGCTCAGGGGAGACCTTATCCCTCTCTACAGCTACCTGAAAGGAGGTTGTACCGAGGTGGGGGTCGGTCTCTTCTCCCAGGTAACAAGCAATAGGACGAGAGGAAATGGCCTCAAGTTGTGCCAGGGGAGGTTTAGATTGGGTATTAGGAAAAACGTCTTCACCGAAAGGGTTGTCAAGCATTGGAACAGGCTGCCCAGGGAAGTGGCAGAGTTGCCATCCCTGGAGGTATTTAAAAGACGTGTAGATGTGGTGCTTAGGGACATGGTTTAGTGGTGGACTTGGCAGTGCTAGGTTAACGGTTGGACTTTATGATCTTAAAGGTCTTTTCCAACCTAAATGACTCTGTGATTCTATCATTCATTTTTCAAGGAAGCATAAACACCAGCTTGTCTAGTTTGCTGCTGGACAAAGCTATTCAACGCACTTTCACTTTGCTATATTTGGCTCCTCCACAACTGCAGAACATTCGTTTTGTGTAATCTGGGAAGGTGAAGGAATGGAAAATTCCCTTCGACATGCACCAAGCTTGCTTCAGTTGGGCTGAGCACCGTGGTATGACACGGGGTTGCTCTATGCCCTAGAGTGGAACCAGGAACTGTCTGAAGGTCTCCAACAACTACCTTTCAGTTCTGCAGATTGAGCAAAGTATTATCCCTGAAAATAACAGATAATGTCACTTCCTATCACAGATGGGCAGATGGCATGGCTAGCAGATTTAACAGTTCAGCTCCAACTTGATTACCTGGTAAGTCCTGCACCTATTAAAGTGGTGAGCCTGTGCAACTGTTCTAAGGGACAGGAAATTCCTCAGTCACACCATACTTTTTGATTCTGCTCCTGGCTCCACACAATTTCAATACAGTTCTAGGACCTGGTTTCTATCAGGTATATTCACCTGCTTGCCACGTGCATCTTAGTGGAAGCAGGTAACTGTTTGCTTATTCTCAAGGGCTGTTATTCCAAACTGATGTCCATGTTTTCATTAATGTAATCTATTAAATGGATGAAAAGCTGTCTTTTAATGACCAGGTATGGGCTTTCAGTGTGCTCCTATGGGAACAGGTTTTTGGCCAAATGTCACTCATTATATTTGATTATTTGAAGGAAAAAATGTTGGTAAAAGTTTGCAGATAACAAAGGTTAACCAGGTGGGAGAAAATGAGGACAGGTCTGTTATACAGAATGATTCAGATATAAGATGTACTTATACATAAGACAGGTAACTGCAAAGTCATTTATCTAGAAATTAAACAGGTCATGTTTTAGATTTCCCTATTCTGTATCACAGAGAAGGGACCTCGAGTTCATCTAGTTCAACCCCACCCCTGCACAAAGGGTCAGCTAGAGCAGGTTGATCAGGACGGTGTCCAGTTGCATTTTAAATATCTCCAGGGATGGAGACTCCACAATCTCTCCTGGCAATCTGTTCCAGTGTGTAATAAATTTTACAGTTAAAAAGTTCTTTCTCATGTTTAAATGGAATTTCTTGCATTTCAGTTTGTGCCCATTGCGTCTTGTCATGTCACTGGACACTGAGAAGCATCTGCTTCTGTCTTCCTTATACTTTCCCATCAATGACTTATATACATGGATAAGAGCCATGCTGAGCCTGTTCTTCTCCAGGCTAAACAATCCCAGCTCTCACAGCCTCATCTGTTATGACAGACACTCTAATTACTTAACCATCTTCACAGCCCTTCGCTGGACTCGCTCCAGTATGTCCATGTCTGTCATGTACTGGGGAGCCAAGAATTGGACACAGCACTCCAGATGTGTCTCACCAGCGCTGACTAGAGGTAATGGATCACTGCCCTCGACCTCCTGGTAACGCTCCTCCTAATGCAGCCCAGAATGCTGCTGGCCTTCTTTGCTCCAAGGGAACACTGCTGGCTTATGTTTAACTTGTTATCCATCAGGATCCCACCAATCTTTTTACTGCAAAGCTTTCAGCTTTCCAGCTTCTTTTTTTCCAGCCAGTATCCTAGAAATCAAAGGCCAAAGCCCTGATGTGAACTTGCGAATTTCAGTGTGATGAGCCAGTGAGTGTGTCTAACCCCATTCATGGCTGCGTAAGCGCTGTTTAAGGAAAGAGATTGTATTTGCTGTACTCATGAGGGGTATGAGGTGGAGGTCTCGTGTCAGCATCAAAAGAGATGCTGAAAGATTAGAAAAGCTTTAAAAGAAGTGTTCAAAGTCTGGAACATTGCTTCACATTGGATAGAAATCTCAATGACTGACTGTCTTCCAGTCGGGATGACTACAGTAGCAAAGATGGACAGTGTAAGAACCCCTGCTGCTGCTTGCCTTGCTACTGGTGTGTTTGTCTTCTTGAAGACAAAAGAGGTTCTGATGCATGAAATACAACCTCACGATGCCAGAGAGGATGCACAGCTTGTAAATGCAAGTTTCAATATGGTGTAATATCCAAGGAGAATTCACATTTGGAAGGACTGGCAATGGGAATTGGATGCTGTAGAAAACTATGTAAGCAAAGCAAGCAGTCTGATATGATGCATGGGGGTAAAACAGGTGTCATGCAACCAAGTTGAAAGAATAAACATTGAAAAAGATGCAGTGAGTCAACTAGCAGGAAATCTCTCTCTGGTAATGAAACTGAAAGGTGTAGGGGATGTAGCAGTTGGGGATATCTGTGATGTAAAACAAGCTGCTACAGAGAAGGTTTTAAAATGACATAGGGCAAGCTAGAATCATTAGTCCTCATTAGAGAAGAAAGAGAATCATGGGAATCAGGGTGGTGAGATTTGATGGACTGTCATTTAAACAAAATGAAGATGTAAACCAAAAAATTGGCATCATTGTTTGGTAAGTCACTGCCCGTGTCAGTGCATATAAGATAATGATGCAATACTACACAGAACTAGAAACTCTTAAGAGCATCTAGTATCTTGGGAGAAAACTGAGGGAAGCTGGAAGCTGATTTTTTTTTTTTTTTTTTTAATCTAGCTCTGTGGGAAGGGAAAGGCAGGAAATACTGCCAGCAAACTGCTGAGTCCATAAACTGAAGATTCTGGTTCACTGATCAAAACTCTGTATTCCAAGGTGAGATTAGGCTACATGAAAGGAACAACTTGAGTCCTACAGGCAGACAGGTTAACTTTCACAGTTACGTTCTAGCTGGAATAGTCTGGGGATAGTAAACTAAAAATGCAATAAGGCAAATGCTGTAAAGAGGAAAGAAAAAAATCAAATTAAACATTGAATGAATTGATCCAGTGTTACATCGAACAAGAAAAATATTAATCGCTCATTACAGATACCTAACATTAGACTATAAGCAACTGAAACCAGAAATGCTAACTGATAAGAAATTTGCTGTAGCTGGCATTACTGTATAACTAATACTAGTCAAGGTTGTTGTACAGCAAGTAAGACTTGGCAAACAACTTGACTTAAACCTTTGAAGTTACATGTTGAGTTAAAGATGATCAGACAGCCATTACAGACCTGAAAATCCATTTGATTTAATGCAATACTTTAACTATTAAACAGGAAGTTATACAGCAGCAAACAAATCATGTGAGTTAAGAACAGGTTGGCATATCGAATAAGAGCCAATTGTTGGATTTGGGCACTTCTACTTAGGTCCTACAGGGACAGTTCTCCAGCCAGTGTTGTTTGACACTTAATTGATGATTTGGAAACAAATGTAAGATCTCTACTGATAAAATCTGCAGATGATGTAAAAAATGAGTACTGCAAAAACCAGTCATAGGATAACAATGGAGAAGAGTGTGTAGCAGAGTAAGGCTATTCAAATAGATTTTGTCTTAAAGCGGTCAAGTGCAAACTTACATACTTGGGGAAAATGAAGGTGTGTCACTCCTCCAAAGAGGACTGTATTTAAGAAAAAAAAGTTAAGTCTGGAAAGAAATTGACTGTATTAATGTGCAAGCAGCTTAATTTGACCAGGACCCACTATTTTAGACACTAAAATACAGAGCTATCCCAGCCCTGTAAAGATTACAATTTAGGATTTGAGACATGATATAACAGCTCTATACAGGTAGACAATCTGGGGAAAACAGATGCTGTAGATGTGAGACAGCAATAAGGCCCCTGGTGGCAGAGCCCTTATTTTTAAGGCTTGAAGGGAACAGAGACAAAAAAAAGAAAATGTACAAGAGGTTCACAAAATTTATCTGAAGATTGGAAGAAATATTTTACAATGAGAGATGCAGAGCTCCTGTAGCATAAGACAAGCGGTAATAGCTTTAAACACCCCTGGAAACATTCAAGGTCAGGTTGGGCGGGGCTCTGAGCAACCTGATCCAGTTGAAGCTATCCCTCCTCATGGCAAGGGGGACTAGATGACCTTTAAAGGTCCCTTCCAACCCAAACCATTCTGTGATTCTATGATTCTATGAACTCTAATTACTTAGAAGGTTGTGAGGTGATCTGATTAGAGTGTATAAGTACATCTACTGAGTAAAAATGCTGGATACTAAAGAGGTTTTTAATTGTCTAGGGGTAAGGCACAACAACAGCAACACCAAAACTAACAGCTTTAAAATGCAACAGGTCATTCCAACTGAAAATAGGCATATGCTTTTAGTGATGAAAGTGATTAACTAGTAAAATTACAGAGTGGTAGCATTTCCAGTATGTTACAATTTACTTGGTTTGTGTAACAGAGATCGTTGGAGGCCCATGTGAAATTACTTGTGATATGTAAGTGGGCAGAATTAATGGTCCTTCATGGCCTTAAATTTCGTGACTGTGAATATACAGTGGATGAAAGTTGCAAAAGACAAATCCATCAAAGGCTATTAAACACAAAGCCAACACCTCTGTCACAGTAGGTCTCTGAATCACAAATCATTATGAGCTAGGAGACCCTTCAGGGAGGTATCACTGTATGTCTACCCTATTTCTATGAACTTTTCTAGGCATTCAGTGTTGGCCACTGTCAGGAACAGGGTAAATCAGTCAGGTGTACTTATGGTTTGACTCTGTACCACCATTTTTGTGTCATTATCTGCAAAAAAGGACTAGATCTTTTTCAAGGACATACTTTAGTTCAGCCAGAAATTATAAACACTGTGAGGATCATGATACAGAATTCATGGACTACAGTGAGGTCATGCATTGGCCAGGAAGACAAATTACCATGATTATAATCTTTGACCTTGTAAAACTGAGAAAATGCATACCCTCATTAGGTGTCTGTTGTGCCTCCAGCTGGGCTTACCCTGTCATGCTCCAGGTGCATGTACTTTTGTGTGTACTTCACTTTCTTTGGGCTCCATGTCCTTGGATATTTTTCTTCCTTGTCTTCAATTGTGGTATGGGTAACTTGCTCTGTTGGATATCCTAGACAGGCTTACTTATTCTGTTGGAATAGTCTTTGCTGATCCCAAAGAAAAATGTTCAGCATATGTTACAAACACAGGAAGCTTTTGTCCCAGCTGCATTTTTAACTCCAAGAAACAGGTGAAAACAGACTCACCATCTTCTCACCTGTGAAGGAGCTGCCACTCTATCCCTAATATCCCTAACTAAAAGGTATACTTCTTTTTTTTTTTAATAAAAATACAGATGTTGTGAACTCAGATATTGTATCTGCTCATGGTGTCCATCAGTCTTCTCCAAGACTGGAATATAAATGACGTGACTCTCCCATGCGAGGGGGATGTGCAGCATATCTCATCTGGGCAACCTGCATGGGGTGGTTTCCTCCCCTCCTCCCTTGGCAGTGCTAAGCAGTTCATTTGCATCTGTGCAGTCCCTAGGATGGCTGCACTTACCTCAGTCACAGCTGACAGGATGCTGAATTTTCTCACTCCAAAGTGGTTCACAGCCAATTGCTAACACTCTGGAGAGTGCAAGCCAATCACTTGCAGATGGTCTAAGCTATTCCACAGAGAAGTTTTGGAGTTGCTGCTGGTCAGATCAGATGACCAGATACAGAGGACGATACAATCTCATCAACAGGTGCACATTTCCCCAGAAAAAGCAAGGTATTCTTGCTCAGCAGACTCCTCCATTCTTAAGTCCAGCATGAACACTTTTCTGCAGAACTTGCTCTCTTCTATTTGGCCTTAAGCATTACCATGTCACATATCCATCATGAAACATGCTTTACAGTACTGCAAAACGTGTGCAGGCTGCTAGCTTAGTCTCCTGCCAAGAGTCCTAGCCTGAACCACTACACAAGGTACTTTCTGCAACACTATCTCAGGGCTTGCCCCTCATGAGTCATGTACCGTAGCCAAGATAGTTGCTGTCTCTTGCATTTCTCTTTTGTATTGTCTTTCCTGGATGTACCTAGCGCTTACATTATCTTCTCAATATGCATGCTAAACGATTTCTTCCAGGATGCTCAAAGGTGGCAGTTTCCAGTTTACAGGTAACACAAAAACTCATTTTCCATTTACAACAGTGTTTTTCTAGTGCAAATAGCTGTAGCAAAAAGCTTGAAAATGTGACACACATGAAAAATGCAGACTGAAAAAGGGGAAGGCACATACATAGCCCCTATTTAAAATACCCAGTGAGACATAAAGCCACCTCATAATCTTTATAAGATTTTATTTCACCCTTTTTGAACACTTGGAGTTGGCAGAATTGCTTGGCTTCTGCTCATCTGATACTCCTTTTAAAATGAGTTGTTTCCTTTCACCCCTTTCTCACAGCTCCTTGGAGAATCACTCAAAATTATTCACTTTCAGTGCTCATCCTATACACACTCCCCTCCTCATCCCTCATTGTTTGCAGTGCTTCTTCAACTTAAGTCCCATTCTCTTCAGTGCTTCTTCAAATTATTCTTTGAAAGTGTACTTCATAAATATCTTCCACTGGATATTCACAAAATAATTTTCCTTTTCTTTTCCCATTAAAATTGGCACAGTATAACAGACTCACAGTCCACCAAACCCAGCACCTTCATCCTCCCAGGAGTTACTAGCTCCTTAGGAGAAAGGTGTGCAAAAAAGTATGCAAATATAGGATAATAACTCTTGGTACAGGCCAGTTTTGAATTTGAAATATCATACATGCTTCAAAGCTTTTTTCCACCCACGTTCACGCCCGATACACGGGTTATTGTTCACATCACTACCGAAATTCTCATTGAGTCTTGGTAAATCCTTGCCCCCGCAGTGCCCGCGGCAGCGTGTGCCACCCTCGCGCTGCACCGGGCGAAAACGCTCTCCGAATACGCTCTCGAGTTCTGCTGCGAGCCGGGCGGCACCCCGGCACTGCCCCGGGGGCGGCACGCGCCCTCCCGGCGCCACCGTCATCGTGCCGGCACCAGCCCCGCCGCCAGGTGGGTCCGCGGGGCCGGTGGGCGGGGCAGGCCGCTACCGGCACCGCCGCCAGATGGGCCGGGGCCGCGGGCGGTCGCTACGGCCCAAGGGCGGCCTGGGCTTGGACTCTGTGGCGGAGCCCGACCTGCTTGACGGCCAGGGCGGGACAGAGCACGGCCGGCGCCGGGGCCGCTGCCGAGCCGGATGGCGGCAGGCGGAGGCGCTGTGGTGCGCGCGGGGGCTGTGGCAGCGGGTTAGGGAGGCTGTGATAGTAAAGGGGGCCCTGGCGGCAGGTGAGGGGCGCTCTGGCAGCGGGAGGGCGCTGTGGTGGGTGAGGGCCGCTGTCGCGGCGGGGAGGCTTTGGCGAGTGAGGGGTCCTCTGGAGGCGGGGGGCTGTGGCGGCGGGTTGGGGGAGCTGTGATAGCAAGGGGTGCTCTGGCGGCGGGTGAGGGGCGCTGGGGTGGCGCGGGAGGCTCTGGCGGTGAGTCTGGGCGCTGTGGCGGGGTGGGGTGCTGTGGCGGCGGGGGGCGGCGTGAGCGAGGGGCGCTCTGATGGATGAGGGGAGCTGTGGTACTGAGGGGCGCTGTGGCGGGTGAGGAGCACTCTGGCGGGTGAGAGGGCTGTGGCGGTGAGGGGCGCTCTGGCGGGTGAAGGGCGCTGGGGCTCGGTGGTGGCACGGGGCCGTGGCGGCGGGAACGGGCTGTGGCGGCGGACCCGCAGCCTGTCCGACCGTCTCCCGAGGCTGCTGTGGACGCTGCCGGCGGGCGAGAAAGAGCTGTCCAGAAGCGGCAGGGCCGGGGCTGCCCGAATGGCTGGAAACGTACCGGCGCTGCCCCCGCCTGTCCACGGGAGGAGCTCCGCGCCGCGCCGCCCCCGCAGGGCTGGGAAGCGGGCGCAGGGACCGCGGCTACACAGTCCTCCCGTCGCCGAAGCGGCGCTGAAACGCAGGGGGTCGGAGCGCGGTTGGGCTGGAGGAGCGGTCGCTCTCGCACCGGGACCCTCTCCCCCGGCGGCGAGGGCGCTGCGGGCAGCCCGTTCCGGCGCCGAGCTGCCGCTCCTGCGCGGGCAGTGAGCGACGTGCACTTTGCAGACGGTCCCTGCGCCGCTCTCCGCAGCGCCGCGCAGGCGCCCCGCGCCCGGCGCTGGGACGGCGGCCCCGGTGCGAGCGGGAGAGCGGCGCGGCGGGGAGGAGCATGGACGGGACGGTGAGCGTTGCCCCGGGTCCCGCCGCCCCTCGCCCCAGGCTTCCGTCCGGCTCGACCCCGCGGCGGCACTTGCCGTGGCTCTGCCCTGGGCACCTGCGGGAGCTCTGGCTGCGGTACACCTCCGCCCGGGCACTGCCCCCCGCCAGCGGCACCCCCGGGCCGGGCACGGACCCCGGGTACTGGCGCTGCTCCCGCCCCGGCGCTGTCTGCAGGGCGCTCCCGACGGGGAGACTGGCAGAGTCCGGGCAGCGGACCCCGCGCCGTCGGTATGCCGCCCGGCGGTGCCCCCTCCCGCGGCGCTCCGCTGCCGCCGCACGGCTCCCCCGCGGAGCCGGGGCTGGAACTCCCCGACGACCAGCGCGCCGCTCTCTCCGTTCTTCCCTTCGGGCTCGGCGTTCCGCCGGTGCAGCCGCCCACCTGGCCGCCTCCGGTTGTCCCAGCGCGTGCCCCCGCATCCTCGTCCGAGCTGTGGTGGCTTTGCTGCCTCGCAGGGACCCAGCTGGCTTGGAGAGGCAGGCAGAAAGGGGAAGCCCAGTACTCATTTACCACTCCCAAATGTGAACTGGAAGCCCCCTCGGGAGGCTTTCGTTCAGCAGGGACTGACTTTCCTGGGGGAGACGCCAGCACTCGTCTAGAATTGCCCAGCCTGCACTGGCATGGTCCTCTGGAGAGGAGGGTCGTCTTCTTAACACCCTGTCCCTGGAGACACTCCACACCCCAGTGTTGCCCTGTGACTAACTGACAGCTGTCTCCAGTGCTCCAGGAAAACAACCAGCCTTCATGCAGGAGGTAGCACCTTTTGAGAGAGAGTATTAGTCTTGCTGCCTCTAAAGTGCCCTTCAGCTCTTTTTTCAGAGGGAGATACATAGTCCCAGATACTCTCTCAGGACAAACTCATCTGTATCTGTAGGAGGCTAATGCTCTGTACAGCCTTCCAGAAGATACTCTTGACTTCCAATACAGGCAAACCATCTCACTTTGGTGCCATGAGCTTGCTGCTGGAGATTGCTGCTCCCGCCCTCCCTCCTGTTCCCTGGGGCCTGAACTCTCCTCCATTTCCTCTATCAGCATGGCCTGTGGAGGGACACTGTGTGCAAGTTGCTGCTGGGAAAAACTTAGGTAGAAATTAAATGGGGGACTGAGGAGAAAGCAAGATCAATCACCAGTTAGCATGATCTGGGGGTGCGTTTGTGCAGTATCCTTGCGTAGTGCTGTCAGCACTGCCCTTCTTGGAGAGACTGGCATCATACTACCGCCTATCCAGGGGAGTCCTGCAGCTTCTGAAAATAACCAGTTCCTTGGTGCTGCCTCAGGAGCAATCAACAACCTACTGTTTACCATGGGGACACCACCATGAGAAACCAGCCCTTCTTCCCTGGCAGAATCCCCTGCGCTCTGTGAGGAAGAAAATCCCCACCTGGCCTTGCCTCTAAGGCAGGGTGAGAGTGAGATTCCCAACACTGTCAGCCTTTGGTTGCCTCCTTTTCTGCAGTGCTGCAGTGATGTTCCTTTCTGTTCCTCATGCACTCTCCTGGCCCAGCCGTTCTCACTTGCACTGCCTCCATTGCTGTGTTCTGCCTCAGCCACTGTTTTCCTGGACTCTATCCTTCCTTGACTTCAGCTCTGTTTTAGCACAGTTCACCATGATCTTCTTTCTGCCCTTTGTTCTTCCCTTGTTTTGACCCTGCTGGACGGAGAGCCTTGTTACTGACCCTGATGGAATTGTCTGCTCTTGTGCTGACCAGCACTGCCTAGGCTGGTGCTGTGTTGCTCATATTTTCCTTTCTTGCTTATCCATTCTTTGAGCAGTTGCTTCTAACTGCATGACTAGGTATGAACTTACACCCATGAATGCTGTGAGTGCTGGTGTTCAGATCTGTTCTGCTGTAACGCTTCTTTTCTTCATCAACTACAGTAGAGAGCTGTCAGAAGCAGCAGTGCTTTGTATACACAGGTGCAGCTGGCTCAGCTCTTCCCAAGGAGCAGCTCCCTCTTCCTTCTTACCCTAGCTCATCTTCTCTGGGATCTGTCATGAATATGCAGACACTGACGCTCCCTGACTATACCCTAAATCTGCGGGATCATTAGTTCTCCCAGTCTGCAACACTCTCACCATCCTATGAGGGCAGCTAAAAATGCCTGCTGAAATGCAGGAGCATTCTGATAGCCTTTAAGGATTTGATTTTTTAAGAATGAAAGCAAGCTGACTTGGTTAAAGTTCCTGAACTGGCCTGCTTTCCCAAGGGTTACCAGACATGTCTGATGGCAGAAACATAACTGAGAACATCTATGTAAGAAGATACCCTTGCTTCTTGGTTAGGCCAGGCAAATTCCAAGGATCCCTTCCAATCCTAACCACCCTGTGGTTCTTATTAGAGCATGTCTCAACATGTTGACAGGTTATGGACAAGTGTTGTACTTTCTTCATGTTTTCTACAATCTCCCCAAATACAAGCTGGCTCCTGTCTGTAAGCTGAATAGCCTGGAAGGATGGCCTAGTGCCTGGGCAAAAGTACTGTCTTGGCAACATGGACGTGCATCTGTGTGCAGTTGTCTGCAGAGAAGTCCCTAATCACTATATCAGTTGCATCTTTTCTTTCTTGCCTTTTCCCTCTTTTTTTTTTTTTTTCCAGTTGTGCTGCTTATGATGTGTCACATGGGTTGGTGCTGTTCTAGGAAATTTTATTTATATTGTATATTACTTCCCTCTTACTCAGTATGTACTTTCTCTTTTCAGAGCTGGATCCAAATGCATCCTTGTCCTGCTGTCTTAGAGCTGTTCCTGCTTCAGGTCAATGAGAATATCTGCTGCTAATTCATCATGACATAGTATCTGGTCTCCTGCTCCATCCTATTGGATAAGTTTCCTGCTTCCTCTTGGTCTATACACATGTGACTCCAGGTGTTCATCAGCTACCTAGTCTGGTACAGGTAGGTTTTAGCCCTTTGAAAAATGACCTGTTCTAGGTGGGAAGAATGTGTCTGTGACTTGTATTGGGACTGGAAAATGTTTGCCTTTGGACATATGGGAAATGTTATTTTGTGAAATAAGTCCTGAACTGCCTGCTTGCTGCTCTTGACCTAAGCTCGTCCTTTTACTAGCCAGCTACTTCTGTGATAGTTTCTGCTAGTGCTGGCAGGGAGGGTGCTGATTAGGCAGAGTAGACTGGCTCAGAGCAAATAATGTTAGAGAATGCAGTTGCTAAGAGCAGGCCTAACAGAGGAAAGAATGAAGAAGAGGAGTAGTAGTAGCAGGTATTCTTTGTTGTAATTCATTACTCCATTAGCTACAAGTAAATGTGATTAGTTC
Organism: Ciconia boyciana; assembly: GCF_034638445.1. Classification (NCBI taxonomy): domain Eukaryota; kingdom Metazoa; phylum Chordata; class Aves; order Ciconiiformes; family Ciconiidae; genus Ciconia; species Ciconia boyciana. The sequence goes on from NC_132935.1 coordinate 169,247,623, forward strand.
TTATCAGATGGTTATTGATTTGTAGGGTTACCATGCTTCTCACAGCAGGTTTAAAACAGCATGGTTAGCTCTTCCCAGCTGGTAGATTTATCCAGTACCCGCTGTTGTTGGATATGCATTGGTCATCTCTATGATACGGTACTCAGATCTGCCACTCAGGTCTTTATTTTCTACCATTAGTTCCGTTCTTCTTGTTGCTTCCACTGGTAAATATCCACCTGTATCCATCTATCTTTTTTCCCAGTCAGTACACAGTATGCCTGCAAGGGACTTTGTTTTTCCCACAACTGGGTCAGTGCTTTTTCACCTTTTACAGCCTGTACAGGCCACTTCACTGGTAGTGTAAATTGTCTGGTAGAAAAATGCATACTATTTTGTATTGGAAATAAATAGCCTAGCTTATAACTTTTCTTATTTTAAGACACATTAGGCTTATTATTGTCATCTGATTTGGCCCTTTAACAACCATATTGCTTAGCCTGCTGCAGCACAGTTATGAACTTTGGCCAGTGCCTGCTACCTCTTGCTTTTTGCTTCTGGCTGAGTAGGGAAAGTCTGTTCCAGAGAGATACCAGTTCTAGTCTACCAATCATAGCTTACATGAATTTAAGAACTGTGTTGTGCTGAGTCAGACCAAAGTATCCTGTCTCTGACTAGTAATGGATATGTGGAAAAGGAATAGGAAAATGAGGCAAATGCTGAATCTCTTTTTTTTCTTCCATATACCTTTTAAGTTTTTGCAGTTGTCTAATTATGGAGTCAGCAGTTTGGAGTAAACAATGTCAGAAAATCCCCCAAATTCTTAGGTCTGCTGTTTCAATGTTAAGTTATCTTCATTGGAAGGAGTTGTTCCAGTTTTCTGTGATTGACTTTTCTGTGACTATGTTTTCTGTCACTATTCTGTCCTCTTCTGTTCAGTTGAATGTTCTCTTGGATTCTGAGTCCAGGGGCGACTATAGGACCATTCACTTTGGCATGTTTGTAAAGGTAATGGGTACCTGTATCCAGCTCGCAGCTGTTTCTGAGTAAGGGTATGTCTTTTAGAAAGGCACTTTGGTTGTTCTCCTCATTCAGGTTCCAAATGATAGAAGACTGAGGTATGGATGAGAGCTATTTGGCAGAGAGAGAGACACCAGACAAAAAGGGGGTGACTGCAGATGCTTGGCAAAAGAAGTTGGAAGTAAAGACAATGAGGATAATAACCTGCTAAGCAGGAAACACTTTTGTGATTTTTTTACTTGTGTTTGCACTTATGGATGGTGTTGGGTTCAAGATGACCACTGAATGCGAGGCAGCAAATGTGGCAAAAGGCTTTTTCTAGTTGACATCTAGGAAAGTTTCTTTCCTTTTCAGTTCTGAGACCCCATTCCATTTCTTTCTGTTCCTGTAACTATCACATGCCATGTGCTCTATGCTGACTAACTTGTTAAGAACCCATTGATGTTAACGTTAATGTGGAATATACCTGCTAATGTATATTCCTGCAGAGAGTCCACAACCCTCGCTGGAATCGGAAGAGCTTATGTATTCAAACTCCTTTAGCTTCTCGATGAAAGGTAAGGTGCTAACTTTAACCTTCAGTACTCTTAATCCCTTGGAGCTCACTCCTCTTCCAGTGAGGTATTGCCACAGTGGTTTCCAAACAGAGTGCTTGGGCTAACACTTGGAATTTGCTGGTCTCCTCTTGAATAGCATTCCAGGAACTCAGCTTTTCTGGAAAGGTGCAGTTGGAGGAATTGAATGGTTCTTAATTTAAAATGTAAAGGATTAAGAGTTCTGGTATTATACCATGGGAGTTATCCAGATTTTTCATTTATACGGAAGTGTCCTAAGTGCATAGAAGCAAGCAAATAACTACAACTTGCATGCTTTTTCTTCTAGCTCACAGAGTTATTGCTGTGTTCTCCGTAATGCTTTCATAATGTAGACAGTGGCTAGTAGGCCTTGTTCAGGAAATGTTACTCGGAGGTCATCAAGTGAGGTATGTCTGATTTTCATGAATCGACAGCCTGAGATGCCCTTGTCAAACGTTTCTGATATTCACTGAGTAAACATGAAAGTAATAGTGATATGGTCATTCTTGTACCTGGATATATTGATAGCACTGGCACCTCAATGCTGGACACGGGTCCCATGAATTTTATGGAAAGCTGTTTTGATCTTCCTTCCATTTTTTTTTTTTAAACTCTCTATTCATTGGTTCCAGTGTTTGAGAGACAAACTTCCTGTCCTTTCCTTTATGGCCTTTGATAGTCCAATAGCCTTTACTATTTTGTACTCTTATGTACATAATGATGATGTCTGTGTTTGTCTATGGTAGTTGTTCAAAGCTAGGGATAGAAGTGTTTCTCTTTGAATGTAACTATCACCATGGCTGAAATGAAGCCCTTAGCTAGACTGAAAAATTTGCCTGCTCCAAGAATGTCAGTTTCAGAGTCTAGTCAACATTGTATCTTTTACTTTTTACCCTGAAATTTGGCACACTTATTCTCTGCCTGTGAATGAATTTTAAAAATAATCTGTTTAAAGGCAGTTCAGCTCCTTTCAAGATCCTAAACTGCAGAGAAGAAAATACAATTTACCAATCATATATTTTTAAATTTACAGGCACAGCTATTGCACTGAAGTGCGAAGTCATATAAACTCAACTTTTGATAAGCATGTGGCCTTTGATTCGCAAATGTGCTTTTGGTGATGTGAAAGAAATTTGACTTCATTTGGTGAAATTGCAAGGCCTAACAAGGCATAACATTCAAAATTTATAAATTCACTATTTTTAAAGATTTAAAACAGTCATTTTCCCCTGGCAAAATATGTATGATTCATGGCAACTGCAGAATTTACAGTTAAAAGGTGATGTCTAGATGGAGAGCAAGAGCTGTGTTTGCAGTTGTTAGGTCAGTGAGGAATGATTTTTAAATGTTACTTGTAGATAATTTTTTAAAGCTTTCCATTTCCATGGTAGAGAAAGGACATACTGTGAGGTTACTTAAGGTTTTTTATTCTTGTTTTTTCTTGTTTGAGGTCATAGGGATAACTATGTAGTAACTGGTATTCTGACCAGACTCTATGTGGACAGGGACCAATACAAGTAGTTGCAGGAGAAAGTACAAAGTTCATTCAGTGTCTGGTTCATAGAATGATAGAATGATTTGGGTTGGAAGGGACCTTCAAAGATCATCTAGTCCTGTTCCAGTGTCTCACCACCCTCATCATAAAAAATGTCTTCCTTATGTCCAATCTAAACCTACCGTCTTTCAGTTTAAAACCATTGCCCCTTGACCTATCACTATAGGCCTTGGTAAAAAGTCTCTCTCCATCTTTCTTATAAGCCCCCTTTAAGTACTCAAAGGCTACAATAAGGTCTCCCCGGAGCCTTCTCTTCTCTGGGCTTAACAACCCCAACTCTCATCTTTTCTTCATAGGAGAGGTGTTCCAGCCCTCTGACTGTTTTCATGGCCTCCTCTGCACCTGCTCTAACAGGTCCATGTCTTTCTTGTACTATGGACTGCAGAGCGGGATCCAGGTGGGGTCTCAGGAGAGTAGAGTAGAGAGGAAGAATCCCCTCTCTTGACCTGCTGGCCACGCTTCTTTTGATGCAGCCCAGGATACGACTGGCTTTCTGGGCTGCAAGTGCACATTGCTGACTCATACCTAATTTTTCATCTACCAATATCCCCAAGTCGTTCTCTGCAGAGCTGCTCTCAATCCATCCATCCCGCAGCCTGTACTGGTACTGGTGATTGCCCTGACCCAGGTGCAGGACCTTGTTGAACTTCATGAGGTTCACATAGGCCCACTCCTCCAGCCTGTCAGGGTCCCTCTGGATGGCATCCCTTCCCTCTAGCCTATCAACCACACCACTTGGCTTGATGTCATCTGCAAACATGCTGAGGGTGCACTCCATCCCCACTATCTATGTCGTTAATAAAGATATTGAACAGTACCGGTCCCAATATGGACCTCTGAGGGACACCACTTGATACTGATCTCCATTTGGACATTGAGCTGGCAGCTATTTACAGACATTTTTCTTAGAGCACAAGAACTATCGAGTCCCATGTTCAAGAAATCAGGCAAGGAAGGTGGGAAACCAGCATGGCTGAGTAAGGACCTCCTGGTCAAACTGAAACACAAGAGGGAAATGCATAGTAAGTGGAAGCAGGAACATGCATCCTGGGAAGAATACAGGGATACTGCCCAGGAGTGTAGGGATGGGATCAGGAAAGCTAAGGCACAACTGGAACTAAATTTGGCAAGGGATGTGAAGAATAATAATAAGGGCTTCTACAGGTACGCTAGTCAGACAAGGAAGAAAAAGAAATTGTACCCCACAATAAATGAGACAGGGAATCTGGTGACAACCAACATGGAGAAGGCTGAAGTACTCAACAACTTTTTTCCCCCTCAGTTTTCATTGGCAATTGCTCTCCTGAATCTCTCAAGTCCCTGAATCTCAAGGCAGGGACTGGAGGAAGGAAGTCCCACCCATTGTAGGATAAGATCAGGTTTTAGACCATCTGAGGAACCTGAACATACACAAGTCCATGGGACCTGATGAAATGCATGCCAGGGTCCTGAGGAAACTGGCTGATGGTGAATCCCGTCTCTCCCCAGTAATCTGTATTCATCAAAGAGCATCCTGTGATAGTAGAAGCCAAAGCCCTTACTGTGAGCCTTATACCTTCCAGAAAGAGAAGCTGCAGTTTGGTTAGCTATTGTAAATTAAAAATGGAATATACTGCCCGTAGAGCCTCGATCAGTGGAGGGTTTAAGAATGTGGACAAATTACCTGTTAAGAAGGGTTTCGGCAGGTCAATACTGAATTGGGGCAAGGAAGGATTTGAAGATCTTCTAATGGCCATGCTAGCCCCTCTGCTTTGATTCTGTAAATATCTTGTTTGTGATGGCTAGACTATCCTGAAGGCAAGGGGTGAAGGTTATAACAGTGTCAGCTGTGCTTATTATGTAGGACAGAGTGTCGTTGTAACTGTCAGTTAGGAGTGTGATTCCCCCCTCCCTGCTCCTAAGTGACACGGGCTGTGTGGTAATGATTTGTGGCATAGTTTGTCTCATGTCAGCTTTTGTCCACTGGCTCTTGTTCTGTCTTCTGTTTAATTTAAAAGCTTTTTATCACTTGGGATTTTGTGAATGTTGTACTTATATTGAATGTACTTAAACATCATCATCATGTTCATGTCTCAACATTATATTTAGTGCATTAAACATGTTGCATTATTTAAATCTTTCATGGATAACATTTTTCAGACTTCTGGGTTGTACTTTGCACTACTTTATTCAGTGTTCCAACAGGGACTTCTCTAGTGATTGAAGTATATAGAGAAAATCATCCTACTATCCTTGCTTCCTCCTCTTCATAAATCCAGGGTTCCTTTGGCTCTCTCTGCCACAGTGTGGCACAGGTAATTAAGTCTGAGTTGTTTTCCCACTGTGGTCCCTACTTCCTTTTCAGATTTTCCACTTTTCAAGACACGATCTCCTGCTTTAGGAGGATGTTTCTCATTCTTTGTTCTTAGATCGTTCCTTGCCTTGAAACACACACTTTGAATGGATTCATCTTAATAAGATGGCTTGATCCAACAGTTCTGTCCTGCACTCCAGTTCATTAGAGGTGACTTTGTATTAATTTCCATATGCTGAATGACACTGTTGAATGTTGTCTGACTAGTTACTAACCCTCCCTGTAAAGGTACCTTCACTTTTAACTACATTTGCTGTTTAATTTGTGCCAGCAAATTGGGGACATTATTGATATTTCATAGTGCTTATTTGTAATCAGAAAAAAATAGTCTAATAATACCCAGTCATCTCTCTAGAATGGTCTTTCAAATCCCTCATGATTAATGCTAGGCAATAAGCTGCCCCTCACAGAAGGATCCCGTTAGTTCCCAGTAGAGCCTGGCTTTTGTTCTATGGGCTTTGTTCTTTACAAACTTTCTTATTGTTTTCTTAATGCTTAACATTACAGCTCTGGATAGTCTTGTATGAATGAAAGCGTCTAGTCCAAGGGTCTCTATATATGGTTTGTAAGTAATTCTGGTGCCATTTTTGTGCTTGGTAGTCCAGATCTATTTTTCTAAGGAAGCAAACCAGCGGGGACTGCCAAGAATGCCATTGCTAGGTCTCCCTGGGATCCAGTGGTACGCATAGACCAGCTAGGGCCCAAGGCAGTGTGATGGAACACGTGAGACATCTGCTGTCATAACTTTTCTGTGGACTATCTGGTACTTCTCCTCTCTGCCATCCTCTGAAGTATATGGTGATATGTGTCTTGTGGTCGTTTGGCATGTAAAGATATTCCTGTGTGGCTTGCAAGGTCAAGAAAACTGGATGCTCCTTACCTCATTGACCCCTTTCTACATCTTGAAAGTCCCTTGGCAAATCCTATGCCACTTAGTGCCCAAGGGTAACTATTCTGCATGAAAAAGCTTTTGTTGATTTTGAGTTTGTTGCTCTTTGTTTTTGTTTGTGGTCCTCTAGTTCTTCTGTTACGAGATAATGTGCTCCTAGTTTTGTCTCAGTGCTAGTCTTAATTCCGTATACTTCCCCCATCTCCTGCAATATAAACAAGCACTCTCTTTCAGTTCCTCTTCATGAGAGAATTGTTTTGTACCTAGTCTTTCCATATCTGTATCTTTATTAATTCTGCTGTATACTTTTTAGAGATGTGACCAGCACTGGCTGCAGTATGATAAAAGCAAGAGAGAACTACTGACTGATATCGTGTTCTGTAATATCTTCTGTCAGGCTCTTCGTAACTCCTTCAAATTTTATTTTCTGAGTGAATGCTTCTGTCAAGAGCTGCAGCCATCCTCATCTGCTAATATACGTAACAATGTAAATTGCATGTGAAGTTGTAATTAGTGGAGTCCTGTCTTTTATTCAAAGGATTGGTGTCTAAGCATGCCACTGCAGATAAGGAGTCAGCACGTCTTCTGTAGGGGCAAATGGTGCCCCACGGGTCTGTTATGTTCCTATTCTTTATCTGTTGTGCCCCTATTTTATTAGGATTAGAATTCTTTGGCAGGTCATGTGAATAAGAGTGGGCCTGTCAGCGTATTGTACATAAGTGTTTTGAAAATGCTCTCAGCAAGGCTTGTAAAGAATGTTAAAGCTAATAAGGGAAGTATATAGTCAATAAGGAAAATTCCTCATAAGCAGTAAGGAAATATAGGAAATCACAGAATCACAGAATAGTTGAGGTTGGAAGGGACCTCTGGAGGTCAACTTGTCCAACTCCCCTACTCAAGCAGAGCTGATTGCCCAGGACCATGTCACAGAATCACAGAATCGTATAGGTTAGAAAAGACCTTTAAGATAATCGAGTCCAACCGTAAACCTAACACTACCAAGACCATCACTACACCATGTCCCTAAGCACCTCATCCAAACGGCTTTTAAATACCTCCAGGGATGGCGACTCAACCACTTCCCTGGGCAGCCTGTTCCAATGCTTGATAACCCTTTCAGTGAAGTAACGTTTCCTAATATCCAGTCTAAACCTCCCCTGGCACAACTTGACGCCATTTCCTCTCGTCCTATCACTTGTTACCTGGGAGAAGAGATCGACCCCCACCTCTCTACAACCTCCTTTCAGGTAGTTGTAGAGAGCAATAAGGTCTCCCCTCAGCCTTCTTTTCTCCAAGCTAAACGACCCCTGTTCCCTCAGCCGCTCCTCATAAGACTTCTGCTCTAGACCCTTCCCCAGCTTCGTTGCCCTTCTCTGGACACGCTCCAGCCCTAAATGTCTCTCTTGTAGTGGGGGGCCCAAAACTGAACACAGTATTCGAGGTGCGGCCTCACCAGTGCCGAGTACAGGGGCACGATCACTTCCCTAGTCCTGCTGGCCACACTATTTCTGATACAAGCCAGGATGCCATTGGCTTTCTTGGCCACCTGGGCACACTGCTGGCTCATATTCAGGCGGCTGTTGACCAACACCCCCAGGTCCTTTTCTGCCTGGCAGCTTTCCAGCCGCTCTTCCCCAAGCCTGTAGCGTTGCATGGGGTTGCTGTGGCCCAAGTGCAGGACCTGGCACTTGGCCTTGTTGAACCTCATACAATTGACCTTGGCCCATCGATCCAGCCTGTCCAGGTCCTTCTGCAGAGCCTTCCTACCCTCAAGCAGATCAACGCTCCCGCACAACTTGGTGTCATCTGCAAACTTACTGAGGGTGCACTCGATCCCTTCATCCAGATCATTGATAAAGATATTAAACAGAACTGGCCCCAACACAGAGCCCTGGGGAACACTGCTTGTGACCGGCCGCCAACTGGAGTAAACTCCATTCACCACCACTCTTTGGGCCCGGCCATCCAGCCAGTTCTTTACCCAGGGAAGAGTACGCCCGTCCAAGCCATGAGCAGCCAGTTTCTCCAGGAGAATGCTGTGGGAAACCATGTCAAAGGCTTTACTGAAGTCTAGGTAGACAACATCCACAGCCTTTCCCTCATCTACTAGGCGGGTCACCTTGTCGTACAAGGAGATCAGGTTGGTCAAGCAGGACCTGTCCAGACAGCCTCTAAATATCTCCAAGGTGGGAGACTCCACAACCTGTCTGGGCAACCCATTCTACTGCTCAGTAGAAAAATAGTCTTTGTAAAATAGTCACTGTAAAATAGTCTTTGCTGATGTGCCAAGGGAACCTCCTGTGTTTCAGTTTGTGCGCATTGCCTCTGATCCTGTCACTGGGCACCACTGAAAAGAGCTTGGCTCCATCCTCTTTGCACCCTCCATCAGGTATTTATATACACTGATGAGATCCCCTCCAAGCCTTCTCTTCTCCAGGCTAAACAATCCCAGCGCTCTTGGCTTTTCCTCATAGGAGGGATAGTAGAACCTAAACCCGTCTCTTAAGATTAGGGAAGAGTGTTTCAAAACTGGATGATAATATGGCAGAATAAATTTAAGGTAGATGAATTAATATGTAAAGTGTGTAGAGAAAATAAGCCTACCAATGTAGCCACATTGTTGTCAAAATTATCTCTTTTGGCCTAGGAAAGAAATCTTTAGCATCTTTATAGATAGTTCTCTGCAAACATGAGCTTAACAGTAGCAATTAAAATGGAAAATTCGATGTTAGATATTATAGGAAAAGAATGAACAAAACTGAAGTTATTGTTATAATATTATATAAAGCCATGGTTCACCTATGTCCTGAAGTGTGAATGCAGTTCTATATCTCTTAAGATGCAGGGACTAGTAGAACTAGAAGAATTCTAGAAAAAGTGATAAGTAAGAGGTGGAGAGATTTCCATCAGAGGAGGTATGTGAGAATTCTTTAGAAAAATGATAGACAAAGATAACTGTGCTAGAGATCATCAGTCATCATGGAGGAAAGGCAAATGACTATTTATAGAACATAGGGACTTATGATTTATAGAACATATGGACATGTGATGAAATTATCAGGCAACAGGCTTAAAACAAACACAAAGTTGTTGTTTTTTTTTTTCAGCTCATGCCAAATTAGGTTGTAGCATTTACTACTAAAAGATGTTTCAGCTGTCTACAGTATAGATGGTTCAAACACAGGTATTACACAAGTCCATTGCTGGCTATTAAATGTGGTAGTGCAGGCTCAGGATGTTAGTGAACCACGGCTGTTAGAAACAGGAAAGTCATACAAGGGGAATATGTATGTCTTGGTTTTTTGCAATAATAGTGTTGTGGCTATGATGCTCTACCCATATAGTAAAAAAAGTTTTAATGTACAGGAGCGTGTTTATTAGAATACCTGATACACTTGTAAAAAAAAAATCAGAAGATTTTCTTTTTTTAATTTTATTTCTTATAGTCTTTCTTTGAGCATCTGGTACTAACTGTTAGCTAAGTAGACCTTTGGTCTGAGATCTGATGGTGTCAGAAATGTGAATTTTTCCACAGTCTCTGTTAAAAGTCTGAGGATAGTAAATGATAAAGGCTTCATTTATTCCAGATGTCAGCCATTGTTGTTAAGCAACTTTAAAGGGGAAAAAAAAAAAGAGGTTAAATAGTTTAGCTGAAACTCCCTTCCCTATCTTTGACTTTGTTGTTTCTTTCATGTATTAGCCCTCTGAACTATACAGGCTTCCCATACCTGTACAAGTATTTTGTACGGATTTAAAATTGAATATAAAAATACTTTGTTTCTATTTATAGAGCGTACTTTGGGTGGGAAGGAAAGTGAAGATAGGAGAACATTTTTTGAAAATCAGTTTTCACCAAAAGGAAGTAAAACTTCACAAGCCCGGTTATGTTTTTCTTAGTAAGTCATGTAGCGGGTGTTCTGCATGGTGTGGATAGATGGGGTCCCTGGAAGCAGGTGGTAAGTTTAGGGTTTTCTTTGAGTTTCATGCAAGGATGAAGGTGCCTTGGAGAGAAGCAGAACACAGATGTCTCAGATGATACCATCCCATAGGCCTGGGTGACACAGGGTGGGAGAGTTCCCCTTCTGGATTTACAGAATTGAGAGAAAAGCTTAACAGAAGAGTTATGCTGCTGTGTAGTGAGTGTTGTGCATAGCAGAGTCCCTTGACTTTTAATTTGAAAAACAAACCTAGCAAGTACCAAACAAAAACACTATTCAAAAGACAAAGTTAAAATGAAACCCTCTGAAATCTATTGCTCAATTCACATGAAAAGAGTGGGAAATTCTCAAATATTTTAGCGAGGATCTACCTGCACTTAATGCTAATCTGATGGTTTACTTGCTATTTAGATTGCACTGTCACATATGACTCTTCTTGTCTTTTCTTTCCTCTGCTGTCCCTCCTTGAACTGTTCTGTGGAGGCCTATTCCTCACATCACATTTTGACTCTCCTGTGCTCTGTTTCTACTGCACAGAATCTTGTTCCTGTGCACCACTGCTTCTTGCCACAGTAGAGAGCTAAATACTTCTTTGCATCAGTATAGTAAAGACACCTGAGTGCGTGTTGAAGCACTCAGCTTAAGGAAGAGTCAAAAGGCAGAGGAGCAGTGGTGGGCTAGGAAGTAGTGCCTTGAAAATGGGAGGAAAATGAGGAAAAGAATAAATGATAGAGGAAGGGGTAGGGAGCTCTGGTGAATGACCAGAGTTCTGGAAGTGGGCTTTGGGGTTGTTTTGAGATGAAATGCAGATTAGGAAACGAAAACCAGCCAGCTGCAGGGTATGCAAAAAGTGTTGGGGAAGAGAGCTGTAAATATGGAGAGCTTTCTTTATCCAGGACAACTTAACCTCTTTTGCCTGCCTGCCATGTACTCTTGCTCCTGTTGAAAAAAAAAAACAAACAAGTAGGAAAAGGAAATGGTGGGAAGTGGTTTCAGTTTGTTTGGGGAGAACTTTTTGGCTTCAGGAATGGAGCTGTGTGTGATGGCTGGGTGGGAGGAACCTGACTTGACCTGAGAACTTGGCTTTTGGAGATCCTCTTTTTTTTATTGTCATGGGACCAGAACTTGCAATTGTGGAGAGAAATACTGTTATGCAAATTAGAATGCACATTAATATTAGACATTTTCTTTACAAAAGACATTTAATCCCTCAATAAAAGTATTACAAGTTAAGGTGGGTAATAATCTTACAGTTATGGTTATATTATGAAGTACTTGCTTATTTTCTCTGTAAGTGCTTCAGGTCACTTCTTAGGTACAGACTTTCAGTCTAGTTCCTTCAAGCACCTGTAGGTTATTGCTGAATTTTCCCAGCTTTCCAGGTATGTATAGAATGGATGGTGATTCTCCAGCAAAACTGGCAGCAGCTACTCAGTTGTGCTGACATAGCTAGGCCTTGAGCAGAACGCTTACAAAGGGACCATGCCTGGGTTGTACTTCCATCTCTCACTTCTTTCTCCTACTCAGCCAAACATTCTCGGTGGCTTCTTGTTTGAATGCTGAGCCTGTGTGGACAACACTCATGTGGACATGTCTTCCCTGAGTGGCTGTTGCTGCCCCACAGTTTCTCTATTGCATTCTGCCATTCAGCAGGGGAATAGCTTCTAGGAAGCTCTTGTGTGCTACATGGCAGAGGCCATATGAGAGTCTGACTGTGTATCCTTTCACCCCATCACATAGCATTGGTACCATCTAATACAACTTGTCTCTTAACTCTCTGTCCTGCAACTGTTTTTCCTTCTCCATAGTCACTGACAGTGCTGTCATAGACTGGGGTTTTTTTGTCTTGCCAGATCTGTGCTCCATCTCCTTTCTTGCCCCAGTAACTTCCTTGCACCTTCTTTGTGGGTCTCCTATGTCACTTTCTAGTAAATGCTTTCTATACATCTTTAAATCCTTCCTTGATCCCTTTTCCTTATTTGGTCTTACCGTGCTTTTCTCCCCATCTTCATGTTTTGTACTGTCTCTATGTTTTCAAAGTTTCTGTTGCTATTTCCCTTCCTCCTATTTTACCCCTTACACCTGTGTTTTGGCTTTGTTCTTCATGGCTGTTTCAGGGTACCAGGATGACCTTGCTGCTGCATTAGTATGCATCAGCTGCTTGTACCAGGTTGTCCCTGGCTCATGCACCCACTTTAGTTCTTGCTTTGCATGGACAGTTTATGTGCATTGTTTCTTCCCTGTTTCTGATTGGAAGGTTTTGAAAGACCATTCTCATTGGAAGAACCTTTGTAGGTTTCTTGCTTCCCAAGAGTGTACATCCCATGCAACAAGTGGTCTGCCTGCCCTTTCAGGCTCTCTAAATGTACATTTATTTATATTTAGTTTTTTGTTCCCAGTTCACCAAATGTCTTGGATAAGAGTATAAATGACTTGTCCTGTCTCCTTGTGACTTATGCAAGCTTAATTAGTATTCATTTCCATTTCATACTTTCTCCTAAGTCACTGACAAATATATTACATGATGTTAAGCAGACAACAGGTCCTATCTGATGATGATTCTTCATTTAGCTGTTATTATTTAGGATTTGCTCTCTTTTGACATATATGAAGTATGTGCTGTATTGATTTTTGTGGAGGGTTGAGTATTTTATTCAAAATGTTATAGGGTACAGCCGATATCTCAACAGTATATACCTGAGTCAGAATCTAGGGTTTCTCTTAACCTGACCAGCATTTAAACTGTTGAAATCCTGAAACTGTCCCCTGGGCTTTCTTAATCTTTTTTTCTCCAAAACTCACTCTTCCTGAAGGGCCAGCACTGAGCCAGCAACATGTGGCAATCTTGCTTTTACTCTTTTTCTAATTATACCACATTAATCCAAAGTAGTTTGTTTCAAATGCCTACAATCACAGCTATGTACAAGTGAATTTTATTGTGAATTTTCTTCACCTTTCCTGTTTCCCATTTGTAAAAATGTTTCCAACTGTTCTGCTTCTTTCTTATCTTTGAAAACTTTTAAATCATGGTTTGACATAAATGGAATTTATTGGTAAAGCTGATTTAAGAAGTTCCCACTCTGCCCTGGCTGCTTCTTGCGGTGGTTTGTTTCTCCCCTGCACTGTTTTGCTGTAGCAACTTGTAGGACCTGTAAATGAGGTTAACACTGGTTCTTAACCTGAACAGTATTAATCTGTCACAGCATTCCTCTGTCACTTCTAACTTGTGAAGAAATTCTTGAAACATGAGGAAAACAAGGACTGGGGCCCAGCTAAAGACAATGAGACAGTGTTCTTCAGCTGATGCTGCTCTGGGCATAATCATTGTTCCTGGAGTTTGCTCAGCAGTTTTTTATCACGGCAACTAATTGAAGAGTAGCAGTTTACAAACACCAGTCACTTTGCAACTGTACATCTCAGTACTCGTTAAATAGTTATGTTATTCAAAATGCTTTTGCTATACTATACTGTGATTTCTTGGTTTAAATTCTGGCACCCTGCATTACAAGTGCATAAAGAAGATGTGGTTTATTTGATTAATTGTAGATGTCTACAACTGAACTAGTTGTCATAGGTTCCTTTTACAGTGAGTAGACGGTTTGACTCACCACACTGTAATATAAAGACCTAAATAGATAATGCTGTCATCTCCTGAAACATCCCTAAAAGTGCCTGTTTCTCTCTGTTGACTGTCAAGGGTGGTCAACTCATAAATATTGCACACACCTGCACTGGGTTGAGATGAAGTCTACCAAATGTCTGTTACCAGCTGGCTAGGTTAGAGCCCCAGGTCTAACCTCAGTTAAACAAACATACTCACGTGATCAATGGTGTATGGAAGGCTGTATGAACAAATTGGCATTTTTTTAATAAATAGCCTTATGAAAATATATCAGCTTAGTTTGACAAGATATGTTTTCCGTAAAACCATTTTGATTAGTGTTAACTATAAAACGTTCTTTAGTAGTACTAATATTTCCTGAGTACTATGGCAGCAATACTGTTAGACTGTCAGACTTACTGGTCTATAATAGTCATGTTACCCAGTTCACTATTCTTAATTATCTGATACAGCATTAACTTTCTTCCATTCTTTAGTGTTTCAAGATTTCTTATGTCAACAGTAATGGTCTAAGGAATGCACAAGTTATTTCTCGTAAAGCTGTTGAATGGCAGTGTCCAGCTAATAATTTTAAATGGTCTAACTTTAGCACACCTGTGTAGGAACGGTTGTAGTTATAAGCATTTTGTTAGTTTGTCACCAATATAAACTGTGAGCATCTCCTCTGACTTATTTCTAAATACTTAACAGCATGCTTATTGTCAACAATTTTATAAATTCTCTTGATAGTGCATCAAACATTAGTTATTTTTAGGAGGACATTTTTGTTACTGAAATACTACTTAAAAATATTTTCTTTTGTTTTTGACTTTGTATCATCATGGATTTTGAATCAATTATGTTAAGTTCTCTAATTGAATGTTATAGCAGAGACTGCAATGTAAAAGCTGTCAGTATCACTTGTACTATTTATTTTATTGCCTCTTTTTTTTTATTCTATTGTTACTCTCCCATCTAAAGGAGAATCTTTTGAATTATGTTGTTATTGTTTGGGATTATGGTTTTTTGAGTTTCCAATAAAGTGCTCTTAAATGAAGAGCTCTCCCATATTGCTCCTGTTTTCTTAAACATAAGTAACTGAAATTCAGAGTTTTTAATACTTACTATTGAGTATTTTCTGTCTGGAGCAATTTGGTCTTTGAGAAAGCACTGTACATATGTATTTTCATGATGTACATATGTATTTTCAGTATTTTCAATATTGTTCATATTTTTAAGATATAAGTATGCATAAAAGGCATGTTACTTCATGTCAGTGACAGAGTGTATGCACAAGTACTACCATCTATATTAATATTCATTCTATGGATAAGAAGAGTGCTTGTTGCCTTTTGGCTAGGCCCTATTTCTGCAAAAACAGAGCAGTGCTTCTTAGCAGATAGCCTGTGGGTCAGGCTCCTTCTTGTTCCTGCCAGCATGCAATGCAAAAGTTCGTCCTGCTGTTGGGTGCATTCTTTTCTTTAAGGCTTTTCCCTGCTATCATTTCCTGACATCTGCTGCCCCAGAAAAAGTTCCTTCACTTTGAACTTCATAGGAAAGGCAGATAAATAATTAGACACCTGTGCACAATGTAGCTCACATCACACAGACTTAGTGTGAGTGAAGACACATACAGGGCTGAGGATTCATTTTGATAAGCACAGTTCCATTGGCCAGGAGCAGACATCTATCCCTTTACTTTTACTTTTCCTCTTTGCAGTGAAGGTAAATAATATTATCTTCACTTTGAGAGCAGAGACATTTGGGTGCTCAGGAATGGAGTGGTAGTTAATGATTTTATGTTCCATGATTTCTGACTGTAGAAACATTATTCAGAGGCAATGCAGGTCTGGCATTAGCTTTTGTCTTCCCGGTAAATTATTTGGTTTTTTTTCAGATCCATATCAGATGAAGTAGAGATAGTTAAGCTCAACATTTAATTACAGTGTTACATATAAGTACCACCTAGTGACAGCCCCCTTCACAGATTTGCACTTTGTTGTAGCTTTCACTTATTTTACTACCCACTTCTGTATTATTTATCTTTCTGTATAAAACCAGTGGCAATGGTAAGATTTCTTAGATATTATAGACTCAGGTACTTCTTCTTCTGGGGCTCAAAGCTCTCTTTGAGGAAAGCTGCTGTTTACGTATAGTCACCAAAGACTTCAAGAGGCCACGTAATGCAGAGGTGGCCAGTATGTATTTCTTGACCAGTTCAAGCTCTTGTGACAGGCTGCATCACTTGGTCAGCAGTGGAGCTGTGCTGGCACTGAGGTTACAGAGTAATCTGAATCCTTGGATGCAGGAGGAAATATATGGAAGGAGATATCAGATGACAGAATTAGTGCAGTGATGAATAATAGGGAAGATTATACATACCGACCAATTTGGACTATTTATATAGTTGATTTATATGGTAGGTTCCTTTTAACACCCCTGATTTTTTTGTGGAATAATATACAAGGATCATATATTGAGAAACACACAGATGAATTTTTATAGAAAGAGTAGTTGTAAGTGGGCTTTGGGATTGTGGTAGTAAAGGAATAAAAACAGATGCCATTCTAGGGACATTACTGCATATTACTCTAATACAGGTTCCGTTTCTAGTATCTGTACTTCAAGAAGGCTGATGGAATATGAAAGTGTTCAGAAGAGACGTATAAAGAGATTAAAGATGTAGTTAATACTGTTTTATAGCGAGCAACCACAAGGACTCTCTGTATTTCATTCACTCAAGGGAGGTTGACAGAGGGATTTTATTCTGATTTTAAAGAATCTAAAAGGGGAAGGTAATTTGCAAGGCCATTTTATATGAAGACATGGATTTCTAATCTGATATGCGTAGCACAGATGAGCATTGCCTCTTGCTCTATGTGAATTTAGGAATTATTGCTGCTACTGCCATTAGTTAAAGTATGTGGCCACACACAGCCCAGGAAGTCTTGGTAAGGTGGAAAAGGCATGTCTGGGAGCTATAAGTAGTGAAATTCAAACATGAAGGCATAGTTTTACAAGAAGGACAATTAAACAGTGGAAGAACAGATGTCAGGAAACAGTAGATCCTGGATCGTTGGGATTCTTTAAATTAGGATTGCATGGCTTTCCAGCATCTTTATAGCTTTTAAGTTAGAGTAAATTCTGTGAAGAATCTGTTGAGTGAGGGATTGTTGGTTGGTGCTGTGGGAGCAGCTGTCCTGGATCACGTCATGGGTGTAATGCAATATTTTGATAGTGGTTGAGAGTAACTTTAAGGAGGAGTATGAAAACAGAGGAGGACTATGATGGTACTTGGCCCTGAATACTCTCCTAGAGCGAACCAGAGGTATAGCATAGATATGGTGCCATTGTATATAAGATAAGGTCCAATTGTTGTAATAGGCCCTCTAGCCTTAGAGTCTACGTAAGCATTTCCTTCAGATAATTAATATCTCTGGGAGTTTCTGAAGTACAAAAATGTAAATGTATGCTTGGAATAATTTATTGGACTTCATGTTTCCCAGGCTGTGTGTGTTTGTGTGCAGGCACTACAGGTGGGCCCCTTTAGATCTGTTTTATCCTTCCCAAGGGCGCTCTCGCTCCCATTGCTTTGCACCATGTACTTCCCCCCCTGGTCTCCATTCCCTCACTTAACTTGGAAGCTGTTATCACCTCGCCTAACATACTGGGTTGTTATTCTTCCTCACCAGGTTGGCAAGCCTGTGGCCAAAGATGCTCCTGCACCATGTTGTCAAATGAATCTTGTCTCATGCTAGCAGTTCTCATTCCTCAAAGAGGCAACCATGGCCACAGAAGCCAAAGCTCTGTCTGTGACACAGTCACACAGCTAGTTGTTAACTTGCAGGATAAATCTGCTCCTAGAAGGCTCTGCAGAGCCTTCCCCTGCACCTGTAAGGTCAGGAAGATTACCTGGGGTGCCATGTCCTTCAGCTGTGCCCCCAGAGCTCTGTCATCCCTCTTGATTTGCCTCCAGGACTCCCTAGGCTGTGTTTTTATTCACCATGTGGATGAGCAGCAAGGGGTGAGGGTTCAAAGCGTGGACAAGCCTCAGTAGTCTCCCTGCAACAACCTGGATCAGGGTCCCTAGTTAACAACAAACCTCCCATGACAACATGTCTGGCTGGCAGACGATTGCCTCCATCCCCTGCAGAAGAGAGTCACTTGCCATTTTCTCTGGATGTTAATGCATGGTTTAGCCCAGATAGCTCTAAAGCCTTCCTTAGGCTTCCTACTGTTATGCCAGTACGGGACGACACACAGGTGTGTCCAGGAAGAGGAACTCCTCCGCTTAGTGACGTTGCTCCGGGAGGAGGTGAGTAGGTTGAGGAGTATCAGGGAGTCCGAGAGAGAGGTAGACTACTGGAATTGCACCCTACCTTGCCTGGGACAGGACTGTCAGGCAGACAGGACACATGATACGGAGGACTCCCTATCCTCTCTCCACCTGGCTGAACTTAAGGGATCACCTAGTGGTGACTTAAGGGATAGGGTGCAATGGCAACAAGTTCTTGCCCGGTGCAGCAGGCATGTCTCCTCTGTGACCACCCCACCTTCCCAGGTGCCCTTGCATAACAGGTATGAGGCTCTGCAAATGGAACCAAACAATGACAAGGATGATGGTTCATCTAGCTTGGAGGTGTCGCCAAGGTTAAGTCGATCTATGCCCTGTGTCAAAACCGCTTCCATAAAAAAAAAAAAAGATGGGTCATTGTCATAGGAGGCCCCTTCCTGAGGGGAACAGAAGGCCCAATATGCAAACTGGACCCACTGCTTAGGGAAGTCTGCTGCCTCCCTGGGGCCCAGGTAAAAGAGGTGAAGAGAAAGCTTCCTTCCCTGGTACAGCCCTCAGATTATTCTCCATTATTGATTTCTCAGGTAGGCAGCGATGAAGTCTCAACAAGAAGTCTGAGGGCAATCAAGAGAGACTTCAGGGCCTTGGGATAACTGGCTAAGGGATCAGGAGCACGAGTAGTCTTCTCCTCTATCCTTCCAGTTGCAGGGAATGATGAGGGAAGAAACAGGAAGAGCCAGCAGATCAATACCTGGCTCCGAGCCTGGTGTCACAGCAGAATTTTGGGGTTTTGATTATGGGTCGGTCTATACAACACCAGGTCTGCTGGTGACAGATGGGGAATAATCTGCCTCAAAGGGAAAAAAGGATCTTTGCACAGGATTTAGCAGAGCTCATTGAAAGAGCTTTAAACTAGATTTGAAGGGGGAAAGGGATAAAACCAGGCTCGCTAGAGATAAGCCTGAGGGTGGCATGCCAGTCTTTGAGGGACGGTGTGCTAGCAAGGTCCTTTGGTCTGCCGTCTCAGTGGAGGTAGGGGATGGAGATCCATGCAGCAGTGAAGATGCAAGGGTTATCGATGTGTTAGAAACCACGGAAGCGCCTGAGAACAGTCACATAGGAATTAGGGCTTCTCCCCCCAAAAAGGTGGTGGGATCAATAGCCCAACTGACGTGCATCTACACCAACGCACGTAGCATGGGCAACAAACAGGAGGAGTTGGAAGCCATTGTGCAGCTGGAAAATTATGATATAGTTGCAATCACAGAAACATGGTGGGATGACTCGCACAACTGGAGTGCTGCAATGGATGGCTATAAACTCTTCAGAAGGGATAGGCAAGGAAGGAGAGGCGGTGGGGTAGCCCTGTATGTTAGGAACTGTCTAGAGCTTAATGATAGTGATGAAAGGGTCGAGTGTTTATGGGTAAGACCAGGGGACAGGCCAACAAGGCAGATATCATGGTGGGATTCTGTTATAGACCACCCAACCAGGATGAAGAGGCAGACGAAATATTTGATGAGCAGCTGGGAGAAGTCTCACGATCGCTAGCCCTTGTTCTCGTGGGGGACTTCGACTTACCAGACGTCTGCTGGAAATACAGTACAGCAGAGAGGAAACAGTCTAGGAGGTTCCTGGAGTGTGTGGAAGATAACTTCCTGACACCGCTGGTGGGTGAGCCAACTGGGGAAAGCGCCCTGCTGGACCTGTTGTTTGTGAACAGAGAAGGACTTGTGAGTGATGTGACAGTTGGAGGCCATCTTGGGCATAGCGATCATGAAATGATAGAGTTTTTGATTCTCGAAGAAGTAAGGAAGGGGGTCAGCAGAACTGCTGCCTTGGGCTTACAGAGGGCAGGCTTTGGCCTGTTTAGGAGACTGGTTGACAGAGTCCCTTGGGAGGCAGTCCTGAAGGGCAAAGGAGTCCAGGAAGGCCGGACATTCTTCAAGAAGGAAATCTTAAAGGCGCAGGAGCAGGCCGTCCCCATGTGCTGAAAGACGAGCCGGCGGGGAAGAAGACCGGCCTGGCTGAACGGAGAGCTTTGGCTGGAACTCAGGAAAAAAAGGAGAGTTTATGATCTTTGGAAGAAGGGGCAGGCAACTCAGGAGGACTACAAAGATGTCGTGAGGTTACGCAGGGAGAAAATTAGAAGGGCCAAAGCCCAACTGGAACTTAATCTGGCTACTGCCGTAAAAGACAATAGAAAATGTTTCTATAAATACATTAGCAACAAAAGGAGGGCTAAGGAGAATCTCCGTCCTTTATTGGGTGGGGGGGGAAACATGGTGACAAAGGACGAAGAAAAGGCTGAGATACTTAATGCCTTCTTTGCCTCAGTCTTTAATAGTAAAACCAGTTGTTCTCAGCCCCCTGAGCTGGGAGACAGGGACGGGGAGCAGACTGGAGCCCCCATAACCCAAGGGGAAATTGTTGTAGCGACCTGCTACACCACTTAGACACGCACAAGTCTATGGAGCTGGATGGGATCCACCTAAGGATACAGAGGGAGCTGATGGAAGTGCTCACCGAGACACTTTCAATCCTTTATCAGCAGTCCTGGCTAACTGGGGAGGTCCCAGTTGACTGGCGATTAGCGAACGTGACACCCATCTACAAGAAGGGCCGGAAGGAGGATCCGGGGAACTACAGGTCTGTCAGCCTGACCTCGGTGCCGGGGAAGGTTATGGAGCAGATCATCTTGAGTGCCATCACGCAGCACGTTCAGGACAACCAGGTGGGGGCCAGTTCTGCTTAATATCTTTATCAATGATCTGGACGAGGGGATTGAGTGTTGACCACACCAAGCTGGGCAGGAGCGTTGATCTGCTTGAGGGTAGGAAGGCTCTGCAGAGGGACCTGGACAGGCTGGATTGATGGACTGAGGCCAGTTGTATGAGGTTCAACAAGGCTAAGTGCTGGGTCCTGCACTTGGGTCACAACAACCCCATGCAATGCTACAGCTTGAGGAAGAGTGGCTGGAAAGCTGCCCAGTGGAGAAGGATCTGGGGGTATTTATCGACAGCCAGCTGAACATGAGCCAGCAGTGTGCCCAGGTGGCCAAGAAAGCCAATGGCATCCTGGCTTGTATCAAAAATAGTGTGACCAGCAGGACTAGGGCAGTGATCGTGCCCCTGTACTCGGCACTGGTGGGGCCGCCACCTCCAATACTGTGTTCGGTTTTGGGCCCCTTGCTACAAGAAAGACACTGAAGTGCTTGAGCATGTCCAGAGAAGGGCAAGGAAGTTGGTGAAAGGTCTAGAGCACAAGTCTGATGAGGTGCGGCTGAGGGAACTGGGGTTGCTTAGCCTGAAGAAGCGGAGGCTGAGGGGAGACCTTATTGCTCTCTACAACTACCTGAAAGGAGGTTGTAGAGAGGTGGGGGTCGGTCTCTTCTCCCAGGTAACAAGCCATAGGACGAGAGGAAATGGCCTCAAGTTGTTAGGAAATATTTCTTCACCGAAAGCATTGTCAAGCATTGGAACAGGCTGCACAGGGAAGTGGTTGAGTCCCCATCCCTGAAGGTATTTAAAAGCCATGTAAATGTGGTGCTTAGGGACATGGTTTAGTGGTGGACTTGGCAGTGCTAGGTTTACGTTGGACTCGAGGATCTTAAAGGTCTTTTCCAACCTAAATGATTCTGTGATTCTATTCTGTGATTAGTGACTGGAACTTGTTCTCCTTCACTATTAGGGCACTGCACTGGTTCTGTAAATTCAGATACAAAGGTACGCCCTTCTGTGCCAGAAATGCCAAGCTTCCATGCTCCCCCATTATGGGAGACTCCATCCATCGCTCCTTTGAGCATAGTCTGTAGCTGTCCCTCCTTCCCCACATCAGACATACCGGAATAGTGGGCCCCTGTTTCAGTTGACACTCCCTCCCCAAATTGCAAATCTCAACTACTGGTGCATTTTTTTCAGAAAGGATGGGGAAAAAGTTGTGTGAGGGAGGAGAGAACGTGAAAAGAGAACTGGTGGCACCAGCAGTCTGGTGGCCACCGCTTCCTGCCGCCCAGGAAACCACCTTTGCTCCTCCACAGCAGCTCGAGGAATGTTTCGTTAAGCTTGCAGGGCTGCTCCTGCGTGGCTGCGGTGCAAATCCCGCCTCCGCCGAGGTCCCGCACTGCAGAACTTCTCATCAGTGAACTGGTGAAGGCTGCCGCACTGGGGCAGCACGGCTGCACGGGGCACGGTGTCAGTGCTGACCGCGGCTTCTCTGAGCTGCTCTGTCACTTGACAGCAAAGCTCAGAAACATTGCAGGAATGCGCCTCCTCCTCCTTTGTCATGTGCTGCCATCCAGTGTACTGCCACCCTGAGGCCTCGAGTGTACAGAGCCCTTTGATTTTACAAGCATGTTTTCTATTTAAAAATAGTGGAAGTAGGAGAAGATGGAGGAGAGACGGACACTGGCTTTGCCAACCGGCTTTGCCAGCCAGCTTTTCTCTAAGTACAGATCAATACCACAGGAAACCCATGGAGAGGGAGGAGTTAGTTTTACTGTAAGTTGGGTCATTGAGAGTGAATTGGAAGAGTTACAGAACAATAGTAGAAAAGACATAAGAAGGTGTTTAGGTTGACAATATAATTTTAAATGTTGATATCAAAACCAGATATTAGGAATAATCTGACATAGTATATCAAAATGCTTAAAGCAAGTTCTCAGAAATAGGAATGGGGAGAATGATTGACATGTTTAACTGGCGGGGAGGTGATTATGCCTGTGTAAAGCTCCTTCTGATCTTAAAGATGCTGAAATGCTTTGGGCACAATGTTCACCAATCTCAAAAAGCAGTCACTGTCTCCTCGGCAACAAGAAAGGCATGTGTCTGTTCCCATGGAAATGTACTGTGAAAGGCTACACAGGGAAGATTCTGTTCAGAGCTCAACAGCGCAGGCTCCAAGCTCTTTGTTGCTTGTACCTGAAGCAGAGGCTGTCAGCACATTCAGGTGCTATGATCCTGCAGCTGATGAGGAGTGAGCTGCGAATAGTGTGGTGCTGTTCCTGGCTCTCTGTATAAAACAGATTAATTGTGCACTATTGTTCCCATCTGACGAGTTCCTTCCTTAGTCACTGAAGACTTCTGTGCAGCTCTTCACTTATGAAAGCAAGAATACTGCTTTTCCTTAGACAGCAGTATTCTTGCTAGCCAGAGAGGCATTAGAGAATTTCTGATAATAATTCTTCCAAAGGAGTGGACAGACAAATCTTAAAAACAGGAAACAAAGTGTATGCAGGGAGTCTGCATCTCAGCAGTCCTTTCAGTCCCATGTCTGAAAGGAGAACTGTGTAGAAGCACTGACAGGTCTACCTGCACTAGATCGACCAAATAAGAAACTGCTAAATACAGTAAACAAATTATATATAAGGCACCGCTTCTTCTAAACCCATTGTGATGCTCTTCTAAGGGAGCAAACATATTTAGCAGGGAGCAGAAGTAGGATCCAACCATGGTTTGATCTTTTTGGTTTTTTAAATATGAGGTGTGGGATGCAGAAGCACTAGTGGAACAGTGATCATTTCAAAGTGATGCACTGGGAAAATTATTTTAGAAGCAGCATTTTGTATGCATTCGTATATACTATGTATAGGTACTACTAAGCAGTGTTCTTTTGTTTTAAAGATTTTTCATCAACAGCCTGCTTTTCATTCCAGTAGCTTCTTCCTAGACCTGCATTAAGGGATAGTAAATAGATGTGCATTATTTACCTTCATTATCCTACTGTTTTGTTCCCTAATACGTACCTTCTAAGGTAAAAAACTCTAGCATTTTCAATCACTACTCTCGAACTGGCCTCTCTAACCCTTGATTCTTCTCGCCATCTCCGCACCCTGTAATTTTGCTGTGCTTGCTAAGAGGCAGCAGCTAGCTCTGCACATATGTTTCCAGGTAAGGGCATTCCAGGTGTTTTGTCATTGCCCTGTTTCTGCTGTCAGTCTCCATTCCATGGTTCCTCATCTCAATCTACTGCATGTTGATTGGGTATGTATTTGAGTTACTTGTAATGCTTAAGTCTTTCCTGAGTAGAATCATAAAATCATAGAATGGTTGAGGTTGAAAGGGACCTCTGGAGATCATGTGGTCCAGCCTCCCTTCTCGAAGTTGAGTCAGCTAGAGCAACTTGCTGAGTCCCAAGTTCAGTGAAGTTTTGAATATCTTCAGGGATGGAGTTAAGTTGCTCTTTGGGCAACCTGTTCTAAGTAAAAAACCTGTTCACAGTAAAAAAGTTTTTATCTTGTATGTAAATGAAGTTTCCTGTATTTCATTTTGTGCCAACTGCCTCCGGTACTGTCACTGGCTGCCATTGAGAATAGTCTGGCTCTGTCTTCTTTACACGCTGCCATCAGGTATTTACGTACATTGATAAGATACCCCCTGAGCCTTTTCATCTTCATGCTAAAAAAATCCCAGCTCTCTCAGCCTTGCCTCATTATGATAAATGAGGCATCTTTCCCTTAACCATCCCTTAACCTCCAATCCCTTAACCATCTTTGTGAGCACTTGCTCCAGTATGTCCGTGTATTTCTTGTACTGGGGAGCTCGGAACTGGACACAGCACTCCATATGTGGTCTCACCAGTGGCAAGTAAAGGAGAAGGATCACCTCCCTTAACCTGCAGGTAATGTTCTTCCTAATGCAGCTCAGGATGTTGTTGGCCTTCTTTCCTGCAAGGGAACATTGCTGGCTGATCTTCAATTCGTTGCTCACCAGGATCCCCTGGTCTTTTTCTGCAAAGCTGATTTCCAGCCAGTCATACCCCAGCCTCTCCTGGTGCATGAGTACAATTTCTCCTTCACAAATTTGTGCTGACTACTCTCAGTCACCTTCTTGTGCTTCATGTGTTGGAAATGGTTTCCAGGAGGATATGCTTCATTACCCTCCCTAGGATTGAGGTGAGGCTGAACGACCTGTTTTTTCCCAGTTCCTCCTTCTTCCTCTTCTTGAAGAAAGAAGTGACATTTGCTTTCTTCCAGTACTCAAGAACTCTCCCAATCCCCATGAGTTTTCAAAGATAATTGAGAGGTGTCTCACAATGACATTGGCTAGCTCCCATAGCATTTGTGGGTACATCCTGTCAAGTCCCATGGACTACTGTACATCCAGTTTGTTTAAATGTTCCCTAACCTTGTCTTCCTCCACTGAGGGCAAGTCTTCCTTGCTCCAGACTTTCTTACTGGTCTCAGGAGCCTGGGATTCCTTATGGCCGATCTTGCCAGTAAAGGAGGCAAAGAAGGCATTCAATACTTCAACCTTTTCTATGTTCTTTCTCAGCAAGTCCCTTCCCCATTCAGCAGTAAGCCCACATTTCCCCATGTCTTTCTTTTGCTGATGATGTACTTGTAAAAGCCTTTCTGTCTGTCCTTCATATTCCTCGCCAGATTCAACTCCAGGTGGGCTTTTGTTATCCTAATCACATCCCTGCATGCTTAGACAGTGTCTCTGTATTCCTCCTGGGTCACCTGTCCCTGCTTCCGCCTCTTGTATGCTTCCTTCTAATGTCTGCACTCAGTCAGGAGCTGCTTGTTCATGCATGCAGGCCTCCTGCTGCTTTTGCTTGATTTCCTGCCTGTTGGGATTAACTGGTCTTGAATTTGGAGGAGGTGATCTTTGAAAGTCAACCAGCTCTCCTGGAACCCTCTTCTTTCCAAGGCCGTAGCTCAGAGGATTCTTCCAAGCAGATCCCTGAACAGGCCAAAGTCTGCTCTTCTGAAGTCTAGGGCTGTGACCCTGTTTTCTGCCCTGCTCCATCCTCTCATGTTCCTGAACTCCTCCATCTCATGGTCTAGCCAAGGCTGCCCCAACCTTCACATTCCTGACTAGTTCCTCCTTGTTTATAAGAATCAGGTCCAGCAGAGCACCTCTCCTTGTCTGCTCCTCAGTCACCTGTGTTAGGAATTCATCTTCAGTGTGCCTCAGAAGCTCCTGGGTTGCTTGTGCCCTGCTCTGTTATCCCTTCAGCAGATACTAGGGTGGTTAAAGTCTTCCATGAGGACCAGAGCCTGTGAACATGAGGATTTTTCCTGTTGTCTGAGGTCTCATCTACTTCTTCCTCAGCAGATGGTCTGTAGCAGACACCCACCACAATGCTACCTGTGTTGGTCTGCCTGCTAATTCTGACCCATGAGCTCTCAGCTGATTCACCATTCATCCCGAGGTGGAGCTTTGTGCGCTCCAGCTGCACTGTCAGCTAAAGGGCAACTCCCCCTCCTTGCCTCCCCAGCCTGCCCTTCCTAAAGAGCCTGTATCCATCCATCGCAGCACTCCAGTCATGTGAGTTGTCAACTACCTTAGAATTCAGTGCATGTTTAGGATGGGAAAGGAAACAGAGAGTGTCACTAACAGCGTGTAGATGATTGTGCAGCTTTCTGTGGGAAGAGAGAGGTGGTCTATTAGTCTAGGAGCAGATACTGCACCGTTGCTATAGGAATCAAGAGAATATGTCACATCTTTGTAAGTCTTAAGAGAGTATCTTCTGTCCTCTAGCCAAAAGCAAATGACTGAAAGAGCATTTGACTGATTGCTGCTCTCTTGCATGCTTTGCTGCAGGAAGGATCCTAACCATTTTTATTTTTGGAGACTGCAACAGATTCAGAAGCTGAAAGACTATTAACTATTTTAGTTATATGTGGTCCATTCTTCACCAGCTGCCAGACAGAACAGTCATTTTCTGACGGTATTGTTCAGGGCTTTGTCTGGTTTAAAATATCAGAGAACTGTGTGCTGTAAGCATGCAAGAGGGTTCACAGAATTGGTCCTTTGATAGAAAAATGGAGTTCACATATAAAGGGGGAAATAGGGAAGAACAATGCTAAGCCTTCAAATAAGGCCATAACAAGGAGAGGGGTATAGGCTTGCAACTGATTCTTTATTAAATTATTTCTCATGAGGAATTGTGATTGTTGACTTCTTGCAGCACTGTGGAAGAGGCAAGGCATCCTGGAGTTAAGTGGCATGATAAATGCATGGCAAAGCTGTCGTAGGGTGGGGTAACATCAGCAAATGGGTAAGACTGGGGGGTGCAGAAGAAGTGGGCACTTTCTTACTCTTTATTTGGCATTTTAGACAGTTTCAGAGCAAGTTTTTGCCAGCAGCATTCCAAGTGGATTTAATCAGAGTAAAAAAAGTATTTGCCAAGTTCAGAAAAGACAGTGGTGAGATACACAATGGCAGGAGTTTGACTGGAGAAAGGAAGGATTGACTCGAATAGCAGAAGGAGGTGAAGAAACTGGGGGAAAAAAAAAAAAGGGGTAACCGTTAAGAAAAAATCAGCTAATTGGAAGAGTTGTTACAGATCAGACGCAGTAGGAAAGGAATCAGTTATGTTATAGACAAAAGAAGCTTTTCTCTAGAGCAGAAATATGCCAAGCTTTTTTTTTTGTGTTGGAATTTTTTTTCCCCAATATTCTGCTCCCCATATTTCTTATGGTTGGAATATTAGTGATTGACCTTCCATTACATAAACTTTCACTATTTTTTAAAGTTTCTTTTATGGTTGTTTAGACTAGGTGGATATCCTACTCCAGATTAATATCCAAGATCTTAACTAAAGGAATTTAAAGAAATAATTTTCTAATTTTCTTGGTATCTCAGGCTTAGTATAACTAACAATTTAGAAAGCCTTCTTCTCTTTAACCTTAGCTGATATTTACATTTTATTATTTGGCATCATATTTATAACTAACATTCAGTGTTGCTGAATGTTATGTACGTGTACGTGTCATATGTACGTGTACTAGTTTGGCTGTAGCATCTGAGTGCTAGGGAACCTCTTTGAAGAATGAAGCATACTTATTTCCTAAGAGAGAACAGGGTAGTCAAAATCCCCCACAAGTACGTTGTTTCTGTGGTTTCAAGCTGCAGGCTGGGTGTAAATTGATCAGAAAACAGGTGCCAAGCATGGGGTGCACAGAGTAGGTATTCATAAAATCACAGAATGGTTTGGGTTGGAAGGGACCTTAAAGATCATCTAGTTCCAACCCCCCTGCCATGGGCAGGGACACCTTCCACTAGACCAGGTTGCTCAAAGTCCCATCCAACCTGGCCTTGAACACTTCCAGGATAGGGTGTCCACAACTTCTCTGGGCAGAAATGGCTATTCAAAATAAGCGTAGCTAGACAGCTGGTGTGCCAAGGCCACTGCTTGCCAGATTACTAGTGCTCTCTCTGTTCCATTGGGCTCTATTTCCATCCATTAACTTAATTTGTAAACTGTAAAGGCCAGAGACTACATTGTTTTTATCTGTACCTCCTCGTACTCTCAGGCCCTAGAAACAACCGAGTACCAAGAATGGGAAGAACTGTGAAATGTGACAGATAATATGACATAAGGTACAACACATAAATTTTCTCCCTCTCACAGTTCACATCCACACGCAAACACACCCCTCTGCTATTTGAATTTTACCACTCTAAATTCTGTTTATTTTGCAAAGCGCTGAATGCCATAATGATTTGACTTATGTTTCTTCTGCCTATGTTTCTTCTACGTATGTTTTGAAGCTCATTTAACAAGTAAATTGTGCCACCATTTATGTGCCTGGTCATTTAGACATGCTTTTTTCCTGGGAGCGTATGCAGTGTGTTACTGTGCACACTTTATGACTTCATGACCCCATTGCCAAGTGCAGTTTGTTGCTCTAAGCTGTAATCTGCCAGCCTGCTGTGCCTATGCTATGGTGAGAGAGATGAGGAGACAAACCACTGTATTGTGCTGGAGCCAGACGTTTTCCACTTTTGCAACACTCAGTTGCTCAAAAAGAGCCTCAGTTGAAAGCCTATTGTCCAGCTGAAGCCTGAGTACTGTAATCGTGTCTCTGTGTCATAAGTTGCTGTGCCTGGCATTTCATTATTCCTGTGATTTCATATATGTATTTATGTACTAGGTGAATGGAACACTGAAAAGATTAGAAAACCATCTTACCTGCTGCTACAGACAGTTCTTTCACCTCAGGATTTATCTTCTACCACCTGCTTGAGTTTTTCCAGCCTAAATCTTCTGTCTAACATTTTAGGCCCCTTTGATTTTTTTTTTTTTTTATCCTCTGTCCTGACTGGCTGTAAAACTTCCCCCAAATCTTCTCATTTGAGGATTTAATCTACACGTCTTTTACTTCCCTCTTTTAGATCTTTGAAGATGGTAAAACAATCTGGATATAACAACCGTCCTTGGCGTCCTTAGTAGCCACTTCCCTTCCACTGGTTTTTATCATTTGTTTAT
The DNA here is from genome assembly GCF_034638445.1 of Ciconia boyciana. NCBI lineage: Eukaryota > Metazoa > Chordata > Aves > Ciconiiformes > Ciconiidae > Ciconia > Ciconia boyciana. Next base: position 169,277,044 of record NC_132935.1, read on the forward strand.
AACCTTTTGTTTATAACCTTTCAGTAATTTTTATTTTTCCTGGCAATTACATACAAAATATGTTCATGTTAAGAATTTCAGGCATATAGTGATGTTTTACTGCATTGCATATAAGTTACATTTGCTATTTCCCACTGGCTGCCATTTTCCAAAGTCATTGATGTTTGCTGTAATTATGTACTGTTTGAGATTAACTTTGACTTTTTTTGGGGGTAATCTTTTTGTAATTGTTGTAATTATTCTGCCAAATAAAATAATTTAAAAAGACACTTGGGCTTGTCTCGCAACGCAGTTTTTTTATAATCACCAATATTACTTGTTGCTCTCAGTTCCATTGTGCTCTAAGTCTGATGTGGTTTTATTCACCTATTAATTGTTCTACTAGTTAGGCTGAAATGGGAGGTGGATTTATTAGACAGTCTATTGCTCAAGATTGTTCTGTTTTCCTTCTTTGGTTATGTGTTTTCTCCAATCTCCTACTGCTTTTTAAGACTGTTTCTCAGTTCTTAATGTAGCTTTGCATATTAATACATCCTTCAGTCATTATTTACTTATTACTGATTTGCTTAAACTACAGATACTTTTCAAGTGATTTTCAGTGAGAACAGGATATAATTCCTAGCATTATTATCAAAATGGGCTTTAAAAAAATCTTTTTTCCTGATAAAGAAACCGGAAATCCTGTTGGTTTTCCTATAATACAGAAGGGTAAGAATACTCTAGGCAGTTGCATTAGTCTGATCCTAAGTCCATGCAAGGCTCAAGAATGATTTTTGAAAGAGAAAATAACAGCATGAGGAGGACGTAGATGGTAGATGGGATAAAAAAGCAGTGTAAGTTTACTAACTTACTATCTTTCTCAGATTGCTAATCTTCTACAGAAAGGAAACAGTGTATGTCTTATTTATCTAGACTTCAGGGAAGCCTTTGATACAGTGCTATCTGAAAATTTATTTGGGGCTTGGAAGACAGATAATAGAAGAATTGCAAGGTACGTAAGGAGCTCAGTAAAGAAGACACAAAAGACATTGCAGTTTCTTCAGGATTTGCCTTGGGATTGATGTCATTTAATATTTTCAGTAATGCCCATGGCACAAAAATAGGAAGCGTAGTAATTAAATTTGTTGATGATGCAAAATAGACAGGTATCGTTGAAGCAGAAGAGAGTAAGTTATATGGAAAGAACTGGATGATTCTGAAGACTACCTAAACAGAAATCAGATTATATCTGATGACAGTGTACTGCATAGTCATGCACTCAGGGACTTGTAACAGGAATCAGCACTGTAAGCTGGAGGCTTATCTAACGGCAGTGATTAAGAAGGAGAAACAGCCCAGTACGTTAGTCCACTTGCAGGAGAATGTGGGGTTATCACTGTAATAATATTGTGGAAAGCAGTTGTGAACCTAGCAAAGTTTGGTAGAGATTTCTGCTGTTGAAAGCAATATTAATGCCCCATGAGTACATGGCCATCTGGAGACTATAGGTACAGTTCTGTTTGCCATTGTTCTAGATGGGTTAACTGGGACTGACATGGAAAAGGCTGATGGAATGATTGGAAATGGGCACTCAGTTTTAAGAGACCAAATAACAGTTTCACTTGTTCAGTCTGACAAAAGGAAGAGTGAGTGGGGGTATGACTGCTATGTATACATGCTTCAAAGCATAAACATTAGACACAAAGAAGAACCATTAAGGGCAATGTTGGTAAAAGAATAAATGGGAATCGCCAGATATACTAAAAGAAGATAGTCATTCAAAGAACTTAGTTTTTTAGCAGCTGTCCCATAGGAATACCAAGGTTTAAAGTGCTATGCAATAAATTTATGCCTGAAAGGGTTACATATGACATGGTTGTTATTGATTATGCAACAGTGGACTTGCTGACCCAGCGGTTCTCCCATCTGTGTTCTGCCAATTAGTGACAGCAGGTGAATCCTTTATGATGCTCTTACCAAACACACCCCAAAGCCACCGTTCTAATCACCAAGTATCATGAAGATACTTACACTTTTTGGACTAGGGGGCAGTAGATTTGGAGGTAGTTGTTAAGTCTTTTTCACTGTTCCCCCAGGATTCCCCACCAAGAATTCCTCTATTTCCTTCACTTTTGAAAAACAGAAATCCATAGTCCCAACACAATCTCCTATCTTCTCGATTCTCCTTCCAGGACCAAAGTCTTCCTACTAACTTCTCATAGTTTGCAGCTCTGCTTTGGCCCTTGGCTAGAAAATAAAAGTAGTATTGTGGACTGCTGCCTGTAGCACTCTGCTAAGAAGATGTGAGGAGCCATGCATAGTTGTCACTGCACAAGCTGTGGGAAGTGGGTTTGGCGAGGATGGAAAAGTGGAGGCAGAGGCATAGTAGGGCTAGACAGCTTACTGTGAGGTCACACAGAATTGTGCAAAGTTGGGTAAAATGCAAGTATGGTTGGTATCATGATAATACTGATGACTCATTATATTATCTAAATACCCTGGAGGTATTTAAAAGACATGTAGATGTGGCGCTTAGGGACATGTTTTAGTGGTGGACTTGGCAGTGCTAGGTTAACAGTTGAACTTGATGATCTTAAAGGTCTTTTCCAACCTAAACCATTCTATGATTCTGTGATTATTTTGCATCCTATAGTATTACATATCTTTTTTTACCATCTTGCATCCCTGCTGTTGCCTTTGATTGCTTTTAAAATAATCAGGAGGTAGATTTGTAATTCTCTCTTTACCTCCGCAGAATAATGTTTGGAACCTCTGCAGACAGAGACAAACACTTTTCTTTGCCTTCATTTATTCTTTTTTGCCTTTATTTCAAGTCCTCTTTCTTTCTTTATGCATGCTATAAATTGCTTATGGTATTTCCTCATTGCAGATAGATTTTAAAAACAGTTAGTGGAAAGGTCTAACATGAAAAGGTAGGTCTATGAGACAGTGATGCAAGATGGTAGTTGAAGATATGTGAGTCAAGGAGAGAGCAAAAAGCCACAGTAGAGAAGCTATATACTTGGGAAGTCTTGAAGGATAACTGGCAGCAATCTGTGTATGCAGATTCCTTTTCCTTACATTGTTGTAGCAATCAGATGTGTATTTTTTCCAAGATAAAAAATTTAAGGGACCCTTTTTCATTGGCTTAAGCTTGTTTGCATCAGATCTGTGAAATCTGTCAGGGGAAACCACTCTGGATAGAAAAAAGCCTTATCTTTGTCTTATGAAATTCCATAGTTTCTGTAGGGAAAGAAGGCAAAAGGAACCTCTGGGAATCAGCTAGTCCCTTGTCCTGCCCCAAGTCAGAATCTACACCGCCTACATCACTCTGGACAGATGCTTGTCTAACCTGTTCTTGAAAGACCTTCAGTGATGGAGATTCCCATCCTTGCTGGACAAACTATCCCAGAACATCTCTACTTTTACTGCTGTGCTCTTCCTTACTATCTAACATAGATCTTCCTGGGAGAAATTTCAATCCATTATTTCTTGTACTGTGTGTATGAGGAGCAGCTCTTCCCTGTATTTGCAGCAGGCTTTTGGATATCTGAAGACTGTTATTTTCTCTTTTGGGGCTTTACAGTTCTTGTCACACTTACTGTTCTCCCCTGAACCATCTTGATTTCTCCCACACATATTTTCTCTGATGCACAGAGCCCCAAACTGCAAAGGACAGTCTGGTTGAGACATTAACGATTCATACCACAACAGAAGGATTACTTTGGAAGGGTTCCTCAGCAATACTGGCAAAATTTAATTTTGCAGCCTCAGGGAAATGTTGAGCTGGGACTGCTTGTGCCCTGGAGAGGACAAGGGATGGGGAAGAAACAGAGACAAAATGTGGAGGAGAAAAGAATCTGGAGTGTCGTCGTCACTGCTTATGCTGCCACCAAGGGGATGAGAGAAATGGGGCAGCGTTCAGTTACTGCTCTTCTGGGGGTTTTTTGTCTGCTTATTTTGTGTCAGTGTAGTACTGTTAACTCACATTCAGTTTATGATCTATTATATCCACAAATATTTTTTCGGAACCCCCCCCCCCCCTCTTCAGCCAATTGTTCTCCATCTTCCGTTTATATAGTTGTTGATTTCTATCTTGATGTGGAACCTCGCACTATTTCTGATTGAATTATGTCCTGTTTTTTCAAACCACATCTCCAGCTACTCAGGATTTTAATTTTAATCATCTCTCCTAGCATACCTGTAAGCCCTCCAAACCATATGTTGCTAGGAAATTTAATAAGCGTATTCTCTAGTTCATTATCCATATTGTTAATGAGAATATTTAATAATTCTGAACTCAGGAACAAGTGGTCATTTCTTTAGAATAAGCAGAGCCTCAGTCTTGGGATATTTTTTGTCTGTTTTTCAGTATGCTTTCTATGCCATATTGCATCAATTCCAAAACTGTTGAGAATATTTTAAGTTTCAGTGAACAGAGCGCTGCTCACTTAAGTGAAAATTGGATGAGAGAAACCATGCCTCTTTAACGCAACCAGCGCCTCTGTGTACTTCTCTAATTACCTGCAGATCAAAAAATTGAAAGCACTGCAAACATATCTCCCCAAAACAACTTGGTTCATATCTTTTCTAACCTGACCATCTTAGTTTAAAAATCTTAAAAGCTTGAATAGTAGCACAGAAGTAAAAACAAAACACACGAACTTGTGGGAGAAAAGGTGGCCTCTCAGAGCCCCAAGAGGTAAGGAGGAAGAATGTCAGTCTTTCCTTGAAACAAAATGGGCTAGGAATATAGCATAAAGTGAGCTTGAAGTGAGCAGTGGAGGCAGGAAAGGAGGCCCCAGAATGTGCTCAGCCTCCAAGAACTAGTAAAGGAACACAACCATTAAAGAGTGAGTCCCATGTCACTGACATCTTTTAGACCAGAAATGGCTGGGAGCTGCCAGGATACTTGTAGCAGCTGGGGAAGACTTGGGTTGAACCAGGCACTTTTTTAAAGAACACAGTCACTTATTTTCTACATTTTAATGAAAAAACATGTAGGGAAAATAGAAAAAGAGTGTTTAAAATAAAATGGTATTATTTTTCTCTTAATTTAGGATAAGACATTCTTGCACTGTAACCTTCACCCTTTTGTGCAAATGCATTGCGCACTAGTTTTCCTTGACAGCATCGTGGCGAGTGAAGAATCACAGGAAATAGGTTTCATTCTCAACTAGGTGATGTTGGGCAAGCCACTTCCATCCATTTGTACCTTATTTTCCATTTGCAAAACAAAAGAGCTACTTCTACCAATTTCTTTTCTAAAGTACTTAGAGAACTACAATCATACTAAGCAAGAGCTGAGTTTTATTATTACATGGTGGGGTTCTTTTTTGACTTTTAATCATTCAGTCTATGGCTACAGTGAGTCTGCCATTGCTTAATTTTCAAGTGGCTGACCTTGTAATTTGATGTTCTTTGGAGGAAATCTCTTTATATAATGCTTGTTAATAGCATCCAGATAGAATACAATACATATTGTGTGGTATTAAACTGAAATTCAGTAACACTTCGTAATATATCCTTCTGAATGTAATAAAGAAGCCAGCTATTGATGGAGATGGGAGCAACTGTAGCTTATTACTTTATCTATAACTGATTAGAAAAATAAAACAGCCTAAAACCTGCAACCATAATGCACACCTTCCTGATTCTACAGTGCTGACAATGATGAAAAAAGGGCCGTGGGGCGGACGCGCTTCCAGCTGCTGCATGCGCGGGGGCCGGCGGTGGCGCACGGCTGGCGCGGCGATGGGGCTAAGCGCCAGTGCGAGCTCTGCGGCGAGTGCGGGCCTTGGCGCCGCTCGCCGTGTTCTCTGTCTGCCACCGACAAGTGAATTTGCTATCACGGGAATCGCAAAACGTCTGCGAAGTGCCCGGTTCTGCTTCGTCTTCTACCTCCAGCCCGGGAAGCCCAGCGTCAGCAGCGCCTCGCCGGGAACGTCTCCCGGCGGGGGGCGGCGAGTGGAGCCGCGCCCCGCGGCCTGGCCCAGCGCTGCCCGCGGCACCAAGCTCCGTCCCCGGAGGGGGGCGCGGACAGGCGGAGCCCTCCGGCCCGAGCAACGCCGCCGCCTGCCCCCACCGCGACACTGGCTCGCCCCCCGAGCCCCGCACCTCTCCCCGCACACCGGCCTCCTCCGGGCGGGGTCAGTCCCGGTCCCCGGGTCGGCCCCGGCCCGGGCGGGCTCGGCGGTGACGCCCCCCGGGCGCGGCGCGGAAGGAGTTAAGGCCGCTCCCGCCCGCGCGTCCGGCCGTCCCCGCCCGCGCGTCCCCCGCTAGGCCACGGCTGACCTTCACGGGAGCCGCGCCGGGCATGCGCGCCGCCGCGCTCGGGGCCCGGGGGGACCTGTGGGCGGCCCGGCGTGGCCCGCTTCGCTTTGGTTCGGCTCGGCGCGGCGCGGCCCGGCCCGGCCCGGAGCGTGCGGCACGGCCCTCCGCCCGCCCGCCAGCGGCGCGCCCGGGACCGCGGCTGGCGCACGCCCTGCCCGTGCCGGGCGCGCCGTTGCCATTCGGTGCCGATGGTGCTGGCGGAGGAGCGCGGGGGGACGCGAGGGGGGACTGCGCGCCGCGCCGCAGCCTGGAGCCGCGCCCCGCCGCCGCCGGCCCCTGCCCGCTCCGCGGCGCCGTGTGCGCAGGCAGGGCCGGCGGGCAGCCCTCCCGTGCGCGGGCGCGCAGGGCCCGAGCCGCGGGGTGCTCCGCGGGCCGGGCAGTGCCCGGGGTCGCAGGCCGTCACGGCTGCTCGCAGCTGTTTGCCTGGAGCCGCTGGGGGCTTGAGCATGCCACGAGCGTCTTGTTTGTGCCTGTTCATGCAGTGAGGGTGATTGCACGGTTCCCCTTAAGGAACGGGAATAGGAACACCTGCACAGGCCTGTGTCAGTAACCCCACTGCAGGGGAGCTTGGTGCTTCTCTGGCAAGTGCAGGAGCCAACAGTCAGTGCAGTCTTTAAAGAAAACGCATGTTGTCTTGCCGGGGAAAGAACAAGTTGTCGAGCATGTTGTTGAGCAGGGGAGAGGACTTACAACATGGGAGCCAACAATTCTGTGTGCTTCTGGGATCTAAAAAAAAATTGCAGATGCAGGCCCAATCCTGCCTTGCCAGGCATGCTGACACATAGAATCATTTAGGTTGGAAAAGACCCTTAAGATTGAGTCCAACCACTAACACTACCAAGTCTACCAGACATGTAGCAGTTTGGTTCCAGATCACATGTGCCTTTAGTTCAAGTCAGCTAGAACTTCAGGAACAGTTTAGGCACTGAATAAGGCCACACTGCTTTGCTTGGCATATTCCTTCTGAGGGACTGAGAGGGGGAGGGGGAACTGATAACAGTGCCCACCCTCCCAAAATTTCTGTGATTCCTACGGCTGTTGCCACACAGTAGCGCTTGGATTGGCGTCACCGTAAAAACCAGTGGAGGTTGTTGCCTTCCTTCCCATGTGCAAAAGGCCGTATGATGTTCATGGCTTGCTCTTCGCTGCTGGCTAATGCAATCTCTCTTCTGTGCTTGTTTTTATTACTGGTTGAGGGCAGAAATTTATTTATTTGCTTCAGATCTGATTCTCTGCTGTTTGCAGTCTTGCCAGAAAATTCACAGCCCCTAGACAAGAATTTCAAGCAGAGGAATAGAATAAACCCCTCTCGTAACCTGGCAACATCTCATCTATTGCTGTGTTAGGCAGACTGGGAAACATCGGCCCCTTGCAAGCCGCAGACGCACACACAAGGAGCTGTCAGTAAGCAGATCGGTGCCCCAGGCCACCGCTGCCTGCTCTGCCATTATGGAGGAGCCAGTGCTGCTCCTCGCAGAATGGCCGCCGTGCTGCCAGCGTCTGGTGCTGTGCTAGCTGATGTCCATCCAGGGCCGCTGCAGAAGCAAGCGGTCGCGGAGGGGGCGGTCTGCTGCTGTCTGCCCCCTTCCCCTGGGTGGCAGGTGGGCTCCATGTTTCCAGCAGTGTCCTAGGATGACACGCGTTGTCGCGCAGGGCTTTGTGTGATAAGCAGTGAGCTGCTGATGTCTCACGGCAGCTGTGGTGTTAATAATTTGTCTGCGTCTGTTAATCATCTGGGGTCTCTAATGGATCCGTCACAGTGGTACCAAAGCATCCTGAGGGCGGTCACCCTGCGAGAGAGGCTGTGGGCGGCTGGGAGCGTGGAAGCAAGTCAGTCGTTGTGCCGTCGCCATGCTGCCCCCCGCCCCCTTCCTCCCGCTGTTCTCACACTCTTTCTTTCCCCTCGCTCTCACACACTGTCCCTCCCTGTTCCCAGCTTTCTGCCTCCTGCTGTTTCTCTCTCTTGTCCAAAGGGGTTAGTTCTCAGTCTCACATGCTGGAAATGCTGCCAGTGAATGTTTCTGTGTGCTGCCTGCCAGGTCCCTGGGGAAAAGGCCTGGAAATGCAGTGCAGGAGGAGCAGTGGGAGCAAGGGAAAACCATTGTTTCTCACTGCTCGCCTGCTGCATTTTCCAATGGGAAAACGCTCTCTGTGAGGTATTGAGTTTTATGTCACTGCTGAAGTTGCCCCCTCCCCCTTCCCCCTTGCCCCAGAATTTACCATCCCCTGGTGCAGAGGAGGAGAGGTTGCAGCACTGCTACGAAAAAGCTGAGACGTGTTTTCAATTTGCCTCCTGCTTATCTCTGCTGTTTGGACAGAGAGGTTTAAAAAGCTGGATTTTCTGTCCCTGCAGAGTAAACACACAGAACCCAGCAGCACAAACTATTTCTGGCTTATCAGTGGAGGAATGCAGCAGCTGAGGCTTAGCGCGAGTGGGCCGTCAGGAAGGCCCTGAAGGGGCCCCCTCCCCACTCCGCGCTATTAGAAGTGTGAGAGCCCAGCAGGACTCAGAGGGGAGAGTTGGAGAAAAAGGCAGAAAAGGGAAAGAAAGAGGAAGAGAGAGAGTGAGAGAGGCTGAGCAGACCCTGATGGCTACAGACGAAGTTACAGGAGGGGCTCGCAAAGCTACGAAAAGCAAACTTTTTGAGTTTCTGGTCCATGGGGTGGTGAGTCGGGAAAGTTAGTGAGCTGGCTGGCTCTAAATAGAGGGATGAGTGGAAACTGGAGGCTCTGTGCTGGGCTGGATCGGCTTCCTGCAGTGTGCTCCTGGGGTGCTGGTAACTGCCTTGCCAGGAGAGCACTGGGGTCTGTAAAGCCCCCAGAATATGCACTGATTCATTGATAATATAGGCTTGTGTCTGGGGGGATGTGTGCTGTGATTTTTGCTTTGATTCTCCATGAACGGTGAATAGCATGCTTTTGAGCCTGATCATGGTGCAGAAACTGCACTGGATCTGACCCAAATGGGCTTGTAGGACACTTTGTTCTGTAATCAAACTTGTGTTTTGAAAAACAATTCTGATGAAAGCCTGATGAAGCCTTGTGGTACTGCCTCTGGTTCTTGTCTCCAGTCTTGGCTCTTATGTATCCTCTGGCTACTTAACAGGTGACTTTCAGGGGCTTGAAGAGATTAGCTCTGCAGATCTGTAGCAGTCTATGGGAACTCACCCACGAGAGAATTTCAGGGTGCCATGCTTAATTAAAGCAATCCTTCAAGTCTTTACAATTTTTCCAGCTTTTGTTTAAGAATCAGGTCTTCGATCTCCATTTAAGGGGAAATGCTAACCCTGTTTTGCTGCTATTGGAAACAATGTTCTTTAAATGACTCTCTAGTGATTGAGAGCAGTCACCATTTATAACATTTGGATTTCTTGTATTGATACACATTTAACAAAAATAAGACTGTTAAAGAGCCCCAAGGAATGCAGATATTGTTTGGATACTGATAGTCCCAAGTGTTTTCTCTCTTGAGGATTCTGGCACCTCCTGTGACACCTTTTTGAAGACATCAGGTGGGGGCTCTTGTGCAAAGATCATAGAAATCTGTGGAGCTCACGGCAGGCTTCTAAGTTGTCTCCATAATTCAGGCTTACTCCAGACGTGTACGATCTAGCATGTGTCCGGCAGATCGTGGATATGGTGGGACTTGCAAGGCTAAGGACTTTTAGGTGGCATTCTGTGTTTCTGAGAACAGTGCACAGGTGATGTGGTGCCAGTGTACAGGAGCAGTCTGTTGCGAGATTGGCGGATGTACAGGGATGACTGAAGAGCAGGTGTGCAGGTCTGTAGCAGTGGTTTTGTTGTGGACATGTGGGTTCATTAAGGTAGTCTGGTTCAGGATGGCTGTAGCTGGGCAGAACCATAGGCAATTTGGGACGGGTGGGCACATGGGATGCTTTTGCCTTTTCTGTTGGCATTTGCACACCAGCGGTCTTCCTTTAGTATCAAGAAGAGTGGCAAAAATAGTTATGTAAATTTACTTCTTCCACTTCTAGATGGACTTCATGTGAAAGCAGCATGCTAGCCTCTTAAGCATAGGAATTTTTAATTTATACCAGGATGAATACAGCAGAACTCATTTCCATTACTTATTTGGATGCTAGAAAACTCTGCCTTTTCTACCCTGGGATTTTTGCCACTAGTGGCATCTTACTTGAACATCTGCATTGGCCTGGAATATCTGCATTTGTTCGTCATCATCCTGCTACTTGTTAGTGAGGCTGGGGCTTCTTGTCATTCTGTTGCCTGAACACCTCATGTATGACCCTCTCCTTTCTTCCATGATGATCTCCTTTACTTCTGGTTTTATTTCCTTGTTTGTTCTTTCCTTTAGTTTCTTCCTCATCTCAGGTTCATTTTGATCAAAACACACGTTGGGGTACTCAGTCTTCCATTACTTAAAAAAGATAAAAAAAGTTGTAACTTCATTTTATCTCTTCAGGTCCTGTATCCTACCAAATAAGAGAATGTGCCATCACAGCCATTACCTTGAGTTTACATATTGCTGGCTATTGAGTTTTATTACCATCCACAGTGTGTCAGCATCTGAATTAATTCCTTGAAAAATCAAGTTACATAGCAAACTTTACTGGAATTCCTTGGAGTCAGATTCTGCTCTAATTTCAGGGAAAATCTCCTCTTCAAACGACTTATTTTTTATTTTATCTATGATAACATTATTTGATTTGGTTATTACAGGCTTCTCCCCCCCCCCCCCAAAAAAAAAAAAAAAAAAGGGGGGGGGGGAGAGGTAAATAGAGGTAGAATGTTGTGAGAAAATTTTTTGCTATGTGAACACTTAAATGAGCAGGATAATTTTGTGGTATTTCCTGAGGGCAGTTAGCTTTTGGATTCACTTGATCTTTCTGGAAACATGTGTTCCTTTGCTAAGGTCACTTCGCCCTTTGCTCTTGTGCACTTGATCTTGCCTTTGTTCTTTGCCATATTGCCAGCTTAGAAGATGTCTTCTTCCTTGTTTGTCCCAGTCAAATAGGATACCTGTGAAAGGTGAAATCTCTTGATGGTTAAAAATCTAAAATGCGATACTTCATTCTCGTCCTGCTTGAGTTCTTGATAGTTTGTTACACCTCTGGTTAGCAGTTCCTTTTAAAAAGGTTAGATTTCTTTCAGTTATTTATTTTTACAATTCTTTTACTCCTGTTCTGTTTCATCAGAGTCTTGCACATTGTTTTTGTGGGAAGAGAGAATTTTTTTTTTTCCCCAAAGGCTTCATCCTTTGTCCTTTTTTTTGTTCCTCTCTGCTCTGTTTCTAGCACTTTTATGGATAAATATGGCTTTAATCACCACATTTTTGTTGATTTATCTCTTTATTGATGCATTTTCTACTGTCCAGTAGTACATTTCAGGCTGTCTTTATGACATCTCCCTCTGGGTGTCCAGCTGTTGCCTTAAATTTTGTTGACCCAAACCAAGTTATTAATCTTCCTGCAGACCATTCCTTTTCTCAGTTTCTTCTATCCTCTAGACCCTGTCATAGGCCTCCCTGCTGGCTGGATCCCTTCAATGGATGTTACCTTTGTCTTTTTTTTTTTTTTTTTTTTCTCCTTTCTTTTTTTTTTTCTTTTTCTTACTCAAACAGGTATCTTCCCATATAGCCTTGAGAAGGTCCATAGTGCAGATCTTGTCAAAGCTCTTGTCCAGACATCTGTCCTCTCGTGACTCAATTGCAGAAATCTTCTCCCTTTGGTGCCTTGTACTGTCGACCTTGCCTGTGTCATCTTCACACAAGAGGCTGCTGAGAGGTTCGTTTTCTTGCCCTGTTGTTCTGACCTTTTTAATCTGCTTCTGTGTCCTTTTTCTGTTCCCACTTTATCTTCCTTCCAAAACCAATCTTCTTGCCTTTTATACACAAGATACACCTATAAAGGTCTATGTCCTTTTCTTAACTATCAAGTCATATCTGTATTTACAATATACTTGCTGTCCGTTCAAATCACCTTCTTTTTTCCATAGTGATCTTGTTCTTTGTCCTCTGAGCTGTGCTTAGGAAGCTCTTCCTGTTAATATAAGTCCTTATTCATATTTGTTTTCTGCTAATATGTGTTTTTTCATAGTTCCTGCTAATCTCTACAGTTTAATATTAGTTACACATCAAGACTGCTAATTTATTCAAACCTATGTATCACTTATGTGACTCCTTTGCTTATCCTCAGTCTTCTTTTTGTCTGGTTATCTACCTCTCAAATCCGGTCATAGAATTTTATGGTAAGTACGGAAACTGTGTTACATGAAATGGCATTTAGTACAGTGAAAAAAGGGTCTCAAAGCATGCTATCATGTAAACAAATATTTAATATAGTGATAAATAACTCGTTACCAATGTTAAAACAGACAAAAAGATAGGTCTGGTGCCCCAAAGATGTGTATGAAGTGTCTAATAGATTTATCAGTGATCTGGAAAAGGGGATGAGCAATGAATTTCATAAACAAATTTTGCATCTCCTCATACATTGCTGGGTTTTAAATGAACGGTAACCATTGAGGAGGAAGGCTTGCATGTCACTGTGAGCTGCCTAGTGTGTAGCAGCAGCCATTGCTACTAAGAAAGCAAGTAAACTGTTAGCCTGATGAAGAAATGGGGAAGAGAATAATAGAGAAGTAATTGTAAATCCATGGCGTATACTTACAAAAATATTTTTCTGGTTTTGATCATCTGCATGACTAACAAGCAAAAAGAGGGGTAACTCAGAGGGCAGTAGTAGTGGGAGGCCTGTGAAGACTTCATCAATAAGAGAATGGGATTTATTTATTTATTCATAATATCTAAGGATGGAGACTGATTAGGAAAGTTGTAAAATCTCTGTCACTGGAGGCTCTTAGGCACTGATTGTAGAAGTAAACATCTATCAAAGATGATGCAGATACTGGTGATGCTTCTTTGAGACGACGACAAACTGGATGACCTCAAGGACTCATATTTCAGTATATTATAAAAATTATTTTTGTTTTATTAGAATGGGAAGAACTAAAGATATTCTTCCCAAATTGAATGCTGATCTGTTTTAAGTGGATAAAAGTGATTGTTTCTTCCAGCCAGTCATCAGTTTGTAGAGATCACTACTAGAAGTAGTGAGGTGAGGAGAATATTAGGTTTGAAAAAAGTAGAACTTCGCTAATGAAAAATACCCCGCTAATTTTTATATTATCATGGCTATAAATACTATCTGGTCAGAGCATAAATCATCTAACACTAGAAATGCTAGAAAAGAGCCTCATGAACTGTTGTTTTTGGACAGTTTGTTCCACTTCCCTAACACAGGGCTGTCTGCGCGGTTCTCTGTGCTAGAACATTGTCAGGGAACAGGTCCTGGAATGGAGTCACTGGTTTGCTGCATATGTATTCCCTGTTTTGTTAAACGAGGAGATATTTGGCATGAGTGTAGGGCAGCCTGGAGAAATCAAGGGACCTTACCACAATGAAGAAATTTGATTAGGAAGGTACTTGCAGAAGACTGGTAGAGTGAACACATTGTACAGCATTCAACCGTGTAAGTAAGCTGCCAGTAGAAACTGAAGGTTTCTGCTTTCCTAGCCCTGGACTAATTGCAGGCTAACATACAGAAAAGTTCACACATAATTAAGAAAAGAAAATCATATTAATTCTAGCTAGGGCTTTAACAGAGATTAATGTGATTCTATGCAATATGGGCTTGTTAAATTTGAGTTGCTCATTGAGAAAACTTGGATTTGCTGATGAATATAGGTGCACAGATGTAATTGATTTGTGAGATGTTTGAATTGCTCTTCTGTTTTTTAAAAAATAAATACTGTAGGAATATGAAACAGTCACACTGGATCATTTAGCCCAGTGTCCCCAGTTGCAGGGAGCAGCAGAAGACTGCATGGAAGTATAGGAGCAAGGCAAAAACCTAGTGATGCTTCATCCAAATACTCTGGGCTTTGTAGCTCTGGAGCTTTCTGACCCAAAGCTGCCCTCTGTGTGTAGTACCTCTATATGGATTTTATTTATGTAGGTTAGTCCGCTGATGTCTTCCTGAACCCGTATAAACTTTTAGCATTCACAGTGTTTTGTGTCAGGAATTTTTGCAGCTTATCTTACATAAAGAAGTACCTGATCCTGCCAACTGCTAGCTGTTGTCTAATTCTTGTAAGGGAAGAGACAGCGAGCTCTTGATCAGCCGCCTCTCTCTCTCCATGCTAGTCATGATGTTGCAGAGCTCTGTTACCTCTCCCCTCCCAAAGCCATCCTTTTTACAGGCTAGTCAAGAGGTGCATTCTGGTAGTTCTTCACACAAAATCCATTCCATACATTATATCACAGTAGTGGATGTGATCAGATCTATTGAAATGAGCAAGCTGATGGAACTCAAAGATGGTATATAGGGTTTGTTAGCTTCAATTCCAAAGATGTTTTTTTTTTCTTTTCCCTTGGTTGCATCCAAGTGCTTCGTTTGAGGTTTGGGGTCTGGTTATTCTGGGCTGTGAATGGACATGCATGAAATAGAAAGGTGGTCACTGAACTTTGCCTCAGGTTACAATTCACAGTTCTGTAAATGTGATGTTTTCTAAGTTAAAGATGTTTGGATTGTCATGAACATTATTTAAAAATGGGTGGAATCTGGCACACTTGGACCCTGATGCTAGGATGTGAGAGCTTTTGGGAAATGGAGGAAGGTGAATATGGCAGACAAGCAAGAATAATTGCAATACTGATGTTTCTGCTTACTAAATCTCTAAAAATTCATAAACATTAAAAAAAAAAGAAACTCATATGAGGTAACATTGTAGTTATAGGAGACGAGAGAAGCCATCTGCAACTTTTTTCTTGTACTTCTAGGAGTCCACTTTGAAATGGCACATTCAGTTGGGAAACCATTTGTGCAGTCAGAAACCTGTTGCCATCGGGCAATATCAGTCTAGTCTAAATTTTTTAACTGCTCCAGATACTTCTAGTGACCTATTCTTACCTCCAGACAGCATCTGGCATCTCCTCTTGCTTATGTTTATGCCTTACAGAAATCAGTAGCTACTGTAATGCCTTGACACGGTATGTTGTCTAGCCAAGGTAGCTTCTATTTTTAGTTTAAAAAATATGCTGTTTGTATACTTGGTAATTGTTGTTCTTCTTCTCAAAATCTGTCAGTTTCTCTGTTAACAAGAAGCCCGTGGCTGTTCACTGCATGCCATCAGAGTCCTCCTGTATGGTGCCAAGATGGAGAGAGTCTGTGTCTTTCAGAACAGGAAATTGCTGTAGGTGCAGCTCAATGCTGTATAGCATTGCAGTGACTCCCTGCTCTCTGTTCATTCCCTTTCTAAGGCTCTTGTAGGCATTTTTGCTTTTCTTGACATTTTATTTTCCTTTTACCTATCAGTTCTCCAGGTTATTTTCCTCTATCTGATATGTCCAGAAAGGAACCCTCCTTTTTTCTGCTTCAGCATTTTGGCTACTGTGATGTTGATGTCCCTTGAGAAAAGACTCTGCAGTAGAAATACGTAGAAAAACAACACTCCAATGTTGTCTCATTTCTGCCATCAGACAGAAGTTCACTTGAAGAATGACAAAGAGGAAGAGGAAAGAGGCAGTCCTCTGATGTGACAGGAGGTTCAGGCAGGGAAGAAAGTAGAAAAGCCAAATGTGTGGCTTGGGAAACTGGGCAGTGGAAGGTAGTGATAGGGACTTGGCAGCAGTTGTTGGGGAGGCAGTACGCTTGCTGCACTGATAGTATGTTCAGCTTTGGGTGGGTGTAGCCAGGGCAGTGATGGACTGTGTACAGGAATGCAGGCAATTGGCAGAATTCTTAGGGACCAGTGTGCATGCATGAAATATTGGTTGTGTGCCTTTCTCTGTGTGCCATACTGTTTGGCCTTGCCTAGCTGCTCTGCCAGCAGCTCTAATCTATTCTTTGCTTAATCTTCTCAGAGCTGTGGGAGTGGTACCTTCAGCTAGGGACATACTGTGGTCTTCCTCATTTCCTATAGTCCACAGTAGTTTTGCCGTCTGTTCAGTAAAGTGTTTGAAGTAGTGCAGAGTAATACATGTATATGGAATCAATGGAGGAAAAAAGGGGGACAGATCTGTGGGTAAGAACAGAGTTGGGTCAGGTAGCGGGGTCTAGGGTAGATGATTTCCCAGGAAGGAGGATGTGTCAGTGCTGTTTTGCACTGCAGCCTTCACCATGCATGATACTTGTTCAGGACAGATTCCATCCCTCTGAGGAAGAGGAGAGAGACAGATCCTAACCTGTAGACAGGTGCACCTCCAAGATCTCTTTGAAAAGACGTAATAGTATTGTAATACTCTTCAGTATCAAGACTTTTTTTAATGTCAGTATTGTGAAAAATTCAATGTATTGTCTGTCACTGTCTTGCACATGTGTTTGAGAGCAAAATAAGCTTTTAGATAAGGTAAGGTACTGCTTGTGTGTTCTTTTATAAAAGTTTAGATAGAGAAAGCATGTCTAGATCTGAGGAGTCTGGTGGGCTTGCAGCAGGGAGATGGCAGTTGGGTAGTGAGTAATATTTTATCTATGGGTTATATTGGAGATAGGAACATGAGAAGGGAGGAGAAGGAATGAGGGGGGGCAAGGGGTGCGATTGAATATGCTTTTGCTAGAGCTGTCTCCTTTTTCTCAGTTTTGTCCTTTCTCTACGTTTCTCTATTTTGATGCTTAGCAAAGGGACCTCAAGGAAGTTCAAAGATGTCAGACTTAGATCAAGAGTAGATTTGGCTTGCTGATATTGTTCTCCAGGCCTTAAGGTGTCCTTTATGGAAGCAGAAAAGTGGGCGTGCAGTCTGATCCTTGTGGCCAGACAGTCTCCAGGAGGGATGAACATGAGATGGCTGTGCCCAGGATCTTGTCTCTTCTGAATGACTGTCAAATGTCCCCTGCTGACTGACAGGCAACAGCAGGCCCAATGGTCTGCTCTTTGCTGGAAGAAGGCCACAATGTGTAGATTGACAGACAACAGAGAGATCTTAAATACAAGCTCAAGTGAGAAGCATTTTCTGCGCCATTTGTTTCTGCTGACTCTGCCTGGGTCAGAGGGTGGGGGTGAGTACGTGGGAACGGAGAGAGCTGCTCTGTTCCAGCAGTTTTCATAGCTCCGTGTTTATGGGAGAAGATGTTTCCAGCTCTGCACAAAGCCTCGGTTTTGCCTGTTGCTGCCTCCTGCTGCTTCTCTGCTCAGTGGCCATACCCACACTTGGTTTCCTACATGAGTATTGGCTGAATTCACCTGCCTGGCTTCCTGTGCTGGTCTCTCTCCTACCTCAGCCTTCCTTCTCTGTCCATACCAATTGTAGCCAGTGGTTCTTTGCTGATCGTCCCGTCCCCTTCTTTCTTTCTCTGGTTTCCTTCATGCTTACAAGTGCAAGGAATATCTAAGACTTGTGATGATCAGGGAGGGCACTGAGCTGGGCCTTTGGGGACTACAGTGGATTTGGGTGGTTAATTTGGAGATGCAGGTCCAAATTATATTTAGAATGATATATTATTATAATATATATTATAATTATATATTTAGAAATTATAAAAGCATGAGATAAAGATGAAATAAACTAATTTTTTAATTTTTTGTTTTATTTTATTTATTAATGGTACAAAAACCATTTTCTTCCCACCCCCAGAGGGCTGTCTTGCATACCTTCTGGGGTGCACGCATCTCACTCTGAAGACTGCTAGTGTACTTCTCCCTCAGTCTTTAACCGTTGATAACTCAGAGAAGTTTCTGAGCCAAATATGTTTTCCATGTCGTTAGCACCCCGTTGGAAAGGGATTCCACAGGCTGACTACCCACTGTGTGGCAAACTAACCCCTTTTGGTTTTCTGTGAGCCTGACTCCTCCTAGTCTCCTCAGATGGCTGAGGTTTATTATTCTGGAAGGGGCAGTGAACAGTCAATCCCCAACTGCCCTCTCCAGGCCACTCATAATTTTGCAGAGCTCTAGCAAATGCCCCCTTAGATTACCTTGGATCACATCTTTCCAGGTGGAAAATCATAGTATATTTACTTTTACTTATGTGGATGCAGTTCCATATCTTAATAATTTCCGTGCCATTCTTTGTACTTTTTTCAGATCTACTCTACCATTACTGAACTGCAGGAACCAGGACTGCACACAGCATTCAACATGTGGGCAAACCATGGACAGTGGCACAGTGATGTTCTCTGTTCCCTTCCTTGTCATTTCTTTTGTTTAATGGCTTTTTTTGACCTCTAGTAAGCAGTGAACTGATTTTTTTTTTTTTTTCTGGAAGTGTCAGTTTAAACTCCAAGATCTTGCTTCTGTTGGGCAACAGTCAGCTCAGAGCCCATTGTTTTGTGTGTGATGATTGGATTGTTTTCTTCCCGTGTAATTCACTTCAATATGTATTGAAATCCATTTTCATCTTCCTTTTAAGTGTTCGTTCTGTCTCATAAAGTCCTTCTGCAGTTCTTTGAAGCTGGCCTTCATCCTTGCCAGCTTGAATAACTTAGTGTTACCAACAAACTTTTTAACTTCCTTGCTTTTTCTCTTTTTTTTTTTTTCCAGGTTGCTTATGAATATGCTGAAAAGCATGAGTCCCAGCAAAACTCTGCATGTGCCTTCCTTTTATTTTCAGAACCAATTACTTTTACCTCATTTCTATCCTCTAGTCAATTATTTATCCATAATGGATGCCATTGCCTCTTGGTTTCCTTTTTGTAGAGGGACTTGACTTTCAAAAGGCTTCTGTGTATGATTATTCTTATTCACATAGTGGTTCAAATGCTTACAGAGTGTGTGTGTATTTGTATTTTCACATACACGTAAACATATAATAAACATCTTGATAAGTCTTAGAATGAAACTAAGCTCTTCTCTCTGTTTTAAATTGCATTTTACAGGTGGTAATTATTTTACTGGTGTTTTTCCTTGACGACTGTAAACTTTTAGGATTTAGAATTGAGGTTACTGTGTGTCTTGTACAGCATTGTGCTTGTGATTTGACCCAAAGCATCTCTCTAGAGCACGCTGAAGTCAACATAAATGTCAGGACTTTAGAATGCCTACAGGGGCTGCTGACAAACTACAGTGTTCTTTTTTTTTAATTATTTTAGAGTCTTGATCAGAGGCATGACCTTTTCTTAAAGGATTCTTGTTGCTTTATGAACTTACACTGCTCTCCGGTGTAAGTGAAGGAGAGGGCTCCTAATGGAAAATGTTTTATCATAGTGTTTTCATGGTTCACCTTTGCTTCTTACAGTCTCCCTACTGATCAAAGCAGCCTGCTAGTCAGTGCAAAATCTGAAGATGTGATCACATCACTGATCACATCACTGTAGATGTGAGCTTGCTTGTAGCTTTGATTAGCATGTGAACCGCACCAATTTGGACTGCGTGTAGCTGCCATGGAGCATTTTCTTCAGTCTGAAGGTAGAGCTTTCTGCTGTAAGCTGGCCTGGATATGTTACTGACCACTGAGTGTTTTCCCAAGCCTAGTATTTTTCATCCCTGTTTCCTGTGTACTTTATCACTGAATTCCTCTTTACAATGTCCAGGAAATATGAGTCCAGAGCTCATGTGCTCTGTGTTGCTGCTTCATGCTTATCAGGATGGTCAAAATGGGGAACTTGCTGGAGCTAGTGTCTGATTATGTACAAATGTCTTTGCAGCTGAAGAAACAGGGACCAAACTGGCTCTTCTTTCTGTTTCACTTCTTCTCTAGCGACCTGGGATGCCATCAGGAGCTCGAATGCCCCATCAGGGGGCTCCCATGGGTCCCCCAGGCCCCCCATATGTTGGAAGCCCCTCAGTGCGACCAGGGATGCCCCAGACCGTGATGGAAACAACAAGAAAACGCACTGCACCACAGCAGGTCCAGCAACAGCAGGTGCAGCAGCAAGTGCAACAGCAGCAGCAAGCCACTCAGAACCGAACTAGGAGGTGAGTGTTCCAGAAAGAAAACATGGGAGGACAATTTGAGGAAGAAAAAACAATACCTTTTTAGCAATAGGTAAGACCTTTAAGATCAAATGAGACAGAACAGAAGATGTATATATTGTCAGTTTCTTAAAGCAGGAAAAACATTGGTAAATTTTACTCTCCACTTCGTTTGTGAATGGTCTTGAACAAACTGACCTTTACCAATGTCTGGTTTTGCAGTTATAATGCTTTTACCTTGGAGGTTTATTGGGCTATAAATCTGTCTGTTATATTTAGCCTTTAAAGTTAATGAACAGTTATCTTTGAATATAGTACAATTATTGTATTATTTGTTTTCTGTTCTGTATAGTTTCTCTGATTTCTGACTGGCTAACAAAATGGTTTGTAAATGAGATAAGTGGAAAAAATTTTTGGTTGGTCATGTGAATACTTGTACTATGGTCACTCAGGAGAGTGGTCCTAAAACTTGCAATTGTCACAGGCATTCCTACATATAAAGCAAAGAGATATGCATAGGAAATAATTTCATAGAATTAGAGGGATTTTTTTAAAGGAACTTTCTTTTTAAAATATGCCCACTTTGTACAGTGCTGAATGCATTCTCTCTTAAATAACAGTTCACTAATTTCTTTCTGCAGCTTATTAGACCTCAGCAGTCTTGAGTTCCAAGTGTGAGCCAGTTCCTGATAAATATGTAGGGTGCAGTCATCTAGGTGGTCTGCCTTTTGCAAAATCATTTTAGGTGTATATATAGATTCAGACAGTGTTCTGGTGGTGTCATTGTACCTAGTTGTAGGTAAAACATGACTCTCTAAGCTCAGTGCTTCAGGAGCCCTGCTCTGTCCAGGTTGTATGCCTTGGATCAGCAAGCCAGACTTGGGAATGCTTATATCTGGGATGCATCTGGAAAGGACACCAATCCTGAGAGTATTAATACATTACGATTGAATAAGATTGAATACAGAAGGAATGTGTGTGAGTGCAGCACGTGAGCACAAGAGATGCATGTGCATCAGGGAGGCCTTGCCCGGCACTAGCCAAAATGCACATTCCACAGCACCTCCTAGGAGGTACTCCAGGAAGCTGCACAAAATAATGCCTAGCCTTCAAATATACAGGGTAGATATAACCTGAAAAATTGCCACTGCTGGATAATTAAGGTAAACTTTAGTCACTAACTAGTTTCCAGGGATCACTAAAGAAGAATATTTTCTAAAAGTTGATGGCCTAACTCAGAGAAGGAAACAGTTCCCCTCCTGAGTTCTTAACTTCAATGCTTCTAGTTTGGAATCCAGCAGTAATCTTTACTGTAGGGAGTCCAGCTCACACCAGTGCTTCCTAGGTACTCAGGAAAGTTTCTCTGTTTCTTCTGCCATACCTTCCCTCCAGATAATGTATTGAATGTTTTCCCCTCGTTCATTTCCACCTCCCTGTCATTTGCCATTGAAATTTTTCTGGTCTTTCAGGCGAACCTTTCTGGCACCTTGGGTCCAGTTCTGGGAGTAATTGAGTCCTATGTTTTATGGCACAAACAGGCCAAGAAGGTGTAGTCATCCTTTCTTGGCAGATTTGGGTGGAGACAGTACTCTCATTTCTGTAATAGAGTCTTGGAGAACTGGTTGAGACCCAAGTTGTGGGGGGTTTTTTGTTTGTTTGTTTGTTACTTGCTTTTTAATTGCAAGCCTTTGGGGTTGTTGCAGGTGCATACATATCCCATTTCCCTTTGGGAGGATGGAGCTTGCTCAGGCATTACTTCCAGATTCTGTGAAATGTTTCAGTGCAGATTTGATTTTGTGAGCTGTGGAAGGTGTTGGAGGTTCACACCATGTAACGTTCCCGTCCCATTATTCCTATGCTTTTAAAAAGGAACGTTGTTCACCTATGAAGTTGGGTGTGACTGCGTGGATGAGTTTTCTGCCCCTGAGGAAGGATGTAGTTTGCACCTCTGGGCATGAAGAGTTCCTCAGGCTTGGCTTATATGGGGATGGGGAAGAACCTAAGAATCTGGTATTTCAGACCAGGCTTATTATTAGCAAACGTAGGAAGGGAGTATGCCACATCAATGTGTGTGGAAACAGCTTTTACGTAGACATGGCTGATGACAGACTTCCTGTATGAAAACAGTAAGGAGGGGCATCCTTGTGACATGGCAGAGCGGCAGCTGGCAGTTCACCTTCTCCCATTTGTCTGTCACAGATGGAGTGATTAATCTCCTGCTTAAGATAAAGGCCTCACAAATGATAGAGGTGAAGAATAAGGCCTGAATTCCCTCTTGGCCCTGTTAGAGAAAGCTAGGTGACAGGTTTGGTGGGCACAAATGGTTCTTGGAATCTGAAGAATTCGAAAGACAATGTATTTGGCAATCTTCCTGACAGTACCATTTTTTAGGCACATATACATTTGTGTGTATGTACACGAACACAAGTATGTTTTTAAAAGCATAGATATATAAATGTGCTTATGTCTGGGTATGGACACATTATGTATATACACTGCAGGCACACATATATCTTCCCACATGTGCATTCGTAAAGATGAACAAATACGGAAACGTAAGCCCACTTACCTTTGTATATCGCTCATGCAAAGACGTTACAATAAAACAAGTGTATATACGTAGAGAAGGGTGCGTATATATGTGTGTTTTCATGCATCATATGAAATACACACATATATATGTGTGTTTTCATCAGCACTCAATTTTGGGCATGAATGAATGAATGCATGTCATCTGTTTGAACAAGTTCACATTCCGTTTACAGGCACTCAACCGCTTAGATGTGCATATGCATCGGTATACCTATGCACACTTCCACACGTGCGCACTGTCCTCCTACATGCTTTTTCTGTATCTATAGACAGCATGTGCACATGCAGTTGCATACATTGCTGCCCTGCACCGTAGAAGATGCTGTGATCAAAGAACTTGCACACTTCTTTCCAAGATGCATAACAGACAGCCCTGATTTGTTCTTAGCTAACTACCTCCCCAGGCTGCTGAGAGAAGGGGTCCTAGGTCCTGGGCATGGGTGAGACCCTTTTGCTGATGCATGCACAGCTGTGCACCAGCATGTGGAGATGTCAGGATAATTTAGCAGGTGGCCTCGTTACTCCTAGATCTGTCACCATGGTAACGTGTTTTTTTCTTTAAAAAATGTACAGTGCCAAGAGGAGGAAGATGGCTGACAAAATTCTCCCTCAGAGGGTGAGTCGCTTTCATTTCCTATTCCCTTCACAATCAGTTCAGCATCTTAGTGTAATTAGAGGGATTTTAGAAAATACTTTCACTTTTTGTTTAAAAATCTAATTAAAAAGTAAGTAGGCAGTGGGTGAAAGTCTAGAGAGCAAGGCTGGGGCTGGGGCTGGGGGCTGGGAGTGTGGAGTGCAGCCCGGCCTGTGTCCTCGTGCACTGGGTTAGCCGAGCCAGCACTGCCACTTGCTGGATGGACAGTGGTGCTGGGCTGTGAAGTACACGACTTGGTGCTGGGGCCCTCTGGGTCTTAAGGATGTTTTTGATCAATTTTTGAGGCTGACCAAAAGCTGGTTCAGAGCACAGCTGTGCCTGTAGGAGATCGGCTCATTCTCAGGTCTCTCTGGCCCAGTAGAGCTGCCAGGTTCTAATTTTTGCGGTTGTGTCCTAGTAGGACTGAAGTGAACCCGTGTAAACAACAGAGTTCAACGGGCCTGCATTGTCCGGAGAGTTATTAATTCTCTTATCCCTGGGGATATGTCTAGTTTTTAGTGTCTGCCTATGCTTGATCCTTGATACTTAAATCTTCTACTTCCTTTTTAAACACTGGAATTTCTCTCTGTTCCCCTCCTCTTTCCTTATTCCCAGACTTTTCCTTTCCTGTGCCCTCTTCAGTACAGCTCCCCCCAAAACCCACTTGGTCCCAAAAGGCAAGCTTCCTTAGTCTTCAAAACACACACCCTCATCACATCCTAGTCCCAGTTTCTTTGGCTTCTGGTGCTTTTTCTGGGCTCAGAATCCCTTTGACAGGTGTATAGATCTCCACGTCCTTTTCAAGTCTACCTCTCCACTGCTAGTGTAAACCCAAACTTTCTGGCAGCCTCCAGATTCTCTTCTGTGACGTTCCAGAGGTACCTAGTGCCAGCCACCTGAGGAGGTGAGCCCACTTTGGTACTCCTGATGTCATATTATCACTTCTCTTGTAATTCCTGCCACCCTCTGAAAGGACAGCCTCTCGTAGTTTAGCCATTAGTTCTCTCATGCTGCTGTCTTGAAAGGACTAAGCTATCATTAAATCCAGACCTTTGAACTAATTGCAGCCTCCATGGTGTTTGTGTTAAAGCCTCATTCCTGCTCTGCTTGGAGTCTGTACTTTCTTAGAATGAAAGCTACCTTTCTTGTGCTGTCAGTTCTGTCTTGTCCCACAAAAATTGTTTTCACAGACAATTATACATCCTGTATGGTGAGGCTATTGCTTTAAATATATGTCCATTTCAAGGCCTTTTTTTTTTTTTTTTTGTCTGGTGCCTTTATAAGATAAAAAGGTCTCAGAACAGAGGTAACTAAACTTTTTTGGCAGCAGAAGACTTGTGCCTCTGTTTATCAAATCCATGATAATTCTTTAATAGGTAGAGCCTTATTCAAGTATGTCAAAGAGCTATACAGATGCTAGCACCTTTCAGAACCATGCTGTCATCAAGTCTTCTTGCCTTTCAGTATCTTTGTTGCTGTCAGCCAATAATTTTAACTGATGGAGTAATAAGGCAACACAAATTGCTAGAGTTCTATCTGCAATGGAGTTTTTATCAGTGCAGCTGGAGTGCTGGTATCGATGATACGACGTTGTGTCTGGATTAAGGCACTCCATTAGGCTGCAGTCAGTGTATCACAACCTCCTAAGGCTCACTGTTCATGGGATGGGAGAATGCTGTGTGCATCGGTGTCCTGTCAAGTGGAAGATTGGCACTGGTGGCTGTGGAATGCACGTGAAACACGGGGTAAAACTTCAAACTTTCCGGAGCTACTTGTGCAGTGTTTTCCAGCCAGTCAGCATCTGTCACCCACAGACTTTTTGCAGACTCTTGCTTGTGTTTTCTGGGAACTGTGAAGGGGAGAGGGGAAGATATTAAATACATTTTACTCTTGAAAACCATCTTATGTAATAGTGGAAAAGGAGGTGGGTTCTCAGTGTTACTTGCTGTGATAGCGAGTCAGGCAGTTGGCACAGATAACCTGCTGTTGGACTTCCAGGCTCTCTGATCAAGCCTGTGCTATAGCGCTGGAGCATATTGCTAGTTGGGTAGGGTCGCTGAGCTGCTACAGTTCAGGTCTTTGAGAAGAATTTAATTTTGCATGGATATAATTGTATGAGAAAGTTCAACCTAGCAAACTATTACATGTAGGAAGATAGGATTATGGAACTGCATGGGACCTCCTGGCAGATCCAGTCTGGTTCCCTCTGTCATGGAAGCCACAACACAATTGCTGCCTCAAGACTAGTTAGGTTCCTTACTTCTGAGATACTTTAGATCTGGCAGCTTTTTTTTTTCTTCTTTTTGCTAGGCTGGGGAAGGCAAGTGCTTTTAGTTTGCCAAGTAAGAGGGACTACCCACCATTCTAATCCTCACAGTCCTTTGTTATATCTATTCCAGGTTAAATTCACCTCTTTCGAACCTCTTTAAATCTACCTCTCAGAAGACCAGAACTATACATAGTATTACAGATTACCAGTATCACCAGTGCTTGAATGCCACTAATGCATTTTTATTTCTACTGGAAATAGCTAATGATGCAGATTGGGATCACATTTTTCATTTTATTTTTTATGGCCTTACCACATTGATACAGCATATGGTCATTCTGTGATTGACTAATACTCAAAAGTATTTCTACTTTCTACTGTTTGCAACTGATGAATTCCCATATTAGAGCAGGAATTATGGGTATAGACTCTGTGGAACATGATCCCGTGCTTTGTAATGCTATATTTCATCCTGTTTCTATTATACAGTTCTCGGCTTCCTTATATTCTCTGTACTATCCTCTGCCTTGTATTGGCAGTGCCACCCAAATTTGTCATTATTAACTTCCGTTAGCATACTTCTCCTTTTTGTACTGGGGCTATGAATGAAAATATCTAAATAAAATCAGTTTCAAAAATGGTCCATGAGGTACTTCCTGATCAATACTTTTTTTCTATGCCAGTTCTTTACCACATATTGTTCTCTTTCTAATCCCTATTTTTCAGTCTTAAGTAGTGGTTCCCTTTATGACTGTATGTCAAATGCTTTACTTAAATGCAAGTCGATTGGATCTACTGCATATCTTTTGTCTAAAATGCAATTTTAATGAAAAGAAAGACTTGGTTAAGCCCAGGCTGACATACTGTAACGTAACAAGGCTTAGCATTTTTTATAGTGTATTCAACATTAACTCCAGTTCTGTGCAGCAGGCTATACCCCACCCCATTTTCCTTACCTCTGGATCCTTCCCTTGTTCTCAGATCACTGAAACCCTCATTCAATTTTGGAAAAGTTCATAGGCATCTTCATTCATAGCTGGTGACCTAGATCTCTGGAGCTGATGTGGCCTTTGTGACCCAAGTCTAGCAGTTGTGCCTCAATTTCGACCTCAGGCCATAAACTGTCGGTAGAGAAACATGACTGCACATCAGATTGTGCCTCTTCTTTCTCCAGGCCTTGTCTCCTCATTACTTTTGGTCAGTGTCTTATTTTCTCGTAGTTCTGAGTCACTACATTTTTTCCCAGGCACCGTGACTGTGATTCACTGTTCTGTTTCTTTAGCTTCCTTGCCTACCCCTTCTCATGCAAGAATCTCAGCTGAAAATAATTCTGACTCCATAGCTGTGCGTGTCTCTGCTTTTCCCCATTTAACTTGCTGAATGGAGTGCAACTTTGAAACAGCAAACTGCTTCGCCTTCAATGGCATGCTTGTCTCTTAGTATTGGCTACTGTTCTTCTCACTGGGCCCCAAATTCCTGTGAGGACTTTTTGTCTAGCTGTGCTGATTGTTTTTTGTACAGCTGTCCTCTCCTTTTTGTCCTCTCCACTTCGTTCTCCTTTACACAAATATTCAGTCAACTCCTGCTGCCGTTCACTGACCACCAGATGGGATTCTCTGCACAGATCCCGTACCATAATAGCTGTCCTGTTGTTGTTTGGTCACTGCATGGCTGTTGTCCACCTCTTTCTCCATCTGAGCCAACCAGAGGTGAGGAACCTGGATCTGCTATTCACTTATAAGAAAGAAATGGTTAGAGATGTGATAATCAGTGGCAGCCTAGGATGAAGCAGCTGTGAAATAATGAAGTTCAAGATCTTGAAGGGAACGAGGAAGGAGACTAGCGAAGTACAGACCCTGGACGTCAGACAAGCAGAGTTTGGCTTATTGGTTACTGGTAGGCGTGATCCCATGGGAAGCAGCTCTGAAGGGCAAAGTGGCTCAGGGAAGCTGGCAGGTCTTTAAGGACCCTCCAAGCACAAGAGCAGTCTGTCTTGATATGCAGGAAAATGAGCAGATTTTTGAAGAGCTCAGCTTAACTAAGCAGGCAACTCACAGTGGAGGTCCCAACGTCCAAAGGCAGCGTACAAGAGGTGGAAGCAGGGACAGGCTACAAAGGAGGAATTTAGAAATGTTGCCTGGGCATATAGGGAACGGTATTGGGAAAGTCAAAGCTCAGCTGGAGTTGAGATTTCCAAAGGACATCAAGGGCAACAAGAAAAGCTTCTACTGTTACATTAGTAATAAAAGGCTGACCAAGGAAAATGTGTGCCCGATGCTGAGTGGGCTGGGTGATATAGTGACGACAGAGACAGAGAAGTCCAAAGTACTCAAAGTCTTCTTTGTCTCAGTCTGCACTAACAATGTCTCCCATACCTCTGTGATCAGCGAACACGTTCAAGAGGAACAGCCGTCAATGGGCAGGGATTGAGCCAGGGATTACTTGAGAAAACCTGACCCGTAGAAGTCCATGGTACCCAACAGGCTGCATCTGAGGGTGCTGAGGGAACTGGCCAATGTCCTTGCAAGGCCATTCTCTATCACCTTTGAAATGTTGTGGAAATTGGGGTAGGTTCCCAATGACTAGAAAAAGGCAATAGCTGCACCCATCTTCGCAAAAGGCCAAAAGAACAATACAGGGAACTGCAGCCAATTGGCCTCACTTTCATCCCTGGGAAAATCATGGAGCAAGTGCTCTTGGAAACACATTTCTGGACATGTGAAGGAGAAGAAGGTAATAGGGAACAGTGAGCGCAGATTTACCAGGGGTAAATCAAGCGTGACCAACCTCATTGTCTCCTCTGATAAAATGACTGGATCTGTGAGCAGGAGATAGCAGTGGATATAATTTACCTTGGCTTTAGCAAAGTTTTCAGCACTGTCTCCCTTAATAGTCTTGTATCCAAGTTGGGACATTTTGGTCTAGATGAGTGGACAACCATCTGGTTGGATGATTTGGCTTAGAGGGTAGTGGCTAATAGGTTGCACTCTATTGGGGAGACAGTGACAAGCAGAGTACTTCAGGGATCTATCCTGGCAGCTGTTCAGTTTAGCATCTTTATCAATGACCTGGAGGAGGCAGTGGAGTGCTTGCTTATAAAAATTGCAGATGACACCAAATCACGGGGCGAGGCGGGGTGAACCAGTCAATATGCTTGTGGACAGGCTGCCATTTAGGGGGAGCTGGACAGGCTGGAGGAATGAGCCGACAGGACCTTTATGAAATTCAACAAGGTCAAATGCAAAGTTCTTCCTTGGGAAAGTGGGGGGCAGTAAGCTCTTGCTGGGGCTACCTGGCTGGGGAGCAGCACTAGTGGAAAGGCCCTGGTAGAGAGTGAGCTGAGCATGAGCAAGATATGTGCCCTGGCAGCAAAGATGACTAACAGCATCCTGGGCTGTATGAACAGGAGCACAGCCAAGAGATTGAGGGACTTGATTACCCCTCGTTGCTCAGTACTCGTTACCTCACAGCTAGAGGACTGTGTTGAGTTTTGAGACCTCCAGTTCAAGAAAGACATTGGCAAACTGAACTGGTTCACCTTTGGAGGTTGGTCAGAGGGCTGGATCAGCACATGTGGAGAGACTGAAAGAACTGGCCTTGTTCTGTGTGGAGGAAGGATGGCTCTGAGGGGGCCTAATAGCAGCTTGCCAGCTCCTAAGGATGGTCAAGAAGATGGAGCCAGGCTTTCCAGTGGAGCATGGCAGGAGAATGAGAGCCAGTGAGCATAAGCTGAAACAGGAGAGGAGCTGGCTATATGTAAGGAGAAACTTTTTCACAGCAGGACAGTCAAGCATTGGAACCCAGAGAGGTTGTGGGATCTCCACCCTTGGAAGTTTTCAGACACCAACATAACCTCATTGTTGACCCTGCTTTGAGCAGGAAGTTGGACTAGAGACCTCCCAACATCCCTTCAAGCTGGTACCTGTGATCCAGCTGCTGTTCTATAGAGCATCTCTAGCAGAAGTCTCCAGAAATGTTGGTTTCATATACCATCTGACTCCGTGCTCTAGAGTTGATGCTTTTCCATGCTGATTGACTTTGTGGTCACCTCTCCAGTTTTTACTTTGGACTGTATGCCACAGAGGTTTGGCTGGGTTGTAGATGCTGCCCAGCCACTGAACATAAAGGAGCTACTGAATTGCTTTTACTAGAACTTTGAGAGTAACTCATAAGGGCTCCTCATAATCCTAGTTCATAGATGTGACCTATAGCCTTCTTTTATGTAATTAAACATTCAAATATAAACAGTGTAGAGCTTAGGTGCTTATATGTATGGCTTCTATCTGCCCATGTTAGTCTGTGCTCATAACTGATTACTGTGAGTGGCTGGTGACTTAACTGTTGCTTGTAGTGTTGCAGGATCTTTGCATTTTTGAATGGTATCTGCATTTGGCCATGAAATTCAGAATGGCACAGCCTTTAATTGCTTTTGCCATGTTGCTGGACTGTGTTGTTGGCTCTGTGGTAGCCAGTCAGAAATCCTCTCTGAAACACTACCTCTTAGGGATCAAGATTCACAAGGTGGCAGAGAGTTACAATTTCTAAGCAGTGTCAGTCCTTAGCTATCCTTCTTTGACCACCATAGAAGCCTCAATGGTAGAGACACTTTTGTCAATAAGCTATAGGCTAAAGTTTCTTAGCAGGGAACTGCCCGGTAGTTGATAAGTCAGACTTCACTCATTGTCACTTGTAATATGAAAATGCTGGCTTCTCAACACTATTTTTGAAATGTCTAGGTTGTGTGCGTCTTCTGTAAGTGGTAAAAAAGCTGGCTTAGGATCTAATTGAGCTTGTCAGATTTAGGGGAGCAAGAGGTCTTAGCTTTTGTTACCTCTCTCAAAGATGGAAATTATAGAGTAGCCTAATTCTAAAGAAGGTGCCAAATCTCTATTTATTAGTGTCTGATGATTATTTTTTTTTTAAAGCAAATTGCTGAAACTGTTTTGTTTCTCCTGCTCAGGTAGTGAAGAATGCAGCTCCAATTGTTATTTCCTACCTGAAATAGATCAAATTCTATTTATTATTTTTTTTCTGGGACCTTTAATGATAGCCAACTTTCACCTGGAAAGAAATATCAATCTGAAGGGCACAGTCTTCTCTATCTGTTGTTTTTTTTTTTTTTTTTGTTACTATCTTTAGTTTAAACTGAAATTAAGATATGCAGGTGACAGCATGGTGGCTGTCTTGTTGCGGCTACAGACAATCTGCCTGATCAGGAAGGAGGCAAAGCCTTTCTCAGACATCTGGAGGAAGCCCCACGGTTGCAGGCCCTCATACTCATTGGGGGAACTTTAACCACCCTGACATCTGCTTTGAGGGCAGGAGCACTGAGCACAAGCACTCCAGGAGATTCCTGGATTGGATTGACGACAACTCCTTGACACAGGTGATCAACAAGCCAACAAGGGGAGGTGCTCTGCTGGACCTGTTGCTCACAAAGAAGGAAGAACTGGTTGGGGATGTGAAGGTTAAGGGCAGCCCTGGCTGCAGCAACCATGAGATGGCAGCGTTTGCGATCCTGAGAGAAGCAAGCAAGACCTGGACTTCAGGAGAGCAGGTTTTGGCTTGTTCAGAGATCTGCCCAGAAGGATCCTATGGGACAAGGGGGATGCCTGGAGGACAGCGGGGCTCAGGGAAGCTGGATGAACTTCAAGGACAATTTCTTCAAAGCAAAGGGGAATGAGCAGACCAATGTGGACGAAGTTGAGCAGGCCTGGCAGGAGGCCAGCAGGGTTAAGCAGGGAATTCCTGGCTGGCCTCAAATGCAAAGAGGGAGTGCACGGAGGTGTAGGCAGGGATGGTCTACCCAGCAGGAACAGCACAACGGTGCCCGAGCACGCAAGCATGAAATTAGGGAAGTCAAAGCTTAGCTGGAATTGAACCTAGCAATGGATGTGACGGGCAACAAGAAAGCCTTCTGCAAGCGGATCAGCAGCAGAAGGAAGACTAAGGGAAGCCCGGGCCTGGGTCTGGTTCTGCCGCTCATGTCAAAAGGCTGAGGTTCCCAGTGTTGTCTTTGCCTCCTGGGATAGAATGACACCATACAGTGGTACAGGTGGGCATCAACTGGGTAGAAAGCAGCTTTGCAGGAGTGGGCCTGGGTGTCCTCATGGACAACAAGCGGAGAATGAGTCTGTGAGGTAAGCCAGCCGTGACAAAGGTCAACTGCAAAATGGGCTGTATTAGCATAAGCGTTGGCATCAAGCCAAGGAAAGAGGCTACTCCTTGCTATGCCACGCTTGTGAAACTGCATCTGGACTTCTGGGCACAGGACCAGAAAGACGTGACATTCTGGAGCGAGGCCCGCAGAGGACCACCAGTATGTCTGGGGGCTGGAGCACATGCCTACCAAGAGAAGCTGCAAGAGCTGGGTTCGTCCAGCCTTGAGAAGAGAAGGGGAAAGGGAGATCCTATTGGTGAGTGCAACTGCCGTACGGGATGGTGAAGAAAAGACAGAGCCAGCCTCCTCTTGGAGGCGCACAACAATAGGATGAGAGGCAACAGAAACTCACTGCAACACGGGCAATTGACTCAGTATAAGGAACTTTTTTTTTTTTTTTTTTTTTTTTTTTAAACCATGGTGGTACCAAAACGTTGGAACAGGCTGTCAAAAGATGCTGTGGGATGTCCATCCTTGGTTGGAGGTATTCAGAACCCAACTGGACAAGGTCCTGAGCAACCTGATGTAACTTGAACCTGTTTTGTCCAACAGTTGGTCTCCATGACTTCCAAAGGTCCTTCTGATCCAAATTATTTTGTGATTACTGAGGCTTAAACAGTTGTCTACCCAAATCATGGTTTTGCCAGATATTCAGTGAATCCTTTGTGTGTTTGACGGCTGTTCAACATAACCCCACAAATTCAAACTGATTGTTTCCATGATGTGGGTGACTCTGGTGTTTGTCTTCTGTTGGAATCAACTGTGGTAGGTGCTTCTGATAAGTCTTGACTAGCAAGGAAGTACTGACTGTCTCAACACTGAAGGCTTGTGGAGAGCAAGGAAGGCTGAGCTGCATATAGACTTTTTTGTAGCCAGCAGTGCTCCTATCAGGGCTCCTTTTGAAGACACTCAAATTCTTTCAGAATTCAATATCCTACAATGTTAAGTTTATGGCAGAATGGGTTATACTCTGTCAGCAGGAAACATTTTATACATACGGTCATGCCGGAGGTCAATGAGGCTGACAGAGATATATTTCTTAGGTTTGCTTAGGTGTCCACACTTCACCTAGGGATGCTAATGAAAACCCAAACAACTCCCTTTAGAAAACTGTCTATGCCAAAAATGCACTTCCCAGATCCTGTGTTTTCTGATGGCAGAAGTCGCAGAAATGGTTACTATAATTTTTTTTCAAAAGAGAGGAATCGAGAACTAACATGTTTGCAATAGGAGGATATTGGAGACCTAGGTTTTGTAGTCTGTTTGTGTAGTGTTAAAGAGTGTGGGAGATGGCTTTGTTCTTTGCAGAAATGGGGAATCTCACATCTGTTTCTCCTTATGTCTCTGATCTCGGATGTGTCAGTGGGAATGAGTGCAACTCAAGAAAACCTCTATCTCCAGCTTAAGCTCAGGTTTTCCACCACTGACACTGATTTTTTTTCTGTCATTTCCTATCAGTATTCTGTCTGTTCTTTATGTTCTGCATACTAGTGTATCAACTCCTAATAGCTGTATTGAGAGGTCTATTTAATTTTACTAGAGAGTGGCAAGCCTTCTTATGGAAGACTTTGAAAAGAAGGAGCACACATTTGATCTTCTGGGAGAAGGAAAAAAGTACTAATTTATTTTTACTGCCATACAACTAGACAACCTGAAGTCTGATCCTATCATGAGAACTTACTGCTACTTTGTTTTGTTCTTGTTTAACTTCTACAAGACAGGCCTGAGGATTTACTTGTGAGAGCATATGTATTTAAAATTCCCTGCAGTCATTGTTGAATTTTTTCAGTATTTGGCTACACTCACTCCTAAGAATTTTCACTTTATTTCTAATCTGAACTTAAACAATTTCAAGTTCATTGTGTTGTCACTTTGATAGGCAGAGAAACTTTTTTTTCTATTTGTGTAGATAGATACATACTCATAGGTGAAGCTAAATTAATTGGCTTCATGGAACCTTGTACTGTAGAACGTCTGCTAATCATCTCAATAGCTTTTCTCAGAATTTTCTTGAGTTTGTCAGTAGATTTCTTCATTTGTGACTCTGGTGTTCTTTTAGTGATTATGCTATTGCCAAGCATGGCAGTAATTGTAAAATCCTTAGTCTTGCTCCATGTCTTCCTGCTCATGTATTTAAGAACTGCACTGGTCTGTTAGGCTACAGTGGTGTTCTGGGCTACTGTTTCCTCCCCTACCATTTCCCAAATCCTTTTAAGATTTCCCTGTGAAGCAGTGAGAGTCCCTGTGCCGTAGCTATGTCCTACATTCTTTGCTTCTAGGTTTTTTGATTGTACAAATACCGTTATAATTTGTGTTCTTTTCTTTCTCCCAGTTCACTATGGTATGGATCCATATTCCTGTCCTCTTCTTTATTTCTGATTTCCCCATCCTGTGTCACTTGTAGATTCTGTTCCTTACGTTCCGGTTAAACTACAAAAGCCCCAGAACCATTCCTGTTCTTTATACCTTGCATCTTTGTCTGTTTGCTGCTGCTCATGCAGATGACTTCATTAACTTATCCACAGCGAGTTTCGATCACTTTCATCAGTGGCCATGGTCTCATTAGTACCCACCAGTACAGATAAATTGCTTGCTTTATCGTGCATTCCATTGTGTTTGTTCAGTATTGCAACTCATCTGCCACCATGCAGCTTAGTCAGCAAACTCAGAAAAAGCCTTTTCTGAAATGTCTTACTGTCTTTTCAGGTCGTGATTAACTAAAAATTTTACAGCTTTTAATGCATTTATATATCTTTTGTACTCTTCTGGATCATTTTAATAAAAATGCCAAGTCAAAGTTGTTGAAAGATGTAAGGTTTCACTTGGCCATGATGAAAACTCGATCTTTGTCTTACTGCTTTCTTTCAGCTTTCTTGGGCAACACATGGCCAGTATTTGCTTTTTATCTATGTGTCACTGTGAATTCCTCAAAAAGTTCTTGTGAAGGACTGTATCCCTAAGGACCACTTGAAAGTCTAAAATACCTGTTTTCCTTTAGTTTTCCATTATTTCTGACATCTTTAAAGAATGGATGGGACATAGTTTTCTTGCAGAAGTGATACAGCTAGGTCTCTTGATATTTAGAAGAATAAATTTGGAATTCACATGATGCTTTTTAGTACTCTTCCAGCCACAGCAGTAATTAGCTTGGAATGGACACATTAGGTCAGTTTTGACATAATGTGTATCTTTCTCTATAGCCTTGGAGACTGAAGCAGGGTTGTTTCTTTGCTGTACTTCAGAGAGTTTAGTCTAGATTTAAATGTCCATGACTCTGTATTTCATAACTGGGAAATGTTCGTGACATTCTGCTTAAAACATTGTAGGGAAATCAGAGTAAATCTCTCTAACTCTTGCTTGTGTCTTTTAGCTGCTCATAACAGGCTTATCTGTCCTGCTTCCACGTTTCTTCTCTACTTTAAATCAAAATACAGCTTAACTCTTTGGTTTTCTTCCCATAACTCTGTGACTATAAACGGAGAAATATTTTCTGTCACAAAACTTTTTCCTTTGCTAATATTTATTTGATAATGAGATAGCCAGAATAAAGATAACATTCTAAATAAATTTACAAATGCACCGTTCCCTAGCACAATTGCATTACTAGGATGATGATGGTTATGCCGGAGTTGGGGCTAAGTGAGGGATAGGACTAGGAGTTAATGGAATGTCAAAGTAAAAAGAGAGGGAAAAAGTTTTTGAATTAGAACATGATTTTTTGAGGGTTGTGAAGTGGAGATTGGCGATTCTGCCTCTGTGCTAAGGATTGCTGGATTAGATTACTCTCTGCTGGAGGTGCAGAGAAGGAGGGAAGAATGCACTTCTGTTGTTTAAACAATGTTTTTCTTACGTTCTTCTCTCTGCTTGACAGCTGCCAAGTCCAGTTAGGGTTCACTCACAGCCTTTCCTTTTCTTGGTGACAGGCATACAGCAAAATATAAATTCAGAGTTGGGGAATCTCTCTTCCCCTCTGGAAGGTTTTCCTGCTCTCTAGATGAGGAAGGATCTTTTTGTTTCCAGCCTGGGCTTCTCTTGATCTCTCTGTTAAGTTTTACATTATTTCAGGAGATCCTTCTGCCTCTACCTGGGTGAAGACATTTGAGCACTTTGATGCTTCATAGAGCCATGTGCAGCTTTGTAAAAATTAAATCTTGTTCAACAAGCCTACCTTTTTCTGAGGAGATCACAGGATTCTTTGATAACAGAAATTGTGTTGATGCCGTTGGATTTCTTCAAGCCATTTGATCTGTTATAAATGACATCTCAATTAAAAATCTTAGAGTATAAGTAAGCATATTGGTTACCTTAAATTAAAAAGTCCCTCACTGTCAATTTGGAGACACATCAGTGAGTGGGTCATTTCTAGTGGGACCAGAAAGATCTGTTCTTGGCCCAGTGCAGTGTAGCTTTTTTTTTTTCCCCAGTGTCATGCATGATATGTGAAATTTGATGGTAAAATTTATGGGTAAGATTAATGGAACAGTAAATAAGCACAGGGAGAGGGACAGTTATTGCTATGAATTATTATCTGAGTTGTCCAATAAAGTGGTCACAACACAGCAAAATTAGTTTTTCTGCAAATAAGTGCAGTACATCTCTAACCCAGGAATGTGGTGGTACAAGAGTCTGTCTTGGAAAGCAGTGATTCAGACATGCTTGAAGCAGATGAAGTCGACAGAGCACAAGCAACAGTTCGTTCTTAGTTCCGCCTCTCTTGTGCTTTCTTATATTTGTTAAGACCAGGAGGTTGCTGGTACATGTCCTATATAGTATAGGCCAGACAACTTCAACCTATTACTTTTGTATTGAATTCAGCAGAGGCACAGGCATTACGGTACTCCTGTTTCCATCTCCTACTAGCAGTGTTTCTCAAGGTTTCTGTTTCACCAGAACAACCAGTCACCTCTTTCCTTAGTAATATTACTTCTGCTTTATAGATAGTGACTACCCTTTTCTCAAATCATCTAGTAGGTAACTAAATTATTGTACACTCAGAGCAGTTGTTTCCTGTATGTACTTGTTCTGAAGATTGACACTTCTATTTCACACCATTGTTTACTGATAAGATAAATGTTGCTTTCAGCTGCAAATACAGAAGCAGAAATGTAATGGGCATGTATCAGATCTGGTATTAACTCCCTGTGACAATTGAAATATGTTATCAAGTTTTACTAGTTTGACTTTGTACTACCGGACCTTACAAGTGACTTAAAGTCAGCGTACTTTCTACACCAGGTACTCTAGCCATTTTGACAGAAACTTGCAGCTGATTTTGATGAATGTTTTGAGCAGCATCTGCTACTCTCAGGTCTGAAATGGTAGCCTCAAATGTGAAGGAAGGCTGCCTCTTCCAGACTTGTTCTTCTCCAGCCATGCTATTGGCCAAGCAAAAAGTTTCTCTGTCTCTTAACCTTACCTCTCCCATAGCCTTAGATACTTCATCTGTTGCAATACTACTGTTAACCTATTTTGAATTGAGGATTTCAGAAGGTGGATTATCCCTGACTTGTTTGTTTGGTAGTGACAAATTAGCCATTCCCGGTGGCTAGTGCCAGGCTGAAGTAAGGGAAGGAGACAGATGAACTGTAGATCTTAATTTCTTTTTCTCAGAGGTGTTAAGGTTGGATAGCCAGTGTTCTGGAAGGGTGAGTGTCATTACTGGGCTACATCTGGCTGTATAAAAAAAGTTTGCTTGAGTAGCCCAGCTTTAGAGAGAGTCCCTGTTGCTGTATGGCTGCCCTGTTCTTATTTACTTTTGGTCAATGTTAATGCCCTCCACAGTTCTTGATTTCACAGAATCACAGAATCGTATAGATTGGAAAAGACCTTTAAGATCATTGAGTCCAACCGTAAACCTAACACTACCAAGACCATCACTACACCATGCCCATAAGCACCTCATCCAAATGTCTTTTAAATACTTCCAGGGATGGCGACTCCACCACTTCCCTGGGCAGCCTGTTCCAATGCTTGATAACCCTTTCAGTGAACTAAAATTTCCTAATATCCAGTCTAAACCTCCCCTGGCACAACTTGACGCCATTTCCTCTTGTCCTATCACTTGTTACCTGGGAGAAGAGACCGACCTCCACCTTGCTACAACCTCCTTTCAGGGAGCTGTAGAGAGCAATAAGGTCTCCCCTCAGCCTCCTTTTCTCCAGGCTAAACAACCCCAGTTCCCTCAGCCACTCCTCATAAGACTTCTGCTCTAGACCCTTCCCCAGCTTCGTTACCCTTCTCTGGACACGCTCGAGCATTTCAATGTCTCTCTTGTAGCAAGGGGCCCAAAACCGAACACAGTATTGGAGGTGCGGCCTCACCAGTGCCGAGTACGGGGGCACGATCACTGCCCTAGTCCTGCTGGCTACGCTATTTCTGATACAAGCCAGGATGCCATTGGCTTTCTTGGCCACCTGGGCACACTGCTGGCTCATGTTCAGCCGGCTGTCGATGAATACCCCCAGATCCTTTTCCACTGGGCAGCTTTCCAGCCACTTCCCCAAGCCTGTAGCGTTGCATGGGGTTGTTGTGGCCCAAGTGCAGGACCCGGCACTTGGCCTTGTTGAACCTCATACAATTGACCTTGGCCCATCGATCCAGCCTGTCCAGGTCCCTCTGCAGACCCTTCCTCTCCTCAAGCAATCGACACCCCCGCACAACTTGGTGTCGTCTGCAAACTTACTGAGGGTGCACTGGATCCCCTCGTCCAGATCATTGACAAAGATATTAAACAGAACTGGCCCCAACACAGAGCCCTGGGGGACACCACTTGTGACTGGCCACCAACTGGAGTAAACTCCATTCACCACCACTCTTTGGGCACGGCCATCCAGCCAGTTCTTTACCCAGGGAAGAGTACGCCCGTCCAAGCCATGAGCAGCCAGTTTCTCCAGGAGAATGCTGTGGGAAACAGTGTCAAAAGCTTTACTGAAGTCTAGATAGACAACATCCACAGCCTTTCCCTCATCCAGTTGAGCGGGTCACCTTGTCGTAGAAGGAGATCAACTTAGTCAAGCAGGACCTGCCTCTCCTAAAGCCATGCTGGCTGGGCTTGATTCCTTGGTTATCCTCTACATGCCATGTGATGGCACTCAAGATGATCTGCTCCATCAGCTTTCCTGGTACCGAGGTCAGGCTGACAGGCCTGTAGTTCCCTGGATCCTCCTTCTGGCCCTTCTTGTAGGTGGGATATCCTTAAATATACGTAGAGGTTATTAGATAGACTAGCATTTCTACTGATTCCTTTGGAACCCTGCTGAGGAATTGTAAACCTTGTTTCCATATGTGCTCGTAATTTAAATATATTACTTGTACATTTTACTTGCCATATGTGTAGTACATATAACATGTATTCGCAGTTGCATAGAATACAATAAAAATTAACTGTAATTTAGTCTCTATAACATATAGGCTGAAAGTGACCTCTTAGTCCTCAAACACGCAAAGGATTCACTGAATATCTGGCAAAACCATGATTTGGGTAGACAACTGTTTAAGCCTCAGTAATCACAAAATAATTTGGATCAGAAGGACCTTTGGAAGTCATGGAGACCAACTGTTGGACAAAACAGGTTCAAGTTACATCAGGTTGCTCAGGACCTTGTCCAGTTGGGTTCTGAATACCTCCAACCAAGGATGGACATCCCACAGCATCTTTTGACAGCCTGTTCCAACGTTTTGGTACCACCATGGTTTAAAAAAAAAAAAAAAAAAAAAAAAAAAAGTTCCTTATACTGAGTCAATTGCCCGTGTTGCAGTGAGTTTCTGTTGCCTCTCATCCTATTGTTGTGCGCCTCCAAGAGGAGGCTGGCTCTGTCTTTTCTTCACCATCCCGTACGGCAGTTGCACTCACCAATAGGATCTCCCTTTCCCCTTCTCTTCTCAAGGCTGGACGAACCCAGCTCTTGCAGCTTCTCTTGGTAGGCATGTGCTCCAGCCCCCAGACATACTGGTGGTCCTCTGCGGGCCTCGCTCCAGAATGTCACGTCTTTCTGGTCCTGTGCCCAGAAGTCCAGATGCAGTTTCACAAGCGTGGCATAGCAAGGAGTAGCCTCTTTCCTTGGCTTGATGCCAACGCTTATGCTAATACAGCCCATTTTGCAGTTGACCTTTGTCACGGCTGGCTTACCTCACAGACTCATTCTCCGCTTGTTGTCCATGAGGACACCCAGGCCCACTCCTGCAAAGCTGCTTTCTACCCAGTTGATGCCCACCTGTACCACTGTATGGTGTCATTCTATCCCAGGAGGCAAAGACAACACTGGGAACCTCAGCCTTTTGACATGAGCGGCAGAACCAGACCCAGGCCCGGGCTTCCCTTAGTCTTCCTTCTGCTGCTGATCCGCTTGCAGAAGGCTTTCTTGTTGCCCGTCACATCCATTGCTAGGTTCAATTCCAGCTAAGCTTTGACTTCCCTAATTTCATGCTTGCGTGCTCGGGCACCGTTGTGCTGTTCCTGCTGGGTAGACCATCCCTGCCTACACCTCCGTGCACTCCCTCTTTGCATTTGAGGCCAGCCAGGAATTCCCTGCTTAACCCTGCTGGCCTCCTGCCAGGCCTGCTCAACTTCGTCCACATTGGTCTGCTCATTCCCCTTTGCTTTGAAGAAATTGTCCTTGAAGTTCATCCAGCTTCCCTGAGCCCCGCTGTCCTCCAGGCATCCCCCTTGTCCCATAGGATCCTTCTGGGCAGATCTCTGAACAAGCCAAAACCTGCTCTCCTGAAGTCCAGGTCTTGCTTGCTTCTCTCAGGATCGCAAACGCTGCCATCTCATGGTTGCTGCAGCCAGGGCTGCCCTTAACCTTCACATCCCCAACCAGTTCTTCCTTCTTTGTGAGCAACAGGTCCAGCAGAGCACCTCCCCTTGTTGGCTTGTTGATCACCTGTGTCAAGGAGTTGTCGTCAATCCAATCCAGGAATCTCCTGGAGTGCTTGTGCTCAGTGCTCCTGCCCTCAAAGCAGATGTCAGGGTGGTTAAAGTTCCCCCAATGAGTATGAGGGCCTGCAACCGTGGGGCTTCCTCCAGATGTCTGAGAAAGGCTTTGCCTCCTTGATTGGGTGGTTTGTTGGAGATGCCCCTCTCAGTATCATCTGTTCCAGCAGAACTCTCAGCATTCGGATGAAGCCTTCCATAGTGTGCAGCCTGTTGTCATTGACTTCCAAGCTGTGGTACTGTGCCAGTCATAGAAGCTATCCTCTGATGTTTTTCATATCCCAGAGACTGCAGTGTTGCAGCTGTTTACTGGTTTCTGATTCTGTCTGTTTCACAAGCCTTGCACATTTGTTTACAGGCACGTGTGGTGTGGCCCCCACATTGTGCTGCTTTTACAAGGAAATTGTGAGAGCCTCTCCCATCATGCTGTTCCCTGCACACTGTCCTTACTGTCCCCGCTCTTACAATTTTTCCATTCTTTTGTCACCATTGATAAATAAATCCATGTAAATCAAGGGTAAAAGTGCATAATGTAATAATAATCTGTTCTTATTAATTTTTAAAATTTTGAAACATTTGAATTTTCACAATAGGAAAAAAAAGAACCCTAGCCTCTAGAAAGACACTATCTTACTAATGTTAATAACAATCTATTACAGTTATCCATATAATTCTGAGGTAAGGTTTAACATAGATGCTTCAAAACCTCAGATGATGAGATGTGCTGCTAGGTGCTTTTTGTAGTTTCTCGAAATAGATAAAGGCCAGAATGGAGAATTCAGGTCTTGAAATACTCTTTACACCTTTATAGTTAGAACTTTTGTAGGAGAAGGGAGGAGACTTGGAAGGAGCTATGAAGTTTTCAGTTAGGGCAAACCATGCAAGAAGAAGGAATTAGGCAGGCTGCAGAGATCCTTATCACATAAACACCAAGATGACTGGGATTCAGTTACCTATGAAGAAAACTGAAAAATTAATTATGTACTACTGGCTGGAGTGTAAGAGTAGCTTGGAGTGTAAGAGTACCTTTATCTTTTTGAGCTAAGATGTACCAGAAACAAAGAAAATTCTTCATTGTGATGAATTTTAATTTTCCTCTCTCTCTTGAGGGGAAATTGGGAAAGAGTATGAAATTGGAACGTTATCCTGCCTCTGAAAGATTATTCCAATAGTAGAGTGAGAAAGCAAAAGACTGTAAGAGCAGCCAAAACTGGCCTGAGTGGACCTTTGATCTAGCCCAGTATCCCATCTTCACTGTGACCATAACACATACCTAGAGAAGAGTACAAACACGGGCCAGTACAATTCTTCTCCCAGATACTCTCCCAACCTGCAGCCGTTTGCAGTTCAAGGAATTATATGCAGTATTATCTTTGCTGGCTGATTTTAAAGTGTGTATGCTTTCTAAACGTCTTACAATGTTTAACATCCGGTTTAGTTATAGGAATGGAATAGGAAATACCTTTTCACTTTCATGTGGTAAGAGATGTAAAAGTGTGGAATAGAAATATTCATTGAAGATTACTGCTGTTTCTACAAATTTATTAGAAATTTCATTAGGTCCTGGGTCCCGTACCCTGCAAAACAGCTGGAAAGGTTGTATCACAGCTGTAGTGTATGCTTTATCTTGAGGGCTGTGTAGGCCAGCTCGCTGCTTCATCATGTGCCTAGGAGTTCATGAACTGACTGTGCTGGAACTTGAAGTTAAAAGACTGAAACTATGTTCTGTGTCCAGAATTTTTAATTAACTGCAGTACAGCATGATTAATTTCCTCTGTGTGGAAGGAACTGAGGAGTCTTTTCTTCTGTGTGGGACAAGGTAAAAGCATTGGGGTATTTTGTTGGGTCCACAGATTTGTATTCACTGTGGGGAGGAAGTATTGCCTAGCCGTCTTTATTCTGCAAGCTGTCTGGCAACTCCTTGATGTTTCCAGGGCAATGCTTGCTCTTCATGCTTCACTCTTAAAAATGTTCGTGTTCTTTTATTATTCTGCTGATACTAAGACTTTGTGAAAGAATACAAGCAGTTAAAAATATAGTGCTTCAGCAAAAGCTGAACAGAGTTTTTGGCTCCATGGTTTCTGCTTCTCCAAAGTGTCAGTGCTGCTGTAAATAGAGCAGGTGTTCTAGCATCTCAAAGCAAACAAATAAATAAGGTTCAAAGAGACATTTATTTGATAGTCTTGATCAGTCTAAATACAGAAGGGAGGAATTGTTCCTCTTCAGGCTGGGAAAGAAAAATATTAAGACAGGGATGACAACAAACTGTAAAATGTATGAGCAGTATGGAGAAGGTGCGTAGGGAATGCCTGCCCACTGCTGCTCCAGCTATGCAAGAAGATGGCATGAAATGAAGCTAACAGATGGCAGGTTCAAAATGAGCAGAAGGAGGTACTTCTTCACACACTGCCTGTTGAGGTTCTGGAACGCCATGCGTCAGGCTTTTGTAGGTACTAAAGGGCTACAACTTTCAAATGCTGTCAGAGACACAATACTAAGATAGACGGACTGTTGGGATGACCTCGTGCAATAGTTCCTATGTCCTTGCAGAACATAGTGAACAGGTGTATGCCTGCTGTCTCTCACATAGGTGTTTGTGTCTTACACCAAATTAGAAGTGTAGACTTTTGATTCTAAAGCAAAACAGGAATACCAACTAGGTTTTAATTCCTATAGAACAGAAGTATTCTAACAGTTAAATATTTTAGTTATATAGGTGAAAGCTAGGGTGAATATCATAGAAACAGACAAGGCAGTCCAGTAGATTTACTATAATTACTTACAGTTCCTTTCTTTTATGGTTTGCCTGCATGAGTGACTTATTCCCAATTAAGAACCGACTTTTTCACATAAGTGTATACTTGCCCATTTCTAAGCTCAGATCATTAGGTCTTCCTCCTAACCTACTTCATATCACCTCCTCTGCTAACTGCTCTGGAAAACGGAAAATAAAAAGGGGGTTTGTTAATAGAACTGATGTAGTTTAGCTAATGTATTAAAATACCAATAAAAGTTGGCAAGATCCTAAGTTGACACCTCATAGCTGGTCATGTTGAAACTTTGATGTGAAGGTCAAGTTCACCTTAGCCAAGAAGATGTG
Organism: Ciconia boyciana; assembly: GCF_034638445.1. Classification (NCBI taxonomy): domain Eukaryota; kingdom Metazoa; phylum Chordata; class Aves; order Ciconiiformes; family Ciconiidae; genus Ciconia; species Ciconia boyciana. The sequence goes on from NC_132935.1 coordinate 169,320,927, forward strand.
TTGACAAAGGTTGACTTCCTAAATGGCAGTTTTTACTTACAATGGGTAACATTTGTTTTTAAAAAATCAACATGAACATGCACCTTTTATTTTTAGTCTAGAAAGACCCAGCACTTTTTTAGTTTAAACAGGACAAATTTACTGTTCTTTGCATTGCTGAGAGCAGTGGCTCCCAGGCTGCTTGTAGCTAAGCCTTGCTTGAAAAAAAAAGCAGCCATGATTCAGGCCTTGTGGATCCAGCTGGGGTCTTCCAGAGTTCATTACTTTAGTTCTGTGCTCCAGCTTTTCAGTCATATGCTTGTACCATCCCACTGAGATCTGCCCTGCTAATTGGGAACTACTGTCTTAGGGATAACTCATTTTAAGCACATCTGTCTAAGGGCTGGGAAGGTGTCAGTATTACTGCTCTGGAACATAGTAGATTCTTGCTTCCAGTGCTCGGATATTCCTTGCTTCCTTCTCAGATCCGGGAGCTGGTTCCTGAGTCCCAGGCCTACATGGATCTGTTGGCCTTTGAACGCAAACTAGACCAGACCATTATGCGGAAGCGTGTGGATATTCAGGAAGCGCTGAAGAGGCCAATGAAGGTAGGTCATGAAAAATTTGTAGACTGAGTTAGGGGGAAAAAAAATAATCCTTGTATTAAATGGTGGAATGATCTTTCCAGTAAAAGTCCTGTTAGCAGAGATATTTTGAAATGCATCAGACAAAGCTCCTAAGAATAAGCAGCTGGGGAGCAGCATGCATGGAAAAGTGGTGGACAAAATTCTGTGGATATTACCAGCTCTAGCTTCTGAAAACCTTTAATAAGGGGAATAATAGCTTCTGGATAAATAAACACTGTTTTGGAACTTTTTATTAGAATGATTAAGAAGAAGAAAATAAGAGATTAGAGGATTGTGCTGAAGAGATGTATTAAATTTCCTATTAGAATTCAGTCAAAAGCTAAACTTGTGGAATAACAGAACATATAATGGGAACAATTACTTACAGAAAAATTGTTAAAGATCCCGCAAAAATGTACACATATACATAGTCTTTAAAAGAATGATTCATGTAAGAAAAGAAGGGATGATGTTTTCTGCAATTTCTGTTAGATCAAGTCCAGCACTTCACTGTTCATAATATCCTACTGAAATGGTCCTAAGTATTCAACTGAATATTCAGTTGAATGTGATGAATTGTGAGTATTCAACTGAATCACGGAAAAGTTTAGGTAGGAGGAAACTGTGAACGTCATCTAGTTCAACCTCCTGCTCAAAATAGGGTTGTCAAGGCCTTGTTGAGTTTTGAAAATCTCTAAGTATGGAGGTTTCACAGCCTCTCCAGGCAATCTGTTCCAATGTTTGGCCACTCTCATTGTGAAGAATTTCTTTTCATGTCTTATTTAAGTTCTTGTGACTGTACTGAATGCTCATACTCATTCATATAGTAAATCCTGTAGTATGAAGAGTTTTGTAGCTGTATGTCTACTGTGAAGTAAAGCTGTCGTTCTTGTCTGTACCACAGTAATGGGTATCAGTCCAAGATCAAGATTCCATTCTGTTTGTCACTGTACAGGTATCTGATAAGATGTGGAAGGCTTTTACCTCTGATTTTTTTCCAATTGATATACATGAAACAGAAAAAAAAAAGGAAAAAATTAAGTTCCATTAACAGACTTATTTTATAGATAGGAACCCAAAGTGTGGATGGTTTTAATCACAAGTTTGTAGTCAAAAAGTGTTGTATATGGTAGATCGGACTCTCAGAAGGAATAATTGTCTGGAATTGTCAGAAGGAAACATTTGTCTTAGCTTCTTAATGTGGGTAGAACACCATTATTTTAAAGCAGCTAAGAACTTGGCCATGTTTAAAAGTAATTGAAGACTTAGACTCGCATTCATAAATCTGCTGGAAGATGTTTATTCTGTGGCAAATGCTTTAACTAGGGAATTGACCAGTGCACGAGGTTCCAGTTCTAAGCTGTACAATGGAGATATTCAGGGCCTGTAATGGGAAGAGTATAGGAGGCACAACACTCTACAGAAACTGTAGACAGAAAATTCTGCTTCCATCTAGGGCTCAGCAAACACATTTTAAATACCAGTTACTCAGCTAGTTAACATCTAAAGAATGATCAAACAGATGTTTTTCAAATTCATGTCTAGACTTAGCGTGTAGCAGCTGTGAAATTCAAGACCTGTCAAAATAGAGCTAAGCCTAGATAAATTTGGGTTGTTCTGATGTTAAGTATTTTCATTTTATTATAGTTGGAGCATTGGTAACACCAATAAAAGTTGTCTCTGCATTTCCATCTCTTATCAAAGCTCTTGTAATTTTGAAATATTTGCCTTAAAACAGTGGTTCCCAAACTGGGATTGTAGTCCTGGGAAAAATTTAAATTTGTCTGAGGTATGTGATAATATGTAGGGAATATGCAGGACTACTCAGAATTAGTTGTAATTGCAGTTATCGTATTGCTCACAGTGATTGAGTTGTAGCTAGAAACAGTCTTTGGGAACCACAGGTTTATGGTCTAGTGTTGCTCAGGCTGTTTTTTTCTGTGTGAAGACTAATTATTCTGGATAAATTTTAGGGGGAAATGTTTCAAACACTTTTGATTGAGGACAGTGCATAAAATATGCTGGGCCTATTGATCCTACTTGTATCTTCTGTGAACAGCTGCACTTTTGAAATGGATGACAGCTGTGGGATTGCTCAGAAAGCAAGGAGACCTTGGGGTTGTGACGTCAGTTGAAGGGGGTGAAATGGCCTTCACCACCTGCCAGCTCACTTTACCACTGTCAGCAACCCCCCTCAGCTGCCTGTTTTTCCAGCCTAGATCCTGCCTTGTCTTTTTTCTGCCTATTGGGTACTAGTGTGTTCTCTCCTTCTGTCAGTCCTACGTTCTTTGACTACATCTGTCACGAGAGTCTCAGAATTCCTTGTCCGCAGAGCAGCATTTGCTGCATACCACTCGTCGCAAGAGTCCTTGCACTGACTTTATGAAAGACCCACCCGCTCACGTGCTCAGAATTCCAGAAAGGACTTTTTAGGAGGGAGTCAAGCAGACAGGGCTATTTGACTGCAGTGTGGCCAGAGGTACAGATATAGCAAGCTCCATGGCCTGAGGGAAACAGAAACCATATGGCTCAACTCCAGATGAGATGTCATTAAAGAAGAATGCATTACTGAAAATCTGGACAGCTAGGGCCATGGTGGACTTTGGGAGTGGGATTTATTTGGCTAAGGATAGACATGTACATTGTATTTATTTATATGTAAGCTAGTCACTCTGGGCTCCCTTTATAGTTGAGAGAGTCAGTGTAGGCAATGGAGTTCAGGGCACAGTTCTTCTCATGCAGGAGAGGATATTTAAAAGAATATAGATAAATCATGCCCTAAAAAGTGCCTATTTATCTCCATTGTCTAAGCCTGAGATAACTAGTCAGCTGTGGACATAAACATAATTTTAACACTGAGATGATTTTCATCCTAAGGCTTGAATCAGGGGTCACCTGGCTGAAAGAAGGGCATCTGGTGACCCATCCCATAAGCAAGGCTCCTACTCCAAGCCGTGGCACCACAGACAATAGTTTGGTCTCACCCAAACGAGAGACTGTTAGCCAGGGACTGCCACTCTTTCACAGTGAACTGGGGTGGCACACTGAGTTTACCTGACCTGTATGTAGTTGCAGTTCCTCAAACTAAATGATCTACTCCCAGGTTCTCCATTTTTAGGTTAAAAAAGAGTAGTAGCGTCTGAATACAGTCACGGTGTCTCTCTCCCTGGTTTTGTAAATTTAGATTCTTTCCCTGCTGTCATGGTTTAACCCCAGCCAGCAACTAAGCACCACACACCAACCATATGTCATATGGTCTGGAATATCCATTTGGTCAGCTGGGGTCAGCTGTCCCGGCTGTGTCCCCTCCCAACTTCTTGTGCACCCCCAGCCTACTTGCTGGTGGGATAGCGTGAGAAGCAGAAAAGGCCTTGACTTTGTGTAAGCACTGCTCAGCAGTAACGAAAACAACCCTGTGTTATCAACACTGTTTCCAGCACAAATCCAAAACATAGCCCCATACTAGCCGCTATGAAAAAAATTAACTCTAGCCCAGCCAAAACCAGCACACCCGCTTTCAGGTTTCAAGATGACTGAGGAATTACTATCGGATTGTTGGCAGAAGGGAATTTTCATTTTTTCTGAAACACTGAGGTTTCTGCCTGGTCCTCTGCCCTCCTAGGCAAGACTGGGTTTTTTTGCTCAGCATGCCTTGCATCCGCAGCACCTCATACCTGAGCTCTGCAGTTCTGTCATTCTAAGAGACTCTCATCTTTTCCGTGTACTGAGTTCTAAACCTCGAGCATCCAAGGGATATTCGCAGGGGCAGAATACCAAACAATTTGTGGAGATTTTTGTGTCACACTCTGAACCCTACTGTCATTGAGCTCCTGGAATCAAACCTGCACTCACTTCAATCAACAAATGCAGTAGGTATCATTTATCCCAACTTGAGCAAAGCATTATATTCATTCTTCATGGGATGTTATGGAGAAAGAGGTGGGGATTCCTAAGAAAATTTAAGGTAACTGAGAGCAGTGGAAGTTCTATCACTTTTTAGCTGTTGTAGATTTCCCTCTGCACTTTGAGGTCTGCGGCACGTGGGCAGTGTACTTCCTTCTCTGACTGTCATGTTGGTCTTGGTGCTGGCTGGGATTAATTGGAGGAATTTCTGCTATAAAATAGCTGCCAACTGATTTGAAACAACATTAAAGGTGAGGTTTATTATTTTGATAATAACAATCTTATACCTAACGTGATGTGACTGAAAGATAAAAATCTTAGGATAGGTCAGTAACTAGAATTCCCTGTAGCAACAGAAAAGTTCGAGTCTTGCTGCAGAAGACCCTAGTGACACGTCATCTGGTTGTTAAAGCTGGAATACAGTGTCATCCATGCTCAAAATGAACAGTTCAAACTAGAATGATCATGAGAAAAAAGAGCTTCTGGAACAACCTAGGGAAAGGAAGGTTCACCTTGTGAATGTCACTCGGCTTTTATATACGAACACAAAAAAAACTGGGAGGGACTGGGAGTGGCTGCCTTTTTGACAGAGGAGAAGAAAAATATCGACATTTAGGCTGAAGGACAATGCTGGCACAAGAACAAATGGGGAAAAGGTGGCTGAATAAATGTTAGGCTTGGAATTAGAAAGAGGTTGTAATTGTCAGAGAAGCAAAATTCCTCCAAATCAAGGAGGGGAAACAAAAGATTTCATTTTTGAAATTCTATCTTCCTGGATTCTGAAAAGCATTACATGATAGAGACCTGTGACCTGGACTTAATGTTGCTGCCAGCTCAGTGACCCTAGGGCCCATTGGTGTACTCCATCAAGCGCTACAGTGGTTTTGATAAGATATTTTAAAGCTCTTCAGGGGAAATGTCTGCACAAGCCATTTCAAGTAGAAATATGTCGAAGGCAAAACAGAATTTATGGCAATTTCAATTTAAATAAAACAATTTATTGAGGGAATGTTATTAGGAATTTTCTCATCTTTAATCATCAACCATAAAATTTACAAAATAAAAAAAAGCCAAATAGCTTACAGTTTCCCTAGTGTGAGGAGATCAGTCTGGCAACAGATAATATCCTCCGATTATTATATTAGTATATCCTATGGTTATACATTGGGAGAGTTGGGTCATGGCATGTGGTTGTCTTACCATTCCTTAGCCTTAACATGTATGTTGATCTGCAGTCACCCAATCTTTGAGGGTCACCTCAGAGTCAGTGGGCTTTAGGTGAGTTCGCCTCCTTTTGGACACCCCTGAAGCTGGCCCTGGGAGTTCCCAGGTTGTCTTCTGTAGACTGATCTGGGGGTTCTTACACGTTACTGTTGAGAGGACTGAGTTGCCAATGGGACCACACCAATATGTGTTACTGCATTAATGGTTGGCTTGTTGCCTGGGCAGTCACTCACTGTCAGAGACCATGCCCCGCAGCCTTACCATACGACACTGCTTTTAACTAGTTAGAACTGAATCAAGCCACTGGGCAAAAACTTGCTCAGCCTCGACACAAACAGGCTAAGTATGTGTGCATTCTTAACCCATCACAAACTAGCTTAAGTATTTGATGGGAATGTGGTTAAATCATGCATAATCACTCTCCCTCTCCCATATGCAGTGGCAACAGGAATTATGAGGCTGGTGAGTCCTTACTAATAGTGACCAGTAACAGGATCACAGATTGGCTGAGGTTGGAAGGGACCTCTGGAGATCATCTTGTCCAACCCCACTGCTCAAGCAGGGCCACCTAGAGCTGGTTGCCCAGGACCATGTCCAGATGGCTTTTGAACACCTCCGAGGTGGGAGACTCCACAGCCTCTCTGGGTGACGTGTTCCAGGGCTAAATACTTCATAGGAAGGTGCCAGAAACCCTTCCAACTGTAGGTAACAGTTCCACCTAAATTCCAGTAACCAGAGATCAGTTTATATTAAGACACAGAAAGGTCTCTCATCTTTTAAAGTTCTCATGTATTGACATGACTGGATATTGCTGGGATCTGTACATAATATAGCCACTCCAGCCCCTTCTCTGTTTTTTGGTTTTGTGTTTTTCTGGGGGGTTTTTTTGTTTGGTTTTTTTTGTTTTTAAAGAGCTTTTGGCTTTGGTCTAACAGCAGGTAGTTCAAAAACAGACCAATTGAGACTGATTAATGTGCCTATTTATGACCACTAGAGCAAGATATCAGAGATGTAACAGATTTTTCATCATATCAAGTCTTTTAAGTCAACACTGGATGTCCTTTAAAAAGAGCTGCCCTGTTTGATGAATGATTAGAGCCTGTGTTGCACAGGAAATTGAACTGGACCATAAAGTCTCTTCTGGCTTAAAAACCTGCAAGTTTTAATTCTATGTTCTGTGACAATGAGTTCTGTGGGTTAACTGTGGTTCATTTTGCTTTGTATAGCATACATGACATACTGCCATTGATCAGGTTTGAATTTATGGTCTTGTGGCATAATTTTATGTGTTCTGCTTTTTGCATTGTGAGATAAGGAAAACACAAACACCTAATCTTCTTTAGATCAGCCCATATTTTAAATATGTCTTTCAGGTTCTTTAATGTTCTCTTTTCTTAGGTGAAAAATTCAGTCTTCCCAATCACTGTAGAGAAAGAATTTTTCAGTGCTCCTAGCTATTCTTATCACCCGTCAGTATACACCTCGTGATTCTCTTCCTGAGAGAGTATAGTATACAACTGCCAAATAAGCTGCTATAACTGATTTTATAGACTATTGTGCATACTATTCTCCGTTTTATTCCTCTATAACATTTGTCCAACTTTTTTTGAGGGTTTTTTTTTGTTGAAGTTTTTCTAGAACTGTCTGCAGGTGTTTTCATGTGTTGGTTGCAATTTTGAACTCAGTAAATATTGGGTAGTTCCTTTTAGTATTCATGATAATTGCACATTCTACCAAGTCTCTGATTTTCCTGCTTTGGGTTGGCCATTTTTAAGTTCTTGTCCATCTTTTGTTGCCATGAGTTACCTAACTAATTTTGTTTCTTCTACAAATTTTGACATACCTGTTTGCTGCTACTCTGCGTGAGCGATACCTCTATATTCCAGTTCTGATATGGACACTCTCTGTTTCATTTGATTCTTTTATAACGGTCAGACTTGAACACTTGTTATTAGTGGTCATTGTTCTTTTTGTCTCCTGGTTTCTAGTCTCCATGCTACTTCATCTTCCACTGTTTTTTTTGCTTCCTAAGAAGTTTTTGTGAGACCACGGAACAGTTACTCTATATGCAAAGACAGAAACACAGATTTTAATATTTCCTGTGCTTTATGCGTGAGGTTTTTATGCTGTGTTGACGTATGTAGAAATCCATCCTTAAGATGTGCATAGAGAGCTCTTAACACAATACTATTCATAGGATTGGCAGCCAGATTTCCTTGATTCAGTCAGGAATAGACTATCTGCTGATAACTTAGTTAATTTGTTTGAAATCCCTGAAAGCACAACTTCCCTGGAAGTGTCCTGGTGGTATTGTGTCCTGCCTGAGAGTTCACTGAAGGAAACTTTAACTTCAGCAGTCGATGGAGATTTGTCTTGGGGATATCACACAGATCATGGTATCTTCAGATGCTTAGTTTCTGATTTGACTTTTTAGGGATTTAATGCTAAATGAAACTGAAAAAATGTGGCACCATAAACCAGAGGTAGTTTTCTGAAGGATTTCACGAATTTCCAGCATTTCACCTATTTACTTCAACTTAAAGCTGTATTGATTTGTGTGAAGATGACACTGAAGAACTTAGAGAGAGAGAAAAAGCTATAGTTCTGCTGCTCCAGCATTCCTGTCAGCCTCCTGTTTGGATCTGTTTCATTCCACATGAGCTCTCCCGCCATTTGTGCTGCTGTTGTAGCTGAGACCTTTGCAGTAGTTCATCGTTGACATGACCAGTCTTCTGTCACATATGCTTTTTTTCCTTTTCTTTTTCTCAAGGAGAAATTGTAAGTGAAATACAGTGCTTTCTGGGGAAGGCTTTTCTTTTTAATATGACTGCTATTTCAAGTTCATTTTGCTGAAGACAAGTCAAAGATGCGTGTTAAAGATGTGTATCTTACACTTAGAGAATAAGCAGATTAAGCATTTATTGATTTTTGGACAAGAGGTTATTTGATTCACAATGTTGGTCAAGTCTCCATGAAGTTCCCCCCTGTTGAGCTTTGTCTTTGTGGGTGGTAAAGTTTCAGTGTGTCTGAAGAGATGAAATGTGATGCTTTCTTCTTGCCCTAGAGCTGTAACTTTTCTCTTTAGTTTTTGCTCCAAGCTACTGATAATCCTATCAGTAAAAGACAAGGCCACAGGTTTTGGTTGGTTGCTTTTCTGTTCTCTGAGAAGCCACCATACAGAGAGGAGAATAGATTTTAGATCTGTGCTATAATGCGCGTTTCTAAGAAATTTGCAGAATTTGTTTAAGGGCAATGGCTTCTTGCCCAAGTATATTGCACTGCTGTATTTAAGGTGCAAAGTAGCCAAGTTGCACATAACTGATGTTGTATCATTTCCTGCCTGGATGAGATGGAGTTGCTCAACTGGAGATGGAAGAATACCTCACTTTCAGAGCCCTCTGGATATGAACTTGACATTATTGTGGAACCCAGGAGTACTGATAAGTGAACTGGGTGCAGTGATTTTGCGTGTGTGTCTTCAGCTAAGGAGACTTTACGGTCTGTATAGTGGCTATAAAACCCCAGCCAGCGCCATTTTGGTGTTCGTCTTCCTTGAGCTCAGTTCTGACTATCTGTATAATCTCTGAGCTGACATCTTCCAAGACCTGACATCCTTGTGATAGCGGTTTAGCTGTGAGTGCTGAAGTTGTTACTCACTGGGTAGATCCCTTCAGGAGGGATTCAGACTATACTCTTGGATCTTTGCCAGGATCTTGCTTCATCAGGTGGGATGGTAGTGTCTCACAGCTGACAGGAGAAAAGTCATGCTAGAGGAGAAGGAGCCTGCTGGTCCAAAGAAAATGTCATTTGTAGAGCTATGCTTCTGATGTTTTGCTAGAGATTTCTAAATGTATTTTCTTTAAATGCCACTGCTCAAAGTATATATTACCACTGTTGGTGATAAGCATACGTAGGGCAAGTTCAAGTGCCGTTGTCTAGTCCTGGAACTGGAAGATAAGATAGTCAGCCTCCCAGAATGTCTTGAGCAGAGCTGTTCCCAGGTAGCTTTTATGAGGAGCCAGTGGTGCTGGCAACACTAGACATGTGTAAGGAAGAGGTGGTAGTGGGAATTCTGGGAAGGGCAGAAAGAAGGAAAAAATGGAATAGCAACTCATAAGGGAACAAACAGGAGGTGGACATGTTGGCAGCAGCTTCAGAAAGATAGTTGTGGAGGCTTGAATGTTTCTCGGTCAGTACAGTGCTGTACAGAGGAGGACATGTTCTGCTGTTGAAGCAGTGTTCATGGCCAAATGCCTTTTTCACAATTTTTTTAGACTGTTTACCAGAACCTCTTTGGCAGACCTGGTTGCACTCTGCAGGTCAGGTCTAGAGTTACTGGTTATGACAATTGTGATGGCTGACACCTGTTTGCAGTTGGCTATGTAGGTTCCTTTTGAAGGGTGGTGGCTCAGCTGCAGAAAGGAAGGCTGGTGTTTGTCATGTCCTAAGGTGCACTTGGCCTGGTAGAGCATTCGGAGGGAGGGGGAGATTGTGCCAGCTGGAGTGCAGGGTAGGGCAGTCAGTGAGGCAAAAAGGATGAGAGGCTGCCTCGCTGAGTAAGAAGCCGGAAGAAAATGCAGAAATTTGGAGTCTCCTGAAAGAAGGCAATAGCACAAACACAGTTGGATCTTAAGGAATAAAAAGAGGATTCTCTGTGTCTCCTCAGAAATGACCCTACAAGAGTTTTCTGCAACCTACGAAATCACAGAGTTGCTGGAATAAGAGCAAGCCTGAAGAAATGAAACATTTTCAAGGACATGTGAACAGAGAAAATTTGGTTTACAAAACCAATTTTTTTTTTTTTTAATTATTTATCCCATTTTATCTGGCAAATGTGAGTTTTCCTTCTTTATGTTCCCTTATTCTGCTTTGTGTTCTAATAAACTTTTTTTTTTTAGATTTAAAGTCCATTTGGTGTTGGGGTCCTCTTGCAGCTGTGCAGTTGCCCAGTTTGACTGATTTCCTGGATATTTGTTACCATTCAGAAGCAAGGATCTTTCTGTGGTTGCATTTGGGAGATAATCACTGCCTTAATAGTGTTGCAAATTTGCCGTACCTTTTTGGCCAAAATCTGAAGAAAACCCCCAGGGTGCAGGTTACACATTTTTTTTGTTGGATAGAATGTCTTTGCTTAGCAGAGACTAAAGGCTCAGCATTCCACAGTACTTACAGGTTGTCAGTAGTGTCTGTAACATGTTGGAGTGAAAGGCTAAATGGTTTTTGATCTAAAATCAAAATACATAGACAGTAGGACAAAAGATAACTTTAGAGATAGCCATTACTTAGGATTTTTATTCATAATTATTCTAAGTTCCTTTCTGATGACAGTGTGGAAGAAGTGGGCTGATTTATAGGGGTCACAGTGAGGAAGGGATTAAATTTGGGAAAGAGAATTCGTTGTGTAGAAGAAAACACTGTAAATTGAAGAGACATGTGGGAGAAACAAACAAATGATATGCAGACTCTGACTTTGGCAGAGCAGGGAAAGTATAGGGAACCGAGCAGGAGACCAGTTCTGCAATGTACGCTGCATCTGGCTTGTGCATGACTTGAAAGAAGAATGATAAGAGGTTAGCAAAGGGAAACAGTGGAAAGTATCAAGGAGAGGTATTTTATATTTCACAGTGGAGTTAGACGTTGTTACTAACTTGGTTTTAGGTGGACCGTACAAGGAAGCTAGAGCCTGAAAGCTGAGAGAAAGGAAAATGTCTAAAATATTCAGATTTGAATAAGGATGTTGTTGCAGGGGATTATGTTAGTGATGAAATGTCAGACTTCGGAGGAAACAGACACAGTTCCTGTCTGGATATGGAGAGATACGAGGAGAGAGGGAGTTTCCAGGGTAAAGGGGAGAATGGAGATAATGTCTTTGGAAACCAAAAGAAGAGGGAATGGAATCAGTAATATAAACCTGAAATATCAGTAGAGTATCGAGGAGGAACTATTAAGAAAAAAGCTGCTTATGTATATAGATACAGTTTTGCAAATAATCCAGGGGGGGATAAAATTTAGGAACAGTGCATAAAATGTGCAGGTGAATTTGAAGAGTTTTGAATTTAGAAATGTGAAGTCCTTCACAAGTCCTCCACACCAAATAAAGATTCTAGGGCATTAAAAAAAGAAAACATTTTATATAATGAAAGGGCACTTTAGCAACAGAAATCCTGTAGGAAAGGATGGAGAAAAAATACAGATTTCCAGGAATATTTTTCTACCTATCTGCCTGTTCTTATCTGTTTCAAACTGTCATTTTCTGGACTCTTGGCACTGTTGAAAATCCTGTTCCCCCTCGGAGCATACTATTGAGAATCCATTTCCATCAAACCTTTCTGTCACTGTCTTTTCTAGATTTGGCAAAATGTAGTCATTTTCTTGTTCCTCTTCAGCCATACGTCTCTGCCTCTCACATTCCTCTATGCCATATTAGATTTTTAGTTTCCTGACCTGATGTATATAACTTCCTTCTCTCCTATATGTGTGAGCGTGAGAGCTTTACAAGACTACTCCTTTCTTATGCTGTATGAAGGTTGTTTTGACTGCATTAACTTGACAACTGTAGCCTTTTTGTCATTGTATTATAAACAGAGATTAGAGTCCCAAAGACATGTTTGGCAATGTCTTTTCTGGAATCCATGCATCAGAGTTAATGGCCAGGTTTTCCACATGGTGCATGGGAGAGAAGGGCACTGAGAAATAACATAGCCATAAGGCAGTACAGTGATTGGGAAACCTTCTATAGCCTGTAAAAATGACAACAGGTAGACACGGTTGTATCTCTCACAGACTTGAGCACCTGGGTTAGCAATGAAGTACAGTGCCTTCCTCCACTCAGGTCTCACAGCAAGTTGGAGCTGCAACATTTTGATTAGGGTGAAAGGCAGTTAAAGAGGTAGGTTAGGCAGCAGGGAGGTGTGTGTATTTGGGTGTGTGTCTGTAGGAAGACTATTACCAGGCTCTGCATGATGGTAGAATGAAGATGGGCAGAGATGTGCCCGGCATGTAATTTGCAGCATTAGCTGTATTTGTGATTGCCATTTACAAATCCGACCTGATGCAACTATGGAAGACGTTCATGTAGCAAGAGGTTTGCAGCTGAGTCTTAGCAATGTAGCTAGGATCTAGACAGGAAGGGCATCCTATCGTGCTTTTCTTATAGTGATTTCTCAAATATCTAATCCAGAAGTACAGGATGTATAGCCTCATGGGCTTGGCTCTGCAACCTCCTGTCTTTCTCCACTTACAGTGGATCTTAGCGTGTTTGTATAGCCAATAGTTTTTGAAAGGAAGTTTCAGTGTATTTTCTTATACATAACCAAATCTTAAATTCTAATATAACCTGGTACAACTGTAGTAAACATGCAGATTCTCTACTAAATGTGTAACTGTCACCTTTCCTGTGGCTTACTCGGGTCTTGGACTTAAACTGGTTGTGTACTTTTCTCTATTTGTGTAACAGCAAAAGCGGAAACTGAGGCTTTACATCTCCAACACATTTAATCCTGCAAAATCTGACGCTGATGACTCTGATGGCAGCATTGCTTCATGGGAGCTGCGAGTGGAGGGGAAGCTCCTGGATGACGTATGACTTACCTGTGCTTCACTGGGGCTGGCAAGGATCTAGAGATTGTCCTGTGGGGTGGTGGACTTTACCGGGGACATCAACTCAGACATCTCTGAATGGCAGTGTTGGCTTGTTGCTGCTGGGAAGGTGCCACGTCCAGCCAGAGTGAGGGATAAGGCCATAATGGGAATGCTGGGGAGGGGCAGGGAGGGCAGCAGGAAGTGGAGCAGACTTAAGGACAGGATAGGTACGACGAGGTGGAGAGAACAGGGCTGAGACGATTCCCTTAAAAGATATGGCAGGGTTCAGGTCACGAGAGGTGTGATAAGTCAGGACTACAGCAGGCACTGCATCTTGTGAAGAGTAGGATAATAAGGAGAAGCAAGTACTTCATATTCCTAGGGAGGACAAGAGGATGTATGAATGGTCAGAGCAAGGATGGAAGAAAAGTTTTATCATTCTGAAGTCCTCAGAAACGTCAGTGATGGATTTAGCTTTCCTCGGGGAAGGCTGGCCTTTCCTAATAAAGGTGTCACCTATTTGAATAGACTTCACAAGCGAAGTATTTGATAGGATAAACAGATGGAGAACATGCATGTACGGAGAGGGAAAGGCTTTCAAGGCACATCTGTCTGTCTGGAGGTAACTGTACATGAATCAGAATCATAATCTTGCTGGAGGATGAAGGGGTGACAAAGTGTAACATCTGGAAATTGAAGTTAGATAAATTCAGTTTAGAAATTAGGCATATATTTTAACAAAGAAAGAGATTCTTTATTGGAACAAAATAGCTTCTCAATTACTGGTAAATTTTAAATCAAAGGAGGGTGTATTTCTAAAACATTTTCTGCATTAAATAAGAAGAAATTCATTGAAATCCTGTGGACTGTATTCTATGGAAAGTCAGATTATGCGATTATAGACCTCCCAGTTTTTAATTTAGACAGTATGAGCTGTGTAGTAAACAGCAAATACTGATAATTAAATGGAAAGGCAAAATGTAAAAGGAAATACTTTTACTTAGTGTATGATTCATCTGTAAAATTTACTGTCATCTGATAGATCAGACCAAGAAATTAGCATTCATTAAAAAAAAAAAGCTGTTAAAATAAAAGGTATACAGTGGCCTTAGAATCATAGAATGGTTTGGGTTGGAAGGGACCTTCAAAGATCATCTAGTCAAACCCCCCTGCCGTGGGCAGGGACATCTTCCACTAGATCAGGTTGCTCAAAGCCCCATCCAATCTGACCTTGAACACTTCCAGGGATGAGGCATCCACAGCTTCTCTGGGCAACCTGTGCCAGTGTCTCACCACCCTCATTGTAAAAAATGTCTTTCGTATGTCCAATCTAAACCTACCATCTTTCAGTTTAAAAGCATTGCCCCTTGTCCTGTCACTACAGGCCTTGGTAAAAAGTCTGTCCCCGTCTTTCTTATAAGCCCCGTTTAAGTACTGAAAGGCCGCAATAAGGTCTCCCTGGAGCCTTCTCTTCTCCAGGCTGAACAACCCCAACTCTCTCAGCCTGTCCTCACAGGAGAAGTGTTCCAGCCCTCGGATCAATTTCGTGGCCTCCTCTGGACCCGCTCTCACAGGTGCCGTGTTCACATTACAAGCCAGTCCTTTCCAATAACATTAAGAGAGTCAGGGAAATCTTCCCTTAAGTGTGCACTGTTCCACCACTGTTGAGATTTTTGCATCTTACCCTGCATTTGTCAGAGGGAAAACTCCATTAGATTGATCACACTTGTGGTCTATATGGGAATTAATGTTCAAGAGAAAGAGGAAGCCCGAGAAGGAAGCATAGAACACAAGCTAATATATGCAGCCTTAAACATTTCTGTTTCTTCTGATTGTACAGCTCAGCAAACAGAAACGGAAGTTTTCGTCTTTTTTTAAGAGTTTGGTTATTGAACTAGACAAAGATCTTTATGGACCCGACAACCATCTTGTGGAGGTAAGAAGGTTGTGCACCCCTTGCATACAAACCTGATACTAGCACAGATAAACAGCTGTGTGCCCGTTGTCTACCTCTTTTAAGTTACCTTGCATTCATTGTCTCATTTAAGGTCTTTTCAAAGTTTTCAAAATTCCATTCTTTTTCAGAATGTTTACTAACAGAACCTATATAGTCTAAACACATAGATGTAGTAGTGATGTAGTGCACATCTTAGAACGGAATGTATGAAATGATGAAAAAAATTTTCCTCATTTTTTGTTGCATTTTTCCTAACAAGTAAAGCATGCTAACAGGAGAACAGATTGTGCAGTAAAGCTGAATTGTAAGGGCAGAGCAAGAAATTATGTGGAGGGTTTTGTTGTGTTTTTTTTTCTTAAATGGCAAGATCTTCAGAAGGCTTGTACTTGTCTAATTCTTGCATGGCATACTGTGCAAGCTGCACATCGATGGACATCAGTGAACAAAAGACTGACCGTCTTACTTGTTTTTTCCTTTGGCAGTGGCACAGAACTCCCACAACCCAGGAAACGGATGGCTTCCAGGTGAAAAGACCCGGTGATGTCAGCGTGCGGTGCACATTACTCCTCATGTTGGACTACCAGGTCAGTGCACTGCTTTTGGCATGGAAAATACAGCCATTGGGACATAGTGCAATAGAGCAAATTCATCCTGTCACATACATCAAAAAACAATATACTTGGACTCGGAATGTCACATAGTCCAGTGAGGTTAGAATGATACCAAACTGACAGATTATTTAAAATGTAAAGGGGACGCATCAAGTAAGTTTCTATTATAGTCTAGCAAAATGTTCTTGGCACTGTGATAATTAGTATTTTTATTGCACACCTGCAGAAAGAATATGCATTTCCACCTCAGGCGTCTTAGAGAATAGTCAGATAAGTTGCACATGAGTTATGTGCATGGTCCTGTACAGAAATTCAAAGGAGCGGCTTTTGCTAGTGGTACCTGAACTAGCTGTGTAGCTGTGGCAGCCTTTTTTTTTTGAGAGCAGACGACACAGCTTTCCTGGTTTGTTAAGTTTTGATTACATTGTCACCCTAATCTGGCATAAGACCACATTGCCCTGCAAGGGTTAGACTTGCCATTACTCTTAGCCTTGTTAGGCATTCCTGCTTCCTCTCTTTTGTCAGTATTAGTTCTATTGTACTAATAGCATTTGTGGGCTGAACACAAACAAGTCAGGGAACTGATCCATTTGAAAGCTATCAAAACTTACTTCCAAATCAGTTCCCTGATCCCAGTCACAGGAAACAAACAAACAAACAAACAAAAATAGGCAAAATTATTTTTGGTTATTCTGCCTTGGGAAAGAATATAAAAGAGGTTCCTGGGCAGAGTTTCAAACTGTTTTAAGCTGTTGTAAGGCTAAGCTGCTCCAAAAAACCACTTTCATTTCAGTTGTGGGTGAGCTCTGCCACAGTCTCCATTCTCTTGGCACAAACGATGGAGATTTGCAGTTGTGGAGCTCACTAATCTGACTGAAACCATCCCTGAAAGAAATGTTGCTGTCTTAAGGAAATTGATAGAAATGCACTGCTGAGAGGAGATGGAATCTCCCTTTTCGATGGCAGTTCAGTCTCAGATACATTTTTATTATATAACTTTAAGAGCTCATTCTGTGTCATTCTCTTTCCCCTGCATGCAAGTAGCATCTATCCAGGATAAAGACACTCAATTTTATGTTAACAGAGAGAAAATTTTATTAATTTTAGGGAGTGTATGAGATAACTGAAATGCTGATATAGCCACTGAGAATCTTCATTGTTAAGACAATATGATTATGTTTGTTATGCTCACCAGTGTTATAAATTTATGCTTTAAAATAGATGTTCTCTTATCCTTAACTCTTGATTTGTTATAAAGCTAGCTATGGGTGACCTAGCACCCAACAGAGTAATCCTTGCCTAATAATGTGACAAATATTAAACTTAAGTGTGGGTATACACTTGAAGAGGCACCAAATTCCAAGGTATCCAAAGAATGTATATTACTAGAGATGCAGAACGGGGTAGTTGAAGAGTTGTATCACAGAGGTCAGGAGAAGAAATATATTCCATTGATTAGTTGTGGTTGGGTAAATTTTCTGGTATGCAGCAGAATGTTGGGAACATGCCTGAAAAACAGAGTTCCAAGGTACTTTGTTGATGTGAGGCAGCTGAGCAGTTATTAGCAACAGTAGAAGCATGATCCTGACTTCATTCTATCTGTGGTTAACCTCCAGTAGGTCAGAGGAAGGACCATTCTTTTTCTTATCCCACTCCCTAAAATCAAATTATGCATCAGTGTTGACATCCTGGTTCCAGCTGGGGTAGAGTTAATTTTCTTCCTAGTAGCTGGTATAGTGCTGTGTATCGGATTTAGGATGAGAATAATGTTGATAACACACTGATGTTTTCGTTGTTGCTAAGTAATGTTTACACTAGTCAAGGACTTTTCAGCTTCCCATGCTCTGCCAGGTGCACAAGAAGCTGGGAGGGGGCACAGCCAAACTGGCCAAAGCGTTATTCCATACCATATGACATCAGGCTCAGTATATAAACTGGGGGTAGTTGGCAGCGATTGCTTCTCGGGGACTGGCTGGGCATTGGTTGGAGGGTGGTGAGCGGTTGTATCACTTGTGTGGGGTTTTTTTTGTTTTTCCCTGGGTTTTGTTCCTCTCTCTCTCTTTTGTTATTTCCCTTTTCATTACTATTATTATTATTATTATTATTATTATTATTATTATTATTATTATTATTTCAATTATTAAACTGTTCTTATCTCAGCCCATGAGTTTTCTTACTTGTGCTTTTCAGATTCTCTCCCCCATCCCACTGGGAGCAGGGAGGGTGAGCAAGCAGCTGTGTGGTGCTTAGTTGCTGACTGGGGTTAAACCACGACAGCTGAGAAGGAAAATTCTTTCCTGAGTCTGCATGCAAGTTGTTATTATCTAAAGCATGTGATACAGATAGTCTGTGTGCATAGCACATGTAGAGTGTCCCTCTTTCTTTTCAAACTCTAGACATAGTTCTTCCAGAGCACCAACAGTGGTACACATCTGAGCAACCTGTATTTTTGCAATCTCTGCCATTGAATGGGGTGCTTCTCCTGAGGATCAGAGTTCCTTGAGAATTAAAGCTGAAAAATCATACCTGTGTATGTGTCTGCTTTTCTCTCTATTGCCATCTCCTTCTCCTTCTTTTTCTGTTACAGCCTCCACAGTTTAAACTGGACCCACGATTAGCCCGTTTGCTGGGGATACACACGCAGACCCGATCAGCCATCATCCAGGCTCTCTGGCAGTACATCAAAACAAATAAGCTGCAAGACTCCCATGATAAGGAATACATTAACTGCGACAAGTACTTCCAGCAGGTAACTCTTTTTTGGACACAGTAGCTCTTTAGAGACAAACTATAATATCCATCTGCAAATTTTGGATAGATGAAAAATTACTGATTTTTATCTTCCCTTAATGATTTGCGGTGTCTTCAGTACTGAATGGCTTTCAACAGTCACTACAACTAACATAATAAGCACCCTCCCCATGTGCCAGTGTTGTCACAAAACTACGTCTGGTGGTTCAGCGCTCCCCCGTAAGTTGTGGTCTTTCCAGAAAGGAGGACTTTTAATTGTTTCACTGTATTGATTTACTGTTTTTTTTTTCCCCTGATGTATCATTTTGTACTAAGAAACATGAAATAATCTGCTGATTCTTATTGTCAAATCATATGTAGACCTGTTTTCTTCCCTCCTCTTTCCCTGTTTATGAAGGGCAGAAGACATGGAAGATATAATTAGAAAAGCTATTTTTTCCTAAGTCTGCTTCAGATTATAAAATACCCTCAATGCTCTGCATGATGTTTTGAAAGTAGCATGTCAAGACTTTTTGTCTTTCACAATGACCTCTAGAATTAATGAAGAAGGCCACTTAAAGGCATCTCCACCTTTTCTGTAAATATGTTTATATTTATTTTGTAAAGGTAACGTTATCTGAGCTATCACTATCTTAATTGGCTTTGTTTTGTTTTTCTGTAGCTTCAGGCTTACCTAATTTATTTTGAAAGTAACTGAAGGTAGGGTTTGTGACATACTCCTGTTTAGGGAAAGTACTGGCAGTTATAATAAATGAATAAAGTTTTAATGAGCATTGAAAGTAAATGTCGCAATGAAAGTTGTGTCTTAGTTTTCTTTTTAAGCTTTTATTTCCTGTTATTTAATTTGCCCTACAATGGTTTAAAGTGACCAATGCCTGAAATAAACTTCAGGGCAGCACTGGGTTTTTCCACATTTGAAAATAAAAAATACAACAAAATAATTGTGAGATTCATGGGTATTTTTGGGAGTATAGAACCAAAGTGGCCTGGATTATATAGTCACTCTCTTGGTTTTTTGTTTTTTGCTTTTTGGGTTTTTTTTTGAGAATTACAGCATGTGGTCTTCTTCATATATAGTGAAAATCCCATCTTAAAACCACATAAGAATTTTTAGCAAAATTACAAAGCTGTTCGCTCTGTTGCTTAGATGATTTGATTTCCATTCTCTATTTATCTATAGCCAATTTAGACTCCATTTTGTTTGTGTCAGCCCGAAGACGAAATGGAAAAGGGGAAGTGAAAAAGATTTGAAAAATCATGAGCAGAATGGAAAAGGTGAACAAGGAGTAATTATTGTTTATTTTGGTACATAATTAGAGGCCATCAACTGAAACTGGCAGGTAGCAAATTAAAAACAAACAAAAGGAATCGAGCGTAGTTAAACTTTGGAACTCCTTGCAGTAGGACATTACAAATGCTAAAAGTGTATATTGCTTCCAAAAGTGACAAACCAATGGCAAAAAATCTTGGGCTGTTAAAAATGCAAGGTAATTGCAAAGCTGTGGAGATTCGGAGAGGTTTTTTTTTGAAGGACCAGTATATGTTTCTCCTGTTCTTACATTTTTCCTTTAGTATCCACTTTTGGCCACTGTCAAGGGCAGGAGAGTGTGGTAGATGTGTAGTAGATCCTTTGTGTGATCCAGTACAGCAGTTCATACCTTACTTATGGTAAGCAGGAGGGCCTTCTCACTTGTATTTATTTTAATTTTCAGTTTAAGAACTTTGCTAGAATAAGAACTTGCTGGAGCCATCTTCTCTTTGTGTATCTCATCAGAGGCTTACTAGCTCATAGGTCTCCTTTGTGTTAGAACGCTTCAGGAATACCATCAGACCTGATAATTGGCTTCCCATCCTCAGAAGATTAGTCAGATGAGAGAGTTGAAAAGTAGCGGATTCCTTTTCTAGGAGACTGAACCTTATTCCCTGCAAGAGCTAGCTAATCTGGAATAGTTTCATAAGAATGCAGTAGTTGCATAGATTTAAATAATAAATGGGATTGATTTGAGTGTTTCCGTTTTCCTTAGGTCTCTGGCAAAATTGTCCTATGTAGCTGATCTTGCTTTCAAAACTGATATTAGTACTTAGGAAAATGAATCCTATTAAATCAAATGAAACATTTCATTATGAGTTTTTTGGTTTTTCACCCTAATATTCTAGGATTGAGATATGGAGTGTAAAGGAATTGGGTTAGGAATGCCTTCCAGTCTGATGGTATTTCTGTAGACTATATAGTTTTAGGCATGTAACTCCTGATGAAAATCATGGTCATAGCTGGAAGTGCACAGATCACTTAGGGGAGCAGTACATAACATATCAGCATCTCTAGCATTCCCTTTTAGATACCAGTTTTCTCATTTGGTATGCCAGCTTTTCTAAATCCTATGCTGGTGTGCTTGTGGTTATATCTAATTACGCAATACAGTCCAGACTAAAAAATTATCACTGAATGAGTTACCTCACACACCAGAATTACTATGGCCATATAGGCTTTCAGAGCCAGTGGTTATAAGTTTAGATGATTAACTCCAGTCAAGTAGGAATGTGAGAAGCTTTAGGAAAATTCCATCTAGCCTTAGTTTCCAGTCTCCCACCCCTTCTCTCGCTATTGTGTGTCCTTGCTCTCTTTTCCCTTCTTAAAGCTGTCATCTCTTGGGCATCCACATTAGGAGTTTGACATGAGTGTGGAGCCAGTGGTGACAGCAGATTGGATGGAGCTTGGTATGCAAAGATTTTGAGTGGGAATTCCACAGTCATCTCTATCAAGTATCAGAATTCAGAACTGAAATAAAGAGTGAGTTGCAGACTCAGTAGATTTGGTTACTTCCTTGCTCTTTAGAAACTAGCTGGCTGAATTCCTGGATGCAGGTAAGTCCAGCAAATTAGACAGATTTTAGACTTGATGAAGAAGGATCCTTTTCTGTTTAGAAACACTGTTTACATCAGCTGGGAGATTTGAAATCCACTGTGTTACAAGCAAAAGCAAGGAAAAAGGTCCAAAGGTATTTCAAAAGCCAGAGCTGGCTTCTAGGTATTTCTGCTACCAAATTTCCTCACTCGAGAAAATGATGGATTTCAGAAGATACTCTGTCTGAGGAACCACAGCATCCTAGTTGAACAGTCTGACTTTGTATGCCCATTCTACAACCTGATAGTCCATTCTTTTCAACCCTGCCTGCATCCTTTGTCTCTAGAGCTGCAAAGCATGTTTCTTTTTATAGATACAATACTACAAGTAGTATCTCTCTTCTATCAGGTAGAAATAGTTTCCCTAAGAGGCATTTGCATTTGCATAGGCCTCAACATTTTTACAAATTGCCTCCATGTAATGGCACGTTTTAAGGCAAATGTTAATATATAGATGTTAATATGTTAATATATAGATGATATTATATAGATATTATATAGATATTATATAGATATATAATATGTTAAATGTTAATATATAGATGTTAATATAGATGTTAAAATGTTAATATATAGTTTGGGATTTTTTAAAGTCAGTTTAAATGGAATATCTGTAGAGAAAAGCCAATTCACCTGTTCAGAACATTAAAAATCCCAGTAGGAAAAAAAGGCTGTAATAATTATATTTCTGAAAACTCCAGGTGTAAGGAGTAGTTCTGGATTCACGGCAACGCACTGCAGTTACTCACAAAAAATTTCCAAAACCTACAGATTTTGATCCTTTCCAAAAGATTTTTTTTTTTTTTTTCTGAATTCAATACATATTTAGCTTCTGGACCATAGCAAAGAGAAGGTAACCATGAGATGTTGATTGGAAAGGAGTGGAACCGTTCCAAGAGGCTATTTAGGTTTTGGTTAAAAATAAGTAAAACCATGTTGACTTTTTTTTCCCTTAATCTTTTTTAAAAAAAAATTGCAAATGGTTTTAAAATCCAGAAATGTTTTCTTGTATTTTTCTTTAGCACAAAATATTGCAAGAAACATGCCTTGAAAAAAAAGCAAACTGTTTTTGTATTTCCTCTGATTAAAAAGAAATGGTTTTCTTTATGATATGCTGCTGAAAACCCTTAGTGAGAGAGGAAGTGTTCACTTCTCTCCCATCATTGATACAGTTGATCCTGATGTCCCATTAAAGTGGCCTGTGCCCTTTAAGCAGCTAGACCAAAAATGTGACACCTGAAATTGTCGTCATCTGATGCATCTGTCAGCTAGCCCAGATTGTAAGTACAGCAACAATTTGCAGGGACAGAAGTGACCAAAAATTTATTCTGTGCAAGGAGCCAGAATCAGGAGCTTTCAAAATCACCTTACTTTTGCTTACTTCCTCATTTAATTGCAAGTTAGGTTTTGGACAAGGATAACATGCTTTATTGTATTCCAGATCTTTGACTGTCCACGGCTAAAGTTTTCTGAAATTCCTCAGAGACTCACTAACCTGCTGCTGCCACCAGACCCTATAGTGATAAATCATATCATCAGGTAAGTTGGTCAGTCAGCTCAGCACTGTCATGTGCAAAACACTCGCTATATAAAATACAGAAACAACTACAGTAGCAGGGACCAGAATCCAGTTTTTATAACTTCCAGGTGAGTACCATGGACTTGGTTGTGTGTTCATTCTCTGTGTCATTCTGGTCTATACAATTCTGAATTATTTTCAATAGAATGCCACCAATTCTCTAGGAGTATGCAAAACTTCTTATCATTTTTATCGCTACTAGAATACCATTGAGAGAGTTGGTCAGGTTTCTTTCCTAAGGGGAGAGCAACGAGAGTTTGAATCCACTTAGAGAGGAAAAAAAGGAGTTGAAGTAAGATATTGTACACCATGGGCAATCATTCTAATCACTGAGTTATTATGTAAAATGTACAACAGTATTAAGTTTCAAATACAGTGACCAGTCCATGCATGCTTTGTTGGGATTGGGTCAGCTGTTTGACTGCTAGTCTTATTCTAAGAATGCCAACTAGTCAGAGATCTCAAGAGATTTACAATAAGGAATGCCTAGATTCAGAGAAGGCCATTGCGACCAAGATACTGAGCTTCTGGCATCCTTGTCAAAACAGATGTATTTCTGGCATAGTAGATGAAATACAACTTTCAGCTATCTAGGGCACTTCCAGCACATTCCATATTTAAGTGACAATGGCGGGGGGGGGGATATAAAGAGAATTTTGGGGATTGCAACCTTGCTGTTAAGATATTTCAGTCTTTCCCAACTTCCTTTGTGGTCCTGGTCAAAACTCTGATTCTGGGTGTTAAAACATTATTGGTAATTGAGAGTAGTGATTTGATTTCCTACAGAATATTGACAACAAATATTTCTGAATATGCTTAAAATTGGGTTCTTTATTTTAAATTTATAATATATGTGATAAGAAGTTGAAATATTACACAGCCTATCAAAATAAAATTTGCTTTTCAATTCATTTGAATATATAAACCAGAGTAATCAAAAAGCAGCTTGACTACCATGCAGATTGATAGCTGTGTATATACTGTCATTGAAGACAAGTCAGTGACCTGTTGATGGACCGAAAAAAGCTGAGGTCCTCAGAGATATATAGTCATTCTCTTGGAGAAAAATGACAAGGAACTGAGGGTTATGTTTCCAGGGGCAGAGAGATGGCAAAGAGGTTCTGGAGGCAGTATATTTTCTGTTAGATACAAGCTAAAGAGCAGGACCTTGTGTATAGTAGCATTCTCTGATACACTGTGTGCACCACACAGCACCTGACAGCATTAGATTGCACTGACATAATGCTGTGGAAAGGGGAAGTATTAATTTCCTGAGAATAGGGAATACTTTTGCAATAGGGTCTTTACAGTGTTAAGCTAAGCTAAAATAAATCTGGAAGTCTGGCACTGAATTTAAAGGAAGTAAGTAATTTGTAGTCTCACAACATCACAGAATAATGTACAGTAGAAGGGATCGCTGGTGGTCATCTAGAGCTCCCCCCTCCCAACTCAAAGCAGGTTCAAATTATATCAGGATGCTTAGGGGCCTAGTCCAGTTGAGCTTTAAACAGACTCTCACAGACCCTCTGCCCTGCCCCCCAGCATTCAATTTTTAAGAGTGAATGTAGTCAACTACTGAAACAATTTGCCAGCTGCTTGTGGTTTAACCCCAGCCGGCAGCTAAGCACCACATAGCTGCTCGCTCACTCTCCCCCAGCAGTGTGGGGGAAGAGAATTGGAAGGGTGAAAGTGAGAAAACTTGTGGGTTGAGATAAAAACAGTTTAATAACTGAAATAAAATGTAACAACAACAACAATTTAAAAAATTGTAATGAAAAGGAAAATAACAAAGAGAAAGAAATAAAACCCAAGAAAGACAAGTAATGCAAATGAAAACAATTGCTCACCACCAACTGACTGGTGCCCAGCAAGTCTCCGAGCAGTGCCCCCCTGCAGTTTATTGCTGAGCATGACGTCATATGGTCTGGAATATCCCTTTGGTCAGCTGGGGTCAGCTGTCCCGGCTGTGTCCCCTCCCAACTTCTTGTGCACCCCCAGCCTACTTGCTGGTGGGGTGGCGTGAGAAGCAGAAAAGGCCTTGACTTTGTGTAAGCACTGCTCAGCAATAACAAAAACATCCCTGTGTTATCAAGACTGTTTCCAGCAC
Organism: Ciconia boyciana; assembly: GCF_034638445.1. Classification (NCBI taxonomy): domain Eukaryota; kingdom Metazoa; phylum Chordata; class Aves; order Ciconiiformes; family Ciconiidae; genus Ciconia; species Ciconia boyciana. The sequence goes on from NC_132935.1 coordinate 169,346,149, forward strand.
AAATCCAAAACACAGCCCCATACTAGCCACTGTGAAGAAAATTAACTCTAGCCTAGCCAAAATCAGCAGACCTCTACAGGGAATTTTTCATCACTAGTGATTTTAAATATATGTGCTCTTAATTCAGGTAAATCCTCAGGCCTGTCTTTCACAAGAAGGTCAACTAGATCACAGTTATTCATTCTAGTTTTAGAGTATGTGCACAGAGACTAAAATGTGAAGTATTCTAAACTCATGCTAGAAATAATAGTATTTTAGAACCACTCTTCAGACACCAACCACACCCCCTTTTTGAAAAAGAAAACAAAAAATGCAGTGGGGTTGAAGTGGAAATGAAATAGAGATGAACAGAAAGCCTCTAATCTTGGTAAATATTTTAAATATTAGGTAGACTCAAAGAGAATGCAGAATGCAATTAAAAAATACAGAGTGTATAATAGTTTCTGATCTCTGCGATACCGAATGCACGAAATTTAAAACTGGTAGGAGTCAAATCTTACCTGAGCTCAAGCTGGAGCTGGAGCTTTGCTTGACTTGCACTCATTATTGCAGCTGACACACCTGAAATGAGAGGTATAAAGAGAAACATCTGTGGGATTTCCCATTTCTGCAAAGAAGCAGCCATCTCCTACGCTATTAACATTACCCAAGTAGACTACAAAGCATAGCTCTCCAATATTCTCCTATTGCCAATAGGTTAGCTCTTCATTTCCCCCTTTTGACTACCATAATGATTTAAAAAAAAAAAGTTCCTTATACTGAGTCAATTGCCCGTGTTGCAGTGAGTTTCTGTTGCCTCTCATCCTATTGTTGTGCCCCTCCAAGAGGAGGCTGGCTCTGTCTTTTCTTCACCATCCCGTACGGCAGTTGCACTCACCAATAGGATCTCCCTTTCCCCTTCTCTTCTCAAGGCTGGACAAACCCAGCTCTTGCAGCTTCTCTTGGTAGGCATGTGCTCCAGCCCCCAGACATACTGGTGGTCCTCTGCGGGCCTCGCTCCAGAATGTCATGTCTTTCTGGTCCTGTGCCCAGAAGTCCAGATGCAGTTTCACAAGCGTGGCATAGCAAGGAGTAGCCTCTTTCCTTGGCTTGATGCCAACGCTTATGCTAATACAGCCCATTTTGCAGTTGACCTTTGTCACGGCTGGCTTACCTCACAGACTCATTCTCCGCTTGTTGTCCATGAGGACACCCAGGCCCACTCCTGCAAAGCTGCTTTCTACCCAGTTGATGCCCACCTGTACCACTGTATGGTGTCATTCTATCCCAGGAGGCAAAGACAACACTGGGAACCTCAGCCTTTTCCAAGGCTTTTGACATGAACGACAGAAGCAGACCCAGGCCCGGGCTTCCCTTAGTCTTCCTTCTGCTGCTGATCCGCTTGCAGAAGGCCACAGCATCACAGAATCTCAGAATGGTTGAAGTTGGAAGGGACCTCTGGAGATCATGTAGTCAAATGCCCTCCCCTGCTTAAGCACAGCCACCTGTAGCTGGTTGGCCAGGACCGTGTCCAGATCGCTTTTGAATATCTCCAATGTGGGAGACTCCACAACCTCTCTGAGAAACCTGTGCCAGTGCTTGGTCACCCTTACAGTAAAAAAGTGTTTCCTCGTGTTCAGACAGAGCCTCCTGTGTTTCAGTTTGCACCCATTGCCTCTTGTCCTCTCACTGGGTACCCCTGAAAAGATCCTGGCTCCATCTTCTTTAAACTCTCCCTTCAGGTACTGGTAAGTTCCCTCCCCCTCCCCCCCAAGCCTTCTGTTCTCGAGGCTGAACAGTCCCAGATCTCTCAGCCTCTCCTCATGTATGAGGTGCTCCAATGCCATAATCATCTTCATGGACCTCCGTGGAACTCTTTCCGGTAGCTCCATATCTCTCTTGTACTGGGAAGCCCAGCACTGAACAACACAGTACTCCAGGTGTGGCCTCACCAGTGCTGAGTATAGAGAAGGATCACCTCCTGCTAGCAACACTCCTAATGTAAATCCATCCATGGAAGTTCTTCTGCTCCCCCGAGTCTAACAATCTCAATTAGATCCAGAGCCAATTTTTTTACTACCTATAGCAGATGCACACAACCTAGACATTTCAAAAACAGTGTTGAGAAGCCAGAATTTTCATATTACAAGTGACAATGACTGAAGTCTAATTTACCAACTACTGGGCTGAAAAACTGTTTTCTTGCTAAGAAAATTTAGTCGAAAGATAAAGTAAATGCTAAGTCTAAATCCCAACAAATTAAATATAAAGTTAGGATAGGACAAGCCAAAGAATAATACTCATATTTAGCTTGTTAAAGATGAAAAAGAAAATATTAAGATTGGTTGAAATATATTGGAAGTAGGAAGCCTACTATTGAAACTGAGAAATTAATAAGGTTTAAAAAGAATGTTCTTGGAAGACAATCAGCTGCTTAAAGTCAGATAAGAAAATAAAAATTCATTCTTTTAATCAATGTTAACTTTAGAGATTAGGGAAGGTCCCATACCTGTGCCATACGGGTTTTGGATGGCAGGTGGAAAGGGAGGGTGTATCTGAAAAACTTTAGCACACTAAGGTATCAAATAGAAATGAATTTAACACACACTAAATGAGGAGTTGTAAATGGTTTTTCATGCAGGACTCTCATTAAATTGCTTAACTACCAAGTACTGTCCCTTTATACTTGGCACTGGTGAGGCCGCAACTCGAATACTGTATTCAGTTTGGGGCCCCTCACTACAAGAGAGACATTGAGGGGCTGGAGCGTGTCCAGAGAAGGGCAACGAAGCTGGGGAAGGGTCTGGAGCACAAGTCTGATGGGGAGCGGCTGAGGGAACTGGGGTTGTTCAGCCTGGAGAAAAGGAAGCTCAGGGGAGACCTTATCGCTCTCTACAACTGCCTGAAAGAACGCTTTAGCGAGGTGGGGGTCGGTCTCTTCTCCCAAGCCATAGGACAAGAGGAAACGGCCTCAAGTTGCACCACGGGAGGTTTAGATTGGGTATTAGGAAAAATTCCTTCACCGAAAGGGTTGTCAGTCATTGGAACAGGCTGCCCAGGGAAGTGGTGGAGTCACCATCCCTGGAGGTATCTAAAAGATGCGTAGACGTGGCACTTAGGGGTATGGTTTAGTGGTGGACTTGGCAGTGTTAGGTTTATGGTTGGACTCAATGATCTTAAGGGTCTCTTCCAACCTAAATGATTCTATGATTCTATACAATGTGTTACCTATTACTGAAATCTCCTTCAGTACCAGAGTGGTGGTAAATAGTTAACATGATGCCAAAAACATACCAGGACCAATCCTGGATATTGAAAGCCAATTGGTACTAACTGTAGTAGAGAATGGAGTTAATAGACATGTGATATATTGGGGAAGAGTCAATACAGCTTCTGTAACAGGAAGGCATGACTGGCTATATTCTTTGAAGAATTAAGCAGGCAACGTTACAAAGAAAGTAGTGGTCCCCAAATTCACTGCTACCTCTTAAAAAGTAGCTAGGAATCATTACAATGCTGCATAGCTGCCGACACAATTACAGTGCTAGGAATTATTAGAGAAGGAACTGAGAACCAAATAAATAAATGTCATTATGTGCTCACATCCAGAATGGTAGTGTACAGTTCTACTTACCCTATCTCAAAAAAGATGCAGTTGAGCAGAGGCCATACCAGTATGGTATTTACCACTGGGGATTGCTTTGGAGGCCAGAGTTATAACAGGTCTCAGGAAGATGTTAGACAATTTAATGAAGACTATGTCCATTAGCAGCTATTAAAGTTGATGGTCTGGACAAAACCTCCATCTCAAAAGTCTCTGAATTCTGACTGATGAAAGATGAGAGGATATACTAGGATATACAAATATATAAATATACCCTGTTCCTCACAGCATCTGCAACAGGCTTTATCAAAGAATGTATTCTGGGCTGGATGGATATTTATTCTGATTCATTATGGCAGTTCTCATGATCTTCTGTTATACTCTCCATAGCGTTGACCCCAACGATCAGAAGAAGACGGCTTGTTATGACATAGATGTAGAAGTTGAAGACCCATTAAAGGGACAGATGAGTAGTTTTCTTCTCTCAACAGCTAACCAACAGGAGATTACAGCATTGGACAACAAGGTACTAGCCCAGGAGTAAAGTATCACATGGCATACACTCATTGTGTATCTTCATGTGGGTTTGGTGTCACACATCAAAGACAGTAATGTTGTGAGACAGGTACTTCTCAATTGGATGTGCTTTCAAGGGATGAATCAGCCACATGCAATGGGAATACAGAGGGGTGAGTGGCATTCCCGCGTAGGATTTGATCGAGGGCCTGACACAGTTGTCGAGGTGATAGAAGCAGAGTTTCACAGGTAGTATAATGAGTCCCCTAGTATTCAAGAATCATCTGAACTGTTTGACTATAACTGGTTATTGAGAGGTCATGGTATCTTGTTAAATTGCTATAAGGCAAAGCTAAGAGAATGTCATACTCCAGATGTGTTTTGTGCATGCATGGTTGCAGAACAGCTCTCTGCAGTAGGTGCAAATATGGAAAATGCATGGCAGAAAAATCACCTGGAGCAGTTTGACAGACTTGTTTTCAGTGAAGGAGGATCATGCACACTTCAGATAATAGTATCTGTCTTAACAGCAGTGGTGAGCTCTGCAGGCTTTATTAGAGGTTCATGTCATGGGGACTGTTAGCTAGCTTTTGGCACATGTGTAAATGGCTGATTTGGCTTGGTAAGGGATAAACAAAAGTGACTTCTCAGAGCAAGGGAAGAAGAAGAGGTGTGACATCACGGACCAGAGATGATTTATGTGACATACAGTCAGGCCCAGCTTCTGTTTGTTTACCTCTAATACAAACAAATATGTTAAACTCTGGTCTTCATGCAATTTTAAAGGGGGTTGGGACACTAGCAGTCCTATGGATTCTGGTAACTGTTGCAGCATCTTTTGTTTTATGGCTCTCAAGAAAGGTCCTTTTCAGCAGGGCAGCTGCTCAGCCAGTTGGTTCCCAGCCTATACAGGCTTGCATGCAGCATGCATAGGATTATTTTGTTTCCAGTCCAGCTCACCTTTTCCCATGTCGCTATCACCTCTTTTTTGAGCGTTTGCTACAGCAGAGGGCAAGCTGTGATTAGTGAAGTTACTGAGGTCACTTCTGGGTAAACAGGCATTGACTGCTGCATTGTTGTCATCGATACCATTTATTGCTATGCTGCCACAGAGTCCTCTAGTGGAAACCCGGTGCATGCCAGCAGAATTCTCTTCAGCATGGCTACATCATTTTCCCAAATAAGGAATGATTTTAAGTTGACAGCAGCTCTCTTCTGTTAACATACCATATAGTTGTGCCTACACTAGTGGCCTTGATGGCATAGCCAGATCAGGGGAGGATTATTTTCTCCCATGTACCTGGCCACGTTAGCTGTTTTGGCAAAATAGATGTATACATGAAGTTAAACAAGATAGGTTTACAATCTCAGACTAGAATTTTAGAGGAACAGGGTAGCAAAAGTGTGCTTTTCTGTGTGTGTGTATGTGCAAATGATTCATTAACTGTCTTCCTCTTGATCATACTTGATTTTGTTATCCAGGATGATTATAGGACCTTGACTTCTCTTTGGAGTCTTCATTCTTCCCTGTTGGTTAATGCTCATTTCTTTCATAATATTGCTGAAGATAATGACTCATTTTCTATAAACCTTCCATACTCCTGATTTCTCATTGTTCACATTCCTGTTCTTTTTGCAGCCACTGTGACTTTAATAGGCTTTCTCATAAGAAAAAGTCTAGAAGTCATGACTGTTATGCAAGTTCATTTAACATGGACTTGATCAGGCAATCACTAGAAATTTTAAGGATCACAGCAGGGTATTGAAGATATGATGATGATTAACCAGGGGAATAACTCCTTTCTTGCATTGGGCACTGTTTAAAGACATATTTATATAGCACCTTTCCTGAAAAATCCCAGACTTGGCAGAAAGACTGATTATACACAGGAAATTACTACATTGTACAGTGACATGACTTAGCTCTTCAGTATTGTATATAGCATGCCATCCAGCCATTCAATGCAGGAAGTGAAGAAGAATCCTGTACATACTTGTATTGCAGAAGTACAAGTGAAACCAAAATGTAATCGCAGGATTGCGGTTAACTCCCTCTTCGAAGGGAAAAAGCCATAGAAACCTGCACAAGTCTGCAGTGTAGAATTATCACCTTTGTACATTACAAGAAGTACAAAGATGCTAATGGGGCTGACCTCAGGGTCACTGGAGCACGGGAGGAATTAAGTAACATCTGCTTTGTTTTTTTCTGTCAGATTCATGAGACAATTGAGTCCATAAATCAGTTAAAAATACAACGTGATTTCATGCTGAGTTTCTCCAAAGATCCCAAAGGATACATCCAAGACCTTCTCCGGTCCCAGAGTAGGGATCTTAAGGTGAGCTAAGGTTTGAAGAAGAATGAATAGTGGAACCAGAATGTAAGAATTTTATCTAAATATATATAGAATGTATAGCTAAACCATCCAGGATGGAAAACTGGTGGAAGACAGACAATGAGTGGAATACTGCAATCCCAGAGCAGACTATGCAGGAAAGACAGTTTAGGCTGTATTCCAGTTCCAGTGGAACAGCGGTGCTTAATGGGGGTGGTAGGTGAATTTGTGGTCAGACAGTAAGATCAAAGTGCAGAGCTGTGTTGGTGTACTCCGTAAAATTAAAGCTATATAAAACTCAGCAAGAGCGTTCTACAGTACAATAATACAATTTGGGTGTTTTGTTAGTTCATAATTTAATCTTATTTAAGAAATAGGCAGATTAAATATCAGCTGCCTTTAAGCTTAGCTTTGAGATACCCAAGAAATGGAATGTAAAGAAGTTCAGTTGTTTGCCAGCAAAAATGAATAATTCGTTCCTCATAAAGTTTCACACTTTGTGTCTTTAACTCAGACACCTCAAAACCAGTTGTATTAATGAATTCATGAAATTCTTTTAATAAAATCGTTGTGTCTTTCAAATAGAAATGTCTAGTTTGTAGTCCATAGTCTTCCAAAAATCTACTGTTAAGGTTATGTTTTTTATTATTATTATTTATATTGTATTCAAAAGGGGACAGGCATCTGAAAGAATGTTTAAATAAAGCAGCCTTTAGCTTGAAGAGCTTACAAAGTAAGGTGTTGTGGAGCTTCTCTAGCTGCATACATAGAACAGTTGTTCAGTGTTCTCCCTGACTGACCCAGTCCCATAAGGGGCCTTTTCTATAATGTTCTGCCCTGCTGGCATCAGAATTGTGATTGCACAATACTACTCTGCAAAAGATGCTAGTAATTTTATATTTACCCTTGATTCTGTAATGCTGGAGACAGTCATCAGGATTTTATTTTTTATGGAATCATAGAATCATAGAATGGTTTGGGCTGGAAGGGGCCTTCAAAGATCACCTAGTCCAACTCCCCTGCTGTGGGCAGGGACATCTTTCACTAGATCAGGTTGCTCAAAGCCCCATCCAATCTGACCTTGAACACTTCCAGGGATGAGGCATCCACAGCTTCTCTGGGCAACCTGTGCCAGTGTCTCACCACCCTCATCGTAAAAAAAGTCTTCCTTATATCTAATCTAAACCTACCCTCTTTCAGTTTAAAAGCGTTGCCCCTTGTCCTGTCACTACAGGCCTTGGTAAAAAGTCTGTCCCCATCTTTCTCATAAGCCCCATTTAAGTACTGAAAGGCCGCAATAAGGTCTCCCTGGAGCCTTCTCTTCTGCAGGCTGAACAACCCCAACTCTCTCATCTTCTTTTCATAGGAGAGGTGTTCCAGCCCTCTGACCATTTTCGTGGCCTCCTCTGGAGCTGCTCCAACAGGTCCATGTCCTTCTTGCACTGTGGACCCCACAGCTGGATGCAGTGCTCCGGGGGGGTCTCACGAGAGCAGAGCAGAGGGGCACAATCCCCTCCCTCAACCTGCTGGCCATGCTTCTTTTGATGCAGCCCAGGATACAATTGGCTTTCTGGGCTGCAAGCGCACATTGCCGACTCAGATCTAATTTCTTGTCCACCAGTATCCCCAAATCCTTCTCTGCAGGGCTGCTCTCAATCCATTCAACCTTCTGTCTGTATTGATACTGAGGATTGCCCCAACGCAGGTGATGACATCAGTTGCTCTTCCCTAATGCAGTCACTCCATCATGGAAGGCCACTAGATTAGTCACACACGATTTGCCTTTGGTGAAGCCATGTTGGCTGTCTTTAATCACCTCCCTGCCTTCTGTATGTGCCGACATGTCTTCCAGGAGGGTCTGTTTCATAATCTTACTGGGCACAGAGGTGAGGCTGACTGGTTGGTAGTTCCCAGGGTCCTCCTTTTTACCCTTTTTAAAAATGGGTGTGATGTTTCCCTTTTTCTAGTCACTGGGGACTTCGCCTGACTGCCGTGACTTTTCAAATATGTTGGAGAGTGGCTTAGTGACTACATCAGCCAGTTTCCTTAGGACCCTGGCATGCATTTTGTTGGGCCCCATCGACTTGTGTATGTTCAAGTTCCTCAGATAGCCTCAAACCTGATCTTCTACAAAGGGAGGGACTTCTTTCCCCCTTGAGGTTCAGGGGCTTGAGCAATGTGGGAAAAGAGATTACCATTGAAAACTGAGGCAAAAAAATTTGTTGATTAATTTAGCCTTTTCTGTATTGGTTGTCACCAGTTCTCCTGTCTTATTTACTGGAGGGGCATACATTTTCTTTAATCTTCCTTTTCTGGCCAACGTACCTGTGAAAGCCCTTCTTATTATTCTTCGCATCTCTTGCCAAATTCAGCTCCAGCTGTGCCTTAGCTTTCCTGAGCCCATCCCTACATATCGGGGCAGCATCCCTATATTCTTCCAAAGATACATGCCCCTGGTTCCACTGCCTGTGCATTTCTTTCTTACACTTTAGTTAGACCAGGCGGTCCTTACTGAGCCATGCCAGTCTCCTGCCTTCCTTGCCCACTTTCTTACACCTGGGAATTTAGAGCTCTTTCACTCTAAGAAAAACGTCCTTAAAGAGCTGCCAGCTCTGTTCAGCTCCTTTGTCCCTAAGGGCAGTTTTCCAGGTGGTCCCATCCACTAATTCCTTAAACAACTTGTTGTTTTTTTTCAAATCTTGCTTTCTTGGCAGTTGTGTAGAGACTGAAAAATCAGCTCAGGACTTTGGCCATTTTGGAATTACTAGGGTTTTCTGTTCCTCGCGTTTCAATAGAGTTATTTTTCCTTAATGCTTTCCCCATCAGAACTTTCCTTGAAATCAAGGTAAGATATGCTTTGAGGTAAGGGCAATGCTGGTATAGAGTTGTGCCTCAATCTGATGTGAATACCTTAAAAATTGCAAATTGTAACCCTGTGTATGGGTAACTACTGAGGTTCTTTGGATATGTAGGCTAATAAAATATACAGTGCTGGGGAACTTTTCCTGGCCACTGGAACTAAACTGTCCATGCTGTTAAATTGTTAGAGATCGTGGCGCTTAGCCTGGGCAACTACTGACGCCCAGAATTATTCCTTGGCACAGTTGAGGAGCAAAGGCTGGGAGCTGTTCACAGTTCACAGTTTGTATGCGACCATCTTGTTTTGGTAGTAAGCACACATGGCATTCATTGTCCATTTGCCTTGGGCTTAGAGAACAGTCCTGAACATTTTTAATGTAGCAATGCAGATAAATTTTGAGTCTAGGTAAATCTGAATGTTTCTCTACATGGTAGAAGAGCTATAGTGAAAAATGTTTTTATTTTTGTCACAGGTGATGACTGATGTAGTTGGAAACCCAGAGGAAGAACGCAGAGCTGAATTTTATCACGAGCCATGGTCTCAAGAGGCTGTGAGCAGATATTTCTACTGCAAGGTATGAAGGAATTATCCACAGTGATGGCTTGTAAATGAATCTTCCTGCCACTGAACAATGGAATCTGCTGAACTGTACAGTTTCTCTTTTTATTTCAGATCCAGCAGCGCCGGCAGGAACTGGAACAATCTCTGGGAGTGCGCAACACATAAGTACTGCTCACAAGATCCCATTGGCATCATGACCACCAAACCAGTGGACTTTTCAGTGTTACTTAGCTCACTGTTACACATGGACCTGCTTCCTGACTGGATGAGAATGTACCATCAACACACCAGTCAGAACACCAGCTTTAGAGTGACCCTTGAAAATCTTGCCCATGGGGGGTGTCTCAAACCATTCCAGGCCAGAGACAGTGCCGTACAAGTGTCAGTGTTAAAGAAGATTAAAGGTTCATTCATCAATGTGCATCATTAAGTTTTAGTGGAAAGTTCAGACACTACACAGCAAATCCTGATGGGCTATGCATAGAATCATGGGTGGCATTGATGGGGGAGGTTGAGATGGGTGTTATAGGAGACTACAGATTTAGAGAAATAAATGCAGTTCTCATCCTATGTTACCTAAGAGTCTCAAATAGTAAATTCTCCGGAATTAGGCAAGATAGTCTTTCTTATAGCTGCGGAATGCTTTATATTCCTGAATAGAGTTTTTATTGCAGCTGGAGCAGTGCAAGAAGCCATCCCACCATGTGAAAGAACAAACTAGGAGGATTTTCATTCCTGGAATGAAGAGCCCCTCTGGAAGAAAGAAGTATAGTCAGGACATCTCTTCCACAAACTCTAATGCTTCCTCTTTCCCTTGCCCCTGCAGTGAAAGGTAGACTGAATTACGTATCACTAGATGGGCATGATCAATGTGCTGTACTGAGAGGAAGAGAATTATCCCTGGGATAAGAGCTTCTTAGGCATCCTTAATACCAGTGGTGTTAGCAAAGCTGAGGTTGAAGCAAGAAATGAGGCATTCTGAGAAAATGAAAATAACTTAATGGTGCTTTGCTGATACCTGCTTTGAACGAAGCAGATATTAACAATAACCATATATGTAAAATATGAGATTTCCTAAATGTTTCTCTGTGTGCCAGTAGGGATCAGCACTGAAAAGAACTTCCCCAATTGTTAAGTTGGTGCAGATTCCAAGAAGCTTAACTTCCTATAACATGGCAGTTTTCTCTTTAGTTCAAGATATTAACAGAGTCCCTGGATTGGTCTCACATTTTGATCACAGGTGAACTGCTTCTTACTATGAATAATTTAGTTCCCCCATACATGATACGTACTGGTTATATAGGATGCTGTTGAGTTATAAAGCACTATCAGCCTTAAATAGCACAGAGAACGTATCCCTTGGAAACCATCTTCTTCGTAAGTGTACAACAAATTCAGATTATGGGAATTTATACCATATTTACTTGGAAGCAGGGACATCTTCATTAAATCCTTCCCCCCCTCCCCCCGATTTTTTGTAGTGCATAGACTAGTTTGTAATTAATGGCCCAACATGATTTCTAGTCCAAAAAGCAGCTGCCAAAGTATGGACAAAGAGTATAACTCTTTGTCCAGGTGATGTGGCACTCAGAATCCTCTCCTAGGTTACTCCTTTTCATCTCCTTTCTTTCACTTTCTTGGAAAAAGAATCAAATTCACACATGATACAGAAGGGAGGCAGCTCTTCTGAATAATGCATTTTGCTATAGTATTGTCCTTTTCTCTTCTGCTATCTTTGCCAATTTATTTCTTGGTTAAACTTAAAAGTTTATTCTGTCCAGTCACAGAAGAGATGGTCTTCTCTTCCACTCCTTTATTTAATACCTCTGCTTTCACGCTAATAGTGCCGTAGCTTTTACTCTGACCATTGTGTTCAGAGATGTCTTGGAAAATTTACATTTGATTGCCATTGTATGATGGCAGTACTGTCATGCAGAACCATTGGTGTAAGAAAAAGCATAGCTGTACCTCTTTGCCTGAGGCCTTTTACCGGGAATAGCTTCATTTGGAACTTTTTTGTGTTAAAACCTCTTTTTACAGTAAAACATGAAATCCTGCAGGCTTAAACTGAGTATAGTGAGGGGCTGTGAGGCTGCCAGACAGTGAATGACTTCAAATCTTATTTACTTTAGGACTCCACTAATTGGACTACAAGCAAGCATTATGAGGGAAAACAGTGGGGGTCATCTGCTACTGTGCTTCCATATTTATTATGCTGCTGTGTCAGTTGTGTGCATGCTGTCCAGTGTATAAAACTCTTTTCTGTGTGTGGTAAACAGAGCAGCTACATTCAGGGGATGCATTCAGTCTCCGGGAATAAGAAATGCAGAGAAAGATACGCAAGGATGTGAAAAGGGCATGGGACTGGGATAGATGCCTGCAGGATGTCTGCCAGGGAATTCTGGTTTTTGAGAACTTTCCCATTGAAGTGGCAAATATTTGTACAGAGAAATTTCAGTCGTGCCACAGCTGGCAACATAACGGAGTCCAGCCTGCTTTTAGAATCTCTCTCTAGAATTAATTGGATGGATCTGTTTCCAAGTCTCTTTCAAAGCAAATTAACGAAACTAATGTGGTGTTGCTGCCCAGTGTTCACAACAGCATCACTGGAAGGTGAATCTATGTTAAGCACCAATGCTATATTGAAGTGTGTGTGTGTGAGCATGTGTGCGCGCGCACATGTGTGCACGTGCATGAGTCAGCCACTGTAGATGGCACTGAAGATGACAATCCAAAATCTGAATTCTTATATCCCACTGTCCATATTCCTACTGTACATAAAAAGACTGGTCACCAACAGTGAGTCTTAGGAATAGTTGTCAGATGTCTTTCCTTTGGTTAAACTGGGGTTTGAGATTTTGATGCTTTTTTCCTGTGTTCAGAAGCAGTTCAGACCTTTTACTGAAGAGACACAGAAATTTTGTCCTCTGTTCCAGGAGTACAGCCAGGAGCTTGCTTGTTTTCAAAAAAGGGAAATTATATTTGAAGATAAATAATGGAGCAATACTGGGAGGAACTGGACCAAATGCTGCTTGGGCATACAAAAATGAAAGACAGTGGTACTGAACAGGCATGTAATTGTGGCAGATTGTGAATGATAAATTCATTTTAAGTTCAGGATGGTTGTCTTTTTGTGTGTATAAAAGATGACAAGAAGATGTTTTGGGGTCTTCAGTTGCTGCCACAGTATACAATACAAATCTGCGCATACTGCAAAAAAAACATTCTGTGCATAGAAGTAGTTAATGTATAGATTATAATACAGATTGTTAGAAAATATAGCATCAAACTAGGAAAGTGTTAAAACAGAATTCTGGAGTACCAATAGAAGGGAAATATATCTTGGAGCTGAAGTGTTGACATGGCAGGTTTGAAACACTCTTTTTAGTCCTTCGAGCTGTTGGCCATGAGTCAGGATTCAGACCAAGTGTTTCTTAGAAATTAAAGGGAAAACAAATGTTTGATTATGGAATAGAGAGAAGAATACAGCAGTGGAAAACAAAATAAAAAGATGGAGCAGAGCACCACTGAAGTGCCAGTAACACATAGCACAGTATAATGTGCAGAGTACTGTTGGAAATAGCACAGTCCATGAGAGTCAGTGTATTTTGTGTGCATGTGTGTATGTACATGTAGAGAGCATGTGGGAGAGAGCCAGTGTCAGCTTGTTATGTAGCCTGGGAAATGGGCATCCAGGACAGAACCAAATGTTCTGCAAATAACTTTGAGACACATTGTCAAAACATTTTCCACTTTTATCAGCAGGGATTTGGTTGTTCGACTTAGCAGGGTTGGTAGTTGTAGCGCAGACATTGTTTCAGCTGGGAGGTTTTTTACACCACATTGTTTAGAATCTATCCTGTGGAAGCTGAGTGAAAATATTAGTGCATATATTGGTGCATATCCTAGGGCTCCTAATTTTGCCAAAATGCTAGTCAGGTACTGGGGGGTTTTTTTGGCCTGTTTTTGTGCTGAGAACCCTTTCATGGCAGTGCAAATAGATGAGGGGGGAAGAGAAAGCTCTTTTTTCCTGAAGAAAGAGGTCTCCTTTCTGTAACTGCTCTGTTGTTTAATAGGATGTATCTGTTCTGCCAGATCCTGTATGATAAACACTTTTTCCAATCTCATTGAAGACAGGAACTCCATTAAAAAATACAACTGTGGGTTTGTGAGAGTGAGCAAATATGTGCATGGGGATGGGGGGGAGAGAAAGGGGGGCGGGGGGGGAGGGGGGGGAGAGAGAGAGACTCCCTCTACTCTGTAGCCACCATATCTTCATTGTATGATGCCGAGTGACTCGTAGAAAAGCTTTTAACAATAAATACTTTGTTTCTTTGTATCTCTTGCACTAACCTTATGTGTCTTAACAAAGACAGGTACAGTTTGTTTCTTTCTGCTCCTGAGAATGTTCTCGAGTTTTTGGATTTATGATCACTTGTGTGCGCACGCGTGCGCAGACACACAGGGGCATACATATACAGGTTTTAATAGGACTTGAAAAAGGTGAGAACTATTGCTTTTTAGATCTTTCTTACGTGAATTCGTTTCTTCACTGGATTCCATCTTCAGCCATTTCCATACTGAATAAGTGAGAAATCCTTACCATTGGAGAGGTCCGGCTTGTCTCCAGGTCAGGTGCTTGGTCATTTGCAGTACATTTATCATTATCACTGTTATTAGTTATAGTCAACAAAAAAGTTGCAGCTGGGGCTAGAGCTTGGATGCTGAGAGGTGTTGTGGGAATTACACAGCCACCACCTAGACCACGGTAGGAATTATGTGAATGCCACCTCAACAGGGCTTGTCCCTAGGTTCCGCTTTAATAAAAGAATCAGAGTTCCTTCTTCTACTATGTTTAATGTGCCATAGTAGTTACAGCTCGAGCTGGGTGCCTCTGAAGAGGGACCCTGCCTGTTGATTGTTACTGGATTTTATAGTCTCTACAGGTCGCTTGATTTCCTGATGGCATTTACGCTCATCCAATCCTGTTTGTGGAGTCTGGGGTCTTCTCTTCTGATTTTCTCCCGCAGCCTCCAGGCACCCCTTTTGTCTGTGTCTCGAGACGTTTCCTTATCTTTTGTTACAGAACAGCCTGTAGTTAAAGTTTTACTTATACTTACTTATCTACTGGTTATATTTCCATAGATAAAAACAAAGGTTAAAGTACAAGTCATGTGGCCTAAAGCTTCATTTACTTCAGTCACTAGTGCTAAGCTCTGGCACAAATTAATCTCTCACTACAGAGGAGCCTGGAGTAAGCTGTGCAAACAGCTAGCAGCCTTCCAACAGTGGTACTATACAGCCAATAATATTAGAAACCTTTGTCAGCACGAGCAAGCTGCAATTCACCAGCTCAGTGAAGAGAGTTTTGTTTCTGGGTTAAGGTTTCTTAGCCCAACAGACCATCAAGAGAGAATGATGTAAAGAAGTCGGGTCGGTGAAAAGGAGAAAGAGAGAAGAGTGAAAGAGGAAAGGAAAACCGAGAATTACTTCAGCAACTCAGTGAAAGGGAAAGCAGAAGTAGTAACCTTTATCTGCGAAGAAAGCAAACAGACTTGAAAAAAATTTCCTAAATGTCTATATAGATATTCCACCTAGTGTGGGGAAAGTTCTATTTGGAAGGTTGTTTAGGAAATCTCAGCAGCTGAGATTAACAAAAGTTAATTTTGCCTTTGAAAAAAATGAGTCTCTGCACACTTCCTAATGGAGAAGGAAAAGCAAGCAGCAATAACAGCAATCATCTTGTAGTAATAACAGTCCCATACATTTTATCCCTTTCCTTTTGGAGCAGCAACAGGCAAGCTTTTCCATGATTCTGAGAGGAGGAATGCAGATTTTTTTTTTTTTTTAGTTTCCTGTTGCTTCTTGTTCCTTTCTTGTTCTGTCTGCTCCCCATCCCTATCCTGTTCCTCATCACTATTTAGTTCTCTTGTTTTTTCTTTTTTTTTTATTTTTAAAAAGTTCCCTATGCCTTTTCTTTAACTCCCTCATTCCTGTCTTGTGCCATGTCCCATTTTTGAGGCCATGGAAGTGACATCAGGAGTAGTAAGTTGTCAGAAACAGGTCCTCCAGCCATTGCTGTTTCTACCTTCTCCATCTCTTTGTCCCAGTCTGCATCTCTATATTATTTAGTCCCTCTCCCCTGTTCTCTGTCCTACTTTTTCTCTCTCCCTTGCCACCCCCATCTCTCACTCACCACCCCCACCTTTATCCTTCCTTCTTCCTCTCCTTTTTCTGTCTCTCCTTTTGTTCTGCTCCCTGACCCTATTTCTTCCTCCATCTCACCATCCTTTTCCCTGTACCTTTCCATCTCTGCTCCTCAGCCCTTCTCCCTCGTCTTACTTTTCTCATTATAACCCTTCTATCCTGTTTCCCATCCCTCTTTTTCTCCATCCCTCTCTGCTGCTCCCTGCCCTTCTCTCCCTCCATCATCTCTCTCTGTCCTTGCCTCCCTCTCTGTCTCTCTGTTCTTCTTGTGTCTCTACCATTCTGTCCTGCTTTTTCACATTCTGTCCCAGTGTCCTGCTCCCTGATCCTCTTTCCTTCTGTTGCTCTGTCCTTCTATGTGTCCTTCTCCACTCCCCCATTTTTCTCATGGTCCCTCTTCCTTTTTAATTCTGTGTTGCTCTGTCCTGCTCCCTGCCCCTATTCTTTTTAATCCCTCTCTGTCGTGCTGCCCATCGGAGGTTTTTTCAGCTCCATCCTGCTCCCTGTCCTTAATTTTTCTGTCTCTGTCCTGCTCCCACTCCCTCTTTCTGCCTCTCTTCTGTCCCTGCTAATTCTTTCTCCATCTCTGTCTTGCTCCCTGTTTTTTTCCCCTCTCGCTGTGTCTGTCATTTTTCTTGTCCCTGTCTTTTCTGTCTCTCTCACTATCCCCCTCCCCACCTCATGCTTTCTTCGCTACCCCCCACTGTCCAGCCAGCTGCCTCCTCTCCTCTCCTCTCCTCTCCTCTCCTCTCCTCTCCTCTCCTCTCCTCTCCTCTCCTCTCCTCTCCTCTCCTCTCCTCTCCTCTCCTCTCCTCTCCTCTCCTCTCCTCTCCTCTCCTCTCCTCTCCTCTCCTCTCCTCTCCTCTCCTCCCTCCCCTCCTCCTCCCCTCCCTCCCTCCCTCCCCTCCCTCCCCTCCCTCCCTCCTCCCTCCCTCCCTCCCCTCCCTCTCCTCTCCTCTCCTCTCCTCTCCTCTCCTCTCCTCTCCTCTCCTCTCCTCTCCTCTCCTCTCCTCTCCTCTCCTCCGCCCTGCTCCTCATTTTTGGCGGCCTCCACCTCTGTCCAGCAGCCCATCTCTCCAGAAGCCAATCAACCGACTGTCCGTTCCCCACTGGACTGACGACTGCAGCTCCGGGTACGACTGCCGAAGTGTCCCAGTGGCAGGGGGAGCGCAGAGGGCTCCGAGCCCCAGAGCAGACTCGCTCCCAGGACTTGTTACATGCATGACTGAATAAATACTCGCCGTCCCCTTTGCCCTCATGGCTGTGTTTGCACTCCCTTTGCACTGGGTGCGGGGGTGTGAGGGAACCCCGGGGGAGGCGGTCAAGCACTGCGAGGGTCGGGTGATGGCCCCCGTTCCTGCTGGCCTCCCGCTGTGGGCCGGAGCTAGAGCAGCCCCAGATGCAGGTGGTGAGGCCGATGGCGAGAGCCCCTCCCTGTAAAAGGGTGGCTGCCGGTGGAGGGGCTGGTGCTGCCCTGCCGGGTGGCCGTGCTGGGGCCAGTATGAGCCAAAGGAGGAGCAGAGCGGAGCGGGCGCCGAGCTACGGCTGCACCGAGGGAGGTGAGTGTGGCTGGGCATCCCTTAGACCGCGGACGTCCCGGACGGCGGGTGGGGGAGGGGAGGGCGCCTCTCCCGAGGCCGGGTGGGGGAGGGCACTGGGGGCTCACCGGGGGGCGGGGAGCACGGGGGGGCGGGGCTTTGGGCCCGGTGGCGGCGCCGCGCGATCGACCGGCGTGCCCTGGGGAAAGCCCCAAAGAGGGCGGCCGTGCCTGCGGGAGGGCGGCGGGGTCCGTGTCGGAGGCTCGGAGTGGCGGCGGGGACGCGGGGCACCACGCCGTGTTGGACCCGGCCGAGGGGACTCCTCTGCGCCGCGCTGGGGAGCGCTGGGCTGCGCTGGGGGATCGGCGGGTGCACTTGCTCGGGGCGGGGGGAAAACAGTGTCCCCGCAGCGTCAGAGAGCAGGGAAGGCTACCTCTCGCGGCATGCCGGGAGCTGTAGTCTTGGGGCACAGGGCTTCCGGTCAGCCATGTTGGTTCCCGGGGCATGCCGGGAGTTGAAGTCTTCTGTCCCTCGGGTGCCGGGCGGCCATGCTGTGTTTGCTAATGCATGCCGGGAGGTGTAGTATTTGCGGACTTGGCTGCCGGACAGCTGCGCTACTCTCGGGCGCGTGCGGCGAGGCGTAGCTATCGCCGCGGCTCCTGCGGAGCGAGATGTAGTTTTGTTGCCGGTGTCGTGTGTTTTTCTGCGGGCTTTCCGTTGTCAGTACAGCAGGTGGGGTGCCGCGCATGCGCATTGATGCGCGCTCGCTGCTGCTACCTGGCGACCAGAATTCAGTACTGCAGCTGGAGTGCTGCGCATGCGTGGTGGCGCGTGACGCCTGGCTCGCTGCTGCCGCCCAGCGACCAAAAGTTGGTACTGTAGCTCGGACGCAGCGCATGCGCAGTGACGCGCGCGGGTGTCGCCCGGCGACCTGCAGTCGGTACTGCAGCACGGGGGCTGCGCATGCGAGATGGCGCGCGCTTGCTGCTGCCGCCCGGCGAGCAAAAGTCGGTACTGCAGCAAGAGCGCCGCCCATGCGCGGAGGCGCCACCGCGCTCCACGCTGCCGTCTGCCGGTAACGGCAATGCGATGCTGCGGTGCCTGCGAGGTGATGCCGCCGTGCTCGTTGCTGCCTCCCGGTAAGGAAACGCCGCTTCCACCCCACGTGCGTGGTGTCGGCGGGCGGTCGGCGCGCAAAGCGCGGAACTGCAGCGCCGGTGCTGCTCCTGGGCAAGCGCCACCCGACGGGCGCTTGCTGCTGCTGCCGCCTCGTGGCCGAAGCGCGGTACTGCAGCGCCAGCACCGCACAGGTGCGCAGCAGCGCTGCCGCCGCCTCGTGGCCTAAATGCAGTACTGCAGCCCGGCGTTCGAGCGCCGCCTCTGGCCGTCTGGGTGCGCCAGGTGTGGGTACTGGCGGCGGGGGAGGGCCGAGGCCATCAGTGAGGCGAGTGAGCCCCTTTGGCAGGTGCAGGTGTGTCTCCTGCCCGCTGGCCACCCAGGGGTGGCACCTCGCTGCATCAGGCTCCCAGTCCGCCAGAGGCGAGACAGGTCAGGGCAGCCCCAGGGAGTTACCAAGACCTGATAGAAGGGAAGAGGGGAAGGAGATGGACACCTCCCCCGGCACAGGTGCCAGGCGTCTCCCCAACTTGCCAGAGCTTCCCCTGAGCGTCCCCTGGCCCCGCTCGCCCCATGCAGATGCCCCCAGCTCCAGCATGTGCCCTGAAGCCTGTCCCATAGCCCCAGGTCACCCCCAAGCCCTGTTGTGATGGTGGCAGGCCAGAGCTTGAATGCGCCTGATTCTTCCGTAACGTGGGTGCCGTTAGCAGCAGTGTGGGGAAAGAGCAGCATCTCCAGAAGCCCCTGTGGAAGGAGAGGATTCGGCCAGGGGTGAGCTACGGTAACAACGGTGGCTGCTGCTTCTTTCTGTTTCCCAGAGGCTCTGCTGAGGACATGGTTGTCCGTTCCTCCCCTGGGGATGCCGTTGACTGCACCCGCCTCAGGAAAATGGAGTCTTGAGTGTGGTATGACCTCAGGAAAGCTTCAGTGTCTTAATTTGACTATTTTGCTTGACAAGATCTTTCTGCTCCAGTAAAAGGGGCAGGCAGCCCGTGAAATTGGTGATGATGCGGCAAGTATAAATTTTATCCTTGTAATCATATTTTCAGATTTTCAGTAGTGTTTTACATTTTGACATCAGTAGAGCTTAGATGATTTACATTTGCTGTAGGTTTGGAGCTAAATTTTTTTAATTATGGCTCTGCTCCAAAGATTGTTGATACCAGGAGGCTCTGGAAGATCTTTAGACTCTCACAAGTACAACTTTTGTATGAGAAAATGCTGTTTCTGGGATTACCGTGGGCAAATGAGAGTGTGTTTGGTGTTTCTGGACAGAGTGCATCTTTATAGATTACTAATTTGGCAGACTAGCCATCAAGTGAAAAGCAAAATTCTCTGGGAAGGGGAAGATCTTTCTGGAAACCTGAAAGGAGCACTAGCATTATTGCTCTGTAATCCTGAGCTGTTTGATTCCTATCTGTAAGGAAAAAGATTATATATGATTACATTATATATTATTATATTTGATTTATTATATATTTTTATATTTGTTACTGTCATGTTTGTTCCCCTTCAAAATGTGAACTCTGCAGCAGCAAGGCACAACCTAAAACCCCATCTTTTCAAGGTTCTGCTCCTCCCTACTTTATGGTGATAAATGTCTGATCCCTTTCTTCTTAATGGACAGCACAGCAAATGGAAAGGTTAAAACTGGGAAAATTCTCTTGTGCTTTGTGGGCTTATTGCTGCCCCAGCAGTTTGCAGATAGGACAGTGGGAACTACAGGCTATAGGGCTTGTATAATATGATTGTACAGCTCTTTCTTTCAGTACGTGCTGTCCAGGAGAGAACAGAAGGTGAGAGCCGAGTCACCTTAGAGTTATTTCTGCTCCTTCTCCCTTTATTGTGAGTAGGCACCAGAATGCTTCTTGCCTCTGATTGCTGGGGCATCCCTCCTGCACCTTCCTGCTTCTGCAGGCCATCTTCCAGCACTTTCCTCTGCAGAAGCTTCGAGGATCTTTGGGCAGCTTGGAGGAGTTGAAACAAATGTTTAGAGCAATGTTTGTTTTCTGAAGTGTGTGTATATATATGTATACACTTCAGAATATATTTCAGTATTTGCAGTACTGAGAAACGAATCAAATTCTTCTGGAACTGCCAATCGCAGGTTTCAACAAGCGCCAGTGCTCCTGAGAGCCATGCCTGGGGCTGAGGTGCTGAGGCAGGAGTGAGATGCCCAAGTTTGAGAGACACTTCTGGATTATTTCATGTTTTCTGGGCTTGGCCTATCACTCTGAGAGGCTAGACAAATATTTTTCTTCCCCAGGTAACATACCTGTTGTGTAGCTGATCTCTAATTTCAGATGTCATTGTAGGCCTTTGGTAGAGCCGCACACAGTGACACATAGGTCCCACTTCTGCATGAATTAAACTGATTTGGCACGTTGATGTGTGGGTTGTTTAAGTTCTCCTTTGCAGTACAGATGTACCTGTGATGAACTTCATTACAAGCATTCTGCCCTGCCCTCTAGCTACCAAATGCCAAGATGCATCCAGGAAACTGAAGCAAAAGGCAAATATTATAAAGAGGTAAAGCGAGGAAGAAAAAGTTCAGAGAAGAAAAGACCACATTTGCAATGTGAACTATGTTGTCCAGCATTCCGTTTTTAACTGTTGAAGGCAGCAAACCAGAACAGAATTGTGGCTTTGTTAGAAGGAGTTATAATGGCCAGTGACAGCAAGGTACTAAAGCTTCCTCCTTTGTTTACTATTGTCCGATCATTGTACATGATCGAGGCACCTTCCAGTGGCATGGTAAAAGAGATTAGCTTAAGCCGTGTCACTTGAGGTTCAACTGGAACATGTTTTCCTCCATTTGTGAGGCAGACTGACAGCTGCTGTGGGGTAGGTCTAGCAGCCCGATTGCCTCAGATATCAGCATTTTCATAATGCTTATTAAAATAGGTCATGGATAAGGCAAAAAAGAGACTCCAGGGGAAAGATCTTCCTTAACAGATGTAACAGAAAGGGCAGATACTGTGCTGTGTCCTTCTCCACCTGCAAGAGGAGCAGGGAGGAGCGGAGCAGACTTCATCAGGAGCCTGAGCAAGGGACAGCAGGGGATGCCATAAGAATATCTAGTAAGGAGATGCCATGCCTGGCATGAGGTGAGGGGGGAAATGCCACGGAGCAAAGGCAAGCTGGGTTGTTGAGTCTGGCAGCCAGCTGCAAAAGCACAGGTTGAAAGGAAAGGATGGAGTTCTCTCATCTTGATTTCCCGAGGCGATGCTTTTACATCTGCACTTGTCAGGTGTGCATTTCTGTACTTTGGCAAGACTGTTTTGTTTTCTCCTGTCCTCTATTTGATACTGCCATGAGGGAGAAAATGTGCAGAGAGAAGAAACTGGGAAATGAAATTCTTTCCCTTGTTTGAGTACGGACAGACAGAAGGTGATTTTTTTCCTGTTCTCAATGGTCCTGGGCTGGCAGGAGTACTTAGAAAGATCATAGAGCAGCCCCAAAGAAGGACTTCAGCTCTTAGGAATTTGCTGAGTAACGGCCTTATGAAATAGCGATGCTTGTTTTTATCTCTACTTTTTTTTTTTTTTTTTCCTATTTATGATGTTTGATAGGAAGATATTTTTCTTCTGCTCGGAGTAAAGGTTCAGGGTTTCAGTGGGTCACAGGCTAGGATGGGTCAACATTCCAGTGCAGTTAGAAGGAAAAAAGAAAAAGCCCACGTGAAGCTGTTTCAATAACAGTATGCCTTGTAAAGCACAAGAAGTCATGCTTCTGCTCTTCTCCATTCTGCTCATACAGTAATTCACCTGGAGTGCTGGTCTCTTGTTTTGGAAACTTCATCTGGAGAAAAGTAAAGACCAATCTAGTAGGTCTACCCAGTCCAGACAAACTATGAAAATCTTGATTTGAGAATCCTGCCAGGAGAGGTTGAATGAGCTGGTTTCATTCGTGTAAGAATAGATATACGTGATCATGTCTTAGTATTGCAGAACTTGGCTGGAGAGGGCACTGCTGTTCAAGGTATTCCTCTTACACGGTAAATATTTGATCCTAAGGATTATTTCAGTAGCGCTGCTCTTTGTTTTAAATTCATATCAGATTTTCTCAGTGTCCTTTTTTTCTTTAAAAAATGTAAATACCGTGTGCATCTATTCAGCATATCCACGGATATACAGTGCAACATTACACACAGAGTGATTTTGATATTAATTGCATCCACCCTACGGTGTGAGTTGCCTTGTATATGCCCGTATCAAAGCATACTCTCAAGCTGCTTGCACAAGGTGGCAACCTTTTGTAAATAAAGAGACAACTAATTTTCCTTAAACTCCTATCTGCTGGGAGCCAGTGCCAGGTGGTAAGATTCCTCTGTCATATTGTACCTAAATATAATATAATTGACAAATGCCAGCAGCCTGCTGAGAAGGACCTGCTGGGAGAACTGACAAGCATTGGGTTCTCTCCAGGCTCAAGTGTGTAGTTTCCTGTTGGAGCAGAAATAGACTGTTACATTCCTCAAGGTGAAATCTTTGTTTGCTTAACTTACTCAGGATCAAAGTAGGGTTTCTTCTGTGTCCTTCAGAAGTAAAAGGTTGAAAACTAAATTGCTCAGTTAAAGCTTTTACCTAATTGCTGAATTTTCTGTCAAATCTAGACAGAAAATAGAACAGTTAGATAAGCAGATAGCCTTTAACGAAAAATAATACAGATGGCAAGTTTTGGTGTATTTGAAAATTGATATGCAGAGTTAAGAGCACTTCAGCCCTTAAAACGTTGCTTACTTGTTAGAGGCGAGGGGCTGGTTAAGGCCAGTGAGCAACATAGAGCAGAGGACAAGAAAATGAAGCATAAACCGCAAAGTCAGAACCACAGACTCGATCTTTTCAATTGATCACAGGAACCCAGACAGGAAACCTTGCCACCAGCCGCTGCTTTGAGAAGGAGCTGGTAGCTGCTCCTTGAAGGACTCCATCCAGATACTTGCAGGGAGAAGGACACAAAAAAGAGATCCAGTTTCAGATGCAGTCTTTGTTCAGCTTGTTCAATTTGGTTTCCTAAGGGGCCATTGTGAGGAGCATGCCTTGTGATTTTGTAAAACTGTGGACAAAAATGAAGGAGAAATATACATTCTGAGGACAACAGAATAGAAATGCATTGAGAGTTGTGTATCAGAGCTTCCCAGAGGGTGTCTGGGAAATGAGGAGAGATTTGTGCACGGTGGGAAAAGGGAGCACAAATTAGTTGTCTCCTTGGGCAACTTGGAGGCTGAGGTCTTAAAGTATCTCCTCTCCTGTGAGGAGAGGGACTCGGCTGACATACCAGCTTACTGTATTTTGTCTCTAGTTAAAATACGTTCTGTGGCAGCCTTGCTAGTGTACTCCTAAATGCTGCTGTGACAAAAATGAGAGTGTTTTCTGCCATACTTGGGAGAATGCTCTCAGAAAGATTTCATGTTTTTTTCCTGTTCAGCAAAGGGCAATCCATGCGTGTGGAGGACGTTTTCTCACAAGAATTAAAGGGCTGCCCGGGCCAAACTGTGTTTTCAGCTGTCCACCTGTTAAAGGAGAAGCCGCTGCCCAAGCATACACGCCATTCAGGGAGTCACACACACACCACCCGAGCCTTTAACTGCTAGGACTGGAGTCCCTTTGCAGCAGGCAGCTCCATTGAGCTGATGGGTGCCCCTTTTTGACTCCTTGCTCACACACACACTCGCTCTCGGGTGCTTTCTCTCCCCTCAGGCTCAACCCTAGGTTTCCTGAAGCAGAGTCTCCGATATGACGTACGCCAGATGAATTTATTGATTGGTACAGCGGTGAAAACAGCTCGAGGTGGGTGCCTCCAGAGAGGGACCCAGAACAAAGAAATCCCTGGGCAATGATACCCTTACAATTTAAATTCCCCTCCCCTCAGGAGACAGTTTGGACCAATAGTAATATTGGGGTCTGGGGTCTTCCTGTTCTTCATTGGGCCCTTTCATTGTCTCTAGGTGGGCCGATTCTTCTCTTATCTCTAAGGTTGTGACTTCTGCCAAGGTTGAAGCTTCCTTCTCTTTCTGGCTTGCACCGGTTTCGGGGCCTTCCTTCATGTAGCCAAGTACAAGTTCAGTGTATGGTCAGTGAATCTGGGTGAAAGTTCACAGCTTGCAGCCTAAAGCTTCAACAAGCCTTGATAGTAATGCTATATATTGGATTCCGTTTGGGCTAGAAAGTGACGACTACAACAACCACCAACTAGATCGTGCTAGGGCACAGTTCTCACTGATATCAGAAAACGTGGTGGGTAGCACTGCACAGACTCTTGTTTGTAATCAGCTGTGACAGAGTTTAAAGCGGTCTCCAGCCTCCCCTAAACTCAGGGGCAAGGGGAGTTGCTCAGCATTGCAGCGGAAAGGTCCTTAGTGGAGCCGCAGTGCATCTCTGTGATCTCCTCATCGCTCGAGTGCAGTCAGAGCATCACGTATCATGAAGTTCCCATTGGCATTTCACGCGCTGTTACCCAAGTACTTGTTTTGGGATGAAAACCTCATTGGTCCAGTGTTGCATAGTTTTCATCATGGGATCCTTTCATTCGTTCCCTGGCATTGGGAGATTCTGACAGATGCCATATTCCTTTTGCACAGGCTGATGCTGAAGTTGTGGTCAGCACCTCAGAATACCATGACTGGATTACAGAGGGCATGTTTCTCTCAGTTTTCTCTCCATTTCTAGCAGGACAAAGGTACGGGCCATTCCTCTGTAGTTTGATAGTATTGATAGCTACAGCTAGTTCCTAGATAAAACAGACCTTTGTTTATAAAACCAGTGTTACCTGATTGAGAAATGAATGTTTTTCTTACATATCAGTATGAACCAAATGCTTATATGCTTTACTGCATTAGTGAAATGATTATAATAGAAAGAGAGGGGTGATACAAGTAACTTTTTCAAATCCAAAATTCATACTTTTACTTTTGTTATTCCTTAGCACAGTAGGGATGCCACAGCATTTTTGTGATGTAAACCATTTTCAAAGGCTGTCAACTTTCATACATAACATCTTGCTGATTTCTCAGGCAAGAATGAAAGAAAGGAGGAGGAAAATATTTTTTTTCTTTTTTTTTTTTTTTACCAAAACCCCAACAAAGTGAGCCCTGGCCAAATACAGAGTTAGGAGCCAAATACGGAGTTAGGAGTTAAAGTTAGGGATTAGGGTTAGAGGGTTAGGGGTTAGGGTCATTAGGGTTAGGGTTAGGGGTTAGGGTTAGGCTTAGGGGTTAGGCTTAGCGTTAGGGTTAGAGGGCTAGGGTTAGGGTTTAGGGGTTAGGGTTTAGGGGTTAGGCTTAGCGTTAGGGTTTAGGGTTAGGTTTAGGGTTAGGGTTTAGGGGATTAGGTTAGGGGGTTAGGGTTATGGGTTAGGGTGTGGGTTAGGGTTAGTGTTAGAGGGGTTGGGTTTAGGGTTAGGTTTAGGGTTAGGGTTTAGGGGGTTAGGTTAGGAGGTTAGGGTTACGGGTTAGGGGTTAGTCTTAGGGATTAGTGTTAGGGGTTAGAGTTGGGTTAGGTTTAGGGTTAGGGGGTTAGGGTTAGGGCCCTTAGAGTTAGGGTTAGGGGTTAGGGTCATTAGAGTTAGGGTTAAGGGTTAGGGTTAGGATTAGGATCGTTCTAGTCTGTCCTGTACCCAGTTGCCTTTAAAATTTTCTTTCTATGTCTCCATCTAGTTAGGTTTTTTGCTATTTTTAATTTTTTTCTCTCTTAATGTCTTTTGAGTTAAAAAAACTTTTGAATTTTTGTTTCTATGTTCACTTTTATGGTTTTTTTCTGTGTCTATGTATTTTTTTCCTATCTGTACTGTATAATGTGACTTTTAAATTTTTTTTCTGTCTACTGTTACCCAGATGTCTAACCCTATTTTTTTATTATTTCCAGACTTTCCTGTGTCACGTTGCTTTTGAATTTTTTTCTATATCTACTTTTATCCAGTTCACTGTCTTTATTTTTTATTTCATTCTAGTCTGTGCTGTACCCTTTTGCTTTTTCAATTTTCTTTTTATGTTGACTGTTATCGAGCTGTCTGTCCCTGTTTTTTTAATTCTGTCTTTCTTGTCACATACCCTGTTGCTTCTTAAATTTTCTTTCTGTCTTTTATTTTTTCCTCTTCTCTCCATTCATCCTGAGGCTTTAGAGGGTCTCCTCGGCATGCTGTTATTTCTGAAGTGTAATTTGTACCCCTCTCGGTTTGTAAGAACATCTCCTCCCTCTTCCTCAGAGCAGTCTTTTTGTCCTCTCCTCCATCTCACTTGCCTGCAGTGGGTCAGTGTCTCCCTCGTGACATCCATACTCTGTTCAAATCCCCTCCTGAGTACCTTTGTGCCCTCAAGCCTTCTTCTGTCTCTCTGGCCATCTCGGCACCCCTCTGTTTCTGTCACGACGTTTCCTGCGAGCGCCCTTGTGTTCCATGGCCATCCTTTAGTTCTGCAGCAGGCTTTGTATCTTTCTTATTCAGAGACAACTCTTCCTCAGGCTTTCATTTTCCCTCAGAGCACTCTTACCTTCCCTCCGCCATGTCGGATGCCTCTGTTCGGTCCCCGGTTCCCTGAGGACATCTCTGCTCTGTTCACATCCCCTCCCGAGTACCTCATTGTGTCAGCAATCCTTTTTTTTTTGTCTCTTTGTCCACATTTCCCCTGCCCCCCGGAGCCCCCTTGTTCCTGTCATGACGCCTCCCGAGGCTGTCCTCGTGCCCCACGGCACCCTTCGAGCTCTGCAGCCCTCTTTGTGTGTCTCTCTCATTCAGACAGAACCCCTCCTCAGGCTTTCGTTGTGCCCCACAGCTCTTACCTTATTCACTGCCGTCTAGGATGTCTCCATTCAGTTGCTCATCCCCTGAGGACATTGCTGGGACACCCTCTTGAGTTTTGCATTGCGTGCCAGAGCCGCCTTCTGTGTCTCTCACACTCTCAGCACCCTTCTTCTGCCGTCACTGTGCCTCCTGAGGCCGTCCTCGTGCCCCACAGCCCTCTCTGGCTCTGTAGCGCAATTTGCACCCTTCTTGCTCCCGAGAACCATTCCTGATGACATCTTTCATCTCCAGAACACTCATGTTGTCCTCTCTGCTAGCTAGGATACCTCTGTTCAGTCCCTGGTCCCCTGAGGACATCTGTAGTCTGTTCAAGTCCCCTCTGGACTTTTTCATCGTGTCCTCGAGCCTTCTTTTGTCTGTTCTTCTCAGAAACCCTCTGCTACTGTCACGGTGCTTTCCGAGCAGCACACTTTTAGCTCCGTAAGCCCCCTTTGAACTCACTTTGTTGCCATCGCACCTCTCCTAAGATCTCTGTTCCCAAAAAAGAGCATTCTTGTTCTTTTCTATGCCATCTAGGATGCCTCTGGAGACCTTCCTTGTGCTCCACAGCATTCTGGTAGCACTTTACCTCCCTTTTAGGGGGGTCTCTCATGACCCCTCTGCTGCCAGTCACCGTGCCTCCTGAGACCTCCTTTGTGTCCCACAGACCTGTTCTTGCTCCATAGTGGACTTTGATCCTCTCTCGTTACCTCTGAACCCCGTCCTCCGGTTTGTTTGTGACTGGAGCACTTTTATCATCCTGTCTGCCATCTAAGGTGCCTCTATTTGGTCCCTGGCCTCCTGAGGCCATATCTACTCTGTTCACATCCCCTCCAGACTTCCTCCTTGTGTCCCTGAGCTGCCTTTGGTCTCTCTAGCCCATTTGGGACCCCTCTGATGGTGTCACGATGCCTATCGATGCCTTCAAGGTTGCCCTTGGCACACTTTTAGCTTTGTAGCGAACCTTGCACCCCTCTTGTTCCCTCAGAAGACTTCCTGAGTCCATATCCGTGATGCAGCCCAGGCATTCTGTCCTCTCTTCCCTCTAGCTGTGCCTCTTTTTGTTTCCTGGCCCTCTGATGACATGCTTACTTGATTCAGATCCCCTCTGGATTTAATTGTCGTGACCCCAATCCTTTTTCTGTCTCTCTGGCTCCCTCAGGACATTTTTTCTCCCAGTCACGATGCCTTCCGAGACCTTCCTTGTGCTCCACATCCATCTTGTAGCAATTTGAGCTGTAGAGCACTCATTTGTTCCTCTACGCTATCTAGGATCCCTGTGTTCAGTGCCTGGCCACCTGAGACCATCTGTACTCCGTTCAGATGATCACCCGAGTTCCTCCTTGTTGTCCCAAGCCTTCTTTTGTCCGTCAGCCCCCCTCAACATCCCTTTCCTCACAGTCACGATGCCTCCTGAGACCTTCTTCGTTCTCCACGGCACCCTGTAGCACACTATCTCCCTTTCCATCTTTCTTGTTCCATCAGAGCCTCACATCTGTCTTTGCTACGCAGCGCTCCTTTATTTGTCTCTCTGCCATCGAGGGTGTCTCTCTTTGGTTCCTCTCTCACTCAGTCATCTCTAGTTTGCCTAGATGCCCTCCTGAGACTCCAAGGCCCTCACTGTGTCTCTAAGCCGCCTTTTCTTACCCCGCCTGCCCGGAGCGTTGCCTGTTTGTCCTGTGTGGGTCCACAGTGTGAGTATCTGTGATGTGGGTGCACTAATCCCTTTCAGAGTGTGTCAGAGGGTCAGGATTTTGTTCTATTTGGTGTTGTGTTATTCTGTTTTGTGCATTTGTTGAAGATGTGAGTTTTGTGCGGGAGGAAGCCAGCTATCTGAATGGTTTTGGGATAAGGTGGGGTACATGTGTTTTAAGGTCATATCGTCTTTGCCAGGTGTTTTGACCGAATTGTATCTGATTTTCCTAGTGACTCACAAAGGGGTTTGGGGCACACCGATGGCGGGTGCTGTTGCCAAAAGGCAAAGCAGGGTCATAGCAGAGTTTTCCATTTCTGGAGGTCCGGCTCAGCCGTCTCCTGCACAAACTACTGTTATGTAGCAATGGGGATGGTAGCTTTCTTTTGATTTCTTGAAGAACAAGAGGATGATGGAACATGTTATAAGAGCATAATCATTTTCTCTTCCTTTGGCGGTACAGGCACCCAAGGCCAGCCTGCATTCAAGGAACAGCACGAGGATATCCGTGTCAACCGTCAGCAGAGGAAGGAAGCTTCTTTTGGAGGCCGAGGCCATGAAGCAGAGTCCTTATTTGTTCTATTTGATTTTCAACATGGTGCGGGGAGGGCCTGCGACATGCAAAACTTGGTCCTGGACAGGGAAGCTGTCTATTACATGGGAGGCTGTGAGACCTATCATGGACACCACTGGGCTGGCATTAGAACCCGGTGCTTGGCTTGGCCGACCTGGCAGAACCATCCTGCCGTCTGAAGTAATGAATACTTCTGCACTGAGATTTTAATAGCTTGGTCTGCATCGCCTTTGGCTTTTCCTTATTGAGCTCGTATTTTGGCAAGAAGCATCTCTCATTCAGCTTTTGGGTCTGAGGGGTCTCCATTAGACTTTGGGCACTGTCCTGTCATATTCAGTATCTGTCTGCACTCAGGTCTCCTGTAACTCCTATGCAGTTTTGTCTTAAGACTTTATAGTGCAGTGTTATCTCATAGTAGCGTTCTGCGTGCAAGCAGCTACCGGCAGCCCGGTCTCCTGCGCCATATATGTCAGCGCTCTCATGCGAGCATGCTGCCTCCCGAGGGGTTCTCCATGCTGCAGTTCATGGAGTCGTTTGGGAGTTATTTGTCCATAAAGGAAGAGTCTGTGATTACACCAGCCACGGTAATTCGCTACCCGTACCTCTCTTGGCCTATCGGTCTCTGCCTATATTTGAGTCATCTGGCAGTAACTGTAATTTTTGTGTGTTGGTGGGTGGTTTGACTTCTTCTTGCAGTTTAAGTAATAGATCTAGGCTAAGCAGGACGGTTGAGCCTCAGGCCGTGGCCTGCTTGGTGTTGCCTCTGGGTCGACAATTAAGTTGAGACAGGTGGGTGTTTGTGGGGAAGCAAGTAGTATATAAATCTTCAATGGCAGGAGGACGATGTATCTTATTTTTATCTTGGGTTTTTTTCCTTGGTTTTGTTCGTCTGTTGCTCTCTTGTTGTTTTCCTTCTCTTTACAATTTAGTATTATTATTTTGTTCCAATTGTTAAACTGTTCTTATCTCAACCCATGAGTTTTCTTGGTTTTGCTCTTCTGATTCTCTCCCCCATCCCACTGGGGCGGGAGGATGAGCGAGCGGCTGTGTGGTACCTAATTGCCGACTGGGGCTAAACCACAACAGTCCTTTTTGGCGCCCGATGTGGGGCATGAATGGTTTGACATAATAACAGATTAACCAGAGCGTATTAAGGAATTTAGATCTGTTAATAGTTGCGGGTCACGATATGGATTCATCTGTTCTCGATATTGGTTTATCTGATCCACACCACGCTCATTTTTTTGCTGTACATGTTAAAGATCGGTGTTGGTTTTTGCAGTTTCCTGTGCTCTGCAGTGATTACTGATGTTTTGCCTGGGAGATTTGTTATTAAAACAGTGACCTTGAGTTTACTTTGGCATCTAATTTTCATACTGAAACCATTACTGTATGTTGGGTACCACCTCATGGAGACAATTAGCAATTATACTTCTTCCTCTGAGAGGTTTTTTTATGGACGAAATACAAAATGGCACCTTCACTACCACCTTCTACAATGTTTCCTCCTTCATTACAATAACTTTTCAATATCTTGAACATCCTTGGGTAGTTAAGATACATATATTGGTATTGCTTGGGAATATTGTTTTGGTTTTGTCTAAGGGTTAGTAAGCAATTTAAGAATATCATCCAGAGATCTGCCTCAAGGCTGGTCTTTCTTTGCCAAGCAGCGCTCCTTTATCTTTCTGTCTGCCATCGAGGGCGTCTCTGTTTGGTTCCTCTCTCGCTCAGTCATCTCTAGTTTGCCTAGATGCCCTCCTGAGACTCCAAGGCCCTCACTGGGTCTTCAAGCCTTCTTTTCTTACCCCGCCCCCTCCTCATTCCTCTACTGTCTATAACAATGTAATCTGAGTCCTTTCTTGTACTCCACAACACTCTTGTAGCACTTTGGCTCCATTTTGATTTTTTGTTTATTTGTTTTGTGCACTTCAGAGCGCTCTTATCTTACTCTTTGCCATCTAGGATGCCTTCATTCAGCGCTTGGCCTCCTGATGACGTCTGTACTTGGTTGAAATCCCCTTCAGAGTTCCTCATTGTTATCTCTGAGGCTTCTTGGGTCTCTCAGGCTCCCTTGGGACTCCTCTGCTCCCTTTACCAAGGTCTCGTGAGACATCTCCTATGCCCCAGAGCCCTGTTTTAGATTGTCAGGGCACTTTGCAACCCTCTCTTCCCCTCAGAACCCTTCCTGAGTCTGCATCTGTTACCTGGGTCAGTCTATGACCAGGAGAGCTCATAGAAGGCTCACTTAGGCTGTCATTTTTATAGATAAAGTGGGTGGCTCATAGTCAAATTGCATGCGATAGGAAAGCTATGCATGAGGCTCATTGTAGCCACAACTTTCTTTGTTCCTTGATAAACGACTCTGTGAAAAGCCATCTGCTATTCATGTGTCAATCCCATGATCGGTGTTCCAAACTCATATGTATCGATGCTCACTGTGCCACTCGGCTCCTTTGTGGGTTCTCAGGGAACAGATTGGAACCAGAGGAGTTCTTGGCCTGGCCGCAGCTCAGGCCTTTACCTCCTTTGGAGCCTGTACCAAACTATTGCTAGTTTGGTTAAGAGGTCGAGTGCATCCATCACGCTCCACCCCATGACTACAGTCAATCCACTTTATCGACTCATAGAGTGGGAGCACGGTTACCTCTTGCCTCTATGTCATAAATATGTGGTGTATTGCAGATCAGTGGTAAGAGTCCAATTATTTGATAAGCTGTTTAAGTGTCCTAATTAATGTGAGTTATATACTCTTTGATGTACAGAATCAATTGATTGTATGCATTTTACCTCCTGGATTGATGTAACTTGTTTCATTTTTTGCCAAACTTTGATATACAGAACGATTATAAGCAATAAACATAATAAAGTTAAAACTAACAAAACTGCAATAGGATGTAATGTAACCAATTTGCCATGTTGACCAGAGGGTTTTTCCGTCATTAATGTGTAGGGCTGGTGTTGTAGCAGGGTGATCTGTTTGCAACTTCAATTTACATTAGGGGCATTCTGTAAGGATGGCTTCACATGTTTTCCTGTTTAGAGGCCAACCTCAGCTTTGGGCTGCAAAATAAAGTACTTCTTGGCCTGTGTGGCCTAATTTTTGATGTAACCATTCCCCCCATCGGTACCATTTGGGATCTGGTGTATCTCCTGTTTTTGTTCCCCTAATTCTGGCTAATACATCTACTTGTTGGTGATTCATTTTGTGGCTGGTTGGTCATTGTTTACATGGCCTTTTACCCATCCTAGTTTAAAGGGTGCCTGTTTGGCTATATCTAATAGTAATTGCCAGTCTTCAGTTCTCCAAACTGGGGATCTATTTACTTCCCAATTTAGGGCTTCCCATTGACAAAGCCATTGTGTGGCGCCTGCCCACACGGCATAGGAGTCGACATAAGGTAACTTTTGCTCTGTTTTGTGCTGCTAGAACAACTGCCCTTAGTTCTCCCACTTGTGCACTACCTTCACCACCTTCTATTACTTGTTTGCCAGTGGTAATTTCTAATGCAGTGGCTTTAGTACCGCCATTTGCTGTTTGTCCTCTTTGCTAAGGCATTGGTAAACCAAATGCCTTCGGTTGGTGTTTTCTCCCTGAGGGGAGGCGCATTGAGAATTGGTGAGGGTTTACATGGCTCTTTTAGTGCTAGTGGGTCAGTGTTTACAGGTATTTGTAATTTGGAAATTTTTGTATGTCCTTCAGTCAATTGCATTTCATCTGCTACTCCCATCAGGTAGGCATACCCTTTTCTGGTGGTGGGTTTCTGTGCAATTCCTTCTGGTGGAGAAGTTTCCTAGACTGGGGCATCTGTAACTGTTCTGTTTTGCTTAGGGTGTCTGGTAGGATTGCTGCACTACCTGCAATCTACCAAGTACCTAAAAAGTTTACTTCTCTACTCGGTCCCTGACATTTTTCTAGTGGGATTTCAACTTCCGCTTTGCGTAGCGTTTGCCACACTGCTGCTGCCGCTTCCCTCACCTTTTCAGCGGAGGTCCCTCTGATTAGGGTATCATCTATATACTGGTACAGTTTCACATCTTGAGGGAGTGAGACTGTAAGAATTCAGCAAGCGCAGCATGAGCAATTGTGGGTGAATGTTTATATCCCTATGGGAGTCTGTTAAAAGTGTCTTGTATGCCTTTCCAAGTAAAAGCAGATTTCTCTTTATCCTCCTCCTGCAAGGGGACCATAAAGAACATATCTTTCACATCTAGCACTGCCGTCCATAGGTGTGTGGCCACTTGTAGCGTGGCTGTTAAAGTTGCAATATTAGGTACTGCAGCCATTAGCAGAGCTGTGTTGGCATTTAGGTGCCGAAAATCAATTGTCAGGCACCATCTCCCATTCGGCTTTCGGACTGGCCAGACTGGTGAATTGTATGGGGAGTGGGTTCTGGAAATAATGTGCCATTTTTCTAAGTCTGCTATTACTTTGTAAATTCCGTTTCGTGCTGTAGCAGAAATCAGGTATCGGAGTACATTAGTAACCTGGGAATCGGGAAGTGCAGGGGCTGTGCGGAGTATGTACACTACACCCTTCCCCTTTCTGTCGGGGTTAGAGTTGATATTTGAACCAAAGGACCATACGCTGCTGTCAGGCAGGCGCCAGGTTCAGCTGTTCAAAACATCAAAACCCAAAACATTTTCACTGTGATCTTTGATTGCAAAGCAAGTAGACAACATGCACTTCTCGCCCGGGAGCCATAAATTAACTTTCATGGCCTGGCAAGTAACACTTGCTCTGTTACCTCCAGTTATTTTAACTCTCTGCCGTCGGGGTCGCACGCCCAGCTTCTCGGCATTCTGTTGTGTTAGTATTGAAATTTCTGCTTCCGTATCTATTAGAAATGTTACCAGTTGTCACTGAGGGCCAACTGGAATTAAAATATAAGGGCCTCCTTCATTTAGCCATGGCTAGGCTTCCACTCACCGGACAGACCAGCCCAATTGCTCTCCTGGCGTTTATTTGGTTTTTGATCTCAAGGTTTGTAATTCCTCCTTAAGGGGGAGGAAAGAGTTGTCGCTCTTTCTTGGAGCTGGCAATGGCACTGGAGTATTTGGAATACGTTCTGTCCTTTCCCCATCACTGTGTTTCTGAAATGCTTGAATTAGATTCAGGATAATGCTAGTAGGCTGTCCCTTAATCACAGCTCTGGGAATGCCCAGTGCCAGTGCTCTTCTCCACGGTTCATTTCTCTCTACTCCTGAGACTCTGCTCGTGGGTCTCTAGGTGTATTTTCCCTTGGTTTAGTTGCTGTTCCCTGTGGGGGCGTTTGCTTTACTGGTCGCATTTGATGATCTCCTGTTTGGGATCTTGGGTCTGATTTCTCGGTCAACAGATCATCCCACCCTATTTCATGGCTACGATTTACAATACCATGCATTAATTCTGCCCATGTAGGGAGTTGTCTGTGGGGATCATCACCATCAAATTCCTCATTTTGCCCTGTGTCTCTTTTAATCTCATCCCATTTTGCAATTAAACAAGGTTTAAGAATTGCCAGGGCTCCCCTAATTAGTGGCTTTAGCCTGTTATAATCTACAGTAGCAGATATCGGGGTATCACTGGACTGTCCATGTTTATGCATATGCGGGTGGCTTTGGTGATGGCAGTGGAGAGTTCACTTAGGGAATGGATGGGACTTACAGAAGGATCACCTCGATCCAAGGCATCTATTCCCCCAGCCCAGTAGGCTACCCTACTGGTGATAGAATGGGCTTCATCTGTCAGGTTGGCTCCTAGGTTTAAGAAAATTCCTGGACCCCAATAACAGTTTGCTTCGTCTCCACTCAACATTATTTGGTCACCACCACTGAGGCAGACACACCACAGATATTCAGTTTCAGTTTCACGTGGCTTTCTGCTGTATTTCTCTTGTAGTTTTGCCAGTTGTAATGCATCCCACGGAGTGCTTTGCATACTATATCACTGACTGCCTCCTCAAGGTCCTTCAGAGTATTCTGCTTTAATAATGGACCTAGTCTTATATTCAGGGGAGTCCAGAAGGGGTAGTGGGTTAGCATTTTCTTATTCATGGTCATCTGGATCACCCCAGTATCACCATCCCAATCCTCTGGGGACACTATGAGTTTCCTAATTTTCATGGCATTAGGGGAATGCAGGGCTGCATGAACATCATCTCGATCTTTTCTTCCAACTTTTGTGTTTTTCTCCTTTTCTTCCTGTAATTGTTTCTGCAGCTGCTCAATTTTCAAATACAGTATTAATTCAGCTGCCTTTCTGCCTTCTATTTCTTCTTTTAGGTCCTGCTCCTTTTTATTGTTCTTTTTCCTATCCTGATAAGCAGCTTCTAAACAGGTACCTAGCATTTTGCCAATAATTCTTTTCCCTTTTCCATCCTTTATATGTCCCCTGGCCACTTTTAGCTGTTCTTTCACGGCTTCCTAATCATGCCACTTATCACAAGCCCATTCTTCTGAGAATTTGGGACTTGGACTTATTCCATGCTTCTGTAAGTAATCAGCAATGCTACTTGCCATCCTGCCAACACCACCGGTTTGTCGCAAAAAGAGTGCTTTAGATTGCTTAAAAAAAAAAATCACTGTCAAAGGTATTGGAAAAAGTGGTTTTAATGCAATGTTGTAAAAGTGCAACTTAACGAAGTTCCAGTGGCAAGGTTCACTCTTAATTGCTGCATGGAAGAAACATGCAAAGGAAAATTGGGTTACACTCGAGTTACAATGATTTGTAGAGAGTCTGGGGATAAAAAAGGGTATGGAGGACCCTCCCGTTGAGTCACAAGGTTCAGAGTAGACCCCTTGCTTTCTAAACTCCTGATGGAGCTTAGGTGCAGGTAGGTCCAATCTTAGTCTCAGACTTGGACAATGGTTTATGTCTAAGGGATTACATATGCAAAATTTGTCAAAGTTACCATACTACAAGGTTATATGTGATATAGGTCACTTACCAAAGATCTGCTGTTGGTAAAAGGTCTCTCTGCCTCGAGGAGCAACCTTGAGAGGTGTCCGAGCTCAAGGGGAGATCACCGCTATGCAGCCACGCTGCCTAGCAGGGAGAGCTCAAAGAAGGCTCCCTTAGGCTGTCATTTTTATAGATAAAGTGGCTGGCTCATAGTCAAATGACACACAATAGGAAAGCTATGCGTGAGGCTCCTTGTACCCACAACTTTCTTTGTTCCTTGCTAAATGAGTCTTGGAAAAGCCATCTGGTATTCACATGTTGATTGCATGATCGGTGTTCAAGCTCATATACATCATAAGACAGCTCAGGTTGGGTCACTGCTGCACTTGCACTGCTTCTTGTAAGGCTTGTCCTCTATTGGTTTAGGTGGTTCCTGCTATAGTCATTCCCATAGCATGCAACTCAAATCCTGGGTTACAACAATTTAAAGGTATTTCCATTACAATCTCTACCCCTGATCCCTTTGGACCAGACCATTGGGTTTAACATTGCAGTGAACTCCTCCCCTTGCCTCTGCTCTGGCTTGGACTTATCCACAGACTACGGTCCCTCAGGGGTGTACCTGCTCCAAGTGGAGCCTCATCTATGAGCCAGTCTCTCCAGGGCTCTACCTGCTGCAGCATAGACTTATGCACAGCCACAGTCGCTTTGAGGTGCCCCTGTTCCAGCATAGCCTTCTCCATGGGCCCCCATGCCTTCAGATATATACACGCTCCAGCACGGCCTCGCCCACAGCCACAGTCCCTTCAGAAGTAAACCTACTCCAACATGCCCTTACTGACGGCTGCAATCCCTCCAGGGGTGTATCTGCTCTGCCGTGGGTTTATCTATGGCCACATGCTTTCAGGTGCTCCAGCATGACCTCATGCACAGCCACTGATGCTTCAAGGTGTACCTGCTGCAGCATGGACTTATCTACAGCTATAGATTCTTTGAGGTGTACCTTTTTCCACCGTGCACTTATCCTTGGACCAGTATCCCTTCAGAGTTATACCTGCTGCAGCACAGACATAACCACAGCCACAGATGTGTCAAGAGGTACCTGCTCTGGCATCAGCTTATCCACGGCCACAGACACTTTGGGGTGTCCTGCTCCCACGTGGACTCATCCACAGGTTGCAGACTCTTTGACTTGAGTTCATACTGGAGTTCCAGCCTGTCCAGTACAGGAGCACAGAAACAACAACGATGCCCTGGCCATCTGCCAGCCCAGGTGTAGTCTAACAGGAGCTGGTGGAAGGCCAGGGCTTACATAAAGCTGATAAGGGGGATTCAGACTGGAAAGGGGAACGTCTAAACAAGAATTACTGTCCTTGGGAGTAAAGCACATCCTGGAGAAATATGAGAGCTAATTAAGATGTTTTGGGAACCATCTGAAACTACTCGTAGAAGTGTGATAAGAAGCACCCTCACACAAACTATCCTCATTATAATACTAAAAGTCACACCCCTCGAGCTGGAGACCCTGGCCCAAGCAGAGACCCCTCACCTCTGAGCGTGCACAGAATATTAAAGTAAAGTAGCGCTGTAGCTTGAAGTTGAAAGAAGAGGAATGTAGAGCACTAGAAAACTGCTTTGTGTAATTACTTATGCCTATGTATAACTAGACCGTATAAATACTGTACCTGCGTGACCAAACTTTGTGCTAGTTTTGTGGAGCTACTGCCTAGCACCCATCTCTGCGCAGACATGAAATAAAATACCTCTGCCCTGTGCGTATATTGGTGTCTCGCACACCGGGTAAACGACCTCACACTTGTGGGATAACAGTTTTGGCACCCCAGATGGGACCGAGCTGACAGCCTCGCCCAGTTCGTCTTGCCGCATCTGACAGCGAGAAGAGGCCTGAGCGGACTCCAGCACGCACCAACCTGTCGATCGGGGACTCCTTCAGCTCCTCTCCTGCAGTCGGGCGATAAGCAACACAATGGTGCAATGCTACTGAAAAGAGGTATTTTGGGGGGATAGGAGAAAAGGGGGGTAGGGGCAAGATCTCTCGGGAAGCAGGCACCATCTGTTCTGAGCTCTGCATAAGACACACCAGGAAAGAAAGGCGGCAGTAGCATAGTTCTGTTTGTTTCTACACGTTGTCCTGTTCAACAAAGGGAGATGTCCCTCGTTCTGGTTTGTGTAGAAACGCTGGGTTTTTCTGTACCGATACGGGTGCTGCTGCTTCCAGGAGGCACCCCTTTGCTCTCCTCTAGGATGCATCCTGAAGCATTGCAATAAATTTGGGGGATCCCATGACTAAAAATCAGCTAAAATGATATTGTAATGAATGGTGGCCACAATATCAATTGGAAGATGGTGAAAAATGGCCTGAGAATGGATCCTTGAAATATAACACTATATTGGAATTAATGTTGCTTTGTCAGAGAACTGAAAAATGGGATGAAATGCCTTATGTGGATATGTTTTTTCCATTAAGACATGATTGGGATATTAGGAAGAAATGCCGTTTAGTGGATTCTAAACATCAGATTGAAATATATGCATTAAAAGAGAAAAAGGGAAAAGCTTGTTGTATTGAATCGGAAAATTCGGAAGAGGATATTCAGCTGTTGGTAGCTCCCCCAAAACAGCCAGAATCTGATAGCTCAAGTGATAATGGAGTTGTGAGTGCTATCTCTAAAAGAACAAGGGGACAGAAACCGATAGTTCAGGCTCCCCTCGGACAGGCTGTAGGGCCTGAAGGAACACCGGTATACGTACATGTACCTTTTACTGCTTCTGATTTATTAACTGGAAACAGGCAGTTGGGTCCTATCGAAACAATCCAGAAGGAATGTATAGTACTGTTAATCATGACTCATAATCCTAACTGGGGAGTTGTACAGGCTCTCCTAGAATATTTGTTTACCACTGAGGAGAGGAGAACGATTTTAGAGAAGGCTAGAGAGGGACTGGTCCAACAAGGGGGGGGTGGGTGGGTGGTGCCCAATACCAATATGTACCTCTCAAAAGAGGATCTGGAGTGGGATCCAAACACAAGTGTGAGGGATTACAGCGGGTAACAGAATATCAAAAGTTAATTTTGTTTGAGATTCAACTTGGAATGCAAAAGCCCAAGAATTTATCTAAACTATATGAAGTAAGGCAGGGGGATAAGGAAAACCCGTCAGCCTTCTGTGAGCAATTGTGTGAAGTAGCTCGAAAATGGACAGATCTCGATCCAGAAGATGATAGCGATTTAAAGTTATTTAACACGCTGTTTATTGGTCAAGCGGCAGCAGATATAGGAAAGAAATTACAAAAGATAGAGGGCGAGGATGGAATGACAATCTCGCAGTTCTTCTCAATCGCATATAAGGTATGTAATAATTGGGAGGAAATAGAAGAGAAGGAGAAGCGGGGATGAGTAAAGCTGCAAGCTTCTTTGTTGGTTGCCTTGACAGAAGAACAAGAAAAAGGGAGAGAAAATACACAAGGTGAATTTTGTGGGCGAGGAAGGGGCCGTAGAAATAATAGTAGAAATTGTTATGACATTCCCCTGGGAATGAATCGGCGTGCGAATCGTAAGCAAGAGGGCCATTGGAAAAAAGATTGTCCATGCCATCTGAGTAATCAGGAAAGACAGAAGAAGTCGTTGGAGTCATGACGGAGATTGGGTTGGACTGAAGGGGACCGGAGGAATCTATTAAAGCTTCCCCAGACGATCCTCTGGTTCCAGTCAAGCTGGGGAATGAAATAATAGATTTTTTTTTTAATTGATAGTGGAGCCACACATGCTGTAGTAAGTAGTTGTAGGGGACCCTTAAGTAGAACTAAAATAAGTGTTGTTGGTGCAAGAGGGAAAAAGACTTTAAGGCTGTTTTTACAACCTATGGAATGTTCCATTGGAAATAGTAAATTAACTCATGAATTCGTTTATATGCCAACCCTACCATTGCTTGGATGGTATTTACTTGTAAACTGAATGCACAACTAAGTTCTTCTGAAGACTCTGTTCAGTTGCATATTCCAGAGGCTGCCTGGAAAGCCCAGATATGTTTGTTAATCGAGAAAGATCCTAATGAAGAAATGAATATTTCAGAGGAAGTATTGAATGCAGTCACACCTCTGGTGTGGGCATCGAAGATACCCGGATGAGCAAAGAATGCGACCCTGGTAAAGACTGAACTGAAGCCAGGAGCTCAACTGGTAAGAAAGAAACAATACCCCGTTAAGCTGGAGGCCTGAAAAGGATTAGAACCTATAATAAGCTCCTTTTTAGAACATGGATTGTTACGGGACCATCAATCGGAATGTAATACTCTCATCCTACATGTAAAGAAGCCCCGTTCTTCTGAGTATAGATTGGTATGGGACTTAATGAGAAAATAACGCAAGGACAGTAGATGTCCACCCTGTGGTTCCAAACCCATATACCCTCCTTACTACAATCCCTAACAGTAACACTTATTTTGCAGTGTTAGATTTAAAGGACGCCTTCT
The DNA here is from genome assembly GCF_034638445.1 of Ciconia boyciana. Lineage (NCBI taxonomy): Eukaryota > Metazoa > Chordata > Aves > Ciconiiformes > Ciconiidae > Ciconia > Ciconia boyciana. The sequence goes on from NC_132935.1 coordinate 169,387,284, forward strand.
TCTGTATACCTGTGGATGAGCAGAGCCAGACCATCTTTGCCTTTGAATGGGAGAATCCAACTCCAGGACGAAAGACACAGCCCTGCTGGACTGTCCTTCCACAAGGATTCAAGAACAGCCCTGCCTTGTTTGGTAAGGTACTAGCCAAAGAATTGGAACTATGGCAAAACGATCATGATGCTGTAACATTGTTGCAATATGTTGATGATTTGCGAATTAGTTCAGACAGTTACGAGGTACGTCTGGAAGCCACCACCAGTTTGCTTAACTTTCTGGGCTTGGCAGGGTATCGGGTTTCTAAGAAAAAGGCTCAGATTAGGGGGGAAAAAAAAAGGTCCAATATATGGGGTTTGAAATCACCAAAGGACAGAGAGAATTAAGTACTGAGAGAAAAGAGGCAATTTGTAGAATTGCTGTACCTACACCAGAGAAGCAATTAAGAGGATTTCTGGGAGCGGCTGGATGGTGTCGCTTATGGATTCCCAATTTTGGACTAATTGCCAAACCATTGCATGCTGCTGTGAAGGGACCTGAGGGGGTTCTCGAGTGGACACCTGAATGTAGGAAGGGTTTTGATTAAATTAAAAGGAAACTCACAGAGGCTCCTGCTTTGGGACTCCTGAATTTGAGGAAATCCTTCAAATTATATGTACATGAATGCTAGCAAGCAGCATGAGGAGTTTTGACACAAAAGTTGGGGAGCTGGAAAAGACCGGTGGGATACTTTTCAAAGCAATTAGGTGAAGTCAGTAAAGGTTGGCCTGCTTGTTTGAGAGCAGTAGCAGCTACTGCAACCTTAATTGAAGAATCTCAGAAATTGACATTAGGCCAACCGATTACTGTATTTGTACCTCATGCCATGTCTTCTTTCCTTGAAAATAAAGGGCATTAGCGTATCTCCCCACGCAGGTTAGCTAAATATCAAGCTGTGCTGCTGGAACAAGGTGATATTGTAATCCCCCCGACCTCTGCTCTAAATCCTACAACTCTGCTCCCGATTTCCAAATCCGGTGGATTGCATCGTGACTGCTTAACAATCATCAAACAAGCGTATTCTAGTAGGCCTTATCTGCGAGACAAACCCCTACCAAATGCAGAACCGGAGTTGTTTACTGATGGAAGCAGTTTTATGTTGGAAGGAAGACAGAAAGCTGGATTATGCAGTGGTTACACATTCTCAGGCCTTAGATGCTAAATCTTTGCTTAGTAATGCATCTGCTCAAAAGGCAGAATTGGTTGCACTAACACAAGCTTTAGAGCTTAGTCAGGGAAAACGAGTCAATATTTACACAGATTGTAAGTATGCATTCGGAGTAGTGCATGCACACGGGACAATTTGGAAAGAAAGAGGACTATTAATGTCACACGGGACTCCGATCAAATATGGAACAGAAATAATGAAGCTCTTACAGGCAGTCCTTCAACCAAAGGAGGTTGCTGTAATGCATCGTAAAGCACAGCAGAAGGGAAACAATGAAATCACGAAGGGAAATCGAAAAGCAGACCCGTTAGCCAAAGAAGCAGCATTACAGAAATCAAAATTTGAAGGGGCTTTAATTCCAGTACCCCTTTGGAATTATCTGCCCCCACAACATACCGAGAAGGAAAATCAATTGGCAGAGCAATTAGATTGTTCCAAAAATGATCAGGGTTGGTGGGTGACACCACTGAAGCAATTATTAATTTCTGAAAAGATGATGGAAATTCTACTGGAGAAACTGCACCAAGAAACACACTCGGGAGCAGATGCATTAGTACTAATTGCCAAAAGACACATCATTGGGCCAAGAATGCAAAGCCTAGCGGATATAATAGTTAAAAAGCGCACTATCTGTTTCTTCAATAACCCAAAAATTGCAAAGAAAATCACGGGAAGAATCGTAAAACAAGGAATAACTCCCGGGGAATATCGGCTAATAGATTTTACGGAATTGCCGAGGTGTAATCTGTATAAATATTTATTGGTAACGGTAGACACCTTTTCTGGTCAGCCCAAAGCTTTCCCCTGTCATACTAACAAATCTAAGGAAGAAATTAAAATTTTATCAAAAGAAATTATCCCCAGATTCAGCGTTCCAGAAGGTATATTCTCCTATAACAGACCCCACTTTATTGCAGAAATAGCACAGGGAGTTTCTAGATTTCTAGACATTAAATGGGATTTGCATACCCCTTGGAGACCACAGTCCAGTGGCAAAGTAGAAAGAATGAATCAAACTCTAAAAAGACAGATTTCTAAAGTGTGTCAGGAAACTCAAATGAAATGGGTAGATATTCTAGCCATAGCATTAACGAGAGTATGAATTACACCCAGAGTTAGGGAAGCTGTTAGTCCACTTGAGATCCTCTATGGGAACCGTATCCAATAAATCATTTAACCACAAAGGGAGACCAAATGCATATCAAGGGACAGGCTGTAATTAAAGAGTATTTGATTTCTCTCTCGCAGAATTTATCCTCCCTGCATAGGTACCTAAACCAGGAGACTCCCATTCCCTTGGACACTCCAGTACACCCATTCCAACCAGGAGACACGGTCTACGTACGAACCTGGAAAGATGAGCCCCTGAAAGAAAAGTGGAAAGAACCTTATACAGTGCTATTAAAAACATACACAGCGGTAAAGGTGAATGGGATCGACTCCTGGATTCGTTATACCAGAGTAAAGAAGGCGCCAGACCAGGACAACTGGACCTCTATGCCAACTGGAGAACTGAAACTCCGACTAACCAGGGACTGTCGATGAATTGTATCAGGGTTTTTCTTTTAGAAAACTACTATTGAAATTATTCCTAGGACACTCTCAGAAAGTGTTATTAATTGAGCATGTTTACAATAAAAATTGTATCTCTGACATTGATTAACCTAGCATTTACTTTTTGTAACAGAAATCTAGTCTTAAAACTTGTCCAATTCTTTGGAAGAATCCGTGACATCAGCAGTATAATGACCTGTTTACCATTACCAAAATCTGCAGCCGATCCCCTCGAGTGGGGAATTTTAACTTTAGATTTAAACCAAAGCTATCTTCAGTCTCCAAATTACCTCCTTTCAGAATAGAATGCGGTAGCGAATGCAACTAGAGTAGGATTACAAGATTTAAAATACTCAATTACAGGAAACTTAAAAAATGACGTTGCAGAATAGGCTAACCTTATATTTAATGTTACTACACGAACACAGGGTATGTGGGTACCTAAAACTGAAAAACAAAGATTGTTGCATCCATATCCCCAATAAAACTGACCATTTAGCTCAACAAATAGAGGAAATAAAATAAGTGCCAAAATCAAGTAGAGATATTTGGGCCTCTAAACAAAATATTACAAAGTTTTGGATTCTCCCTAACTGGATGGTTGGCAAGTTTACTTCAAATGATGATTATAATTGTAATCATCATGCTATTCATCTGTATTGTTGTTAGTTGTGCCTTAAAATGCGTTAGATGACTAATTGTCCAAGTTACTACTGGAAATAATATACTATTCATGAGAAGTAATAATGAGACATATGGGGACTATGAAGAAAAGTCTCAGTCTCAAAGGGGGGAATTGTAGTCTAACAGGAGCTGGTGGAAGGCCAGGGCTTACGTAAAGCCGATAAGGAGGATTCAGACTGGAAAGGGGAACGTCTAAACAAGCATTACTGTCCTTGGGAGTAAAGCACATCCTGGAGAAATATGAAAGCTAATTAAGATGTTTTGGGAACCATCGGAAACCACTAGTAGAAGTGTGATAAGAAGCACCCTCACGCAAACTATCCTCATTATAATACTAAAAGTCACGCCTCTCAAGCTGGAGACCCCGGCCCAAGCAGAGACCCCTCACCTCTGAGCATGCGCAGAATATTAAAGTAGCACTGTAGCTTGAAGTTGAAATAAGAGAAATGTAGACCAACAGAAGACTGCTTTGTGTAATTACTTATGCCTATGCATAACTAGACTGTATAAATACTGTACCTGTATGACCGAACTTTGCAGAGCTACCACCTAGCACCCATCTCTGCGCAGACATGAAATAAAATACCTCTGCCCTGTGTGTATATCGGCGTCCCGCACACCGGGTAAACGACCTCACAGTTGTGGGATAACACAGGCACATTGCCATTGCTGTTATCCAAATGTTCCCAGGCACAGCAGAGTCATATGATCAGCAGTACAGCAAGCTGTGAAAGCAAAAAGCAGCTACTAACAAGCACTAGACTGTGATATACAGTAAGGCAAGCAAGCCCCACGGTAAGCACAGAAGCCTGCCCATTAATAGCTAAACAGCAATGACAGCTATAAATTCCATCTAGCACGTGGCAATCAATCAAACCTGTTGTTATTTCAAACCCTTCGAGACCCATGTTGGGCACCGAAAGGGACTGTCATGGTTTAACCCCAGCCAGCAACTAAGAACCACTCAGCCACACGCTCACTCCTGCCTGGTGGGAGGGGGAGAGAAGCAGAAGAGTAAAAGTGAGAAAACTCATGGGTTGAGATAAAGAGAGTTTAATAGGTAAAGCAAGAACCACGCGCGCAAGCAAAGCAAACCAAGGAATTCATTCACTCGTTCCCATTGGCAGGCAGGTGTTCTTCCATCTCCAGGAAAGCAGGGCTCCACTATGCTTAACGGTTACTTGGGAAGACAAAATGCCATAACTCGGAACATGTCCCCCCTTCCTCCTTCTTCCCCCAGCTTTATATGCTGAGCATGACATCATATGGTATGGAATAGCCCTTTGGTCAGTTGGGGTCAGCTGTCCCAGCTGTGTCATGTCCCATTCCCCCCAACTTCTTGTGCACCTGGCAGAGCATGGGAAGCTGAAAAGTCCTCAATTTAGTATAAGCACTACTTTGCAACAACTAAAACATCTCTCTATTATTCACACTGTGTTCAGCACAAATCCAAAACATAGCCCCGTACTGGCTACTATAAAGAAAACTAACTCTATCCCAGCCAAAAGCAGCACAGCCTCTCCGGCCCCTTCGGGACCTCTCTCATCCCTGCGACGATGCCTCTCGTTCTGTCAGAACCTTTGCCAAAGCCATCTTTGCGCTCCACAGCAGTCTGTCTGTTTTCTGTCTTATGGTATGTTTCTATTTGGTATGTGGCACCCCAAAGATGTTCATCGTCAGCACAGATCTCCTCTTGAGTTCTTCAGAGAAGGCAATAGCCTTCATCTGTTTTGATGGAGACATCTCCCATGGTGTTTTCTGTTGTGTTTTGCAATTTATTTTTGTTCTAGCTACTTCAGTATTAATTAGGCTCCTTCATACAGCTTCTCATACGTTTCTTGTATTTCCATGTTTTTTTCATGTTTTCTGTCCTTTGGGACTCATCTAGTTCTGTTAAGGGAGTCAGTCGGAGAGACCATCGAGGTGACTGGATCGTTAGTGATTTACAGTAAATAGTTGACTTTGCAACCAGAGATAGTTTTGAGAAAGGATTCTTATGGGATCTAAATCTGCTTTGTCATTCAGTCCTGTCCACAACGTAGTTCTCATAGAAGTTAGGAAGCATACGTGGTCTTGCTAGAAATGAAGCGTAACCCCATAGCATTTTGTTATTTTTTTATAGGAAACTAAAGCACATCATTTTTGATAATAATATTGTTATTGCATTTAACGAGTTACTTTCCTACATAGCTTAGTATGACACCTACCTTTTTCTATCTACGCCCCAGAAAAATTAAGTTTAATTCCTTACCCAGTCGTGTTGTCGATGCAATAGATGTAGCTGTAGTAAAGGAGCAGGGATCGTCGTCATCTCCAGTACGGGTTGCTTTTTCTCTCCAGTGCTTTACATGCTGTAAACTTAAGGCAGATAAAAAAACTCCCTGCTGCTCCTCTGGCCGCCTTTATACTTTCTGGTGGTTTGCCCCTCCCTGTTCCCAGGGGATTGTGGAAGGGTGGTGGGCAGGGCCTGGGGTATATGAGCCACAGCCTCTCGTCAAGGAGCTCATTGTGCTTCTGGGCTTCTTGGGTGTGTGTGCTCTGCTGTTCCTTCAGTTGATTGAGGGTTTTGAGGCAGCTTTTGAGCTAAGCTATTTGAGTAGATGTGTTTTGATATTGAGAGATATAGAGGTGTCTCTTTGAGGTAAGGGCTTCAGGACCACTCAAGGTTCACTAGCATATATAATAGAAAGTACTCTTATATGCAGCTTTTTTTTTAGGTGAGTAATTTTGTATTGGGTGTTCAGGGGTGGCAAAATGGTTTAATAGTATGTTCTGGGGTCTTTTCCTTGTTCTAAGTGCATTGTATTTTTCTGGCATTCCTGACTTTACTGAAGATGGAGTCTTGTTTTTTTCTACTAGTTGGGCTGCACACTGTGGAAGTTGCTGATATCATCTCCTGATGGGACTGATGATGAGATGATCTAGCAGGTGTTAAGGTGAGCATCTTGTATGCATCTGTATATTTTAGCACTTCTCAAGAAAGCAGCAGGGACATAAGGCATAGTGTGTTTGAGAGTCTGGAACGGCTCATTGCCTTTCCCGATTGCCCACAGAGTACTGTGTTGCCTCTCAAACCTTTGCAGCTTGTGGCAGGCCCCTTGTAGATTATAAGCATCAGGACCTCACTTAGTTTGTGGGCCTGTAGCAGAGCCTGGAGTCTGTGGGAAGATAGGAGGTGCTCACAGGGCACAGCTTGGAAGAGCAGCTCCCGAGGAGCATCCGATACAGGGGGTTCAGGGGTGCAAATACTGTGCAGGAGCTGTTGGGAAAGAGTGGGGTCTTTCCCTGATAGTTCAGGAGAATAGAAGAGATTTCTAAAGGTTTGGGACCAGGGGATGATTGGGAAAGGGAGGTGGGTTCATCAGCCTTTCTCAGATGGGTTTTGCACTTGGATTTGGGTGTCGATGGGGTCTGTATTTTAGTCTCCCCACAGCTGATGGGAGGTATGACAAAGTTGCAAGAGAGGCAGCGTAAACTGTCTAGGCCTCAGCACCACAACATGCAGGGCTGAACCTCATCTCAGAAAGCATGAGGTACATTAAAATACATCCTCCAGAAGCTGGAGGTCTCCGCTCCTCTGTGCCTTTTCCTTACTTCATTCTCTGACTGAATTTCTGCATGCATCCCTTCACCGCCCATGTGGATGTCACAGTCATTGTTATTTAGAGGCATTGACTAGGCACTTATTTCCAGATTTCTTGTATTATTGTCTTCCCTGGAATTTCTTGGAGAAGAGGATGTCTATTCGTTGTGCTTGTAACGATCTCCAGCCAGGGCTGTTTTTAGCTCAGTCCTGGGCACATAAGCTTTTCCTATTATTCCATTTTTTGCCTTTTTCCTGAAGCGTCCAATGAGGTTTGGTCTAGTATCAGTCATGGCAGCTAGGTTCTCTTGTTCCTGTTCAGCTACTGTGTTTTTAGCACCACTTTCTGTAGTCGTAAGGTGTCCATTTTAGATCTTTGAGTCACCATGTCACACCATGGTGGTTTTTCCATCGGCTGCCTGCTGCTGTAATTCCCTAAGGGGCTTTGTAAGTAACTGGGCTCAAGGGTCTCGAGCCGCTTTCACGGTGGACCTCTCATCCTCGTGGCTTCATCTGTCAGGCAGTCTCGGTTGCTTCACGCTCGGTTGCTTTCTTAGGCAGGCCAGGCATTGAAGATGATGGTTCCCAAGTCATCGGAGATGGACTGACTATACAAGTGGGCTCCTGCTGTGGCCAGTGACCCCGAGGTAGAGCACAGGAGATGAGCAGAGCTGTGTTAGACTGCTGGGGGAAAGGCTGTGTTTGGGATGTGACTGTTAAGCTAAGGGAAAGAAGAGGGAAGGGTGTATACTACTTCTGGGTGTTACTGTTTGTCTTTTCTTGAACTCGCTGATGTTGTGACTCAGCATGCCAGAGAGGAGCACAAAGCACGGATCGACAAGGTTAGCGGAGCAAAGGGGCCAGAATGGGGTAGGCTCACTGCTTGTTATGGTATTTGCCAGCATCCGGTTGGCTTTGTTTTATTCTTGCTGCAGATGCACAGTAGGGAGCCGAACACCGAAGGGAGGAGGCGAGCAGAGCACAACGAGAAGGTAGGTCGGCACATGATGATGGAAGGAATGCGCCACTGTTAGTGCCTATGCAACTAGTTAATGCTCTGTTTGGAAGGTGTAAAGCGACCCACAAAACAACATGCAGAGCAGGATGTCCGCAGCTGAGCTTGTCAGGCAAGGCAAGCGATGAACACCAAACCGTAGCAGCGGTTATTTTTGAGGGGCAGGTCTGTGAGCAGGCGACCGCTTCCAGGCCCAGCGGTCACTTTGTATCTCTGGTTTTCTAGGTGCTGTGGATGATGCCTGGCAACTGCAGGAAAATATCTGCTAGCCAATATGGGTTGGTTTTTTTTCAGGGATGGATTCAGACTCCCAGCCCTCTGAAGGCTAAGTTGAGGCACCGGTGCTAGGGAGGGGACAAGATTGGCAATTGCATGAAGGGGTTGTAAAGACAGTGTAGGGGAGAGGGCTGTCCAGGAAGAGTCCGCTTTGGGCAGGTAAAGGGAGCAGGTTACTCTTCAGCATGATGCTAGCATGTTCTGAGCAGGGCAGTTCCAGCCTGTGCCTGTTGTTGTGTGGTCTGTCTTGTGTGTCTTTTGACCTTCCTTGGGTCACAATACCCTCTTCTGTGCTCAAGGAGCATGGCATGTGCCTTTAGTGCAATACCTATGGTCTCCAATGCCTGTACTCATTGGCATAGCATCAATTGGGTGCTTTTGTCTCACATCTCAGAAGTTTCTGGACGGTCCTCTTCTGCAGTGGCGTTCCTGGCTGCATGAGCAGGTCTGCTCTCTAGCTGTGTATTTTACCAGACTGGGATTTCTTCCCCACATCCTCTCTTCTTAGGTCTCGAATCCAAGCTTCTCGCACAGACATCCTCTCAGTTTTTAGAGTAACGTTTTGTCATGGGCTGTGATGTTCTACTCCTTTTCTGGGGTTGCCACAGAGCCTCCTCACATCACCATCACAGCCACGCAGGTCTTCTTGCCCGACTACATCTTCTGTCTGGGTGTCATTTTTCTTGCTGAGAGTGTCTCATATTTGAGGCACCTTATTTGTAGTGTTCTGTGTAGTGTTGGTCTGTGCATGTGTGTATGGCTTGGAGCTGCCCTGCTCAGGGATATAGAGTCAGGGTTGGGCTAGGTGGAATAGCAATAAGAATCCCTATGGCTAATCTGTTGATATGTCTAGGCTGTTGAGACAAAGGTTGTACAGTCATCGGGGATGGAGCAGCTGTTGGCAGCAGGTGAGGACTGACTTCTGTAGTGTTTTGCAGGTGCCAAGGGGATGAGCAGAGGTGTCTGGGAGAGGCAGCTAGAGTGCTAGTTGAGCAGAAGGAGTCTCAAAGGTGTTTAGGCTTGTATGTGTAGCACTTAATGTTTGATTTATATATTTCCTTTAATGGCAGGCTGTAGCTGAACTGTAGATGGTGTTCCTAAATAGGAACAAGGCCTCTGGAATTGTTAAGATAGTACTTTGCATCTGGGTGACTTTTTCAATTATATTGTTTTTGCAGATGCAGAGGGACAAGCCACGCACCTAAGTGCAGTGTAGGAGAGCAGAATGCCGTAAGAAGGTGGGTTGGTGTGTGGAATTAAAGGGAAGATGTGACTGGTGTGGCTATGTGACTTTGTTATAGTATTTCTATATTTCTTACTGTGAAAGTGTGAAGTGATGTGGGATAAGGTCACCCAAGCTGACTCAGGCAAGGTGAGCATTGATTGGTGGGCTGAAGTAGCAGTTACTTTTCAGGTGGTGTGTTGCTGGTGCAGTTCATAAGCAGCAAATGTTATCCGGATTTTACAGGTGGTGTGCAAACCTCAACATGGAAAACCAATGAGATGGAGGCCAGGTGGGTGAGGTGTCAAGGGAAAGGAGTGTGAGATGGGGATCACTGGGCAGGCTGCGACTTCAGGCTGTATGTCAGCATGTGCCTTACTGCTTGGGGTTTTGCAGGTGTTGCATGCAGGCTCAGAGGGGTGATGCTGTGTACTGACAAGGGGTCTGAGAAGGTGAGGCGGTTGTGGGCCAGGTTGGCATGTAATAGCCAAGGACTATATGCCAATTAGTTGAATTTTTACTCTTTGGTTTTGCAGGTTCTGTGTGGCTGCCTTTGGAATTGGATGAGCGTTTGAGGTGAGCTGGGTAGCAGAGCAGCAGAGCATGGGGCTGGTGATGTCTTGCAAGTGCAATAGTAACTTTGCATCTCTTGGTATCCTAGGTGCCACAAGTGACAACAACCACAGTGTCCGACTGTGAAAGCAGTGTGGAGCAGGTGAGCGGAACGCCACAGCATGTCTGATGTGGGGGATGTTGTGGGAAAGGTCTGTGTTGATGGATGTGATGCTGACTGATGGCACCGTTGTGTGTGGCTTGGGGTGGGTTTTGTTTTTGCAGATGATGACGAGGAAGCTGGCAACTGCAGGACTTCTCCAGTGGGCTGATTGTGATTTTTGTCTTGTTGAGGATGGAATCAGACTCCCAGCCCTCTGAAGGTTAAGTTGAGGCACCGGTGCTGGGGAGGGGGCAAGGGGACAAGGTTGGCAATTGCGTGAAGGGATTGTAAAGATAGCGTAGGGGAGAGGGCTGTCCAGGAGGAGTCCCCTTTCGGCAGGTAAAGGGGAGCTGATTACTCTTCAGCATGACACTAGTGTGTTGCTGGGCAAGGCAGTTCCAGCCTGTGTCTGTTGTTGTGTAGTTTGTGTGGTCTGTCTTGTGTGTCTTGGACCTTCCTCAGGTCTCCATGTCCTCTTTGCTCTTTGTGCTCAAGGAGCACGGCACATGCCTCGGCCGCCATCCCTAGGGTCTCAAATGCCTGTACTAATCGGCATAGCACTACTCAGGTACTTCTTTTCTTACATCAAAGTCTTAGTGTGGATCAGTCTTGCATCTTGGAGATTTTCCAGCAGTCCTCTTTGCAGCAGTCTTCCTGGCTGTGAGCAGGTCTTCTCTCTAGCAGTCTATTTTGGTGGGCTGGGACTTTTTCCCTGCATCCTTAAGTTCTTGGGTCTTGAAGCCAGGCTTCTTGCGCAGACATCGTCTCAGTTTTGAGGGTAACTTCTTGTCGTGGGCCATGACGTTCTACTCTTTTTCTGGGGTTGCCACAGAGCCTCCTCACATCACCATCATGGCCCTGCAGGTTGTCTTGCTTGCTGACATCTTCTGTCTGGGTGCCATTTTTCTTTCTGAGAGTTTTCTCATCTCTGAGGTGCCTTGCTTGTAGTGTTTTGTGTAGTGTTGGTCTGTGCATGTGTGTGTTTGGCTTGGAGCTGCCCTGCCCAGGGTTGCAGAGTCAGGGGTAGATGGCATAGTGACAAGAGTCTATGGCTAACCTGTTGATATGCCTAGACTGAGGCAAAGGTTGTACAGTCATCTGAGATTGAGTAGCAATCAGCAGGTTGTGTGGCCAGCTGTTCCAATAGTGTTTTCTGGGGGTGAGTGGAGCCATGTGGGAGGGGCTGTTCAGGGGTAGTGAAGCAGATTCCATGTCAGAGGTGTTAAGGCTTCTTTGTGTGGGACTTAAAGGTGTTGGGGCTTTTTGTTGTTTTGTAATGGTAGGCTGCAGTGGGACTCTAGATGGTATTCCTAAGTAGGAACAAGATGTCTGGGATTGCTAAGGTATTGCTCTGCATCCAGGTGGCTTGTTTGATATTGTTTTTGCAGCTGTAGAGGGACAAGCTGTGCAGGGTGATGGAGGAGAGTTGAGCAGAGCACAGTAAGAAGGTGGGTTCGTGCATGGTATTAGAGGGAAGATGTGACTGGTGGCTATGTGACTACGTTCTGGTGGGTTTCTCTTATTTTGAATGTGTGAAGCAATGAGCTACGTTGGATATGGGCACCAGAATTGACTCGGGCTGGGTGAGTGTTGATTGGTGGGATGAAGTAGTGGTTACTTTTCAGGTGGTGTGTTGCTTGTGCAGTTATAAGCAGCAAATGTTACTTGGATTTTACAGGTGGTGTGCAAACCTCAACATGGAAACCCAAAGTGATGGAGGTCAGGCAGGGGAGCTATCAATGGAAAGGAGTGTGAGATGGGGATCACTGTGGGCAGGCTGTGACTTCAGGATGTATCTCAGCATGTGCCTTACTGCTTGGGTTTTTGCAGGTGCTGCACATGGGCTCGGAGGGGTGAGAGTGCATGCTGATGAGGGGTCCGACAAGGTGAGGTGGTTGTTGGCCATGTTGACATCTAATAGCCAAGTGCTATATTGCTAGTCAGTTGAAGTGTTTCTGTTTGCTTTTGCAGGTTCTGTGCAGGCTGCCTTTGGAATTGCACGAGTGTTTGAGGTGGGAAGAGCGTTTGAGGTGAGCTGGGTAGCAGAGCGGAGGAGCATGGGGCTGGTGATGTCTTGCAAGCACAATGGTAACTTTGCATCTCTTGGTATCCTAGGTGCCAGAAGTGACAACAACCACAGCATCCGACTGGAAGCAGTGGGGAGCAGAATGCCACAGTGTGTCTGATGTGGGGGATGTTGTGGGAAAGGTGTGTGGTGACGGATGTGCTGCTGACTGACGGCACTGTTGTGTGTGGCTTGGGGTGGGTGGGTTTTTTTTGCGGATGATGATGAGGAACCTGGCAACTGCAGGATTTCTCCAGTGGGCTGATTGTGATTTTTTTTTTTTGTCTTGTCGAGGATGGAATCAGACTCCCAGCCCTCTGAAGGCTAAGTTGAGGCACTGGTGCTGGGGAGGGGCAAAGGAACAAGGCTGGCAATTGCATGAAGGGGTTGTACAGAGAGTGTAGGGGAGAGGGCTGTCCAGGAGGAGTCACCTTTGGGCAGGTAAAGGGTAGCAGATTACTCTTCAGCATGACACTAGTGCGTTGCTGGGCAGGGCAGTTCCAGCCTGTGTTTGTTGTTGCATGGTTTGTGTGGTCTGTCTTGTGTGTCTTTGACCTTCTGTGGGTCTCAATGTCCTCTTTGCTCTTCGCGCTCAAGGAGCACAGCCACACCTCAGCCACCATCTCTAGGGTCTCGAACGCCTGTACTCATCGGCATAGTGCTAGTCAGGCACTACTTTTCTTGCATCCAAGTTTTAAAGCGTGGATCGGTCTTGTGTGTTGGAGATTTCCCAATGGTCCTCTTTGTTGCAGTGGTGTTCCTGGCTGTGAGCAGGTCTTCTCTCTAGCTGTCTGTTTTAGTGGGCTGGGACTTCTTCCCTGCATCCTTAAGTTCTTAGGTCTTGAAGCCAGGCTTCTTGTGCAGGCATTGTCTCAGTTTTGAGAGTAACTTCTTGTCACGGGCCGTGATGTTCTACTCTTTTTCTGGGGTTGCCATGAACTTCCTCACATCGCTGTCACAGCCCTGCAGGTGGTCTTGCTTGCTGACATCTTCCATTTGGGTGTCACTTTTCTTGCTGAGAGTGTTCTCTCATCTTTGATGCGCCTTGTTTGTAGTGTTCTGTGTAGTGTTGGTCTGTGCATGTGTGTATTTGGCTTGGAGCTGCCCTGCTTGGTGGTATAGAGTCAGGGCTGGGCTAGGTGGAATAGCAATAAGAATCGCTATGGCTAATCTGTTGATATGTCTAGGCTGTTGAGACAAAGGTTGTACAGTCATCGGGGATGGAGCAGCTGTTGGCAGCAGGTGAGGACTGTGACTTCTGTAGTGTTTTGCAGGTGCCAAGGGGATGAGCAGAGGTGTCTGGGAGAGGCAGCTAGAGTGCTAGTTGAGCAGAAGGAGTCTCAAAGGTGTTTAGGCTTGTATGTGTAGCGCTTAATGTTTGATGTATGTATTTCCCTTAATGGCTGGCTGTAGTTGGACTGTAGATGGTGTTCCTAAATAGGAACAAGGCCTCTGGAATTGTTAAGATAGTACTCTGCATCTGGGTGACTCTTTCAATTATATTGTTTTTGCAGATGCAGAGGGACAAGCCACGCACCTAAGTGCAGTGTAGGAGAGCAGATTGTATTAAGAATTGGGTGGTAATAAAGGGAAGATGTGACTGGTGTTGCTATGTGACTATGTTGTGGTATTTCTATTTTTCTTATTTTGAAAGCGTGAAGTGATGAGCGATGTGGGATAAGGGCACTGTAGCTGACTTGGGCAAAGTGAGCATTGATTGGTGGGCTGAAGTAGCGCTTACTTTTCAGGTGTTTTGTTGCTGGTGCAGTTTAAAAGCAGCAAATGTTATCTGGATTTTACAGGTGGTGTGCAAACCTCAACATGGAAAACCAATGAGACGGAGGCCAGGTGGGTGAGGTGTCAAGGGAAAGGAGTGTGAGATGGGGATCACTGTGGGCAGGCTGCGACTTCAGGCTGTATGTCAGCATGTGCCTTACTGCTTGGGGTTTTGCAGGTGTTGCATGCAGGCTCAGAGGGGTGATGCTGTGTACTGACAAGGGGTCTGAGAAGGTGAGGCGGTTGTGGGCCAGGTTGGCATGTAATAGCCAAGGACTATATGCCAATTAGTTGAATTTTTACTCTTTGGTTTTGCAGGTTCTGTGTGGGCTGCCTCTGGAATTGGATGAGCGTTTGAGGTGGGAAGAGTGTTTGAGGTGAGCCTGGGTAGCAGAGCGGAGGAGCAGGGGCTGGTGATGTCTTGCAAGCGCAATGGTGATTTTGCTTGTCTTGGTATCCTAGGTGCCACAAGTGATGACAACCACAGTGTCTGACTGTGGAAGCATCATGGAACAGATGAGCAGAATGCCACAGTGTGTCTGATGTGGGGGATGTTGTGGGAAAGGTGTGTGGTGACGGATGTGCTGTTGACTGACAGCACTGTTGTGTGTGGCTTGGCGTGCAGTTTTTTCCAGGTGATGAGGAGGAACCTGGCAACTGCAGGATTTCTCCGGTGGGCTGATTGTGACTTCATCTTGTTGAGGATGGAGTCAGACTGCCGGCCCTCTGAAAGCTAAGTTGAGGGAATCGGTGCTGTGGATGGGGCAAGGGGACAAGGTTGGCAATGGCACGAAGGGGTTCTAAAGATAGCATAGGGGAGAGGACTGCCCAGGGGGAGTCCCCTTTGGGCAGGTAAATGATAGCGCGTTACTCTTCAGCATGACACTAGTGTGTTGCTGGGCAGGGCAGTTCCAGCCTTTGTCTGTTGTTGTGTGGTCTGTCTTGTGTGTCTTTGACCTTCCATGGATCTCAATGTCCTCTTTGCTCTTTGTGCTCAAGGATCATGGCACATCCCTCAGCCGCCATCCCTAGGGTCTTGAATGCCTGTACTTATTGGCATAGTGCTAGTCAGGCACTACTTTTCTTGCATCCAATTTTTAAAGCATGGATCGGTCTTGTGTGTTGGAGATTTCCCAACGGTCCTCTCTGTTGCAGTGGTGTTCCTGGCTGTGAGCAGGTCTTCTCTTTAGCTGTCTGTTTTAGTGGGCTGGGACTTCTTCCCTGCATCCTTAAGCTCTTAGGTCTTGAAGCCAGGCTTCTTGCGCAGGCATTGTCTCAGTTTTGAGAGTAACTTATTGTTATGGGCTGTGACATTCTACTCTTTTTCTGGGGTTGCCACAGAGCCTCCTCGTGTCACCATCATGGCCCCACAGGTCGTCTTGATTGCTGACATTGTCTGTCTGGGTGTCATTTTTCTTGCTGAGAGGGTTCTCATCTTTGAGGCGCCTTGTCTGTAGTGTTCTGTGTAGTGTTGGTCTGTGCATGTGTGTGTTTGGCTTGGAGCTGCCCTGCCCAGGGTTGTAGGTGGAATAGCGACAAGAGTCTATGGCTAACCTGTTGATATGCCTAGGCTGTTGCAGCAAAGGTTGAACAGGCATCTCAGACTGAGTAGCCATCAGCAGGTTGTGTGGACAGCTGTTCCAATAGTGTTTTCTGGGGGTGAGGGGAGCCATGTGGGAGGGGCTGTTCAGGGGTAGTGAAGCAAATTCCATGTCAGAGGTGTTAAGGCTTCTTTGTGTGGGACTTAAAGGTGTGGGGGTGTTTTGTTTTGCTGTTTTGTTGTTTTGTAATGGTAGGCTGTAGTTGGAGTCTAGATGGTATTCCTAAGTGGGAACAAGACCTCTGGGATTGTGAAGGTATTGGTCTGGATCCAGGTGACTTGTCTGATATTGTTCTTACAGGTGCAGAGGAATGAGCCATGCACCAGTCACCTGTAGAGGAGGCAAGTGGATCCCCAGAAGAAGGTCGTTGTGTGCCCTTTGTAATCTTTGAGAAGTTGTTTTTGAGATCCCAGAAGACTGCAAGAAGGCTTATGTCACCCCCATCTACCAGAAGGGCTTAAAGGAGGATACAGGAAAATATAGGTTTGGCAGTCATATTTCAGTCCTTGAGCAAGCTGTGGAATGAGGTCTCCTGGGGGCTATCACAAGTCAAATGAAGCACACGATTGAGAAAAGGCAGCATGGATTCCACAAGGGCAAGTAGTGCTTTCCATGCCTGATTGCCCTGTATGTCCAAGTAACCTGCTTGGTTGATGTGGGGAGAGTGGTGGACACTGTCTACTTGGATTGTTCCAAGGCTTTTGATAACTTCCCACAGCTTCCTCCTGGAATAAGTGCTGCATTCTGGTGTAGACACGTGGTCTGTGGGGTGGATGAGGAAGTGGGTGACAGGCCACACCCAGAGAGTGGTGGCAAATAGCTCCTTCTGAAACCAGCCACCTGGCAGAGGTAGGGTTTCCCAGGGATTGGTATTGGGGCAATGCTGTTTACTATCTTCATAACTGATCTTGATAATGGGATCAAGTGTACCCTGATCAAGTTTGACAATGATCTGAAACTGAGTGGGGAAGCAGACACTTTGGAGGGGAGAGCCACCCTGCAGGAAGACCTGGATAGGCTAGAAGAGTGCATTCTTGTACCTGGGAAAACATAATCCAGGAGCGCAGCACAGGCTGGGGTTTACCCGGCTGGGGAGGAGCTGTGGAAAAGGACTGTGGGGGTCCTGGTGGAGAACCAGCTTGATATGAGCGAATGGTGTGATGCTGTAGCAAAGAAAGTGAACGGGATGCAGGGTTACATCAAGAAGGCTGTCAGCAGCAGAGATGAAGGCATTATCCTAGTCTCCTCAGTGCTTGTCAGACCACACCTGGAATACTGTGTGTATATATCCTTTTGGTACCCTGCTACCCAAAAAAAGAGGTGAATAGGCTGGAGAGGGTGCAGAGAAGGGCCACAAAGATGATGAAAGGACTGGGAAGCCTGCCCTGTGAGCAAAGGCTGAGAGAACTGGGATTGCTCAGCCTTGAGAAAAGCAGGCTCAGAGGAGACATTATCACCATGTTCCTGTCTTTAAAGGATGTCTCCAAAGAAGATGGAGACTCCCCTTTGCCATGGGACTTCTTGTAAAAGATGAAGGTTAATGGGTCCAAGCTACTTGTGGCGTGATTCCAGTTGGACACAAGAGCAAAATGTTTTACAAGGAGCATAATCAGCCACGGCAACAATCTTCCCAAGGAAGCAGAAGATTCCCCAACATTGGACGCTTTTAAGATTCAATCGGAGAGGATGCCAGGCCATCTTGTGTAGACCTTGCTTTTGCCAAGAAAGGTTGGACCAGATGATCCTTGAGGTCCCTTCCAACTTGGTATTTTATGAATCTATCATGAAAGCGGGTTAGTCTGTGGTGTCGGAGGGAAGATGAGTCTTGTTGGCAGGGTGACTGCATAGTGGGTTTTGGTGGTGGTTTGTTTTTTTTGAAGGTGCAAAGCAATGAGCGAAGTGGAATACAGGCACTGGAGCTGACTTGGGCAAGGTGAGCAATGACTAGTGGATTGAAGGAGCAGTTATTTTTTTCCAGTGCTGTATTGTTGGTGAAGTTATCACCTGTTGTTAGGGTTAGGCAGGTGGTATACAGGCTTCAACATGGCAGCCCCAGATGATGGAGGCTGGGAGCATGAGCGGCCAAGGTGATGGAGTGGGAGATGAGAATTGCTGCAAGGCAGGCTGTGGTTTTGGGCACTATCAGAATGTGCCTTCTGCTTTGGTTTTTCCATGCGCCACAGGCAGCCTCAGAGGGGTGTAGCCGCCTGCTGAGGCATGGTCCGAGAAGGTGAGGTGGTTGTTGGCTGTGTCCCCCTTTAATAGCAAAGTATTATATGGCATCTTGGTTAAGCATTTACCTCCTGGTTTTGTGGGAGCTGTGCCAGCTTCCTTTTGAAACTGATGAGCATTTGAGGCAAGCAGGGTAGTAGAGAGGAGGAGCATGGAGCTGGTGATTTTCTCACAAGCGCAATGGTAATTTTGTATGTCCTGGTATCTTAAGTGTTGTGGAAGAGGCTGGCAGTTACTGGTGTGATGCAGAATACCAGTACTGTCTTGTGGTGTGTTTTTTGAATAAATTTTTTTTGCAAGTGATGAACCACCAGGTGAGTGCAGCAACATCCCAGTTAGCAGCTTTATTTTTTTTTTTTTCTGAGGTTGGAATCGGATCCCAGGCCCTCTGTAAGCTAAGTTGAGAGACCAGGACCGGGGTGGGAACAAGGCTGGGAATTGCAGGGAGGGGTTATAAAGGTTGTGTAGGGGAGAAGGCTGTCCAGGAAGAGTGCCTTTTGGGCAGGTAAGGGGAGCAGGTTAGTGTTCAGCATGATGCTAGCAGGTGTTGGGCAGGGCAGTTCCAGCCTGCATCTGTAGTGTTTACTTACTGTAGTTTGTCTTCTGTGTCTTACACCATAGCTTTTTTCAGGTCTCCATGTCTCTCATAGTTCTTTGTGATAGCAGGCACCACAGTAGCCCTTCTGAGGGTCTCAAATGCATTGCCTCATCAGCATAGCCCCTGTTGAGCCCTTCTTTTCCTGCCATTGTGGCTTAAAGCATGGACTTGTCTGGCAAGCTTTGCATTGTAGATGTTTGTGAGGGGTCATCTCTTGTGGTGGCAAGCCAGGCGGTGCCTGCAGCTCTGCTCTAGATGGTTCTGTTTCCACAGTTGTCTTCAGGTGTTTCATCTTTGTGTCCTTAATGGTCTAAGGTCTTCAAGCGCAGCTTCTCAAGCATCCATTGTTTTATTTTAGAAGGTAGTTTTCTCTTGCAGGCTGCAGCAGTTGCCTCTCTTTCCCAGGGACAGTATGGAGCACTTGTGGTATTGTGGCACCGTAGGGCTTCTGTGGTGGAGGCATCTTCCCAGTGGGAGTCATTATCACTCACTATCACTTTGTCTCACGGTCACATTGTGTGTGGTGTCTGCATGCAGTCTGTGACAGGGTTGGAGCTGCCCTGCCCTGGAGTGTAGCAACATTAAAGGCAGGGCTAGCATAGTTTAGTTTGGTGAACTGGTTGTATGTGGATGTGTCCAGATTCTTAAGGCAAAAAGTGTGCAGTCCACCTCTGAGCAAGCAGCTGTCAGCAGCTGCTGCAGTTACTGTAATTGTGTTTTGTGGGTTCTCAAGGTTGGATTCTGGCCTTTTGGGAGCAGCAGTTTTCACAGTAGTTGAGCTTGTTGCATCCTGAATTTGGCTTAACTTGTATACATGGGGTTAAATATCTGGGGTTTGTTTTTTTTCCAGCTGTGGTTGGAAGGCATATGCAAAAAGAAGAGAGATCTTTTGGTTTTGTCAAGCGATGGGTCAGCATCCAGGTGACTCACTATATGTGGTATGAGTAGCATGACCTGTTTGGGTGGCAGTTGTCCGGGCAGGTTTTTTGGATAGCCAGTAGGTAGCGGCAAGCAGGGCTTTGAGTCCTGTTTGTTGTGTTGTGCAGGTGTCCCAGGGTGATTGGGATCCCTGGAGACAATCCTCAGGCAAGTCTTGTGGGAGCACACAAATCTAAGTGAAGGAGGAGCAGGACCGGTGCATGTAGTGAAGTGTTGTCTTTTGTGTGCTGTTAAGAAAGCAGAAACTTGGGAATGTTATGGAGCGGCAATGTTGCTTTGAGGTTCACAGTGAGACAGTTCCAGGGATGGCTCTAGAAGTGGGGTGATATGCCATCATGGCAGGTGGGTGGTGAACCAGTAGTGTTATGAGTGGGTGGTGGCTGTTGAAGGAGTGTTAGTTTTTGGATGTGCCTAACCTTGTATGCATGAAGTATTTTATTGCAGGTTGTGTTTAATGTTGAGAGTAATTAAAAAAAAAAAAACTTTTTTAAAAAAAAGCCCCAGCCAGGGGATTTTTTTCCCCCTCCCCTGGCTGGGCTTTTTTTCCCCCAGTCCCAGCTGCTCTGTGAGGCGATTGTTCATTGCCAATGTTTGGGCAGAGGTCAGGCTTGGGCTGGGGTTTTTGCAGGGAGGGTGATTTTTGAGGCCCCTGGGAATGCTGTTCCTGGGGAGTGCTGCAGAGACCAGATGAGGAGCAGTTGTAGCTGGCTGGTGGCAGAATGGATCATCTGAGAGTGCGGGGTGGTAGGTGAATGAGTGGGGTGTTTTGAATGTATTGAAGCTTGTATGGTGCTGAGGGTTTTTTTTTTTTCAAATTTTTTGCAGGTTGTGTGTGGAGTAGAGAATTTTTTCATTTCAGGCACCTAGAAAAGAAAATGACTTAAAAAAAAAAAAGCCCCAGCAGGGGGAATTTTGTTCCCTCCCCCAGCTGGGGATTTTTCCCCTGGTCCTGGCCCCTCTATGAGATGTTCATCGCCAATGTTTGGGTGGAGGTCAGGCATGGGCTGGAGATTTTGCAGGCAGGGTGATTTTTGAGGCCCCTGGGAATGCTGTTCCTGGGGAGCAGTGACCTGGAATGTGGCATGTGCCTGTCCTTGCAGGGAGGTGGGTTGTGTTATGGGAGGATGATTGGGATTGAGGCAAATATTTGGAATGGTTATGGGAGGATGATTGAGGCTCTTGCAGTTGAGGGGTGAGGGGAGTTGGAGTAGGTTGTTGTGGTAGGGTTAGGGTTGTAGCGGTGTTGAAGAGGAGCAGCTTGTGAAGGTTAGGGTTGTAGTAGCGTTGATGAGGACCAGCCTGTGAACTGGGTGGGCTTTAATGTTATTGTCTAGTGGTAGGATTATAAATTATTTTGAGGAGCTCCATAATTTCTGATGCAATGATATAATTTGAAGTTTTATTTCTGTCTGCAGGCATGGAAGTAGAGAGCTAGTAGACACTAGCAGAGGAGCTCAGGGGCTTTCTGCTCAGGAATGCAAATGGGAGAGATGATGGTGCCGTAAAGGAAAAATGGAGGATGTAAAGGGCTTAGCTAAGTACCTAGCAGAAGTGAGAAATGTTGGAAAGAGGACTAGGTAGAGAGCTCAGGGCACTAAATAGTTGCCATGACTGTCAAGGTAATGGAGAGTCAGTAGAGGTGAAATGTGTGTGTATATATAAACAGGAATGAGTAAATAACTGTGTAAGAGGAGCAAGTGTGTGATCAGCTAGTGAGCCAGTGCTTGTTGTCATTGTAGTACAAGTAAATTGTAGAAATGGATAGTGAAAAATCACAGTGGAAAATGTACTTGCAGTCAGTAATGGCTCAAATGTAACAAAAAGGCTGAGGGAAGAAATTGTAGGCAAAAATGTATCCCTATGAAAGCAATGGCCATTCCTGATGTTGCAAATGAAAGTAAAATACTAAGTGGGTGTTGGAAATGCTCACAAGTAAAAAGAGCTGCTTGGGGCAGGGGAATAGGTGTTGACAGCTCCCAATTGGGGCTTCTCAGGGAAAACTTTTGAAATGACGATCATTTAAATTGGACTCATGCATCAGAGGGCAATTTGTCAATGCCCATGGGTCAATGTAGCCATTGCAAGCTCAAAGGAAACACATGCAGTACTGGCTCCTGAGTAAATCTAAACTCTTCATAGTTGTAGGAAGCTTTTATGTGGTAGTAACAATTTTGAGTACTTGTGCAAAAATGTGGAGCATTACTGGGACAATCTCTGCCCAATCAAAATGAAGATGAGAGCAAAACCATAACAGGTATGAATTGTGTCAGAGTAGTATTAAAAGAAAAGGAGCCAACTATGCCTTAGAGATGGAATACTAATAGGGCTGTGTTTAATTATCCTAATTGCAGCAAGCTCTAACTGTCATAACTACATGACTCTTTCCTAGGTTACTAATGTGTCTATGAAATAGACTTGGTAACAGCAATCAAAACTTGTGTTGGTATTGTCTTTGCTGTTGTCATTTCTTTTTGTCTGTATTTGTCTTGGAGGCTTTTGTCTGTCTCCTCTTGTCAGGGGGGTTTTTTGAGTGTTGGTGCATTGTTGTGGTTGTCTAGCTTTTGTAATAAAAACCTCTTTTCTGATGGTGGTGTCTGTTATCATTTGTCTTTAAACCTTTCATTAAAAATAGCAGCAGTAGAAAGTGGCATACTCCCTGGGAATAACTATTACAACTAATTTTAACTTTAAATAAAAAGTAAAAAAAATTACTCCTAGGGAGTGTGCCATTTTCTACTGCTGCACCACGACATAGTATTTTTAAGTTTTTTTTCCCTCAATATTACACCACATATACACCCCCTATACTCACTAACTACCCTTAATGTCCCATTGAACCCCTCAACATCATCACCCCCCCAATCCTGTAACCAGTTCATACCCCTAATGGCAGACTGCTACATCACAAGTGCTAATTACACAAATCACCTCATGAATTATGCAAATGAGATGCAAAAACTTCTCCCCCACACACCCCACCCCAACCACCCTAGGGTCAATACCACCCTAACAACTGTGGCTAGTAGCATTACAGCTGTCAAGGTTACTCATTACACAGCAGGGGTCAGTACCGTTAAGGGTTACAGACCAGGATTAAGGTCACCACCCTCAGGGTCACCAAGGGTTAGGAGATCATCAGGGTCACAGGGTTAGGGATTAGGTGTTAGAGTTAGGGTGGGGGCTGGGGGTCAGGGTGCCAGGTTAGGGTGCGGGGTTAGGGTGTAAGGTTAGAGTTAGGGAGTTGGGGCATAGGGGTTAGGGTGTCAGGGCCGTTAGGGTTAGGGCCATTAGGGTCAGGGGTTAGGGTTAGTCAC